>NC_082713.1:45810516-46421541 GCF_030144855.1 Hypanus sabinus
GATTAGTACAATATAATTTTTTACATCAATTATATATAACACCACAGAAAATAAATAGATTTAATTCAAATTTATCTGACCAATGTTTTCGATGTAATCAAGAAATTGGTACCTTTTTACATTCTACTTGGGCCTGTTCTAAAATTCAACCTTTTTGGATAAATTTAAGACTTTTACTGGAACAAATTATTGGAATACAACTCCCACATAGCCCAATGTTATTTTTATTAGGTGATATTGAAGGGATAATATCGAAACCTAAATTGAATAAATATCAGAAAAAAATTATAAAAATTGCATTAGCAGTAGCCAAAAAAGCTATTGCATACTTGGAAATCAGATTCATATTTAACTATGGATTGTTGGAATAATGAAATATATAGCTGCATTCCACTTGAACAAATTACTTATAATTTAAGAAATGAATATGATATATTTTTGAAAATTTGGCACCCCTATCTACAAAAGATAGGATTAAATATATAGGTACTTTGAAGATAAAATTATAAGCTATTTGGGGAAAATAAAAATTGAAGTTATTTTTAACTCCATGGAGCATGTGGGGATCCTCCGATATCCAGGCAATCTTTCTATCTTTTTTCTTTCTTTTTTTCAGATAGGGATCTAAGGGGGGGGGCCAATATTAATTTTTCACTATTCTAATATTCTATTCATTTTATGTAATTCTCTTAAAAATTTAATAAATAAAAAATTCCAAAACAGAAAACCATTTCCATTTGTTTTCACATCTCAATGAGTAGCCAGCCAATAATGTTTTTTAAAAAATTACCTTTTGTTGAAAGACTGTCTTATTGTATAAATTATAGAGTTCTTGTGTTAATTCCTCTCGATGGCGCTTGAAATTTTTTACGTATTTCGATGAACTCAGATTCAGTTCCTGAAGGAAACAGCCTGGTGCCTTACACCTGATGAGATGAAAATAAACACCAAGGAATTTAAGTCAAATTAAATTATTCAGTATGAAAAAGAATTCTAAAATGTGTTCACTTTCAATTACACAGAAAGCTCTATGAAGAAAATAGAATTTGCAAATTTTTAGTCAAGAAATAATCATTATACTTTGCTAAAGAATACAAATAGAAATAAATAATTTGAGCAAGAAATATCAAATATAGAAAATTACAGCACAGACAGGCCCTTTGACCCATGATATTGTGCTATACTAAGATAACCTATATCCTTCCTTTCTACATAGCCTTCATTTAACGAGCATTTAAGACTGAATACAAAACTTCAGTGGAAGGGAAATAATTTAGAGTAGATGCATCAAAGTGAGGAAGGAAGCAAATGGCATAAGTAACATGAAATGTGTAATATGTCTCTCTATTCTAAGTAGCCGTCATTGTTCGAGAGCTAAACTGAAAACTTGAGGGCAACAATATAGAAGAGCACTTCTAGTGCCAAGGTGCTCCCATCTCCTTTCACCTCTCAGATGGACACAAATCATAACGTTAAGGGAAATGAAAGCAACAAGAGAAACAATGAGACCAAAATTTAATTACCTATTTACTTACTTGCGCCTAACTCCATGTTGGGATTGTGATTCAGATAGACCAGAAATTTTGAAGTCTGGCACTTGATTCAGGGAAGTAGAATCAGATAGAACACCTTTCTTTGGTTTAGTTGGCTGGATAAAGACCGGAACAACATTTTTTTCTTCAGGTTTGGGTTTAATTCCCTGTATTTTACTTTTGTTTTTTTGTTTCACTGGCTCTAAACAAAAGATTAACAAAAAATATTAATGAAACAAAATAAACAATTCCTACCCATAAAATTCAGATCTTCTTCAGTTGCTCTTGCTTTTAAAAATATACCACCACTTAGCCTAAAATAGAACCCAGCAGCTAATCTGCCATTGTTATCTAATTGGATCTGTATTTGCTTAAGGATGACTTTGGAGCACTCTGAAATAGTCAAGTGTGATATTACTGCCCTTTCAAACTCAAGAACAAACCCAGACAGAACACCTGCCACTGCCGTAGAATTCAAACAATAGTCATTACCTGCACTTTGAAAAGCCCTTCTGTACATCAGAAATCATTTAACTGAAAGAACTGTACACATTAGACAAGAAATAGCCTATCATAGTTTTATATACAGAAATACTGCTAACAGACAAAGAGCCAACCAAACTCCATCATTATCCCCAAGTACATCCTAGGATCTAGCAAGACAGACCCAAAAGAGGTAATCATACAGTGACAAACAAGATAGATATCTAGCATTCAACTCAGGACTCGAAGCCTCATGGCATCAGGTCAAATACAAGCAAAGAAATGGCCTTCTGCTTGCCACCTTTTGTCCTTCAGCTAGCAAATCAGTGTCCATCCCTCTGATATAGATAAACTAAAAGGCACAGGAAAAAAGTGCAGAATCCAGATTTTTTAAAAGCTTCCCTGGCTACAGCAGTGGTGTCAGAGGATTAGATGACCATTAAAATTGTATTATTTATTTAAAAGAGGAGGATAAACCAAACAATTACAGGCCAGATATTAGAGCTTCAGTGGTGGGCAAACATCAGGATCATGTAAGCATTAATAATAATGAACAAGTGAGACCAAGGTGGAATCAATCTATAAACAAAAAAGTGAATTTGATTTTGACTACAATGATAAAGGAATGGTTTACATCCAGACCATGGAATTCGTAGCCAGACAAGCCAGGGGGGAGAAGTTCTGAACGATACAAAAATCCCATAGGTTAAAAAGATAAATGTCGCATACAATAAACAGATCAAACTCAAATAACAACATACACAATGTAGATAATCCAGCAATACAAGCAGAGCTTGGTGTGGAGGAACAAAATTGCAAGTCCACACATTCTCAAAAGGGCACCACAACAGGGTGATAAAAAGTATAGTTAAAGAAAACAGAATGCTCTGCATTATCAGCTAAGGTATTAAATGTTATGCTCTAACTACGAACAATGCCAAAGTTTGAGTAAGTTTCTAGTTAGATTGCACTGGGGAAATGTGCTGAGGAGGTTTATGACTAGACTGGTAAATTACAGCTGTTGGAAGAGATTGAACTGATATATGGTCATATTTTATTGGTATATTGTTGGCAGTTGGGCCACTGGTAAGAAATTGAAATAAATGAGAGCTCACCAGTAACAGCCATTCTCTTCCCATTCATTATACTTGAAGCTGTAGCTGGAGTTTTGATCTTTATTCTTTCGATTAGAGACTCAAACTCATCAGTTGAAGTATCTGACGAAATTGAGATGTGGTTTAACCTCTTGGAGTGCACAGAATGGTATGAGGAACTATCATCTGATTGCAGAGATCCTCTGTCCCAAGTGTGAGAACTGAGCTGCTTAGACTTCATTTTCTGTCCATCCAAAGTGGGAACTCTTTGTGTGTTTTCAAAAACAAAATCCTCTATACTGCTGTTCAACACTGGTGACATTGATCTTGCTACAGAGGATACACTAGATACTTGTTCCTTAAAATATTTAGTTCCTGGCTTACAGCTTTGTTCATGTAATTCTAGAAAAGAAGTGAAAATATTAACATGAAATAAATAAACCAAATGCAGAGCTTGCTCAAATTTCTTTCACATTTTCCAAAATGTCCTTGAAACAAACAAGCCCTTCAAAAATGAAAGTCCAACAAATAATTTTTAATTATAAATACTTAACATAAAATTGCAAATCCTGCCCTTTCCTTACAATTCTTTTTTAAGCAGATAGTGATTTTCTTTCCATAGATGACTTTATAGTTAATTGATGGATCAGTTTGCCTCCAATATAGAAAAATTAAGTCACATGCAGATTTGGATACAATACTGAAATTAGCTTGGAGCTGTACTTGTTACATGGTCAAAAGGAAAAATGAAATTGGGGGTGGCATAGTGACATACCAATTAAAGCCACTGCTTCACAGTGCCAGAAACCCAGATTCAACCTGGATCTCAGGTGTTGTGAATTTCAAAGTGCTCGTTTCCTCCCATACACTGCAGACAAGAGAGTTGGTAGGTTAATTTGCCACTAACAATTACCCCTTTCTGCAGGTGAGTGATAGAATCTGACAGAAGAGTTGATGGGAATGTGAGGGATTAATGTAAAATTGGTGCAGACTTAGTGGGTCAAAGGGCCCATTTCCATGTTGCATCCTTCTCTGTGTGTGACTGTATAAATATTAAAAATAATTTAATATATGTAGAAAGCATGCTACCCACCTTTCCATTGGATGGTTTACCAACAAATAAAACTAAGTTTTCTGACCAGAGATTTAATTATTTATACATCAAAAATTACTCAATTAAAAAAACAGGAATGTATAAGGTACTTGCCAGTATCAGCAGTGTCTTCAAGTTCCACAATCTTCTTTATAGGCAATTCATCCAGAGATGAGTCACTCACTATAAAATCATTCAGGCTGTAGAAGAAAATGTTATTACTATTTAGAAAATGAGGAGCATAAAATGAAGTTACTAAACCTGCAGTCAGATGTCCTGATGTCAGAATACAATGTTGAACTTTAATAATAACCACTAATCACTCCTCAAATATCATTTGACACTGAGGAAACAGCACCAGCAGGGGAAAAAAATCCATCTCTTTTTGACTTCCATTCTCATGCATGATTAGGTCCTAGATTTTCTTGCTAAGAATATGCAATTTCTCATCGGCTCAACTTTATTAAAATCTCCTGCCTTAGAAACCATTGAAGAGAAAAACTTAAGTAAGATTGTTCAGCACAATATAGACTCATCCCAGTGATCTCAAGCACATTTTGCTATTTTAATCTTTGATACATAATTGGAGAATTTGAATAAAAGGACATACAATTTCTGCAAAAAGCTGTAACATTTTTAAAAGGTAATAGAAAACAGATATACTATATCCATACGGTATATCATAAGTGTGCTGGGAATAGCAAATATTAAAATAACTCAACATTCACAATGTTAAATCTGTTAGAATGGGAGAATATGGGAGAAAAGTTAGATCATAAGGATGAATTTAATGGAGTGAATAAGCTCTTTGTCTAAATAATGTCATTCAATAATACCACTTACCAACCAACCAACCACCCCCCCCCCCCCCCCAATACCAACAAATTGATCAGTATGATTTTGGGAGCTACCTTACTTAAAATCAACTGTTCTAGACAAACTTACAATAACTTTCCACAAAGAATCATATGAAACTATATATTTTAAGATTTTATTTTATATACTGTTCCTGCAAATTCAAAAATATGGGATCATAACGAGTTACGTAGAAGCCTGGGATGCAAATTAAAGCAGAAAATGCTAAGTAATAAGCCTAAAGTCATATAGAAATTTGAAGTTTAAGCCTCATTTATTGCTTTATCATTTACCATACAATCCCTTCCTTCTTAAAATTGTCTTATCACTTGCTTGATATTCCATACCAGGTGATCAGGGACTTCCTCTAATAAATTTTAGGTCTCCCTCACAATTTTGATCCTCTATCTGCTTGCGCTAACCCTTTCTCTCTAACAAGAAACTGGGAATGAGCAATACCATAACCAAGTTAAACATTTAACACTTTATTTAGTATAATTCATTTAGCACAAAAGAGGGAGTGAGTGTGGCAGTTGCTTTGGATGCAGAAAAAGCATTTGATAGATTGGAATGGGATTTTTTATTTAAAATATTGGAAAAATATGGATTAGGAGTATCTTTTATAAAATGGATTAAAACCTTAAATATTAATCCCAAAGCTAAAGTAGTGACAAATGGTCAAATTTCAACACCATTTCAGCTAACAAGGTCAACTAGGCAAGGTTGTCCATTATCACCTGCCTTATTTGTGTTGGCGATAGAACCATTAGCTGAATTAATTAGAATGGACCCAGATATTAAGGGTTTTAGAGTTAATCAGGAAGAATATAAGATTAACTTATTTGCTAATGATGTTCTGCTTTATTTAACAAACCCATTGCACTCGTTGCGTAAATTATTCTATAGATTAGAAGAATATGGGAAAATATCAGATAAAATAAATTGGGATAAAAGTGAAATTTTACCTCTTACTAAAGGAGATTATAGTCAATGTCGATTAATAACTCAATTTAGATGGCCAACAAATGGTATAAAATATTTAGGTATAAGAGTTGATAATGATATAAAGAACTTGTATAAATTAAATTACTTACCATTACTGAAAAAAATTCAAGGATCTTAATAAATGGATGATATTACCAATAACATTAGTAGGTAGAGTAAATACCATAAAAATGAATATATTCCCTAGACTACAATACCTATTTCAATCATTACCAATACAACTACCTCAGAAGTTTTTTCAAGAGTTAAACAAATATGTGAGGAAGTTTCTTTGGAAAGGTAAGATGTCAAGAATATCGTTGGAAAAATTGACATGGAAATTTGATCTAGGAGGGTTACAATTTCCAAATTTTAAGAATTATTATAAAGCAAACCAACTTAGATTTATTGCATCTTTTTTTGAGAAAGATAAACCGGCATGGATTAGAATAGAACTAGATAAAATAGGAGAAAATACACCAGAAGATTTTATATATAAATGGGAATCTAAATGGATACGGGAAAAGAAAGAATCTCCTATATTAAAACATTTGATTGACTTATGGAATAAGATAAATGTTGATGATGAGACAAAGAAATCTTTATTAGCAAAGAGATCTTTAATTCAAAATAGACTTATTCCTTTTACAATGGATAATCAACTTTTATATAATTGGTTTCAAAAAGGGATTAGATTTATAGGAGATTGTTTTGAAGGAGGTATATTAATGTCATTTGATCAATTAAAGAATAAATATAAAGTATCAAACAATACTCTTTTTTGTTACTTCCAACTAAGAGCTTATTTAAGAGAAAAATTAGGTCAAACAATGTTATTGCCAAAATCTAATGAAATAGAAACTTTAATTCAAAAAGGAAAGATTAAAAAAATTATTTCTTATATGTATAACTTGATTCAAAAACAGGCAATTAAACAAGGAGTCCATAAGTCAAGACAAAAATGGGAAAGTGACTTGAATATTAAAATTGAAGAAACAAATTGGTCAAGACTATGTCTTGATAGTATGACAAATACAATAAATGTCCGGTTAAGATTAGTGTAATATAATTTTTTACATCAATTATATATTACACCACAAAAAATAAATAAATTAAACCCAAATTTATCTGATCAGTGTTTCCGATGTAAACAAGATATCGGTACTTTTTTACATTCTACTTGGTCGTGTTCTAAAATTCAACCTTCTTGGACAAATTTAAGAGTTTTATTGGAACAAATTATTGGAACACAACTTCCACATAATCCAATATTATTTTTACTAGGCGATATTGAAGGGATAAAACCGAAACCCAAATTGAATAAATATCAGAAAGAATTTATAAAAATTGCATTGGCAGTAGCCAAAAAGGCTATTGCAGTTACTTGGAAATCGGATACATACTTAAGTATAGATCGTTGGAAGAAGGAAATTTATGGCTGTATTCCACTTGAAAAAATTACTTACAATTTAAGAGATAAATATAAAACATTTTTGAAAATTTGGCACCTTTATTTACAAAAGACAGGATTAAATATATAGGTGCTCCGAAGATGAAATAATTGGTTATTTGAGGAAAGAAATAAATATATATACTAAAGTTATTACGAACTCCATGGAGCATGTGGGGATCTTTCAATATCCAGGCATTCTTTCTTTTTTTTCCTTTCTTTCTTTCTTTTTTATATAGGGATGTTAAGGAGGAGGGGTTAAGGGGAGGGGGGTAGGGTATATATTTTTTTTCTCTCTCATATTTTCTTTTATTTCTGTAATTATTTGAAAACTCAATAAAAAAGTTTTTAAAAAAAACATTTAACACTTAAGCAGCAAGCTTCACATTTTGAGTTCATATCATGACTAAACCGGCTCTATTTCCAACTATCCCTAGCTTATAAATTTGCAGGCGAAACATAATAGATATCTTTTATCTCTACATTTCACTGTTTTAGTTTGTTGCATTGCAAAGTTGAGGTCACCTCAAATGTCTTCTAACATGTTCTAACTGTACAAGATTCTGTTATTTTTTTCCACCCCTCTGTTGATCACCTGCAATAAACTCCAGTTAAACATTACTTCAACTTTAAAATTATCAATCTTGTTTTCAAATTCCTTCATGGCCTTGCTCCTCTCTACAACAACAATAAAATTCCTTCATGTCTACCCTCTATCATTCACCAATTTGATCAATCCAACATTTACAACCCATCCCTCACTGGGTAAGCCCTCATGGTTTGGAATTAAGCCTTTTTCCAGCATTGAGACTCAGCTTAAATATGAATCAAAATTTGGTCACCCTGTCTTAGCATGTCTATGTGGTCAGGTTGTTTTATATTATTCCTACTAAATGCCTTGCTATGTTAAAATGGATTTATCCTATGATAGATAGGATCCATATGAATAGATAAGGGGGGGGGGGGGGGGAGGACAGTTGACCAGTTATACCTAACTAGTAATTTAAGAAAAGGAATTTGTGTCTGTGTCGGTAAGACAAGGTTTACAGGCACTCCAGTTCTGACAGAAGGTCTCCAAACTGCTCAGTGCTCTTAGATCACAATGACTTATTTTCTGCTCATATTATTACCTCACTCTTATCAATGAATTAAATGCCTATCATGTTTAATATTAAAACCAGTGAAATCTAATCCTCTGATGTTTCTGTGGAATTTATTCATATCATATACAAAATGTAAGAAAAGCACAACTGTAATATTTAACAAAGAAAACCTTTTACATCGTTGGTGACCATTTGGGGAAAAAAACAGCCAGTGACCACAGAACTGGGAAACAAAAAGTGGAATGTGGACTGCACCCAACTTAAGTGCACACATTTCTATTAAAGGAGACAAATGTGCTTTATCTTAGCTTGGTGTTCTACAATTATTTCTGGCGATCTGCAATTTCTATTTTCAGGAACTTACCTGTCGTCATTTTCCTTTAAAGTTCTGTACTTCTGTGATTTTGAATGCGGCTTTTTTACCGATATTAGAACTGATGGAGAAATATTATTAATAAAGCGGATCTCTTCCAACTAATTATAAACTCATCAAATAATCCTGCATTGCACAAAATCTGGATTGCAGCAACAATATAGAGAAAAACCCAAGCATCAACATTCACCAACAAAATGCAATGACTGATCTTAGAAGATTTAACACAAAACAATTATCTCAAAGTGAACTTCTACAATAAAGTAGTTATTCATCTGTTGAAGGAAAACCTCCATCAAGCTAATATAATTGTTTTACTTCCATGTTCTTTACCCAATAGAAAGTAAATTAAATCAAATTTTAATTTATATTCCTTCTCTTCTCATAGCTGCATAGGATCAGCCTGATGAAGCTAAATTTATATATATGTAAATATAACATTTATATATATATACACACACACATAACAGTATATATTTATAAATATTTAAGATATATTATAATATATTTTTGTTCATGGAATATATTACATATCTAAATGTAAATTTTAAAAATATTATATATACACATTTAAATCATCACTGGCCAGCTCATCTAAAGTAATATGATGTACAAATTATATTGCCTTATAGTCTACATCGTAATTTTAAAAAGCAACATAATGCCCCTCAATTTCCTTAGAATGACCCAAAAGGCAATGCCTTTGAATCTTCTTGCTCTACCACATCGACTGCTTTCAGCCATTCCTGGATTTCTTTTCAAAATTCATTACTTTATATTAAAATTATTTGAATGAATAACACTAACACAAATTGGTAAAATTTAACATCTAATCTCTGATTTATCTTTTTTGGCACATTCAAAAAGTCACTGACTATATTACTGAGAGAGTTAGAAAGGTGCATTGAGCAAAGTTAAATCGATAAAGGCTCTTCAATATTTCACTTTTTCCTCCTAGGTACTATACATAGGTCACAATGCAAAAGCACCTTCTAAACTCAGCTAACTAGCAGATCACAAAGGGAGAAAAGGATCCAGCATATAAATTGACACTGAGCATCCATACATGTGCTTTTGAGGTGCAAGTCAAAATACATTTCTCAATCACATTATACAAATAAAATGTGTCATACTCAGTCTTGGTGTGCCCTGTGTAAATATTTGCAAACTCCATTGCTGAATTTGAAGAGGAAATTAAAATACATTTAAGATACAACTCACATTTTTCAAACTCTTCATCCCCACTAGAATCAGAGCTCAACTCAGGAATATTGTCAGATCTGATGATAAAACAAAGAAAACAACTGTCATTCTAAAGCCATAAAATAGAATTTATTATACCAAGCAACACACACAAAATCCTGGAGGAACTCAGCAGATCAGGTTGCATCTATGGAGGGAAATAAACAGTTGATGTTTTAGGCCAAGACCCTTCATTGCAAATGGAAAAGGGGACAGAAGCAGAGGGAGCTCATGATTGCATAGGAGATGAGAAAGGTGAAGGAACCACCAGACTGGAGGGAAAGAAACAAAATATGAAAAAAAAATTGGGCAGGAAAACAGAAGAGGCTGCATACTTAAAGTTAGGAAAATCAATGTTAGTGCATCAAATGGAAGACTAGCTGGACAGAATATGAGGTGCAAATCATCCAACCAGAGTCTGGCCTCATGATAACAGTAGAGAGGTCCATGAACACTATAGGAATAGGAAGTCAAGTTGAAAGAGGTGGCCACCAGGGGATCCTGGCTGTTGCGACAGATGGCATAAAGGTTCTCGAACAAAGCAGTATCCCAGTCTATGACTGGCCTCCCTGATGTAAAGGAGGCTTCACTGGAAGCATTGGATGCAACAAAAGATACCAACAAACCCACAGGGGAAGTGCTGCCTCATACAAAAGGACTGCTTATTTTGCTGAATTGTGGTGAAGGATGAGCTGCAGGGACAGGTGTAACAATTGTCACGGATGCAGTGCAAGTGCCAGGATGGAGTCCATTGGGGAGATGGGGTAAGGGTAGTTGTGCGGAAAATGGAAATGTGGGTGAGGGCAGTATCAACAGTGGTGGAAGCAAAAGCAAATCTGGATTAGTGAGAAAGAGGACATCTCAAATATTCTGAAATGAAAAGCATCATCTTGAGAACATAAGTAAACAGAGGCACAGAAACTGAGAGAAGGAAATAGAATCTTTACAAATAACAAGGGGCACAATGGGAAGAGGTATAGTCAAGGTAACTGGGGGTTATAATACTTAGCATAACCACTGAACCACTCTTTTGGCAATCCCATTAAATTTATTAATCTTAATGGAAGAGCTCTTTCATTAATATGTCAATATACAGGTAGATTGGGAAAATCATGTTGGTGCTGGATTCCAAGAGGAGAAATTTCTAGAATGCCAAGATGGGTTTTTGGAGCAGCTCATGGTTGAGCCCACTAAGGGATCAGCTATTCTGAATTGGGTGTTCTGCAATGAACCAGAATTAAGTAGAGAAATTAAGGTAAAATAACCTTAGGGGCAAGTGACCATAATATGATTGAATTCACCCTGAAATTTGAGGAGAAGCAGCTAAAGTCAGATGTATCAATATCATAGTGGTGTAAAGAGAATTACACAGGCATGAGAGAGGAGTTGACCAAGATTGGAAAAGAACACTGGCAGGGATGAGGGTAGAGTAGCAACGTCTGGAATTTCTGAAAGCAATTTAGAAAGCACAGGATGTCTACATCCCAAAGAGGAAGAAGTATTCTGAAAGGCAAGATGACACAACTTTGGCTAATGAGACATCAAAACCAACATAAGAGCCAAAGAGAGGACATAAGATAGAGCAAAAATTAATGGGAAGTTAGAGGATTGGGAAGCTGTTACACTAGCTGTATGGTGGAAGTTCAAGATCTTCTAAGAATCACTAGATTCTGGAATAGTTCTGGAAGACTGGAAAATTACAAATGTCACTCCACTCTTCAAGAAGGGAGAGAGACAGAAGAAAGGAAACTATAGGACAGTTAGTCTGACAGTGGTTCAAAAGATGTTGGAGTCGATTGTTAAGGATGGCGTGTTGGGGTATTTGGAGGCACGTTTTAAAATAGGCCATAGTCAGCATGGTTTCCTCAAGGGAAAATCTTGCCTGACATATCTGTTGGAATTCAACAAGCAGGATAGATGACGGAGAATCGGTGTATGTTATATAACCATATAACCATTACAGCATGGAAACAGGCCATCTCGGCCCTTCTAGTCCACACCGAACGCTTACTCTCACCTAGTCCCACTGACCCACACTCAGCCCATAACCCCCCATTCCTTTCCTGTCCATATACCTATCCAATTTTACTTTAAATGACAATACCGAACCTGCCTCTACCACTTCTACTGGCAGCTCGTTCCACACAGCTACCACTCTCTGAGTAAAGAAGTTCCTCCCCGTATTACCCCTAAACTTTTGCCCCCTAACTCTCAACTCATGTCCTCTTGTTTGAATCTCCCCTACTCTCAATGGAACAAACCTATCCACGTCAACTTTATCTATCCCCCTCATAATTTTAAATACCTCCATCAAGTCCCCCTCAACCTTCTACGCTTCAAAGAATAAAGACCTAACTTGTTCAACCTTTCCCTGTAACTTACGTGCTGAAACCCAGGTAACATTCTAGTAAATCTTCTCTGTACTCTCTCTATTTTGTTGACATTTTTCCTATAATTCGGTGACCAGAACTGTACACAATACCCCACATTCGGCCTTACCAATGCCTTGTACAATATTAACATTACATCCCAACTCCTAAACTCAATGCTCTGATTTATAAAGGCCAGCATACCAAAAGCTTTCTTCACCACCCTATCCACATGAGATTCCACCTTCAGGAACTATGTACCATTATTCCTAGATCACTGTTTATGTACTTGGATATTCAGAAGCTACATGAGGCTGCTTAACAAGTTAAAAGCCCATGGTATTACAGGAAAGATATTAGCATAGTCATGGCTGATTGGCAGGAGGCAAAGAGTGGGAAAAAAGAGAACCTTTCTGGTTGGCTGCCAATGACTAGTGGTGTTCCACGGGGATCTGTGTTGGGACCGATTCTTTTTATGTTATATGACTTGGATGACAAAATTAATGGCTTTGTTGCAAAGTTTGAGGATGATACAAAAATAGGTAGAAGGGCAGGTAGTTTTGAGAAAGTAGAGGCTGCAGAAGGACCAAGACAGAATAGGAAAATGGTTAAAGTGACAGATGGAATGCAGTGTCGGGAAGTGTATAGTCATGCACATAGGTAGAAAGAAATGAAAAGGTAGACTATTTTCTAATGGACAGAAAATTCAAAAATCTGAGGTGCAAAGGGATTTGAAAATCTTTGTGCAGGATTCCCTAAAGGTTAATCTGCAGGTTGAGTCGGTGATGAGGAAGGCAAATGTAATATTAGCATTCATTTCAAGAGGACTAGAATATAAAAGGAACAATGCAATACTGAGGCTATACAAAGCATTGGTGAGGTGTTACTTGGATATTTTGAGCAGCTTTAGGCCCCTTATCTTAGGAAGGATGCACTGACACTGAAGAAGGTTCACGAAAATTATCCCAGGATTGGATGGCTTGTTATATGAAGGGCATTTGATAGTTCTGGGCCTATATTCACTGGAATTCAAAAGACTGAGTGGTGACCCAATTGAAACCGATCAAATGAAGAAAGGCCTCAGAGTGGCTGTAGAGAGGATGTTTCCTATTGTGGGAGAGCACAAGATCAGAGGATACAGCCTCAGAATAGATAGGTGTCCTTTTAGACAGAGAGATGAATCTATGGAATTTGGAGGTGGAAGCCAAGTTTTTAAGTATATTTAAGGTAAAAGTTGATAGATTCTTGATTGGGCAGGTTATAAAGAGATATGGGGAGAAGGCAGGAGTTTGGGACTGAGAGGGAAAATGGATCAACCATGATGAAATGGTGGAGCAGACTCAATGGGCCAAATGGCCTAACTGTGCTCCATTATATATCTCATCTTAAGAAACTCTACTATCATTAAGACAGAATACCTCTGTATCCTGTCCATGACCAAATCAAGTTGTATTTATTTTTAAGAAACACAGAAAAACAGGTGAGTAGCAGCTCAACAAAATGCAATATTTCTTCCAAAATGGGCATTTGTGTTTTAATTAGTATATGGGAATATGCTCAACAAAATCACCAATGCAATAGTTCAGAAAAGCCGTTGGATTTCAATCAATTGGATTGAAATTTCTTCCACTAATTTTGTAGTATAATTCAGAAAACGATCCTGCATAAATTATCCTTCCGCCTTCTCCAGAGCAGCTTTGTTTCCTAACTATTGTCACTCATTTCTACTATTTTAAGTATCTGATCTCTCCTGCTTTCTACCCCTTTACAAACTTGCTTTCCCCTTTCCTCCTCCCTACCACACCCAAACTTTGCCACCTTGAAACCTGCTCACCTATAATTCTTCCAATTATGATGAAACATCATCTCAGTTTCCATCTCCCCAAAAACCACCCGATTTGTTTGGTATTTCCAGCACTATTTTTGATTCCCAGTACCAGCATTATTTAACTTTGTGTTTTATTGAAGCAAAGTCTTGTGTATACTCATACCTTTTATTCTGGAATCTTGAGGGCTTGTTTGCTTTGAAGTCTAACTTCTGTGTCAAAGCTAAAAGAAATTATGCAAAAATGTAAACAATAAACTTGACTTTTTAAAAAAAAAATCACATACATAGCTCTACAGTTAAAATCTTTTCCAGATCCACTTTCTTTAAACTCACATACACCATTCAAATAGTGCTGTACACCAAAGATGTCTTAAAATGGAGACCAATGTCTTTCATTTACAATCATTCTTTCAAACATGCAGTAAATCAGTTACATTTCAATCAATCCAATTGAGTTTGGGGTGGTAGAGAGGCACAAGTAGGAAAAATACTCACGAGAGTCATAGAAAAGTACAGCACAGAAAAGATCCTTTGGCCCATCTAGTCTGTGCCAGACCATTTAAACAGTCTAGTCCCATCAACCTGGACCTGAACCATAGCCCTCCATTCCCCTACCATCCATACATCTATCCAAACTTCTCTTAAACGTTAAAATCAAACTCACATGCACCACTTGTGCTGGCAGCTCGTTGCCCACACTCACAAACCTGAGTGAAGTTTTTCTTCATATTCTCTTTAAACCTTTCACCTTTCACTCTTAACCCATGATCTCTAGTTGTAGCCCATTCAACCTCAGTGGAAAAACCCTGCTTGTATTTACCCTATCTATACCCCTCAATTTTGTATACCTCTATCAAATCTCCCCTCAATCTTCTACGCTCCAAGGAATAAAGTCCTAATCTAGTTAATCATTTCTTATAACTCAGGTCCTCCAGTCACAGCAGCATCCTTGTAAATTGTCTCTGTACTCTTTTAACCTTGTTTACATCTTTCCTGTAAACAAGGTGACCAAACTGCGCACAATACACCAAATTAGGCCTCAGCAATGACTTGTACAGCTTCAACATAACATCCCATCTCTAGTTCTCAATACATTGATTTATGAAGGCCAATGTACCAAAAGCTTTCTTTAAAACCCATCTACCAGTGACACCACTTTTAATGAATTACTGGCCTGTACTCCCAGACAGTTTATTCTACAGGACTTCTCAGTGTACAACCACTCACTGTGCAAGAACTACCCTGGTTGGGCCTAACAAAGTATCTAATCCAATCCTATGCGGGACCCTGTTAAAGGCCTTGCTAAACTCCATGTAGACAATGTTCACTACTTTGCATTCAACTTTCATGGATACTACCTCGAAAAACTCCAAGATTGGTTAGACACAAACTACCATGCACAAAGCCATGCTGACTATCCCTAATCAGTCCCTGTCTATCCAAATACTCATATATCCTGTCCCTTAGAATACCTTCAAATAACTTTCCCACTACTGATGTCAGGTTCAATGGCTTACAATTTTCTGGTTTATTTTTAGAGCCTTCCTTAAACAATAGAACATTAGCTATCCGCCAGTCCTCTGGTACCTCACCAGTCACGAAGGATGGTTTAACTATCTCTGCTAGGGCCTCTGCAATTTCTGCAACTGCCTCCCACAGAATCCAAGGGAACACCTTGTCAGGCCTTGGGGATATATCCATTCTGATTTGCCTCAAGACAGCAAACACCTCCTCCTCTGTAATCTGTATAGGGTCCAGGACCTTGTTGCTGCTTTGCCTTACTTCTATAGACTCTGTCTCCATCTCTTGAGTAAATACAGATGCAAAAAAATTAAGGTCTCTCCCCTATCTCTTTTGGCTCCACACATGGATTACCATTCTGATCTACTGCAGAACCAAGTTTGTCCCTTACAATCAATTACTCTCAACAATCCCTTAGGATTCTCCTTCACTTTTCTGCTAGGGCAACCTCATGCCTTCTTTTAGCCTTCCTGATTTCTTTAAGTGTTCTTTTGCATTTTTTATACTCCTTACATACCTCATTTTTTCCTACCTACCTGCCTGTACCTGTTATACACTTTTTTCTTAACCAGGGCCTCAATATCTCTCGAAAATCAAGGCCTCTAAACCAGTTATCTTTACCTTTTATTCTGACAGGCACAAACAAGCTTTGTACTCTCAAACTTTCACTTTTGAAGGCCTCCCATTTACAACGAGCACCTTTGCCAGAAAACAGCCTATCCCAATACACACCTGCCAGATCCTTTCTGATAATTTCAAAATTTCACCAATTAAGAATCTCAACCCACAGACCAGACTTATATTTTTGGATATTTACTTTAAAACTAATGGCATTATGATCACTAGATGCAAAGTGCTCTCCTACACAAACTTGTGTCACCTGCTCTCTCATTCTGCAATAGCAGATCAAGTATCACACATTCTCTCATTGGAACTTGTATGTACTGCTTACGGAAACTTTCCTGAATGCATTTGACAAACTCTACTCCATTTACAGTATGGGAGCCCCAATCAATATGTGGGAAGTTAAAATCTCTGACTATAACCACCTTATGTTTCTTGCAGCAGTCTGTGATCTCTACAAATTTGTTCCTCTAAATCTCATGGACTGTTGGGTAGTCTGTAATATAGCCTCATTAACGTGGCTATTAACCTTTAACCATTAACCTTTCTTATTCCTCAATTCCACAGATGACACCTCGCTAGACAAGTTCTCCAGTCTATCTTGATAGTTCCCTAACTACTAACGCCACCCCTCCTCCTTTAATCCCTCCCACTCAGTCATGTCTAAAACAACAGAACCCCAAAATATTGAGCTGCCAGTCCTACACCTCCTGCAAACAAGTTTCACTAATGGGTACAATATCATAATTCCATATGATGACCCATGCCCTGACTCATCTGCTTTTGCTATGATACTTCTTGCACTGAAATTTATGCAGCTCAAGATATTAGTCACACAATGCTCAATGTTTTGATTCCCAATTTTGTCTGAGGTCATAACAGCCAGTTCCGCAACCCCTCTACCATCTGTTCTGGCACAATGGATCCCATCTCTCTGCAACTGTAGTTTAAAACAAGCAACCCCCTCCCAGCACCACACCTTCCTGCTATGATATTTGTCCTCTTCTAATTCAGGTGCAAACCATCTCTTCTGTACAAATTCCACCTTCCTTGGAAGAGAGCTCAAGGATCCAACAATCTGATGCAACTCCCTCCTACATCAATTCCTTAGCCACATGTTAAACTATGTAATTTTCCTATTTCTGGCCTCCCTTCCAAGTCGGATGGGTAGCAATCCTGAGATCTCAATCCTGGAGGCCCTATCCTTTAATTTAGCACCCAACTCTTTAATTTTTAAATTTTATTTCTAAATCTTTAACTTGGCACCCTTGAACTTCCTTGCAGAACCTTGTCGCCCTACTGATATCATTGGTACCTACATGGACTGTTCACCCTCTCACTTAAGAATGATGAGGATTCAGTCAAAGATGTCCTGGACTGAGGCACCCGGGAAGTACAGTATGATATGGGAAATTCGTTCTTATCCACAGACCCTCCTTTCTGTTCCCTTAACTAATGAATCCCCTATGACTATAGCTCGCCTCCTCACCCCCACTCCTCTTCTGAGTCACAGGACCAGACTCAGTGCCAGAGAACTGACCACCGTGACCTTCCTCTGCTAGATCACCCCCACCAACAGTATCCAAAGTGGTATACCTGTTGTTGAGGGGTTGGCCAGAGGTACTCCACACTGGCAATTCAGCCTCTTTCCCTTTCCTGACTATCACCCTAGCTTCCTATGTCCTGCGCCTTGGGTGTAACACTGAAGGTCTCCCTGCATTACCACATCCTGCAAGAGGAGCATTCAACTATCCTGCCTGTCATCCCCACAAGTAAAGAAGGTAAAACAATAAATAAACTGGGGGGGGGGGGTTGCAGGGAGAATCTAGCTACAGCTTTTCACTTTCTCTCACTCAAGCCTCGAAGAGCTAAATCCTCAAATAACCGCTCCAACCTTGGCTGTTCAGCTTGCTCCCGCCCTATTTTAATTTGTTCTTGTTGATCAATCCCAATCGCCGATTGGCCACTGTTCAAAACACCAAACTGCCATAACTTGATACCTTATGTACTCAACGGTGAACCTGAGCGAGCTACGTCTTCTAACACTTTCAATCTCTGATTGGTTGCTGTTTGAAACACCAAAAATTAAAGCTCTAGAACTTTAATTATTCATCACCTGTGGCACTATATCTCCAAAACAAAGAAGTAGGCAGGACAGAGAATACAGCTGGTAGATTAAATCAAACAGGTATATATAATCAGTCAAATATTCATACTTTGTAAATTCCCAGGTCCACATTTATAACTGCCTGCATATATTTGTCCCATGCAATGGCATACTTCTAGAAAAAAACTCTATCAATGTGTGTGCTCAAGATTTTAAAAATGTAATTGGTTAACTGTACTTCACCTTTTCTCCTTGGAGCGACGGAGGATGAGAGGTGACCTGATAGAGGTGTGTAAGATGATGAGAGGCATTGATTGTATGGATAGCCAGAGGCTTTTTCTCAGGGCTAAACTGGCTAACACAAGGGGGCATAGTTTTAAGATGCCTGGAAATAGGTACCGAGGGGATGTCGGGTTAAGAGTGGTGGATGCGTGGAATGCACTTCCAGCGGCAGCGGTGGAAGCGGACACGATAGTGCCTTTTAAGAGTCTCTTAGATAGGTACATGGAGCTTAGAAAAAGAGGGCTATGCACTAGGGAAATTCTAGGCAGTTTCTAGAGTAGATTAGATGGTGGCTCAACATTGTGGGCCGAAGGGCCTGTAATGTGCTGTAAATTTCTATGTTCTACATTATGTAATTCAGTGTTTCTCAATACTTGGCACAAGCAAATCACAATAAAGCAAAAATCAGCACTAAACCACAACTTCATACTTACAAATCTCAAAACTGTCATCATTGGAGTCAAAGTCAGCTTCATTTCCACTGTGAATTTGAGGCAGTTCAAGCATTTTCTTAGTCAATGCACATTTGTCATGTTCTTTGTGTCCGTTATCCAAAAATACTCTTGTGCGTGATTCAGCCACATCCTCCGAGCTAGAAAGTGTCAACTTGCACACACATGAATCAGAGATATTTGGGCTCTCCCTAGATTCTGATGGCAGGCTGATTGAAGTATCTTTACCATGATCTTGCTGTTTGGATTTCGCAATTTTTTGCTGAAGCTGTGAAGCAGAACAGCATAACACTCAAAAACAATTTTGACATATTCTTATATCAATTGCTTCATAAAAACCAATAGATTAATCTGTTTTGAGCTCACTCCTAAATTGCCTCTCATGCTTACAACTAAATAATCTCTATAAACAGACCTGTCTCCAACTGACCCAAGTCAAAAAAAACTTTAAAAATTATAGAATGTTTTCAACCTAGAAATTAAATTCCAAAATAAATTAATGGACACTATATTACTGGGAAGTTCAACCTGGCCAGGACACACACTGTGAATGTTGGGGTCCAGAGGAATGTCATTAAATAGAGATCTAGGGGTCCAATTACATAATTTCCGAAAAGTAGCAACAGGGTGGTGAAGGCAAAGAATGGTGTGCTTGCCTTTGATGGCCATGGCATTGATACAGGAATTGGGACATCATGTTACAGTTGTACAAAACATTGTCTAGAATGCACTTGGAATATCATGTGCAATGCTTGTGAAATATTATAGAAAGGATGTGATGAAGCGAGAAGGTACAGAAAAGATTCATAAAGATGTTGCTTGGACTGAGTTACACAGAGATTGTTTTCCTTAGAACAAAGGGGTCTGGACATGATTTTCTAAATGTTTATCCCAGGGAAGGAGAGTTTAAAACTCATAGACATAGATTTAAAGTGGGAGCGGGAAGATATACAAGGGATCTGAGAAGCAGGCTTTTCCCCCCCAGGGTAATGACTAGGTGGAACAAGTTGCCAGAGAAAGTGGCAGATGCAGGAATAACTACGACATTAAAGAAACATTTGGACAGACGTATGAATAGGAAAGGTTTAAAAGAATATGAGCCAAACCCAGGCAAATGGACTTAGCTTATATTGATTAGCATGAACAAGTTAGGCTGAAAGGCCAGCTTACATACTGCATGAATCTATAGGAGTTTTCCAGGAATTTCATAAGGTTTATAATCAGGCAAAGTGATGAAAAAGGCACAAGTAACGGTGTTGGGAGAATATGAGAGATTAATCAGTGGCAGGAGGTAGCTTTCTAAAACAATCTCTTCAAAATAAAAACAAAACAATATCGTCATATTTCAACCAGCATAGGTGCAACAGAACTAGTTCATTGATTCCTTCCTTCTTGCAAAGCAATTCAGCTATTTTGCAAGTGGGACTAACTATATTAGCCTGCAAGAAAATGAAATAAACATTTTCCAGGGTCTTGATTGAAATTAATCACAAAAAAAAGGAACAAACATGGGCCTATGTTGAGCTTAATTAAATTGGTGTTAAGTGAATGGCTAGCATATAAAAAGTTTTCTGTGAAAATCTGAACTATGTGGAATTATATAAAGCAGAACTCTAGGTTTCATAAGCAGAATCAAAATGAAGGGGAATTCATTTCAACATATGTAGCTGAATTACAGAGATTGTCTGAGCATTGTCAGTTTGGTAATGAGCTTAATGATACACTAAGAGACTGGCTAACTGAAGCACAATTACATTTAAAAGAACAGTGGAAATCGCTGTTTCAATGGGAACTGCAGACAGAGGCTCATTTGAGTAGCAGCCAGGAACGAAAGTGAGCACGAACAAAATTGCAACATCTGAAATGAAAACTGCCCAGCTGCACAAATTGTGTTACCATTGTGGCAGGCGCTCACATACATCAAACAAATGCAGATTTAAAGGCAAAGACATACAAGAAATATGTTGGGCAGACAAAAATAAATGGACTACTCAAGGAAGAGGAAAAAGCTATAAAATCAAGTTGCAGTTTCAAAGAGAGCACTAATCTGCATGCTGTTGATGAAAATCTGATACTGATGAGAGTAACATAGGATTGTGTGGCCTTGAGATTTACAGTGTGAAAATTAGCAATAGACAAGCAATATGGATTATTCCAGAATTAAACGGCAAATTAATTAAAATGGAATTGGACACTGGCTCACCTGTTTCAGTCATTCCACAAAATGAGCTTGAACTGCATTTCAAAGATACCAAACTGAAGTCTGGAGAACTAAGAACTTATACTGACGGTATTTGATTACTGACGGTATTTAAAAGATAATTGCTGACGGAATGACATTCTTGACAGTGAAATACAGTCCGCCTTTGGATTTTGCGAATTCCGCATCCTTGAATTCAACTAACTGCGAATCACGAAAACCCGGAAGTACTCTTCCAGCACTTGTTGTTCGAGCATGTCATGTACAGACTTTTTTTCTTGTCATTATTCCCTAAACAATGCAGTATAACAACTATTTTACATAGCATTTACATTGTATTAGGTATTATAAGTAACCTAGAGATGATTTAAAGTATACTGGAGGATGTGCGTAGGTTATCGTGGATCGGGATCGAAAAAAATCAGAAGTTCTCTTGCTAAGTAAGTCGGAACAGGTACATCCAGTATTAGTTAGCGTCAGTTAGTCAAACGTTTGCATCTGTATATAGTATATATTTTACCTTTCTGTGCATATAAAACACTTAAGAACGCACGTTTCAGCGCCAGGCTCAGGAAGTTCCAGAGTTCGATCTAGTGACAGATCGCTATCAATGAGCTCTCCACCGTGGCGGGTTGATGTGGAGGATCAAAAACCCGAAACCCCCAAACCCAATAATTAAACCACTGCGTTGTTTAGTAATAATTGTAGCTTTCATTGAGGCACAGCCTTTCTCACTTTATCCTTAAAATTGGTCCGATCATTGACTGACGTAGCCTAACACTTTTCTAATGACCGATGGCATTTCACCCCTTTCCAAAAGCTTTATTATTTCCACTTTATTTTCAATTGTTATCGTGATTATTTTCGTGAACAGAAACACTGCGGATTCAGATCTCTGCCGCTGGGTCCTAATGTCCACCGCACTGAGCCAGGTTAAATAAGGTCTGGAGTTCAACTGGCTCCTAAGGTCCACCACATTGAGACAAGTTGAATAAGGGACTTCAGCAGCTACGAATTTTGGTATCCGCAAGGGGTTCCTGACCCAATCCCTCGCGGATAAGGAGGGCTGACTGTGTAACAACCAACAAGCTTGCATATGGTAAAAACGTAAGGACCAGCATTGTGAATGCATGACTGGCTGAAACAACTGCAACTTGATTAGATTCATCTACAATTTGCAAGCCACCACATCCCCTGCAGTGAAGCCATATAAAGCTGAATTAAGAAAGGTACTGGATGATGCCACAACTATCTCCAGCTGAACACCATGACCTGATGCCCAAGAGAGGACAAACAACATGTGTTGATGCCAAACTCTGTGACTCTGGTTGGAAAGCATCCTAAACACTGTTTATTCTATACTGCAGAGGACAGGATTAAACGTGGGCCTCTGTAGCTCTCATATTCCTGAATATCCTATGGAAAAATGCAAGTCACCACTTCAGTAGAAAATAAGTTTTGTCAAAAAAAAAAGAGATTGAAAACAATCAACATTAAAAGACCCCACAAGATGAAATAAAGTGCTGAAAAAAAACCTATGAGGCAGCATCTTTGAAAGGAGAAACATGCACATGAAAGACTCTTGTCGGGTAACTTGGGTGTCCTTGTAAATAAATCATTGAAAGTTTGACATTGAAAGGACAAAGACAAATGATTTGAGAATTTGAAAAAAAAAGAGCAAGACTATCTTACTAAAATTATGCAGTCTCTTATGAGGTCATACACGTGGAAAAATATGGGTTTGGAACTCTTCCTTCAGTGGCTGTAATATCTTTGACAAAATGGAACTTAGATTTAGAATTTCTAACTGATCCTGCTTCCGCATTTTTCCCCTTGTGGAAGTTCAGAATCCTTTCCAGATTTCCACAACTCTTATTAAGTGTTATTAAGTGCAAACCTTTGTGCAGTCCTGTTCTAAAAGGGACTGCCTTCTCATTTTACACCATTAGGGGAAAACTAGGTGAAAAGTTGTTTAAATTTGATTGACTTTTATTATAGAATATTCATGGCTTTTAATTAAATCACTTACAATATAAACATTTATTACAAGCTGTCTAATGGCTCCATGTATAAATAATATAGAGGATAAGGAGACAACCTCAAAGGCAGTTTTGACTTCAGTTTTACCTCTGTTTCCAGGACATCCAGGTCATCATATTTAGACCAACCAAGTCGATCAGCTAAGCGCTGGAACAAGCCACATGTTTCATCCATCCCAAGTCAATGATCAGCTGCAAGATCTATGGTTAAAATCCAAAAATCACTAACACGTTCATCTTCATAGAAATATTAAGCAAAACAAATGCAGACTGCTAAATTATCAAAGATATTTCTTGGACACCAGGCGTTAGAATTATGTTGCCGGATGTATATTTCCACTACAGAACGGTGAAAATATAAATACGTAATGCTGGAAAGAATAAATGGACAAACTCCGAACTTACAACAGCCAGTACTACCGGGAGATAATTTGCAGCATCGGGGAAAAGGCTAACTCAGAGCTAATGCCCAGATGCAGGGTTATTTCAAGATCAGAATCAGGTTTAATATCACTGTTATACGGCAGCAATATACAATACTAAAACCTGTGAATTACAGTGTGTGTGTGTATATATATATATATATATATATATATATATATATATATATATATATATATAAAGTTGAATTAAATAAGTAGTGACAAAATAAAAGAGAAAAAAGGTAGTGAAGTAGAGTTCATGGGTTTCCCATGGAACCAAATCAAAACCTGAACTACTACAGTGAAATGAAAACCCAGCAAATGCAGATGCTGGAAATCTGACAGAACAAAATCGGCTGGAAATTTTCAGCAGTTTGAGCAAATTGAGTGCTTGCAACATATTCTGTTTCAGTGAGTCACTCAGAGAATGGGACAGAAGCCCGCAAAAATGGCAGTCTCCGGACGAACGTTGTTTGAGCTGCAAAGGATTCATGAGTTCTGTCAATCTCAGACTCAGAACCAGCTCACTCTTACCCGCACACCAAGAATCTGAAAACCGTGCCACGCCGAGCCTTGCTCCAAGACCAAAATAAAAAGGAGACTGTTCCCGTAACCGTCGGCGAGTTTGAATTCTGGCGCCAGAACGAGGCGCCCACACGGCAGAGGTCACAACACGGGGAGGGGCATCAATGACTGACGCTAGGCGTTTAAATTACAGCTTCAGGCTCCAAAACCGCCCCCTCACGGGAGTATAGAGGAGAGGTATGTCTCAAATGGTGAGAGTCCTTAATGATTGATGCCGCTTTCATATGGCACCGCCTTTTAAAAATGACCTCGATGGTGGGGAGGATAGGGCCCGTGATGGAGGTGATTGAGTGTACAGCCCTCTGCGGAGCCATGGCTATCTGGAATGCTCTGCTGGGATTGTTTGTGTAGGCAGATTCAGGCAGTAGATGCATTTAAGAGGCTCTTAGACACACGGAGGTGCATGATATCGATAGAGTAGCCTAATCTCTTCTGTCTGCACTAATTAATTCAGCGCAACATTATGGGCTGAAAGCCCTGTGCTATACTGTTTTATGTTCTGTCATCTGGACTAGGTTCAAAGTTGAGCTACTCATTAGCACGAGTACAAGTGCAATGAAAAATTTAGTTGCTACTTGGGGCACATAACATACAAGCGGAATTCACTGAAATTAATACATAATGCCTATAAGAAAGAACACAATTAGTGTTGCAAAATTGTAGTAATGAATTGCCAGATGATTTGCCAGCTTGGAAAAAGACTTGCAACCCAAGCAAGATTCTTTTCTAAACAGATCCCATTTACCTGCTTGAGATCCAGATTTCCTTTCCACGTTTTTCAACCCTAGCCAAATATTTTTTATTTTGTAGTAAATACCTAACATTTAATACTGTTTACACTAGTGTACCTATTGCTACTTCCAGGGAGCCATAATCCATCCCATTGTTCTTTTCAACAAAAAGTTCTTGGATCCTACCATCTTCTATATACACCCTAGCCTTAAAGTTGTCTGATTTAAATGCCACCTGCAACTTGCTTGTCCATTTTCCTAATTTCCTTATATCTTATTACAGCCTTAGACAACTTGCTTCACTCTCCATTTTCCCATCAGTATTAACATCATATGCAGACTTATTAATCATACCACCCAAGTTCACAACCCAATCATTAATGTATTTGGTAAACACAATCCAACACACATCCCTGCAGCATATCACTGGTCACAGGCCTTCAATCTGGAGAAAAACAACTCTCCACCATCTTCCTTCAAGCAGGCTTCAATTATATTGGTGCCCAAGAAGAATGTGGTAACCTGCCACTTCTATAGATGTGTGATGGAGAGTATATTGATTGGATACGTCACAGCCTGGTATAGAAACATCAATGCTCTTAATCCTGCCAAGTCATGGATACAGTGCAGTCCATCACTGGTAAAGCTCTCCCCACCATTGAGCACATCTACATGGAGCACTGGCACAGAAAAACAGTTAAACAAAAGTTTCACTAATCTTTCCAAATTTTTGTAGTCCTAAATGTGTTCTCAAAATTAGTTACCACTCAGTTTCCCTTCACGATCCCAACATTTGCTGACATCACTAGCTACACTCGGATATCAATTCTGCACTTCAGGTTAACCAGTTCTTAACCATCCATTGCAACCTAATATAAAATCTCCAATCTTCCTTTTTTCACAAATGGTACATGGAGAAATTATATCCACAAAGTACTGCTGGTCCTTTAATCATGCACCTGAACAAAGGACCAGCAAAGGAACAAGTAATATTTTTAGGTACATTTGATGACTGTAATACTGTTGTAACTGTGATCAAAGTCACCAGAGAAAAACTGAAACTGATGAGATAGAAGTCTTTATTTGTCATAAAAATCTGGGATTCTCACAGAGACACTCTCTGTAAAGGTACCCCTTAATATCCAAGATAACAGTAACTCTTAGAGTTTCAATAGTTGCAATTACATTTTCTTTAATATTTTGGGTTAATAATGCTTCCTTTGAATTACATATCTACAGCAACAGATGTCTCTGAATGTTTGAACCCCATTGTCAGAAAGTAATTCACACAAATCGTCTAAAAACATAGGCAGAAATTCCAGACACTCAAAATTGATAAGTACACAAACACAATTGATTGCCTATACCTGTGACCATATTTGATGTGCTAACTAATAACATTTGTCTGATCTGCCAACCTGCACTCAAGTCACAATGATGCAAATAACATGTTGCCTGGTTTGATGCAAGACAATTAACACAACCTCATTGTCTGTGGAACAGCCTGTGTTTTTAGCTTCAATTTATTGCTTGAAATTTACAAAATGAATTAAGACTAATTGCAAGCTTCCTGAACTTAGTTACATTCACAATAAGAACTGAACCTGGTTCTTGTTTGAATTAACATCTGCCCTATTCACTTAACTCCAGAATACTCCTAAACAATGTTATCTTAAAGTATCCTTAAAGTAAAGGAGCAGTGCTGTACAGCAGTCTTGAGGTCTTGCAAGAGATATTTGATTGGGTTAAGGTCAAGATCTGACTGTGCCACTCAAGGACATCAATTTTCTTCATTTGAAGCCACTCCATAGTTGCTCTGATAGTGTGCTTTGGGTCTTTGTCCTGCTGAAAGACAAACTTCCTCCCCAGTTTAATCTTTCTGGCAGAGGCTAGCAAGTTTTTATTCAGGAACTCTCTGTACTTAACATCAATTGTCCCATCAATCCTGACTAGATTTCCAGTCCCTGCTGCTGAGAGGGACATGTTGATGGTGTTTCATGGCTTATTGCACAGTATTAGATTTACACCAAACATACCATTAAATATTGATGTCAAAAAGCTCCACTTTAGTCTCATCCAGCCACAAACCCTTCTTCTACATCTTCATTGTATCTTCTAAGTGACACTTTACGAAGTCTTTACAGGCAAGGATATCCTTCTTTAGCCAGGGCTTCTTCCTTGTTATTCCTTAAAAAACCCTTTTTTATGCAAGGCTTTTAGAGATTGTGGGGCCATGAACTTCATCTCCAGTTGCAGACACTGATTTCTGCAGCTCCCTCATGTCTTTGAGATGGTCTTGAACCCTTCCCCAATTTTGTGCTTCTCTATTATTATTTCCCTGAATTGCCTTGACTGCTTTTTTGACTTCATTTTGATTTGGTCTGTTGAAAATCTACCATACAGTTGGACCTTACGGGGGGGGGGGGGGGGGCATTTATTCAAGTGATCCTCCAATTTTCTACATCAACAAATTGGGTGAGTTGGTTAAGCAATATATGGTATTCAATCTGAGGAAAGCTAGCATAATAATTACAAAGGGGATGAATACTTTTTCAGCGTCACAATTTTGAGGCAAAATAGTTGTGGGAGCTAAATGCTGTTTCAAGGCACTACAGTATTACATTTCACTTGTTCCAAATTATGTCCATATGTTGACAGAAAAATAACCAAAAATATATATATTTTTTACTGATTCATTTGGTGACATAATGGTGACCTTTTCTTGCCCTATTTCCTGCACCAAGAATAAGTGAAGGTATTGGGTTGAGAACACAGCTCAGCACATCACAGTAAACAGCTTCCCCTCTATGGACTGTCTAAACTTCTTGCTGTCTCAGTCAAGCATCCAGCATAATCAAAGAACCACCCACCCAGACATTTACTACACTCTCCCATCAGACAGAAAGGTAGTGAAGTGGTTAGCATGTTTTACAGTACCAGTGACCTGGATTCAATTCCCACTACTGTCTGTAGGGAATTTCTACATTCTACTCATATCCACCTGGGTTTCCTCTAGCTGTTCCTGTTTAATCCCACAGTCCAAAGGTGTAACGATTGGTAGATTAATTGGTTACAGTAAATTGTTCTGTCATTAGGCTAGGGTTAAATTGGGGGCTGCTGGACAAACTCTGCAAATATAAAAGACAAATTAATCATAAGTAAATCACCAATAAATTGAACATGAGATGAAGCATCCTTGACATTGAGTCTATAGGTTGTGTGAACAGTTCAGTAATGGGGCAAGTGAAGTTATCTCCTCTGGTTCAAGAGCCTGATGTTTCAAGGGTAATAACTATTCCTGAACATGGTGGCAAGAGTCCTGAGGCTCCTGTACCTTCTTCCTGATGGCAACAGCCAGGAGAGCAAATGTGGGTGGTGGGGGTCCGTGATGATGGATGATGCTTTCATGCGACAGCACTCCATATAGATGTGCTCAACTGTGGGGATGGATTGGGCCATATCCACTACTTTTTGTAGGATATCCTGTTCAAGGGCATTGGTGTTTCCATACCAGGCTGCAATTCAGCTCATCAATATACTCTCCAGTACACATCTATAGAAAACAGTAAAAGTTTTAAATGTCATGCCAAATCTTCACAAACTCATAAGTAGAGGTGCTGCTATGCACTTACTGAAGGCAATAATCATGTCCTTGGACTTGCTGATATTGAATAAGAGGATGTTGTTGTGGCTCCACTCTGCCAGATTTTCAATCTCCCTCCTACATGCAGATTGATCACCACCTTTGATTTGGCCAACAATGGTGTCATAAGCAAAATTAAATACAGCATTGGAGCTGTGCTTAGCCACACAGTCTTAAGTTAAAACAAGGGGGCTAAGCACTCAGCCTTATGGTTCATCCAGGGCTTCTGGTTGGAGAAGACTGAGTAACTCTGAGGTGACACACTCATCTACAACTGTTTTTATATAAAGCCCATGACAACTGGGGTGTATTCACTGAGATCTACGGAGGAGTCCTTGAAGAAAACAACCCAGTCCACCAATTTGAAGCAATCCCATAGCCACTCAACCTCCTGTGACCACCTCTTTATTGTTCTAATATCTGGAGCCTTGCTGTTTAACCTCTGTCTGTTCCATAAGGAGCGAAAAGGATTAAAGTTTTTTTAAAAAAGTATGCAGATAAGAGGAGGACAACCAAGTGACCAATTTCCCAAAATGCAGACTGGGCATGGAACAATAGATATTCCTCATCTTAGTATAACAATGGTCTAGTTAGGCGGTCAACATTTAGAAACAAGGAACCTATATACATTAATGTATATCTGGGAAAGAGAAGCCAGCTCAAAACAGTTTCAGTTCAATTACTACACACAGAGAATGAATAAATGAAAGAAAACAGAAAATGGTTCCACTTTCAGAATGTAGCTACATTACAGATTAAAGCTGGAGGGCTTTTAGTGTGTCACGCCTTTCATCCACTTACAATACTGCTGTACATAGTGGTTTTATCTACTTTTTTATTACAATATAATTTACTTAAACTTTACATTAACAAAATGTAGGGTAGAACTCCAGCAGTGTCTGCAAGGGCCTGTGCCGCCCACTTTTATTTGCATCAGCACTCTATTGCTGATGGGTTGACAGTTCATTGTAAGATGAGCCTCAGTCCTCGATATACTCCCAGAGATCTTTCTCATAGCCTTCGTGCATGTGCTGCAGCAACATCTTCCTCCGACTCACAGTATCTGTACTTGTCCTGCACTTTTTGCTTGATGTCCTGTAGGGAATCCTGGGATACGTCCCTCTCCAGACAGCACTTCTGTTACATTCTCCAAGTCTGCCTGATTGTTCTCAAAGATAATGGACTGGTTGTTCTTTCATGTCCTGTATGTGTTACCTCACTTTTTCTAATATCACTGTTTTTGCATTTTTTAATTTAACTATTTAATATAGATATATAATTAATTGATTTTTTTTGTAATGTATTATCCATATATTGTACTATTGCCGTTAGGATAACAAGTTTCTTGACACATGCCAGTAATATTAAACCTGAAGTACCTGGTTTTCTGCATTAATTACTCATAAAATGTCTGATCTTCATCCAAGTCACAATAATTGACAAACACAATCGGCCTAAACTAAACACAAACAATTGTACTTCTCATCAGTACTGAGTACACCATTTAAACAATCACAGTCTAGGTTTAAAAGAAGTATGTAAATTTCTGGGGTAATACCTTCTACAAAAACTATTTGGAGTCAGGTGTTTCGAATAATGACAAAGTATTGGAGGTGTGGGTTGTAGAGGTGCCTTTATTAAAATAATCATGCATTCAGGTTACTGACAGAGCCTGCTCTTCTCAAGAAAGATGAGTTTCTGTGCACCATGCCTTGATCAAATCAACTTTCGGAGGACTTTAGAAGAATTGTAGAGATGCATGACACTGGAAAAGGCTAAAAAAGCATTTCTAAAGTCTTGAGTGTTCGTCAGTCCACAGTAAGAGAAACTTGGCTGCAAATGGAGGAAACTCAGTACTGTTGCTGCTCTTCCTACAAGTGGGTGTCCTGCAAAGACCACACCAAGAGCACAACATAAATGCTGAAGGAGGTGCAAGAACCCAAGGGTAATAACAAAAGATCTGCAGAAATCTCTAGAACTTGCTAAAGTCTCTGTTCATGTTTCCATATAACAAAAACTGACTAAGAATGGTGTTCATAGAAGGACAACATGCAGGAAACCACTGCTCTCCAAATAAAAACTGCTGCACATCTCAAGTTTGCAAAAAAAAAACCCTGGATGTTCCACAATGCTTCTGAGACATTGTTTTGTCGACAGATAAGACAAAAGATGAACTTTTTGGCAGAAATGCACATTGCTGTTTGGAGGAAAAAGGGCTCTGCGCACCAGCACCAGAATCTCATCCCAACTGTGAAGCATAGCAAAAGGAGCATCATGGCTTGGGGCTGCTTTGCTGCCTCAGGGCCTGGATAGCAGATCAATGGATCTGGGTCTGAGAGGGTAAACATCATGTTGCGGATTCCTTGGCATCCATATCTCCAAGGACCTTGTGTGGTCTGTACACAGCAGTTGTGTGGTGAAAACAACACGACAGCACCTCTTTCACTGCAGACGGTTGAAGAAGTTTTGGTATGGGTCTCCAAATCCTAAGAACTTTCTATAGGGCACAACTGAGAGCATTCTGACTGGTTGCATCACTGCCTGGTATGGGAACTGTACCTCCCTTCATCACAAGACTGTGTAGAGAGTGGTGTGGACAGCCCAGCGCAATCTATAGTTGTGAACTTCCCATGATTCAGGACAGTTACAAAGACAGGTGTGTAAAAAGGGTCCATAGGATCATTGGGGACTTAGTTACCCCAACCACAATCTATTCTAGCTGCTACCATCTGGGAAGTGGTACCACAGCATAAAAGCCAGGACCAACAGGCTCCGGGACAGCTTTTTCCACCAGGCCATCAGACTGAATAAATCACGCTGATTTGAGTGTATTCTATGTTATATTGACTGTTCTATTTATTATAAATTACTATGATTGCACATTGTACAAGTAGACAGAGACATAATGTAACGATTTTTACTCAATTATGTGAAGGATGTAAGAAATAGTCAATTCAATTCAAATTCAATCATTGAGGGAACAATGAATTAAAAATTGTACTGATATTTTACAGGAGAATGTCAGAGAAGTGGTCCATCATCTGAAGCTTAATAAAAGTTGGATGATGAAACAAGACAACGATCCAAAACATGAATAAATCAACAAGAGAATGGCGCAAAAAGAAGACGATTCATGTTTTGGAATGGCTGAGTCGAGTCAGAGTCCAGACTTTAGCTCGATGGAGATGCATGGAGATGCAGTGGCATGACCTGAAGAGGGTGGTTCATGCAAGGTATCCCAGGATATTGATGAACTGAAGCAGTTTTGTATGAAGGAATGGTCTAAAATCCCTTATCCACATTGTGAAAGTCTGATCAGCGGCTACAGGAAATGTTTGGTGAAGGTTATTGCTGCTAAGGGAGGTTGTACCGGTTATTCATTACAAGAGTTCCCATACTTTATCCAGCCTGGACTGTGAATGATTAAGCAATGTGTTCAATAAAGACATGAAAAGTACCATTGTGTACCTTTATGTTGATGAAAATTCATTGCCCTTGCTGGATGAGAGACAGAAGGGGATGTACTCCAAGCTGGGCTGGTATGCAGAGGGATGAGACCCCCCCACCCCACACACACACACACACACAACATATTGTTGGTAAACGAGCGGTTGCTGAACAACAAAATTGAGGACCGAAGGGCAAGATTGCCCTATCTTTGGGAAATGAGGGATTGTTGTGCTCTGTGTTTTACTGAGTTTTAGCTTACTTAGAATACACCAGATCTGAAGGCTTCTTGATACACAGGATGTACTGAGCTGCTTATTTGAAAAAGGCAAAAAGGCTGAGGTATGTATTTGATGATAAACAGTATGGTGTTCCAATGTGGTGTTTTTGACGTACTTTGCTGTCCTAACCTTGAACACCTATTTACCAAGAGAGTTCTCCATGATCCCAACTGCAGTTTACACACCACCAGCAGTTGACTACAATCAAGCACTTGAGATACTGCATGGTGCCAACACCAAACAGTCCACCCTCTGAATTTCACATTATAGTCTGGGATTTCAATCAAGCTTGCTTTGAAGATATCACTGCCCAATTAGTATCAGCAAATAATCTGTAGCACCAGAGGTCCCAACACACTAGACCAGGGGTCAGCAACCTTTACCACTGAAAGAGCCACTTGGACCCGTTTCCCACAGAAAAGAAAACACTGGGAGCCGCAAAACCCGTTTGACATTTAAAATGAAATAACACTGCATACAACGTTTTGTTTTGCCTTTATGCTATGTATAAACAAACTATAATGTGTTGCATTTATGAAATTGATGAGCTCCTGCAGAGAAAACGAAATTACATTTCTGCATGCAACAAAAACATTTTGAACTCCAAAAATAAGATGTTGGGTTGAAGGTTACTTTTAAGTAAAATACTCAACGTCTATTTGAGTCCTTCTTGTGTTTATGAAAAACGCTAAACTTAAATTTGCCGCCAGCAGCAAACCAAAAATAACATCAGCCAGCTGTCAACCTGAAAAATAAAAGGAGTATTTCACTGAACAATGAAAACATATGAATATACGTAAAATAATAGGCAATTAAAATATTTATCATACTTGGCCAGGTTGACTCACACCTGACAATGCAGTCGTATTCGGTAGGGATGGATCGATGCTTAGGGGAGTGACCGGGAAGGATAATGTGTTTTTTTCCTCTCTGAACTCACAGAAGCGTTTCCCAAACGATGTTTGCATTGCGATGATTGCAGAATGTAAATACTCCGAATTTATCATGTCGTGACCTTGTTTGAACTCTCTCCAATTGGGGAAGTGAGACAATGTGCCTTTCTGTAAATCTCTGGCAAGCACTGTCAACTTGCGCTCGAATGCCAAAACATCCTCCAACATGTGTAGGGCTGTAAGTCCTTACCCCTGAAGAGCTGTTTTCAGTGTGTTCAGGTGCGCTGTCATGTCTACCATGAAGTGTAGCTTTTCCAGCCACTCTGGCTGTTCCAGCTCAGGAAAGGTGAGCCCTTTGCTGCCCAGGAAAGTTTTCACTTCTTCCAGACACGCGACAAAGCATTTCAGCACCTCCCCTCTGGACAGCCAGCGATAAAAACACGTTGTAGCGGTGTGCTCACGCAGTCAGTAAACTGCAGTCGAATAACTTTATTCGAACTAAACAGCCTTGCTTTTAAGCCTCCCTCAACCCAGCCCCCATGGACGCAGATGCTGCAAAAGACGCGTACTCACAAACCCCCGTAGGCTATCTCCCTTAGCCGGAATGCTGGCTAATTGTGAGCCGTTTCGGATGTGCCAGGAAATGTGTCGCCACACTTAGATTGTACAAGATCACCATAATCTTCAAATTTAGAATTACATTTCAAAACTAACAAACTAACATAAAATACATTTTAATTAAATACTGACCAATTATTTCCCAAAGCCACAGGGAGCCGCAGCACAGAGGTGAAAGAGCCACAAATGGCTCGGGAGCCGCGGGTTGCCGACCCCCGGACTAGGACAATGTGTTGTTAAACTCTCAAATGATGAAAGATTTGTAATGGATGAGTCCATGACAAATGCACGACATTGTAAAGCTTGAATGCTGCAAAGCATTTACTGACAAAAACAGTTTAATTTGGGTAAAAAGAAGTGAGGTAGTGTTCAATGTCCATTTAGGAGTTGAGTGGCAGAGGGGAAGAAGCTGTTCAGTGACAGCCAGCCAAACCTTCCTTTACGTTCTTGATCCGTCGATGTGTTGTTGCGGCCATTCAGGTATGACTATTCAGGTGTCAATCAGTTTTGAATGGCTTAGCCCATCAAACTAGCCCACTGAGGAATTTTAATGAACAGTATAGTACCAAGTAAACAGCCCTCTCTGGCCTCGTATGTCTTACAGGAGTCATGATATGATCTTCCCCCCCTTGTGTTATCTCTCCCTTGTCTGAAACAAATGTTCCAGTCCCAGTATGTTTTTGTTCCATCTTTCTCTCTCATTAGCAGCCTGGCAACAGTAACGGTTTGTAATTCTCCCAGGGGAGGGGGATATGGGCAACTCTATACCCTTCTGCCCATCAAAGTTGTTCATCCTTCGTAACACGCCCATCCTTCTAGGAATTTTCACCATAGGGGAAAATTAACTAGTACAGCATTTTACAGGATTACAGAGTTTAGCAAAAATACAGAACTATAAAGCAACTATAAAGCAATATAGATATACCTTCACTTAGCATCTTAACAGTCAGCGATTACATTGTCACTTCCTTTAATATGTTGTATCTGAATATCAAACTCTTGTAGCATCAGACTCCAATTTAATAATCACCTATTTTTTCTCTTTCGTCAGCAAAAGGGTTGTGATTTTAGCTTAAGTGTATATTACAAAATGTGAACCAATACGTGTGGTTATAATACGGTACATTACAAAAGTTTGTGCAAATCCTAATCTCTATTTTACTTTTTAAACTCAACATTCAATCTTCCATGGTGTTGTCTTTATTATTTACATGCTTTGTCAAATTCCCTCAAAACCAGATCCTGTTATTCAAAGTGGCATTTTGTCAAACTTTGCCCCTTTTCCATTTAACTCTCACATGGTTAACTTGCTCACCAGTGTGGAATAGGCTTTCACATACTCCTTTCATAGGAGTTATCTTATCACCAATGTTTTTCAAACTAAGCCTATTTTCTGAACTTCCACACAATTCTTTATTTTTGAGCAAGTCATTAATTTTATTTTCAGGACCCTTCATTCTATTAGTTTTCAGTTTAACATCTGCAAGTTGTTTACCTTTAAGTTCCAAAATAAACTGGAATTGATTCACAGGCATCTTGTTAACAAGCCATTGTTCCTTCAGCATGGTTACTGCTTCTAAAACCAATTCAGACTTTAAATTTTCTTCAATTTAGGAACAACACCTTTCCCTTCTCCTTCAATAATATTCATATCACCAGCTTTCACCTCCTCACTAACTTTTAACACACCTTCTAACACAAACAACTGAGAATTCTCACTCTCCACTGGTACCAAGGTTAACCCTTTCTTCACTAAACCAAGTCCATCTGACCCAAAAGAACTGCATTCCTTTTCAACTAAATCAGATAACTCAGACTTTTCCTGAGTTTCATTACTAGGTTCAGTATCACGTGCATCCACATCCTTCACATCCTGAACACACTCAAATGAGACTTCTACCTCTTCCAGGCTTTCAATACTAGTCCCTTTTTCAAATTCCCTGGGCAACTCCCATCCTGAGTAAACTCAACCCTGCGGGTTAAAACAACTTCATCTGCTAACCCAGCAGACTCCTTCAAGGTAATGGCATCCTTTTCAGCTAGGACTGCTCTTACATCATTATCTGGAACACATTTAAATTTTTCAACTTCAAACTGCTCTGTCAAGCCAGACAGATCATCCTTGTCCAACCCTGGACCTTCTAACTGCCTTATCTGTTTCTCATTGTTACTCTGAGCCTCTATAAATTCCCTCCTAGCTAAGAGTAGGTCTCCCTCCTCTCCTCCATCTCACCCTTCTCCATTTTACCATCTCCTAACCCCTCTTGGTACAGGGTCGGTAAAAACGTCTCAGCCTAATCAACACTGGACTCATTTAAACTGTCCTCTTGCTCGACATGCTGTGAGTGATTGCGCATGCAGGATAGATCTTAGAATCTAGGGGCCGGTCCTCAGCACTCACAGGCTTGCTCATCAATTTCACTGCTGCACCCACGTCACCACCTGCTAAATTATTACCAAGAAAGACATCCATGCCGTCTGTAATTCTGACCGCACCCTTACTTCGACTGGTCCAGATACCAGGTCACATTTTAAAATGATCCCATGCAAAGGCACAGCTTCTGCCCCTTTTCCTAAACCTCTTAAAACTACGTCTCCAGTCTCAGGACCAAAATCTAGCATCTTACTTAGTTAGGATCAATGACTGGTCAGTCCCAGTATCTCTCCAGATTCTCACTGGAACTGGGGTCTCTCCTTCTTTCACAGACACCATCCCCTCCGAAATTAATTTCTCACGCCCCTCTCGTACTCTATCTAACTTTACCTTCCTCGTTGATTTGCTGATCGACTCAATACACCCTGTAGGGACTGCCGCTTTCCCTTTTCCTGTCTCTTTCTTCGGAGCAAAGCACTTAGATGCAATATGACCAACCTTGCCACAATTATAACAGGTCAAGCCAGGAACTTTCCTGCCAGCCTGCTTGTCCTCCTTACCCTTCCCACTAGCTCCCGGCTTATTCTCTACCTTAGCCGGCGGGCTTTCTTTACCGTCCCTACTGCCTTTCTGGTAACTCTTATTTGAGGAAAACTTTTGTCTTGTGGGTTAGGGCATATTCATCTGCGAACCTGGCAAATTCTGATATAGACTTATTCGGCTTCTCGTTCAGATACATCCTGATATTATCCTAAACACAACCTTTAAATTCCTCAATCAGAATTAATTCTCTGTAACGATGGAAATCCTCCTCCACCTTTTCTGCAACACACCAACGATCCACGAACACACCCTTTTCATAGGCAAACTCTGCATACCTCTGATTCCAGTTTCTTTAAATCTCTGAACTTTTGTCTATATGCTTCAGGTACCAACTCATAGGCCCGAAGGATAGCCTCTTTGACTTCCTCATAATCCTCAGACTCGTCCATGGACAATGCCACATATGCCCGTTGAGCCTTACTTTTTAATGCACTTTGTAACAACGCCACACACTGATCTCTGGGCCACTTCTGATTCACTGCCACCTTTTCAAAATGCAAGTAGTAACTATCAACATCCGTCTCCTCCAACAGAGGTACTAACCTAAACTCCCTACTAATATTAAACTTCTCCTCTCGGTCTGCCCCACTACCCACGTTGCTATTTTTCTCTCTCGAACTGCCGTTGTTTTTCAGCTTCCTCCATCCTCCTTTCAGCTTTCCTTTCTTCCTCCTCTGCTTCCAGCTGTTTTAACCTAAGCTCATGCTCCCTCTGCTTCTCCTTCTCAACCAACTCAGCTCTTCCTTTCGCCTCCAACTCCTTTAGCAGGATCTCATACTCCCATTTTCCTCTTCTCCATCTCCAACCTTATTTTTTCCATCTCTAAGTGAGCCACCCCAACAACTGATTTCTTTTCAGGGAACAGGTTCAATGCATCAGGTGTGAACACATCCTTGGATATATAATACTGGGCTATGGCCCTCTGTATCTCCCACTTTTTCATTGATTTCACCTCTGGGAGATTTAAACCTTTTGCAATATTCACCAAGTCAGCCTTCCTGGCAACCTCTAATGCCCCTGCAGTTGGGTCTTTTAAAAATTTGACAATGTCCATCTCTGCTGGTTTCCTGTCTGGTTACCCACGCAACCAGATCAAATAATGGACTTATAGCCCGCTTCACTGGCCCCCCCAATTTGGTATCAAATCTCGAGATGACGCCCCAATTTGCTACGTACCCCGTAACTGGGTGTCTTACCAGCAAAGTTAGAAGTGTCCGTTGGAGTCTGGTACTATTTTCAAAAGTGTTTATTAGTAAAATATACAAATTAATATCAACAATGCAAATATACAGATAATACACGTTAGCAAAAGGGTGGATATAATAATAATCAATAATAAACAAGCTCTATCGATGTCTAGGGAATAATGAATTGTCATATGTGAATACAAAGTTCAATTCAGTTCATACAGGCTGAGGTAATTGTTGGGGAGAGAGAGCGAACAGTGACAGCCAGTCAAACCTTCCTTTACGTTCTTGATCCATCGATGTGTTGTTGTGGCCATTCAGGTATGCCCCCTTTGTCCTTTAGCTAGACCATTTTTCTATGGTGGACTTGTCACCCAGGCAAGGGTGGACACACACACAAGCCCCCACCCGCCTCGCTAAAAACACTGAGTTAAAATTGACCGATCCTTCGTTCAGTCTCCGATGCCCCACACTTTCTCGTGGGTTCCAACACTTGAGCAGTGCTCACTAGTGTGTCTCTTGGTGCATCTCAGGGGTGTCTCCCCAGACCTCACTTTTATCCCTACTCACAGGGTCTCAGGTGTCGATCAGTTTTGAATGGCTTAGCCCATCAAACCAGCCCACTCCAGCTGTCCACTGAGGAATTTTAATGAACAGAATAGTACCAAGTAAACAGCCCTCTCCAGCCTCATACATCTTACAGGAGTCATAATATGGTCTCTCTCCCTTGTCTGAAGCAAATATTCCAGTCCCAGTATGTTTTTGTTCCATCTCTTTCTCTCTCATCAGCAGCCTGGCAACAGTAACGGTTTGTAATTCTCCCAGGGGAGATGGGGACATGGGCAATTCTTTACCCTTCTGCTCCATCAGAGTTGTTCATCTTTTGTAACACTGCCAACAATGGTTGTATTATTAGCAAATTTGTAAATGGAATTTGAGCTCACCTAGCCACAGTCGTGAGTATACTGAGAGTAGAGCAGTGGGCTAAGCACACATCCCAGAAGTGTGCCAGTGTTGAACATCAGTGATGACGAGATATTATTACTAATCTGCAAAGACTGTGGTCTTCCGGTTAAGTAAATGGAGGATCCAACTGCAGAGGGAGGTACAGAGGCCCAGGTTCTATAGCTTATCGATTAGGACTGCGGGAATGATGGTGTTAAAACGCTGAGCTATAGTCAATGAACAACATCCTGACATAGGTGTTCTAGCTCAGTGTACCATTTAACGATTTGATCTGTACAAATAATAAGCAGGGCAAGTTTTCCTGCTATCTTGGTCCATGTGACAATAAACCAATAGCAATACATTTGTGTCCTTGGCAATGGCTTCTGAAAACATAGGATTAGTTGCCACATACACACCTTATGCTTTTAAGAATACCTTTTTCATTACACATCCATTAACTTAGCACATACCTCCTCCAAACACTGGAAACACCAAATTTTTCATATTTGATCCCAATCAATCATAATCACCCTCAAGCCAGATGCTATGGCAAATGTCCATAACTGAACCATTTCATTTACAATCTCAGTTGCAGAATCGACTTTTAGATGAAGTTTTGAGTTCACTTAATTTCTGGTGCAGGTACTTTATTAATCTGAAATGGCAACATTTTAATAGGCACATAGATATGACAATCAATTTTTGTAACAAAATTTCTATTGGTTACTTGTTTGTGTACTCAATGTACATGGACACTTTAACTATCATCAGAGTCCCTTGTAAAGTATAGTAGAAAAATTTTGCAGAAAAAGCAGCTTAGCAAATTTCACAGCTGAAGTGGCAGAAATTTTTATGAGTTTACCTGCCAAATATTTTAACAGTATAAATGGGTAACTATTTAAAAACCGATTGCAATTAAAAATTTGTCAGTGACAAAGATCACACATATAAATAACAATAAAGAAATCGAAGGCATCTGGAGAAGCATTCAACTGCTTTATTATTTATTGTATTCAGATACATAAGATTCTCAATCACATGTACTTACAGCTTCATACTTAAACAGCCCGAAATGCAAACAATTCCAAAATTGGAGGAAGTCTTTTTAGCAAGAAAATATGAATAAGATGCATGTTAAAATAGCTGATAATCAAAGGGATCTTTAAAAAAAATCTACAAGTAAAAATAACCACCTCTGGTGCGTATTATTACTTCATACCCAAGTGAATGACTTTTTAGAATATGCTCACCCGTATATGTTGTCATATCTCTCAGCTTCAGTACAAACCGTATCACTGTTTATTTTTGTTAAATAAAGTTATCAATCCACTAAACATTATGAACCAGACATTATCCCTCTCCCCACTAAAAGGTGCTTGGGAATTCCAGCTACTAAAATCTGGTTTCATTATATATTAAACTAACTGGACTCTGTTTAATATTATTTTATGAAACTTTTGGATGAGCAACAAGAGGGAGACTCTAAGGTTAACATTTACAATCATGGTTTCTCCCATCTCCCAGCAAATCAATTAACCATCAAGTTGAAGTGATGAAGCCTCAAGTTGAAGTAACTCTTGATGCAGACCTGAGAATAAACTCTGAAAAGTTTGGTTATACTTAAGAACATGTAAACTCAGAGCAAAAGAAAATCTCCCAAATACACCCACAAAGCTTTTCCACCAATCGAACATGTAAAATGAGAGAACTGTAGAATGCTGCTAAATCTACATAATATTAATAACAGATGAAATACTTACCTGGGGGCTAATCCTTAGCCCTTCACAAATGATCCTACAAAAATCAAATTGAGTCCATTCAGTGAGGCAGAAGAACAACCACTCTCCCGATTAACTGCTTTTAATTATTCCAAATGGTTCCTGCACTGGGTCAGTCTTCAAAACTTCATTTCAGACCTCAGCGACAGCTCTTGCACTGCTACTCCATATAATTATTACATCTGCATGGTCATGCAAAGAAACGCATACTACAGCTTCATTCAAATTTATGGGACAGATAAGGAAATGCATTTCATTGCAGCATTTGAGTTTGTGTCTGACACAATTAAATTCATCCAAATGCATATGGGAGCCACCATAGGACAACTGGTAATCCGGCTACAAATATTTGAAGACCTGGAGCAAATAGCAACAAAGTTAAATTGTTCATTTGGCACACTTCCTTTTCATATTGAAAGCAAATTTTCAACACAAACACAGATTTTGCAACCAAGAAGCCTGCAAGGCAAAGAGCACAAAGGCTACCATGAAAGGGAGCCTATGGTGTATAAAAATAATTTGACAGACAGGTAAAAACATAATGCCACCTCTTTAAAGTGTTAATATAAGGCCTTAATAAACTTATCTGACCATCAGGCCTTTTCCTTCTGACATTCAAAAGGAAGCCTCTGCCATCCATTTGTAAAGCAACGAGTTGCTAATATCAGATTTTTAACATCAAATCACAAGTCTGAAGTCTTAATTAAATATTACAAATATTTTCATTTTCATCCACTAGAATACCACTACTCAATTTAAATAAGTTGCATTTCTGCACAGGGTATGTTTGGGCCAATTCTGTTTTCACAGTTCAGTTCAAATAAAAAAAAAGATTCTTCCAATGAACTGGCTCCAATCTTCAGTCACTCTGCGTTGGTATGAAATTCCATTATTGCCAGAATTTCTCATTTTAAAAATCTAAAACAATCATTGCAAAGGAAGTCTTGGAGCCAAGAGTGCAGCGTGGTCTTCTCATGTTCATTCGCCATACTTTACAAATGGAGCATGTTTACGCAGTTTCATTTGTCTCCATAGCTTTAAATGGCTTGATTATGTGGTCTGGTTTATTGCTTGCTGCATAATGTTCCCACATTTGCAAGTACAGACGCTCTAAATCCATAGTATATTGCTTGGTGTTGAACAATGGGCTGGTCACTCTTTGCTTCCACACCTTTCCACGGATCTTCTTTAGACTGTACAAAAACATTGTAAAAATGGTGTCAGGCTCACAAATTAAAGCTCTCTACATTCAAACATTGCAGCTCCTATAATCTGCCAAACGTTCTATCCACTTCCTGCACTTGGCAGCTGAACAAAATGCACTGAAGAACCAGATAATTTAATGACAAAATAGGAGCCCTCTCTATAAAGTATTATGTTATCCCACTTATCAGATTGTGGGTAGGTATACCCACAATCTGATAATCTTGTATATCTAAGCGATACATCTTTTTAAGTTAAGTAATGAGCATCTCAACTACAATTGACATCCAGTACAAAATAGGTCGAGTCCTTAATTTTCCATTGTGAGATTTCAAACTTAGATCTGTTTTACACTAGCAGATCATTCTAAAATTAATGGAAGTCTATGGTCTGTTCATTTCCAATCCAGGATTCTCAGCTATATCCTAAAATTAAGCTGGTGTTCCAATATTGTTAAGTCTTTCGATGAAATGGGAAACCATTATCAAATTTCAGTTTTTTGGTATCAGGAAAGCTGTTTTATTACAACAAAATATAATCTAAGTAGCACATCTTTAGTAGTAATTTAGCAAATTTATGAAGTACAGCACAAATCAAATTAATTTCAGGCATCTCTACAGATGGGGTATATTTGTGTTTGAAAATATTTATCTACTGCCCTTTTAGATGTGGTTATTAGTTATAGAGATATGCATTGCTATGTTGAGAGAATGCTAGACTGATATAGGGATAAAGATGTTCAACACTAGAAATATTTAAAAGTTCAAGAGCATTTCTGGAAAGAATGACTGAATTAATATTTCAAAATAAACTTTCTGGTTCTGATGAAAATTAAAACATTTAAAAGGGTGTAAGTTACAAAGAAAGGAACAAAAGCAAGTCTAGTCAGCAGGAAAATACAATGACAAAAAATAACAGTGCAAAGTAAAAGGGATGGTTTACAGAACAAAAATACAAAGATTGACAGGTAACTTCTTCCTGATCAACAGCTGCCGTCACTTGAAAGGAGCCAACAGAGAAAAAGAAACGCAGGGTAATATTTCCATAGTCCTGCTCTCCTGGATAAGATATGCTTTTGGTGGCAGCCTTTTCAGGTCAAATTGTCAGTTGTTCCCTACAACAGTTTACATTTTTAAAAAAACCTCAACAGGCTATGGAAAAGAATAAACAGTCAATGTTTGGACCAACATCCTTCATTGCTGTTTAAATGAGTTCCCCCATTTTCTGTATGTTACTCTGGATTTCCAGTATCTGCAGAATCTCTTGTGTTTGTACTCCAATAATTGTTGCTAACATTACTTTAAAGAGACTACTGTCAGATCATGAAACTGTCCCTTTAAATGTTAATAAGTTAAACATGTTAAATATGGTAAACATTAATGACCATGAAATCTTTGAATGATTAATTTCTAAGGTGAAGCAGTAGAGCCAGCACCATACTAAACTAATTTATTCACAAATTGCAAGTTAGCACTCTCCAAGCTTGTTACTTAAGGTAACAAGTACTAACAGGAGATATGCACCAATAAAACATTAATAGGCACCCCCCCACAAAAAAGAGAAAATGAGAACATACTATTCCATATCTGTGCCCAACGTGGCAGCAATATCCTCATATTCTTGTCTAGTCTTTGCTATCAATTCTGGACATCCCAAGCATGTCAATTGTGAGGCAGCAACACGAGATGCTAGTGTTTCCCCTGCAAGAAGGGAAAAAAAATAATTCATGCATGCATTAACAAACATGTGCCTTTCTTCAAGGATTTTAAGGTAAGACCTTCCCCAAGAAATGCAGATAGTTTCGCATTGATTGGTCAGCGTTTCCCTATGCGAAAGGTCCAGAAGTATAATACCTGAAGGAATGCAAGAGCCCCAAACAGGCCAACGGCTATTCAGACTTGGAAAAGGTCCAATGACTATTCATGTAATAGAGATAAACAGTTGTAGTATTATTCCTGTTTGTTAATATAATTAAGTTTGCTTAACTTTTAATTATTTTTAGAAGTAATTTAAAGAAACATTCCCAATATTTAGTATTTTTCAATAGTCCTGGATTTGAGGCATTTATATTTTTGACAACCTTGCCAGCTGAAATAAGACTTAAGCACTATTAAAATGGTTTTGTGTTCAACATCTTTCTCAATGGACCTTGTTCTCGCAAAGGTCCACAATGTCATTTACCTCTAGCAAACTCTATGCTACGTGGATATTGCAAAGGGAATTGAGGCAAGCTACTGGCACATTTATCCATTCAAGACAAAGCTTGCTTTAGAGTGGTTAAATGAAAATGGACAGCTGACTGCTAACAAATTTCCTGCAATTAGGTACATAGACTGCTCACTTTACTTTGATTACCCAAATATAACAAGTTGCACTAAAGAACATACTAGGATTAAATAATGATCTGGAAATGAGATCAATATGTGAACAAAAAGGAGAGTGACAAATTACAGTATTGTGTAAAAGTTACAGGCACACAAAACAACTCTGTAAAGGGAAAATCCTTCCAAAAATAATGAAAAGTTACTAATTATCAAAAAATTACTATAAAGGGCAGTAATTAGGAGAAAAAAACAATAAAAATCAGTATCTGGTGTGACCACCCTTGCTTTTAAAACCACAATGCAGTTTTACAAGAAAATTGGCTGGTAGGTTGTTCTAAGCATCTTGGAGAAGTTGCTACAGTTCTTCTGTAGACTTTGGATATCTTGCTTACTTCTCTCTCTCCCCAGGTTTTCACAAGACAGCCTCAATGATGTTGAGATCAGGACTCTGTGGAGGCTATACCATTTGCTGCAGAAATCCTTGTTCTTCTTTTTGCTGAAGATAGTTCTTTATGACCTTGGTTATATCTTTGGGATCATTGACTTGCTGCAGAATGAAGTTGTGACGCCTCTCTGATTATGTTGTGTGATGGATGAGAATCTGCTTGCACTTCTCAGCATTGAAGATACCATTAATTCTGACCAGATCACCAACTCCATTTGCAGAAATGCAGACCCAAACCCACAGGGAAACTCTGCCATGTTTCACTTTTGGCTGTAGGCACTCATCCATGCAGTGCTCTCCAGCTCTTCTACTGACAAACTACCTCCTGTTTGAGTCAAAAATTTCAAATTTTGTCTCAACAGCTCAGAGCACTTGCTGCCATCAGTCAACACTCCAGTCTTTGTGTTTTTATGCATAGGTGAGTCTCTTGGTTTTGTTTCTACTTCAGAGGAATGGCTATTTGGCAGCAACTCTTCCATGAAGACCACTTCTGACAAGACTTCTCCAGACTGCAGAGGGGTGTTTTTGGTTCCAGTGGTTTCTGTGTATTCAGAGCTGATAACAGTGCTGAACTACTTTAGATTTAGAAGAGACATCAGTTTGGTGTATCCCATGAATGCTGCACTCAGTTTCCATGGCCAACCACTGCATTTCTGTTCCTCAACCTTGCCCTTTCGTTGTGCTTCTTCATAAGAGCTTGGACAGCTCATCTTGAAACTCCTGTCTGCTATAAAATTTCTGCTTGGAGGGACCTTGGTGATGCAGGATAACGGTCTTGTTGCTTTGCTCATTCTTGCCATGGTGTAAGAATTAATAATTTGACGGCTAAAGTATCACACCTGCCATGCCTGTTTGTTAAGATTTCTTAAATATTTATGTTTCAGTAAGTTAGTTTATTTTATTCACCTCATTCTGTCATTGATCATTAGCACGTGGTTGTTATCTTTGTTTAGTCATGCACTGGGCTATCTAGCTACAAAGTAATCAAGTTTTTATTTGAAAACTGGTCTATTGCTTAATGTTACTTTAACAAAACATTTTATTTCTTGGAAAATTAACATTTGGAAATTAAAATTTGTTCTTTTCTACTGACACTAATGTAGAAGACAAAACCATCTAAAACAAAACTTATATAAAAAAAATCTAGGGTGCCAAACACTTCTGCACAATACTGCACTATTATGTCTAATCTTTCCCCAGAAATGACATCTGCAAATTAAGATACTAAATCAAACACAAAGCAGTCATAAGATTATCATATGTAGAACATTTGCAACAAGAAACTGAAATAGAACCGCTCTCGAACTGGAAAGAAATTAATCCTCCAAGTACATTTCAATGATTTTCCCAAACTGTATCTTGTCTGAGTTTAGAAAAAATCAGATGCATCATTTTTGACCCTTCAGTCAAATTTATTCAACATTTTCACATGAGCTAAACTGACCTTTCCCGAACCTTTTTTACCACTCTGTTATTTGGATAGAGGTGCGGAGTTATTGACACTACTGTGTATATCTGATATGATACAATAGCCCAGGTTGGTTAGGTTAGTTGCTGTCAGTTTTTTGGTTTTTTTAAAAAAGGCAAATACAGTACAAGTTCGGGAGGTTATTATATCTGTGTTATCAACTGTTTGCATTTGTGTTCCAGCCTTATTAATTATGTACCCTCAAGCTCTCTGTATTTGTTCTTTTTCTATGTTCTGTTTGAAAATTAATAAAAAGATTTAAAAAGAAAGAACGAACTGCTCTTTTCTGAACAATAGTTACATAAAGATATCACAAATATCAAAGCAACACATACACAAAATGCTGAAGGAACTCAACCGTCCAGGCAATATCTATGGAAAAGAGTAAAACATCTATGGGCAGAGACCCTTCATCAGACTGGAAAGAAGTCAAAGTTAGAAGGTGGGGGGGGGACAGAGGGGAGGGAGGGGGGGGGGGAGAGTGAGAAGGAGAAAGGGAGGGAGTGAGAGAGAAGTAGCAGCACAAGGTGATAGGTGAAACCGGGAGATGGGGAGGGGGTGAAGTAAACAGCTGGGAAGTTGTTTGGTGAAAGAGATAAAGGGCTAAAGTTCATTACTCCTCCCCTTCACCATTCCTGTCTCCCTCCCAACTGTATCTCTTTACCTGCCCATCACCCCCCCCCCCCCGATGTTCCTCCTCTTTCTTCCATGGTCTTCTATCCTCTCCTATTAGATTCAACCCTTCTCCAGCCCTTTATCTCTTTTGACAATCAACTTTCCAGCTCTTTACTTCACCCCTCCCCCAGTTTCACTTATCACCTTGAACATCTCTCTCCCTCCCTCCCCACGTTCTTACTCTGACTTCTCCTTTCTTTTCAGTTCCAATGAAGGGTCTCGGCCCAAAATGCAGTCTACCTTTTCCATAGATGCTGTCTGGTCTGCTGAGTTCCTCCAGCATTCTGTGTTGCCTCACAAATATCAATGTCAGCCCCTAAACTTGCTTGATAGGGTTATTACACAAACATGCCCAATGTGAACAGCTATAATGTTGTTACTGCAAGAATCTTAAATTCATCTTTGTCTCTCTGAACAGAAAGAATTCACATTTAAACTACTTTAATTCCATTTCCTGTACCACCTTTCTAATCCTAATCTCTATGTACATTCCTTTTTCTATCTGTGTAATTTACCTTGATAGTATTCCTTGAACCAAGATGGTGAAAATTTAATGCTTACAGAGTTACTATCAATTCATCTATAGCATCCCTTCTTCAAAACCAGATCTAAAGTCTACTTCCAACTTTGTGCCCCTTTTCAAAAGTTTTCTCTGCAAAACAAGCCTTCCTTAGAAGTATTTAGCTACACCTGATGACCTACCCTGAGCAAGAAACCCAGTTGCTCCAAATGTTCTAACATTTTAAACCTAATAATACCCTTCATGTTTCCACTCAGTTGGAATTATACAAGCTACCTTACGACAGCTGGTTTCCCTCAACCACCTTTTTTTTAAAAAAAAAGGAGCAACATTTTCTCTCTGACTTAACATTTCAAGACTCTGTATTTGGCAAAAATTATGGACAATGCTTTAACAATTTATTACTATCATTTTCAATATCCTGGATTGAAAAACTTATGTTAATATTTTTACATTATGTGGTAATAAGCTTTCCAACACACAATGGTAATTATCATTTAACTTGCATCACAAAATGAATAGGTTGATAAAATTTAAAAATGTCCTTGATAATCATACCATAGCAAAACACAGGCAGTGTAATAGAAGTTAATTTACCTAACTATATCATCCAGTCCAAAGCCACCCAAAGACTATACTTTGCAAGAATACCATTTCAGTGAAGGCAAAATGGACATTTCCCTGACTAACAATTTTAACGTTGGAGAATATAATAGAATTATTAATTCAATAAAGAATCCTCTCATCCAAAAAATATTAGCCAGATGACATCACACAACAAGAGTGAGGTACTTAAAAGAACAGAAGAAAGATACTTAAGTTCAGAATCCCTCAACACAAATCATTTGTCCAATAATTATGGCTTCAAAAGATAGAAACATAACTGCATATACCCGGCATTGTCACCATTGGTGTTCCAGCCCAGAGCACATCCATTCCAGTGGTGTGACCATTACAAAGTGGAGTGTCAAGACACACGTCAGCCAGCTGTCCTCGCCTGACATGTTCTTCTTTTGGAGCAACAGGTGAAAAGATAATACGGTTAGCAGACAGACCCATATTCTGGGCATATTGCTGAATGTTGGGTTCTCCAACTGCAGGAAATCGAAGGAGCCACAGTACACTATTAGGAACCCGCTTTAGTATCTGTAGAGTAAGACAACATTGTGAATTTTTTTTCCATACCTTCATTTCTGTGAAGGAAAAAAGTGCTCTCAAAACTAGAACATATCTACAAACTTTCATCCTGCATGTACACGTTAAGCTATTGTATATTAGCATCCATCTTAAGATCTGCACTCATTAAACTATAAAGAGTTACGAAAGCAAAATTAACCTTAAACTGTTCCCTGAAGCAAAATGTTCTGGGTGATAACTTCTGCAGCTTAGTTAGCAAAGCAGACACAAACAGGTAGAGATTACCAATTTCAAGTTACACAATTACCATTCAATGCAAAATTGCTTCCCAGATATATTGCTGCATACACATTTTTCCTCAGAGGCAGACATGGAATAAAATCTATTTATTAATATATCTGAATTATTTACAATTTATCTAAGGTAATTGCTTACTAGATTAATCACAATTAATCATAAAATATCTTTGACCTTCACAAAGGAGGAACAATGCCAGCAACAAGATCTGAAAAGTAGTCCTTTCAACAAATTATCAAGAGAATAAATCATGGATGACACAAAGTCAGGAACTAGATGCCCAACTTTGTTCACAGTAATTGAGTAAAAATAAATATAAGCTCACATGATTTTTACTGGTAAACAGCTGAACATTTAAAACTGGTCTGAGAAATCTCTTATATTAAAAAATTAAATTAAAAATCTTTTCTACTTCTGAAGATTGTGAGCACTCATGTGCCATGCATAAATCTACTATGTCAAATGTCAACTTGTCTACAAGATGTTATCCGGCAAGATGTCAATGCTACAGGTTGCAGTAGATTCTTTGGGATCAACAAAAGATGCTACCATTCTACTTAAACGTACATCTAATTTTCATAAGATCCTGTTATACATTAAGAACTCAAAGTACTGCAGGTCTTCACCATCAGTGAGCAGCTCACTAGTGGAGATAATGAAGAAGCTGAGCAATGTGTTGCTTCCTGAGTCAATGGAAGCTTACAATCAAATAGTGATCCCTTTGGACATTCTTAATCTGCTATGCCACAAGTCCCATTCACTGATTTGTCAGAAGTGAGCAGGGGCAGATGGAGGGGGCCTAGTCCTCAGTGATAAGGAGTTGTAATTGGTAGAAGAAAAGCTCTGTTGTGCCAACTGCTGATTTTTAAAATGGCACTCTGTGGACTTGAGCCTCAAGCTGCAGGGTCACTTGCTTTTCAGCTGTTGAAGGACAGGCATCTGGGCCATCATGCTCCACCAGGGGCGGCATAGCAGAGTTGTGGTTAACTGAAAATTTAAAACGGACTAAGGGTGTCTGAACTATATACATATATATTTGTCTGCTTGAGTTTTTACTAATCTATATGTGTTTGTATATGCGAGCACTGGACCTCAAAGCCCCATCCAGTGAGCGGAAGCCAGTCGACAGATGATATCAGTGGGCTGGGGTGTCTGAACGACACATAAATGTATATGTATATGTGTTTGTATATATGTATATGTGTTTGTTGACTTGTATACATCAAGCCGTTGCATCATGACTCTTATTATGTAATTGTGTATGACTTTTGGTAATGTGTCTTTGCATCTTGACCCTGTATTAATGCTGTCTCATTTTGCAGTGTTCATGTCTGGCTAAATGACAATTGAATTGATCTTTTGGACATCAAGGGAATTATGCAATGAGGTGGCAAACAGAAAACATCAGACGTAATTTTACTGATCAATGTAACAAGAAGAGAAAACTACACTGATACTTTCAAAATCCAAAACTCAAAAGTTCCCACCTTAATATATCTAAACAAATGTGGACTACTTTGTATTTGACCACTTTGGAAAAAATGCCAATATTCAACCTTCTTTGACAATTCATTTCATGACTGGAACAACTGATAACCAGATTTGCAAGTGCATTTTCTTTCACCACTCTAAATTTAATTTTCCCTTTTAAGCACAAAACAACTGATCCAACTTTCACAAATAAAACAAATTACAATGATAGGCTGTTGTAAGTAATACTTACACTGGCCCACATTTGAAGAGTAGCTGGATCAATCTTATACAGCTGGTTGAAGTTACAATAAACAATGGCATCTTCAGGTAAGCCATACTGAGAGCGTGTTGTAACAATAATTGTTCGGGGAACCTCCTCTCCAGTTGCTGCCTTGTTGTTAATCTAACGAAAGACAAAATTCTTGCAAATTAACAGAACAGCTATGTTTCATTCAGAAAGCCATCACCATAATCAGAAAAATACAAACATACTTCTGCAAACTGAAATTTGCCAACACTAAAATAGCCCCATTTAACCCAAAACAAATATCATTGATTCACTAAGCAGCTCTATGATAAATAAACAGGGGCTCATGTCCATTTAAACACATCTTAGCTTTATACCAAAAGACCAGATATTGTTTATGTTACTGACAGTTTCATTTCCTCCAAGCTTCTTCCACCCCAGCTCTACAGCTGCATGGAAATTTTACTCATTTACTTTTTAAATGTTACCCCTTCCCCACCTTTCCAAAATATCCACACCATCACTTACTTGAGTTGTTGCCAGTCCATTGCTGACTGTAAAATTATTGATTGTAACCTGAATTTGCCCCTGGTTGATCATGTTGATAATGGCTTCAGCCGCAGTGTTCATAGGAACAACAGGCATTGAAAGTGCAGAATTTGTGTCAGAGTTGTCCCCACCATCAGGGCACTTTAGCTGTAAACAGATTGGAAGGCATTAGTTACAAAAGTGGGGTCTTAAGAACAAAAACAAAAATCTGCAGGTGTTTATAATCCAAAATAATAAACTGGAAATACTCTTCAGGTCAAACAGCACTTCTGGGGTGATAAACAATGTCAACAAGTGAGACATCAAGTACATCTGAAGTTGGTGAGTGCAATGTCAGACCAAGGGAATGTCTTTGATGGAGTACAAATAGAAGCTGCCAATGCTTTACTTGAGAAACCAGGAGCATGCAACAGAAGAAAAAAAAATAATGCCATACTTTGAGAGAAAATAAAAGGTGACCCAGAATTGTTAAATTCAGCACCAAATTCTGTGTTCATTACCACAGACAACAGTGAAGGCCAAGTCATTAAGTATATTTCAAGCAAAGGTTGATAGGTTCTTAATTAGGTTACATGGAGAATGGTGTTGAGTAGGAAAATAAATCTGCCATGATTGAATGGCGGAATAGACTCAATGAGCAGAAAGTCCTAAACCTGCACCTATGTCTTATGGAAAAATAAATACATCAATAGGGAGACGCAGAAGGATCATACTTAAAAGGAGTGCAGGAATGAAATTTTTGCAACTGCAAGAAACACCAACATACCAAAAAAGTTGAGCAAGGATATGCAAATAGAAATAAAACAAACCCTTTCAAGTAACTAATGCAGATGTGGCATAGGCCTTAACGAGCTCCCATAGCTACATTTTTGCTTGAAGAAAATGAGCAGAGTTGAAAGAATTGTTTGATGCAAGAATAATTTTAGCCAGATAAAATACCCCTCAGATACCTAATCTTTCTGAACATGTCTCTCTGAAATCAGTTGGAAATCTCATCACTTTGCCACTATATTTAACATCAGGGCCTGTAATGCTTTAATGATCTTCAACACAATCTTCCATTTTCTGATACAAGAATGTGGAACGTAGTGGTATGATTTACTGGAAGTTGAAAATCCATGCAGGTTTCATACATCATTAAAGGGTGGCCCACTCCTAGGTTGACACTATTAACAAAAATCACTGAAAATCCCTATTACTAGATAAATTTAATTCAGCTCAGTAAAGCATGGACATATACCCGTTCAACACAATCTATATGCTGATTTCAATTTCTTACCTTGACTACTTTGACGTCAGGTAGGCTGTCCAGAAATGCTTTCAGATCAATACCATTAAGAACAATCCTATTATCATATATGTGCCCATTTGATTTGAAGTCAATAACGGCCTTTTTCTAAAACAAAAAAAAATTGTTAGCATTTTGTTTACAAGGTTGGCAGGATAAATGAAGGTGGAATGTGTCGATGGAGATGCAAGAGAAATGCAAATGCAATTACTTGTTACTTGGTATGGATGTGGTGGGACAAAGAGCTTACTGGGGTGCTGTACAATTTTGGTACCAACCTTCCAAAAATACATACAAAACAGCAAGATTAAAGACAAGCCACATGGTGAACTGAAAATGTTGCAAACTAAGAATAATCAAGAGTTAAAACCAATTTGCCTCTATTCTGCTGGGACAGCACAGGAGCAGCTCATAACTCCATTGATCTGCTTTCAATCCCGACCTCTGATACTGTGTGGAGTTTCCTTATGATCATGTCAGCAGGGACAATGTGAGCTGGAGCAATGTGACTTATGCGCCAAAATGGCCTCCATCCATTCATACAAGGCAAATAATTCATACTATGGCATTAACATTGATAGGAAAGATCTATGCATTACCTTAAGGTGTGGGAACATATTGGCATGATCTCCAATAAAGAAGGTGTTGGGCATGTAGGCTAGCTTCTCAGAGTACTGCTCTGCTAGCTCAAGTGGAGATGTTTCCTTGTCAGTGATAATATAATCCATGAATGGTGCTCCACTTGTTCCAGGATAACCAAGCCACATTGCCTGGGGAAACAATAATGTATTTCAGTACATGACTGACCATTCTAAATTATGAATTCAATATGTCAAAAATAAATCAAACCAGAGTACTAAGTACAAAAGTCACTATTTTAAAGAGAATGCCAGTTCAAGCACAAAAATCAAAATACTGTGGATTCAATAAAACACATTAAAATGCTATGGTGTCCTAATTATATATAGAAAAAAAGCATGAAATAGCAATATTTTTCTAAATAGTAAACAAGCCACCTTAGTGATGATGATAATATCAAATCATTTTTTCTGCAGCAATAGTTCAATGCATGTCAGAAGTAAAATCAACATGACAGAATTTAGTCCACGAAGTGTACCATGGCAATTAACATCAGTGTTAATATTTATGTGACTAATTCTTAAGATTCAGATACTAAGAACACAAGACATACCAGGACACTGGGCCATTCCAGTCTGTTCATTCAATATTATCTGATCCTCTACCTCATTCACTTTTCCACTGGCTCTTTATATCTATTAGCAATGAAATATATTTATCTCAACCGTAAATGATTAGGCACCCACAGATGAAGCTGGATGCGAACAGGAAAATCTTAATAAAAGAATAGAAAATCTAAGGATGAGGTAGTAATAGTCCAACAAGAGTAGTGCCAGAGGATTGGAGGATGGCAAAAGTCATTCATTTGTTCATGAATAGGGAGATAATCCTGGGAATCACAGACCAGTGAGTAGACGATCAATTGGAAAGAATTCTTACAGACAGGATTTATGAGCATTTGGAAAAGAGTAGTTTGATTAGGGATAGGGCTTTGCGAGAGGCAGGCCATCTCATGACCCTGATTAACTTTAGAGCATGATGACAAAAGTAATTAAAGGTACAGCAGTGGATGTGATATACAAGGATTTTACTAAGGTATTAAACTTTTGTTTCCCAAGGTAGGTACATTTAGAAACTCCAGATGCATGGGATCAAGGGAAACTTGGCTGTATGGATTCAGAATTGCACTGTATACAGCACCATAGCACAGAAACAGGCCCTTCAAGGCCATCTAGTCTGTGCTGAACAATTAATCTGCTTAATCCCATTGATCTGCACCTATATCATTTCCCTCCATTCCCCTACCATTCAGGTAGCTATCCAAATTTACCTTACGTGTTGCAATCAAGCCCACATTTACCACTTCCCCTGGCAGCTTGTTTCACACACTCACCCCTCCACCTTTCATATATCCCTTAAACAATTCACTTTCAACCCTTAACCCACAACCTCTAGTTCTAATCTCAATGGAAAGAGCCTGCTTGAATTTACCTTATGTACCCTTCTATTTTGTATATTACTATCAAATCTCCCCTCATTTTCCTAAGCTCAAGGGAAGAGTCCTAACCTATTCAACCTTTCTCAATAACTGAGGTCCTAAAGTCCTGGCAGCATCCATATAAAATTTCTCTGGACTTCATTAATCTTACTGATATCTTTCCTGCAGGTAGGTGACCAGAACTGAACACAATACTCCAAATGGTCTCTCAGCACCGAAGAATCTGAGTCAATGCCTGAATACCAGCCCACAAACACACACACACAATGACCACTCCACTCAAACCTAACTTCCTTTTATCAGACCTTGTCTAATGCCTAATTACGCAGACAGCGTCTTCAACAATGTGTAGCCTGTCCACAGAATGAAGCATATGAAGGTTGGTTACTAGTGGTGTTTCATAGGGATCTGTCATGGCACCCTTTTTCTTTGTGACATTTTAAATATTGACTTAGATGAGGAAGTGGAACAGTAGATTAGTTACAGTTTACAAATGACATGAAGGTTAGTGGTGGTGTGGCTAGTGTAGAAGGTTGTCATAGGTCACAATTGGACACTGGCTGCAATCAAAGCTGGACTGAGAAGTCTCAGATGGAGTTCAATCCAGAAAAATGTTAAGTTATACACATTGGAACATCAGATTTAAGGCAAACTACAAGATTAATGGTAGGATTTTCAGCAATGTGGAGGAACAGAGGTATCCTGGGGTCCAATTACACCAATCCCATAAAGTTGCCATATGAGTTGATAGCGTGGTTAAGACAGAGTGACATGCAAAAGTTTGGGCACCCCCGTCAAAATTTCTGTTACTGTGAATAGCTAAGCGAGTAAAAGATTACCTGATTTCCAAAACGCATAAAGATTCTCTCTTACTATTTTATCATTACATTTATTCTTTGTAATTTTCTAAAAATTTAATAAACAAAAAGTTAAAGATGACACATTTCTTCAACATTTTAAGATTACTTTTTAATTTCCATCTTTTACAGTTTCAAAATAACAAAAAAGGAAAAGGGCCCAAAGCAAAAGTTTGGGCACCCTGCATGGTTAGTACTTAGTAACACCTCCTTTAGCAAGCATCACAGTTTGTAAACACTTTCTGTAGCCAGTTAAGAATCTTTCAATTCTTGTTTGGGGGATTTTTGCCCATTCTTCCTTGCAAAAGCCTTCTAGTTCTGTGAGATACTTGGGCTGTCTTGCATCCACTGCTCTATTGAGGTCTATTGAGATTTTCGATGTTTGGGTTGGGGGATGTGGGGCCATGGCAAAACCTTCAGTTTGCGCCTCTTCAGGTAGCCCATTGTGGATTTTGAAGTGTGTTTAGGATTGTTATCCTGTTGTAGAAGCCATCCTCTTTTCATCTTCAGCTTTCTTACAGACTGTGTGATGTTTGCTTCCAGAATTTGCTGGTATTTAATTGAATTCATTTTTCCCTCTACCAGTGAAATGTTCCTCGTGCCACTGGCTGCAACACAAGCCCAAAACATGATTGATCCCCCGTGCTTAACAGTTGGAGAGGTGTTCTTTTCATGAAATTCTGCACCCTTTTTTTTCTACAAACATACCTTTGCTCATTGCGGCCAAGAAGTTCTATTTTAACTTCATCAGTCCACAGGACTTGCTTCTAAAATGCATCAGGCTTATTTAGATGTTCCTTTGCAAACTTCTGACGCTGAATTCTGTGGTGAGGATGAGGGAAAGGTTTTCTTCCATGAAGGTCATATTTGTGCAGGTGTCGCTGCACAATAGAACAGTGCACCACCACTCCAGAGTCTGCTAAATCTTCCTGAAGGTCTTTTGCAGTCAAACGGGAGTTTTGATTTGCATTTCTAGCAATCCTACGAGCAGTTTTCTCGATTTTCCAGAACTCAACTTGACCTCCACTGTTCCTGTTAACTACCATTTCTTAATTACATTATAAACTGAGGAAACAGCGACCTGAAAACGCTTTGCCATCTTCTGCTAGCCTTCTCCTGCTTTGTGGGCATCATTTATTTTAATTTTCAGAGAGCTAGGCAGCTGCTTAGAGGAGCCCATGGCTGCTGATTGTTGGGACAGGGATTGAGGAGTCAGGGTTATTTATAAAGCTTTGAAATTTGCATCACCCGGCCTTTCCTAATGATGACTGTGAACAGTCCTAACAAGCTAATTAAGGAGAGCTCAAATATCTTGGGGTGCCCAAACATTTGCACGGTGCTTTCCTTTTTCTCCCCCCCCCCCTCTAAAATTGTATAAAACAAAAATAATAGACTAATCTTGCTTAAAATATTGAAAAGAATGTTTCATCTTTAACTTTATGACTTTTAGAGATCAGTTTATCTTCTACTCACTTAACTATTCACAGTAACAGAAATGTTGACCGGGGTGCCCAAGCTTTTGCATGCCACTGTACGGTATACTAGCCTTTATTATTCAGGTGATTAAGTTCAGAAGCCACAAGGTAATGTTGCAGCTGCATAAAACTCTGGTTAGACTGCACTTGGGAGTATTGTGTTAAGTTTGGATCACCTAATGTAGGAAGGATGTGGAAGGCTTAGAGCGGGTACAAAGGAGATTTAATAGGATACTGCCTGAATTAGAGAACATTTTTTATGAGGAAAGGTTGAAGGAGCTAGGAGTTTTTGGAGCTAAGGAGGATGAGAGGTGGCTTGACAAGAGGTGTATAAGATAAGATGCACAGCCGGTGTTTTTTCCCCAGGGTGGTAATAGCTAATTTGAGAAGACATACCTTTAAGGTGACTGGAAGACAGCACAGCGAGGGACGTTAGAGGTAGTTTTAAAAAAAAATTAAGCAGAGAATAGCAGGTATATTGAACACATTGGTGAGGTGAAACATAGAAAATAGGTGCAGGAGTAGGCCATTCAGCCCTTTGAGCCTGCACTGCCATTCAGTATGATCATGGCTGATAATCCAACTCAGAACCTTGTACCTGCTTTCTCTCCATACCCCTTGATCCCTTTAGCCACAAGGGCCATATCTAACTTCCTATTAAATATAGCCAATGAACCGGCTTCAACTGTTTCCTGTGGCAGAGAATTCCACAGATTCACCACTCCGTGTGTGAAGAAGTTTTTCCTTATCTCGGTCTTAAAAGGCTTCCCCTTTATCCTTAAACTGTGACCCCCCCAACATCAGAAACAATCTTCCTGCATCTAGCCTGTCCAATCCCTTTAGAATTTTATACGTTTCAATAAGATCTCCCCTCAATCTTCTAAATTCCAGTGAGTATAAGCCTAGTCAATCCAGTCTTTCTTCATACGAAAGTCCAGCCATCCCAGAAATCAATCTGGTGAACCTTCTCTGTACTCCCTCTATGGCAAGAATGTCTTTCCTCAGATTAGGGGACCAGAACTGCACACAATATTCTAGGTGCGGTCTCACCAAGGCCTTGTACAACTGCAGTAGAACCTCCCTGCTCCTGTACTCAAATCCTTTTGCTATGAATACCAACATACCATTTGCTTTTTCACCACCTGCATGCCCACCTTCAATGACTGGTGTACAATGACACCCAGATCTTGTTGCATCTCCCCTTTTCCTAATCGGCCACCGTTCAGATAATAATCTGTTTTCCTGTTCTTGCAACCAAAGTGGATAACCTCACATTTATCCACATTAAATTACATCTGCCATGAATTTGCCCACTCACCTAATCTATCCAAGTCACCCTGCATCCTCTTAGCATCCTCCTCACAGCTAACACCGCCGCCCAGCTTTGTGTCATCCGCAAACTTGGCGATGCTGCATTTAATTCCCTCGTCTAAATCATTAATATATATTGTAAACAACTGGGGTCCCAGCACTGAGCCTTGCAGTACCCCACTAGTCACTGCCTGCCATTCTGAAAAGGTCCCGTTTACTCCCACTCTTTGCTTCCTGTCTACCAACCAATTCTCTATCCACATCAATACCATACCCCCAATACCGTGTGCTTTAAGTTTGCACACTAATCTCCTGTGTGGGACCTTGTCAAAAGCCTTTTGAAAATCCAAATATACCCTATCCACTCTACTAGTTACATCTTCAAAAAATTCTGTAAGATTCATCAGACATGATTTTCCTTTCACAAATCCATGCTGACTTTGTCCAATGATTTCACCTCTTTCCAAATGTGCTGTTATCACATCTTTGATAACCGACTCTAGCATTTTCCCCATCAGCAATGTCAGACTAACCGGTCTATAATTCCCTGGTTTCTCTCTCCCTCCTTTTTTAGAAAGTGGGGTTACATTAGCCACCCTCCAATCCTCAGGAACTAATCCAGAATCTAAGGAGTTTTGAAAAATCATCACTAATGCATCCACTATTTCTTGGGCTACTTCCTTAAGCACTCTGGGATGCAGACCATCTGGCCCTGGGGATTTATCTGCCTTTAATCCCTTCAATTTACCTAACACCACTTCCCTATTAACATGTATTTCCCTCAGTTCCTCCATCTCACTAGACCCTCGGTCCCTTACTATTTCCATAAGATTATTTATGTCCTCCTTAGTGAAGACAGAACCAAAGTAGTTATTCAATTGGTCTGCCATGTCTTTGTTCCCCATGATCAATTCACCTGTTTCTGACCGTAAAGGACCTATATTTGTCTTGACCAATCTTCTTCTTTTCACGTATCTATAAAAGCTTTTACAGTCAGATTTTATGTTCCCTGCCAGCTTTCTCTCAATCTTTTTTCCCTTTCCTATTTAAGCCTTTTGTCCTCCCCTGCTGGTCTCTGAATTTTTCCCAGTCCTCAGGTGTGCTGCATTTTCTTTTGTTAATTTATATGTTTCTTCTTTGGACTTGATACTATCCCTAATTTCCCTTGTCAGCCACGGGTGCACTACCTTTCCTGGTTTATTCTTTTGCCAAACTGGGATGAACAATTGTTGTAGTTCATCCATGCGATCTTTAAATGCTTGCCATTGCATATCCACCGTCAACCCTTGAAGTATCATTTGCCAGTCTATCTTAGCTAATTCACGTCTCATACCTTCAAGGTTACCCTTCTTTAAGTTCAGAACCTTTGTTTCTGAATTAACTATGTCACTCTCCATCTTAATGAAGAATTCCACCATATTATGCTCTCTCTTAACCAAGGGGCTTTGCATGACAAGATTGCTAACTAACCCTTCCTCATTGCTCAATACCCAATCTAGAATGGCCTGCTCTCTAGGTGGTTCCTTGACATGTTGGTTCAGAAAACCATCCCGCATACATTCCAAGAAATCCTCTTCCTCAGCACCCTTAACAATTTGGTTCACCCAATCTATATTTAGATTGAAGTCACCCATTATAACTACTGATCCTTGATTGCACACATTTCTAATTTCCTGTTTAATGCCATCCCCAACCTCACTACTACTGTTAGGTGGCCTGTACACAACTCCCACCAGTGTTTTCTGCCCCTTAGTGTTATGCAGCTCTACCCATATTGATTCCACATCCTCAGGCCAATGTCCTTCCTTTCTATTGCGTTAATCTCCTCTCTAACCAGCAATGCTACCCCACCTCCTTTTCTTTCATGTCTATTCCTCCTGAATATTGAACATGCCTGGATGTTGAGCTCCCATCCTTGGTCACCCTGGAGCAATGTCTCTGTGATCCCAACTATATCATATTCATTAATAACTATCTGCACATTCAATTCATCCACCTTGTTACGAATGCTCCTCGCATTGACATACAAAGCCTTCAGGCTTATTTTTACAACACTCTTAGCCCTTATACAATTATGTTGAAAACTGGCTCTTTTTGCTTTTTGCCCTGGATTTGCCTGCCTGCCACTTTAACTTGTCACCTTACTACTTTTTGCTTCTACCCTCATTTTACACCCCTCTGTCTCTCTGCACTTGTTCCCATCCCCCTGCCACATTAGTTTAAAGCCCCCTGAACAGCAGTAGCAAACACTCCCCCTAGGACATTGGTTCCAGTCCAGCCCAGGTGCAGACCGTCCTGTTTATACCGGTCCCACCTCCCCCAGAACTGGTTCCAATGCCCCAGAAATTTGAATCCCTCCCCCTTGCTCCATTTTTCAAGCCACGTATTCATCTGAAATATCCTCCTATTTCTACTCTGACTAGCACATGGCACTGGTAGTAATCCAGAGATTATTACCTTTGTGGTCCTACTTTTTAGTTTATCTCCTAACTCCCTAAATTCACCTTGCAGGACCTCATCCTGTTTTTTACCTATATCGTTGGTACCTCTGTGCACCACGACCACTGGCTGTTCGCCCTCCCGTTCCAAAATATCCTGCAGCCAGCTCAGAGACATCCTTGACCCTTGCACTAGGGAGGCAATGTACCATCCTGGAGTCTCGTTTGCAGCTGCAGAAACGCCTATCTATTCCCCTTACAATCGAATCCCCTGTCACTATATCACCATAGGTGGTGGAAGAGGCACATTTAAGACTGTCAGATTGGATGAAAGAAAAATGGAGTGGAAGTTAGACTGATCTTGGAGTAGGTTAAAAGGCTGGTACAACATTGTTGGCCAAATTGTTTCTACTGTGCTATACTGTTCTATGTTCCGATGTCAGAGTTAAAAAAAAACATTGTGCAAGTTTCAGACCTGTATAGGAGCTGGCCGTAAAGCAAAAAGCTCATTTCGTGCTCCTTTAGTATATCCATTCATATTAACAAGAATGTGAATTCCATCCTGATGGATACGATCTGCTGCCTTGCCATTGCAAGGGATCTGTAAAATGCCAAGAAAAACACTGAATACAAGTTCAAAACAATCTTTAATTCTGCATTTTAATGGCCTGGGATAGGCCATTATTCAACAGTAAAGGGCAACATCACTTATGAAATGAACAACGTTCATGGAACGATTAAGGGTTTAAAAAGTATGCTATTTGAGGAGTGAAAGTTTATGATAAAGGTAGCAGGGGTGTTCAAGGAGGTACTGAGTTAAAAGTGCAACAATTTATTGGATATGGAGTAAAGGTTAAGGGTTTACATTAATGAGCCAGTTCAGGACGAGACCTGGCTGCTGCAGCTCCTCAATGCAGAACATCAGAGGAAATACCTTGCAGATGAAAAACACGGCAGTACTGCATTCATGACAACTTCAGACTAGATAGGAGATGACAAAGTAAAGAATTGACTGTAACTACCAAGTCAATTGATACTATGATGTCATATCCAAACCTCAATGGCCCACATTAATGAGAGACTAAAAATAAAAGTTAACATTATTGCCGTCTCTCACATTTTGTTCTCTTTATTTTTCCCACATTTATACATTTTCTATCACATTTCCTTAACACAACTTGGCTATAATCCAAGTTATAGATTATAAAGATTACAGTGGTTTTAGCACAATCACAACCTGGGAATCCCTGTTTAAAATCTGAGCTTTGAAGCCAACTATAACCTGTTACGCTATAACATGACTTTTTATAATGTTAGGTTTAAGAGCACAAATGCTGCATTATATCTGAACTGAATACACTGAAATTCCTACACGTTGTTACCTGCACATCCCACTGCCTCTTACCTGGGATAGGTCAACAAAATTATTAGCTTCAGCAACGACCTTCACACGAAAATTAGTACCATCATCAGAACTCAGTGCATAGCAAAATACCTATTCAATAGAGAGAGAAGATACACAAAAATAAACTAATGCACACCACTGATGCATGAAAATATAATTCTAGGAAGGTACAGCAAACTACATTTCTCATGATACTACGTCTAACCTGCAAACCTGATATTCTGATAGACGGATAAGCTTATGAATAGTTCACCACTTACTTCAACGCCCAACTTTGAATTAACTTCGGCTATCAGTTTGGTATATCTAGGTGACAAGAACATGCTAAAAATACACAAGATTGAGAACAAAACTCTCAAATCAGGAACTCCTATTTAGATCGAAAATACTGAAGCTTTGCATCTGTCATAGAGAGCAAATCTCAGATCAATAAATTAGCCTTACTTGCGTTGAGAATTACCCAAGTCTAACTGGATCGATCAAGAGAACACTTTAAGACATTTTCAGTTAATTAAAGCACCAACATTAGTTTGTAAATTGAAGGGATTATTTAAGTTATTGATATGAAATCTTAAAAAAAGAGCCATATTAAGTCAGGAAAAGTCCAAGAATTCTTCCAAATAACACAATTGATGTCAACTGTTAACTTTGATGGCAAAATTGTAAATATTTATTGACCAAAAATGGATACAAAATCAGGTGGGCCTAAATGATCAATGGTAAACTTTAACCAACAATCTCTGCATATTTATTCCGCCCCCCAGCCAACAAAGTTCATATGGGTTCTTGTGAACAGCTATCTGCAACAGAACAATCATTTGCACTAAATTGACTGTTATTTATCGGGATGCTTTATTCACCCTTCTGTCATCTCACTCATCATCCTCTTAATTAGCCAGTTGAAAACAGCACCTCAAGAAAGATAATCAAAATGCTCCCCTTTCATACTGTAATATACAGTAGTCACCACAAAATTTCCACTACTCCAAAAGAGAACAACATTTCAATTATAAATATTTCAGGCTATTTGATGGAATTATTTTAAGATGCCATCATACATTAAATGCTTGACGATTAAATTTAACTGCAACAGAACAGCTTCATTATGCAACAAGACCAAATCATGCATGCTGCGAAACTATTACAAAGTTTTAATTCTATAATTTTGCAATTAAAAATCATTCAGAAAATCAAATTACCTCAAATTTTTCAGAATTATGCATTCCAGGGATTGACTGCATTAGATGAGATGTAGGATGGTTCCCAAAATCTGAGCTCACGAAACCAATTTTCAGACGGCCATTACTAGCCTTTAAATCTTTCGGATGTTCGTATGGTGGTTTGTGAAGCACATTGATCTGCAAATAAAAGCCACAAGCATAGAATATAGCTAAGTATCACCCAAAGCACAACTTTTTTTTTCGAATTGGGAAAGGGGTAAGGGATATTAAGCAGATGCCATAAAACCAAGAGCAGCTGATGGTAAACTGCACTAAACAACTCTAATTTAATCAACCTCATCTGGCTGCCTTTTGTGTCAATAACACATTTCTCAAGAGTTTGAAGATTACAAAATGTGAAGAGGAACTGAATAACAACAATAACACCACCATTTGAAAGATAAATCTTCAGCATTCAGAATCTAATCACAAACACTGAAAGCAAAGGAGGCAGTTATTTTTAAATTGTCCTCTACTACTGAATGCCTGCTGCATGCCAGTTCTCAAAGCTATCATTCTGCTTCAGTTCAAGGTCCTGTATCAAACCTATCTTTCCTCTTCTCCCTCTGAATCTCCCAAAGAGTCTATTTCTACTTCCGATCCACTTCCAGCCGTAGTTGGGATTTGTAGTTTTGTTAACATCTGTTCATGCGCACTTCCGCGCATGCGTTGTTCTTGCCGTTTCTTCTTAAAGACCCCCAACATTGCTGCAACTTCTGGTCCCGCATCATCGGAAGTGCAATGCACTTCGCCGGGAGGAGATCCAACTTGAGTCCGAGGCTTTGCCTTTTTCCCCGCCGATTTGCGGAGTCTTCGAAGTAGTAGCTTTCTTCTGTTTCAGTTTAGGAGCCATATCAAAATATAATCCTGAATTACTTATAAATAGTTTCTAATAGATATTTGTTAACTCTTCTTCATTTAAACCTTATTTCATTACTTTTTATGACGGAGCTGGGCTCCCAACGTCTCGACCCTACGTCATCACGTGATGTCCCCGACATGTCTTTGTCCAAACCTATCTTTCAAAGCTCCTCTAAAGTTCACAAAGTCAAAAGCTGCAACAAATTTAGTATAGCTAGGAACACACACAAAATGCTGGGGAGGAACTCAGCAGGCCAGGCAGCACCGATGGAACAAAGTACAGTCAAACCTTTCGGGCTGAGACCCTTCGGCAGGACGGGTATAGGAAGGGTTGCCCGCATATTTGCAGGTGGAATCCTGAAGAAATTGCTAAGAATTATGAATACTGCTGCTGGGCCATGCAGAGTTTATCTTCTCAGGCTGTTACACTGCACATATCCTGTGTTTTTTTCATAAACATAGAATTTAAAGTTGCCAGGGAAATGGAAACTAGCTTTTCAAGAGTAAGGAGTTTACATCACAGCGCCCCAAGTTATGGTGTCACCACCCCTGCTAAGAGTCATGGCCTTGACTCTGTAGACTGCCAGTACAACCCTTCCAGGGCAATAGCATCCATGAACTGACAAGACTAAACCGTGCAGGCCAAGCAGAACTCAAGAGCTGAGGAAATGATTAAGATTTTAATGTGTTTCCAAACAAGAAGCTGCACCACACTTTCCATTTGTCCTAATGCATCAGCAGTGGCCATCATGATCAATATTTCAAATGATTAATGAATCAAACAAAGCAGACTAAAACTGAATGAAAATAGTAAGACTAAACAGGTCATGAGTTGAAAGATTGAATACAGTAGGATATGGTAGTTAATAATGTTGGAGAACTCTTGTTCATGGTCTATAGCAATAATTTGCAATGAATGGATCAAGTATAATGCAATCACAATTACTGACCAAGCTAAATGGCCTTGTGGGTGGTGAGTATGCGAAGAACCTCATACAGGGCAAGACAAAGAAAGGACAGATTAATACAAAAAGGCCAAGCAGATGATCAAGTAAATGGAAGACGAAAAACAATGCTGGAGAAACACGTTATTGGTAGAAAACAAAGGCTTCTATTTTTTTAAAAATTGAAGTCCAATTAAGATTCGCTAGAGATTTTTGAGACTAAAGATTTGTCACAAGGTTAAGCAAAATGACAGGGTCTTTACTCTCAAGATCAAAAACCATAAGAGATGATCTCATTGAAGCTTACAAAGTTTTATGAACCTTGACAGGATAGACACAATTGACATCTCATTTGGCAGGCATGCCTGAAATTAAAGTAATGGATATGTCATACAGGACAAATAAGGTTGAATTTCTTAACTTGGGAGTTGGTAAACTGAAGATGGCACCGGAAGCTCAGTCACTATGTGCATTTAAAAAAAGACTGACTTATTTTAGAAAGATTGAGTGAATACTGGTACTTGGGGCTAGTGCATGATAGTAGCACCGAGGCTAAAGCAAGATTTTATTAAATTTTAGAGCAGGTGTAAGAGCCCCAGACATCAAATGGTCCCTTCTTTTTCCTAAAACAAATGCTTTCAAATTCATTTTGCTCACAAGTCAGAAAACACAATCACTCAATATAACTATCACTCTATAGCATTACACCGAATAGCATTAAAAGCACATCAAACTGCAAAGAGAAAAAAACAATTACTAAGAGGGGGTGAGGGAGAAAAGAGAAAAAAGGAGAATACAGTTATACCATTCAGAGGAAGAAGAATACATAGATAAGACTTAGCAGCTCATGAATATATACACACGCCTGCAATCAGATGTCATTGCCTGGGGCCAACCAGATTCTGTATGTCCCATAATGAGCACCCTAGGATGAAAATTCGAAAGATGAATATTCTACACAAATAGCCATAATTTTAAAAAGTACCTTGTCAAGACAAAGGTTTCCATGTCGTTCAGCTATGGCTTTACGGAAGGCATGGGTCAGCGGGTACAACATGCTGTGGTGTGGATGAACAGATGGCAACCTATTTTTCTCCAGCTGATCAGCAACAATACTGACTAGTTTCTTCATTCGCTCATCATAATCTGTCCAGTCACATACAATCTGAGAGAAAATGCCAGAATTAACTTAATAGTTGATATAGAATTCTATTTTGAATAATAAAATCTCAAGGAATATATACCAGAATTCAACATGAAGCGTACCCAAAGACAGTAACTTTCCAGACTACTAGAACATCAATAGGCAACTTATAATAATTTGAATACACTGTTTATGCTGCCTTTCTTTTTATCAGATAAAGCTCTCTAACAACAAAACAATGCCATTAATTCATTTAAAATTACTTGCACTTCATTATTGGGAAGTTAGTTTGTTTTGTTCCAAGATTTTAAATAATGTGTACATGAAAGGGGGTGCAGAGTCTTCTACCATGCATCAAAGTGAGTTCTAAATTTTTGTTTATAGACCAGGGGTTCCCAACCCTTTTTATGTCATGGACCAGTACCATTAAGCAAGGTTAATGGTATTGGTCCATGACATCAACCCTAGGTTGGGAACTTCTGTTATAGACAGAAATAACCATTTTTTCATCATTATAATTCAACATTACTTTTCAGTGAACTGAGGCATCTTATAATTATCTACAATGGGAAATATATATTCATAGAAAATTAAAGAACAGATGCTGGGCTGAGAAAAAGGAACACAATGTAGACACCTTCTATGTTATGTCAATGCAAATGCTTCACTACATTTGCTCTCTTTTCATGTGATATCAGTTACCTGTAAGCAGTGTGCCAGATTGCAATAGGCATCTGGAAAATCTGGCTTCAGCTTCAGGGCAGTTCTGTAGGAAGCAATTGCTTCTGGAATATTACCAGAATCCTACAATAAAAAGGGAAATATGGGCTTAAAAATCTGTAGCAATATGCCCACTAAAAATAATTTTTTAGACAATTACAAGTATTCTTAGTTTTTTTAATCCAATATTTGGATTCAGCAGGTTAGATTAGAATCTAGCAAATTTCTTCAATCAGGAAGAAGATCAAGTTACTACCTTGTGAATGGAAGCTAGGTTGCTGTGAGCATCAGCAAATGCAGGATTTATCTGTATTGCACGGGTGTAACACTGCAAGGCACCCTGTACATCTTGCATTTCCTTGAGTGTGTTCCCCATGTTTGAGTAAGCATCAGCAAAGGTTGGGCTGATTCTGGCAAATTGAAGATAGTAATCATTACCAATAGCTGAACAACAAACTTAACAGAGTAATTCAGACCAATGCAAACCTCATACATACGAATAAAAAGAGCACTAGAAAACTGAAATTCATAGATAATTAAAAAGTTCTAATGAATACATTAATAGGTTTAAAGGAAAATGCTTTGCTGATTAAAATACTCTGCATATTGAGAACAAAGTTTAACTTTTCCATTAACTTTAGTTCCTTGAATTAATCTAGGTTTGATATTGCACAATGTAGATTAGGTTGGGAATTAAACAAATTAAGCATTCCTTATCTTTTTTCTCAATTTACATCTGGCTCAATTATATTCCACTTTGAGGCTGCAGACAGTTATTTCAGATTCAGATTTATCACTAAATGCACACCAAAACATATGGTGAAATGAATCATTTGTATTAACTGTTACGAATGTACCACCGCTCTGAGGGGCTGAAGGGTGCGGGGTAGCCCCCTCCTTTGTGAGAATCGCAAGATCACTATTAAGTCAGTTCAGGAGACCCAGGAAATGAGAGAAAGACGTGCAGAATCCACAAAGAATTGGAATGTGTCCTGGCCTCCAAAAGGCGGACCCATTGATACCGGCTATTGTCTCTTGGAGACGGACTTATGTATTGCATCCTGTACGATGCATCGAAGCCCCAGGCAATGAACCGGGGGGGGGGGGGTTGGTGGAGAGATTGCATCATCCCAACCTGATTGACATCTGAGACCCTGTGAGTCAGGATAAAAGAGGGTCTGTGGGAACAGCCCCTCAGACGCACCAGAAGAAACGCTAGTGATCCCGTAATAGTAAAAGCCGGTGGGAAGGCCACGTGCGTCTGTTTCCATTTGCCCCGGAATCGGTGTGCCTTGACCATGGAAGAACGGTTTTTAGCTAACAACGGGGAAATCAACTCCCAACGACTCTCGAAGGATTGACATCATAAAAGGATTGGGCAAGTTTTAACCCGTCTTTCTCTCAAACCAGAAAGCTGCAGCTTGAATGAACTAAATTGACTTTTATATTTCCATCGGACAATACATTATCCCCTAGAAAACGATAAATTTCTTATTGATTATTATTATTATACCCGTGCTTTTAGATTTAGTATTGACGACGTATATTATCTGTATGTTTGCATTGATATTATTCTTGTGTATTTTTTTAAATCAATAAATACTGTTAAAAATAGTACCATCAGACTTCAACGGACCTCTCTATCTTTGCTGGTAAGTGACCCACTTACGGGGTACGTAACATAACAATCAACACGCAAGTATATGCTGGAAACAGCTTATAAGTGCCACCACACAATCCAGCAGCAATATAGGATGCCCACCAAGCCCAGCAGAACAACACAGAACACAGCAAGTGACAAACCACCACCAGCCTTCTTCTCACTGGTCTGCCAGCACATCATCTGATCACATTCATATCGCTGGCCTTCAAACGTGGAGTAGAAGCTTAGACTCCAACCTCGACTCCAGCCTCTCCTCTAATTCCCTCACATCCCAGTCTCTATATCCAAATCTGACCCAACTCCGCTTTCTGTCCCCACTTATGGAATAATTATTACTCAAATTACACTTTACAATTATTAGAGCCACCAGAATAAAATTTCAACGTTTTAAATTTATAAATTGCAGTTATACTTCCATTTTGGACTAAATTTTATGCCTTACATTATCAAGCATTTGCTCACCATTCAATGTGATATCAAGAGCTCATTATACACCTCAGTCCTCATTCCCACCTTCTCCCCATATTCCTCGTGTTAACAAATATTTAGCCCAATTCTTGAATACAATGTTCACTACATTTTCCTGAGCTACATAATCAATGAGCTCCAGAAAATCAGTAATTCTCAAAATGGCTCAAAAAGTTGGCACTAAAATATATATGTTTTACATAAACAAATTTAAATCATATCTATATATTGTGTTATGACACTGTTTCCCACATCCATGGATATTCACTGATAAACTCCAATTGTTCAGTGCAAAAATACTCTAATATTCTTCAATCATCAATTCATAAAATGCAGCTGAGATCAGGAAAATATATCTGATGCATAATGCTGGGCATCTTATGCAAAGAAATACCTGATAGCCTCCTTATAGTGCATTAAAGCTTCCTGCAGCTTTCCTTGCTGCTGTAGTACACTGGCTAGGTTTGAATGGGCAGCTGCGAATTCTGGAAATACCTATGATATCCCAAAAAAATTACAATGATTCAGTTTTCATTTAAATATTTTCCATAATTGTATAAATTACAAATACAGTGCAATTAGAAAAGCTCAAAAAAGCAAAATGACAAACCCACAAATCAAAGAACCTCAAAAGTAGTGCAGACATACAGTAGTATTTTGTTCATCTTTGCTTTCAATTTTAGATTGTTTTCACAACCATTATTAGGGCGCATGTATTTCAGAGAGCAAGGGAGCAAGTAATCAATAAAAAGTGGCATTACCTTTGTTCAGCATCACCAAATCAAAAGTAGACCTAATTCCTTAATACTATTCTGTCATAAGATTATGGACAAACTTAGTTCATTTTTCCCTCATTGATCTTAAATTCAACTGATTATCAAGCAACTGTAAAAAAAAATGCTTCCGTTTCTTTACATGAATAGTTAGATGAGAGTTGGAATAAATAACCCCTTTTCAAACTAGAAGGAAGTAACTAGTGGAGTACCGCAGCGACCAGTTCTTGGCCTAAAGTTGTTTACAGTTTACGTTCATGATCTGGTTGAAGGAACAGTGAACAAGTTTCGCCAATAATATAAAAGTAGGTGCTAGTGCACGTTATGATCAAGATACTGTGATTCTTCAATTTGAGTTTAAGTGGGCAGATGACTGGCAAATGGGAGTGTAAAGTTATGTGCCCCAGCAAGAGAAACCATTAGATTATCTAAAAGACTGCAAACGAGCAAAGGGATTTAGGTATTCTACTATATATATGAATCACAAAAGGGAGCAACCAGATCCAACAAATTAAGACATATAGCAGTTTGGCCTTATTATAATGGGATGGGAATGTAAAAACAAGAGGTTTTATTGCAATTGTAGAGAGGGCATTACCAAAACCTCAACATAGCCTGCATACAATTTGGTCACCTTACCTCAAAATAGAGTAACATTGCAGGCAGTACAAAGGAAATGCAACGGGTTGTTTCTGAGATGAGAGGGTTATCCCATACAGACACAAAATAGTTTGGGTCTGTATTATCGTGCACTTAAAACAAAAAGGGACGACCTCATTCTAACCTAAAATTACAAGGGAACTTCACAGGATAGATGTCAGAAAGTGGGAGAGTCTCGATTAAAAGGCCATAATTGCAAAGGAACAGACACTTAAGATGCACTGAAATTTCTTCTCAGTGTAGGTGAATCTAAGCAGTTCTCAGCACCAGTGGGATACAAATGCTATATCAGAAGTGCTTAAACTAAAGGTGTGTGGCGGCTCATTTCCTAGCGTATGCGAACCGACTCACAATTAGATAGCCTACGGGGGTTTGCGAGCACAGAGCTTTGGAGCCTCTTCGCCATGGGGGGCCGGTTGACAGAGGCTTAAAAGTGAGGCTGAAGTTTTCGAATAAAGTTTTTCCTTCGACTGCAGTTACCGACTCCGTGTCGTAATTTTAGCGCTGCTTGTAGCACACCGCTACAATTGGTGACCCCGACGGTCCAAACGATTTTTGGACCAGAAATGACCGACGCCGCCTCTGTTCATGCGGTTTCGTTGAAACTGCCGGGTTTCTGGACACAGCGCCCGGACCTATGGTTCCAGCAAGCCGAAGCCCAATTCCACGTTCGCCGGATCACCTCAGAAGACACCCACTACTACTACGTGGTGGGCTCCCTCGACCAGGACACAGCTGCCCAGGTCGCGGAGTTCGTACAGTCGCCCCCGGCAGACGGCAAGTACACGGAATTCAAAGCTCTGCTCCTCAGGACTTTCGGACTCTCACGGCGCGAGCGGGCTGCCCGTTTACTGCACCTGGATGGCTTGGGCGACAGACCTCCATCGGCTTTAATGAATGAGATGTTGTCTCTGGCCGAGGGACACACAGGCCTCATGTTTGAGCAGGCATTCCTGGAGCAGCTGCCCGAGGACATACGCCTGCTGCTGTCCGAAGCGGATTTCAGTGACCCCCGGAAGGTGGCAGCCCGGGCGGACTTGCTGTGGAACGCCAAACAGGTGAGCGGGGCGTCCATCGCACAGATCTCCCAGCCATGCTCCCGGCAGCAAACCAGTCCAGGCCCGGCAGCAGAGCCCACTAACCCCCGGCCCAATGACCACTGGTGCTTCTACCACCAGCGGTGGGGCGCAGAAGCCCGCCGTTGCCGCCCGCCCTGCAAGTTCCCGGGAAACGCCAGGGCCAGCCGCCGCTGATGGCTACGGCGGCTGGCCATCGGGATAGCCTCCTGTATGTGTGGGATAGCAGGTCGGGACGCCGCTTTTTGGTCGATACTGGGGCTGAGGTCAGCGTTTTACCTCCGACGGGTTACGACACCCGCAGCAGGGCACCGGGTCCCCCCCTGAGGGCCGTGAATGGCAGCACAGTAAGGACCTATGGCACCCGTCAGGTGCAGCTACAGTTCGGCCCCAGCCAGTTCACGTGGGACTTCACACTGGCCGCCGTAGCCCAACCGCTTCTGGGTGCGGATTTTTTGCGAGCTCACAGCCTGCTGGTTGACCTGCCCAGGAAGAGACTGGTACACGCCGAGACCTTTCAGACGTTCTCCCTGGGCGCGGCCCAGTTACCAGCCCCTCACCTCGGCTCCATCACGCTGTCCGACAACAACTTCACCAGGGTCCTGGCGGAGTTCCCATCGGTTCTGGCACCGCAGTTCACAGCAGCCATGCCCAGGCACGGCGTACAGCACCACATCCCGACACAGGGACCACCCCTCCATGCCCGTGCTCGGCGGCTTCCCCCGGACAAGCTCCGACTGGCGAAGGAGGAGTTCCAGAGAATGGAGGAATTGGGGATCATCCGGCGGTCCGACAGCCCCTGGGCTTCCCCCCTGCACATGGTGCCCAAAGCGACGGGGGGCTGGAGACCGTGCGGCGACTACCGCAGGCTGAACGAGGCTACCACACCGGACCGCTACCCTGTGCCGCACATTCAGGACTTTGCGGCAAACCTGCACGGCGCCTGGATCTTCTCCAAGGTCGACCTTGTCCGAGGGTACCATCAAATCCCGATGCATCCTGACGACGTCCCCAAAACGGCTCTCATCACCCCGTTTGGCCTCTTCGAGTTCCTCCGCATGCCGTTCGGCCTGAAGAATGCCGCACAGACGTTCCAGCGGTTAATGGACGCGGTGGGACGGGACCTGGACTTCGCGTTCATCTATTTGGATGACATCCTCATAGCCAGCGGCAGTCGTCAGGAGCATCTGTCCCACCTCCGTCAACTCTGCGCCCGACTGAGTGAGTACGGTCTTACAATCAACCCTGCCAAATGCCAGTTCGGACTTGATACCATTGACTTCCTGGGCCACAGGATTACTAAAGACGGGGCAACCCCTCTGCCCGCTAAGGTAGATGCGGTCCGCCACTTCCCCCGACCCACCACGATCAAAGGCCTTCAGGAATTCGTAGGTATGGTCAATTTCTACCGCCGCTTCCTCCCTTCAGCTGCCCGGATCATGCGCCCCCTGTTCGCCCTGATGTCGGGTCCGAGCAAGAACATTACCTGGGACGAGGAGTCCGCCGCCGCTTTCGTTCAAACGAAGGAAGCTTTGGCTGACGCCGCAATGCTAGTACATCCCAGAATGGACACCCCTACCGCCCTCACAGTGGACGCATCAAACACGGCAGTCGGTGGGGTGCTGGAGCAACTCATCGCAGGTCGCTGGCAACCCCTGGCGTTTTTCAGCAAACACCTGCGGCCACCCGAGCTCAAGTACAGTGCTTTTGACCGGGAACTGTTGGCGCTCTACCTGGCAATCCGGCATTTCAGGTACTTCCTAGAAGGCCGGCCCTTCACCGCGTTCACGGACCACAAACCGCTTACCTTTGCGTTTACGAAAGCATCCGACCCCTGGTCATCCCGCCAGCAACGCCACCTGTCCTACATCTCTGAATACACAACGGATGTCCGGCACGTCTCGGGTAAGGACAATGTCGTGGCGGATGCGCTCTCTCGCCCTACCGTTCATGCCCTTTCCCAAGGGGTAGACTTTGAGGCACTGGCAGAGGCACAGCAGGTAGATGAGGAGATTCCGAGTTACAGGACTGCAGTCTCTGGTTTGCAGCTCCAGGACTTCCCCGTGGGCCCAGGTGAGAGGACCCTACTCTGTGACGTCGCCACCGGCCGGCCCCGTCCGGTCATCCCCGCAGCCTGGCGGCGACGTGTTTTCGACTCCATTCATAACTTGGCGCATCCCTCCATCCGGACAACTGTCCGGATGGTTTCCAGCAGGTTCGTTTGGCACGGACTCCGCAAACAGGTCAGTGAATGGGCCAGAACGTGCATGCACTGCCAGACGGCCAAGGTGCAGCGGCACACCAAAGCCCCACCGCAGCAGTTCCATCCCGCCCACCGGCGTTTCGACCACATTCATGTGGATATCGTGGGCCCCCTGCCAGTGTCGCGCGGAGCGCGTTACCTCCTGACTATCGTGGACCGGTTCACAAGATGGCCAGAGGCGGTCCCGCTCACCGACACCACCTCCGAATCTTGCGCCCGAGCCCTGCTCGCCACCTGGATATCCCGCTTTGGTGTACCAGCCCACATTACCTCCGACAGAGGCGCCCAGTTCACCTCCAGCCTGTGGTCAGCTATGGCCAGCCTTTTGGGGACTCAGCTGCACCACACCACTGCCTACCACCCACAGTCGAACGGGCTAGTGGAGCGTTTCCACCGTCACCTGAAGTCGGCCCTCATGGCCCGCCTGCGAGGAGCCAACTGGGCGGACGAGCTTCCCTGGGTCCTACTCGGCATTCGCACAGCGCCCAAGGACGACCTGCACGCCTCGTCGGCCGAGTTGGTATACGGCGCGCCCCTGGCCGTCCCCGGGGAGTTCCTACCAGCCCCAAGGGGGCAAGAGGAAGCTCCCGCAGCAGTCCTGGGCAGACTTCGCGAGAAGCTCGGTAACCTGGCCCCCATACCCACTTCACAGCATGGGCGGCACCCGACCTGCGTACCCAAAGACCTACGGAACTGTAAGTTTGTGTTTGTACGAAGGGGCGGGCATCGGCCGCCGCTGCAGCGGCCATACGAGGGGCCGTTTACGGTGCTCCGGAACAACGGGTCCACGTTCGTGCTGGACGTTGGGGGGAAGGAGGAGGTTTTCACGGTGGACCGCCTCAAGCCGGCCCATGTGGACCTGGCGCAACCGGCCGAGTTTCCGGCGCCTCGGCGCAGAGGCCGACCTCCCAAGCAGGTTCTGGCCCAGGCTGTGGACATTGGGGGGTGTATCGCCGGTTCTGGGGGGGGGGTTATGTGGCGGCTCATTTCCTAGCGTATGCGAACCGACTCACAATTAGATAGCCTACGGGGGTTTGCGAGCACAGAGCTTTGGAGCCTCTTCGCCATGGGGGGCCGGTTGACAGAGGCTTAAAAGTGAGGCTGAAGTTTTCGAATAAAGTTTTTCCTTCGACTGCAGTTACCGACTCCGTGTCGTAATTTTAGCGCTGCTTGTAGCACACCGCTACAGGTGGATAAATATTTGATACGAAATAGTAGCAATACTGGGGAACTTGCACAGAAAAGAGGCTGAGGCCCACACAGCTCCGCTATTATCATATAATGGCGGAGCAGGCTTGGAAGGATCTGCTGGTTAAGCTCTGCTCCTTATTTTGTGTGGTGACAGAGAAAAAAAAAAGTGCAAAGAATTCCACAAATCCAGAATCAACTATTATATACAAGGAAGCGTCATTCTGATATGATTAGAAATACTATACCAAATACAGAGTACACAGATTTCTCCCTTTCCAACTTACCTCCAGAGCCTTTCGATACAACCGCACAGCTTCCTCAATGTTTCCCTGTTCCCTTTTGATGTTAGCCAAATTGTTGAGAGAGTCAGCATGGGTGGGACAGAGGCGGAGGGCAGTGTTGTAGCATTCTTCTGCCTCAGCAACCTGCCACAGAAGATTTGGTCAGCCAAGTAATAATTATGAGGAACAGAGAATTGAAATGAAGCTATAAAATACCAAGTTGAAAAGTGTTGTGTGATTATGCAGTCAGTGTGCTTTTTCTGAAAAAAAAAGTTCACTAAGTATCTTTTCATACAATTAACAGAACATACAAGGGAGCCAATAAAGAGCATCTCTGGATATCCAAAGAGCATTCAATTGGATTCTGCATATAAGATAAGGGTTCATAGGATCAAGGACTGATGGATAGACTAAGTAAAAGGATACAGCAATCTTCAACTTTCAGATCAAACACCCACGGAAAGTCTATGTTTTGGGGCCACCGGATACTTGGACTCCTGACAAAAGGTCTTTGACCTATAATGTTAACCCCCATTTTTCCTTTTAGATGTTCCCTGATTTGCAAAGCAATTCTAGTATTTTTATTTGATATCCAGCACATGCAGTTTTAAATTTTTTAATCTTAGAATCATCTTAAAACTGAAGTCTTAAATGTTTACAAACCATATTATTCACTTGTTTGTTTTACATAGAGCAAATGGAAAAGCAAGTTGCAAGGAAATCCATTAAAGGTTCATAGACAAGGTTTGCAAATGTAGAATAATAAAAGAAAATATGAAATTAACAACTTTGGCAAAACAAATAAAAAAAATTGCACAAGACCATATGTCGTCTACACAGAAATTTGGGCATCCTTCAGATACCAGCTAATTAAATTAAACTGCCTCAGGATTCTGGCTAATCACCAATGATATTTGGTCTTGAGATATGTTACACTTTTCCCTTAGGAGGGGTGCAATAGAAACAAATAGGGTTTGAGTCCCAAATAAAGGAGTCACTGTAGATTGGACAGAATGGATCCAAACAAAACTATGAGGAAAACATTCTACTCATTAAGATCATGGATGTTTAGCAGTTTGTTTTGTAGAAGTGGATAGGAGAGGATGGGGAGCAGTCACATCCTACAACTAAGGGATCACAATTCAAAGCAGTGGTTATTTAAAGATTATGAACAGAGGTCTCTTATCGTGGGGGTGCAAATATTGAGAGTACTAGCCCAGAAGCAAAGGATGAAACACATTCAAGGCCTTGAGGATTATTTAAATCAGATAGGAACATGCAGTTTAAAAAAAAAATCAAATATCAGACTAGCTTTGACTTAGCAAAAATGAGGGAATTCTGAAATAGGAATATAGAACTACTGTAAATAAAAGGAACCTTTTCATTATCTACACCATTCCTTCAGTGTATTTTTTTCCATTTGCTTTCAGCTAAAGAATTCATCCCATCTGCTCATTTTGTATTATATGGCAGATGCATTATTCATTAATGCCATGCAATAAAAAAAATCTAAATTTGCAATTTGAAGTTGAAAGTTGCTGAAAACTGTTTTGTATACATACAGCCAACAACATTACACTTGTCTCAAATGCTTACATTTCCTTTCTCCTTTAGTGCATTGGCAAGATTGCAGTAGGCATCTGGAAAGTGAGGCTGTAGCTCTATAGCTCTTCTGTATGTATCAATAGCAAGATCTATCAATCCTTGTTCATAATAGACACAAGCCAGGTTTCCATGGACCACTGCATGATTGGGACTTAGACTTAGAGCTCGCAAGTATGCAGCCACAGCCCTAGTGAAAGAAAAAAAAACACGATAAGCAACAGAACCCCAATCCATTTTATAAGTTAATTATTTTAGTGCCATTGGTACATACACTGAAGGATAACCTAGATCAGGATTTGATATCAGTAACTAGCTGCTCACTCACAACTATGGTAAGAAATAACTTACTTTTTAACAGCTGCACCCTGGGTGGCATAGTAACATAATAGTTAGCACAAAGCTTTACAGTACCAGCAACCTAGGTTTAATTCTAGCATGTCTTTAAGGAGTTCTCACCATGACTGCACGTTTCCTCCCACAGTCACAGTGGTTAGTCAATGTGAACTGTCCCATGATTAATAGTGCAAGGTTAAATCAAGGGTTCCTGGGCAGTGTGGCTTGAAGGGCCGGTAAGGCCTATTCTGCGCTGTATCACAATATATAATAAAACTTCATGCCAAACACCACTTAGAATCTCAAATGCTGATGTCCAGCACCTTGAACAAATGTAAAAATACAAACAGCTATCTAAGACATGCCATCCAGCCTAGTTGGCAACTATCAAAATATTTCAAATTACAAATGCCCCCAAAATTCAAACATTTATTTATAAACTTCTGGGTTAAAACAACAGAGAAATGCTGTTAAATTGCAAAGAGAACAAACACGTGGAGCCCAGAAAGAGAGATATAAACGGATTGAGTGAGCAAAGATCTGGCACATGTTATACAAAGAACCATATAGTAAGCAACAAAACCTTCAGCCCACAAGGTCTGTGGCAACTGCCTGTATATATGATCTATATCACCCAATTCTCAGCATGTCCATACGTCTATCAAAATGCTTCTTAAATGTCAATATGCTCACAGCTTCTACCATCTCCCTCCCCTTGCTGTATGATATAGGAACCTGCGACCTGTCAAAATAACCTGCCTCACAAATCTTTTCAAAACTGCACCCCACCCCTGCCACCCATCTTAACCCTACCTCATCTAATATTTGACATTTCCCTTCTGGAACTCAGAATCTCCTTTGTTGAACAATAGAATTAAAAGTTATTAAAGATGAAAATCTAACATTATCTAAACAAAATGGTGAAGGTCAAGAAGTTACACAGACAATATTACTCATGAACACTTCAAGTCTTCACTCTCCTTAAGAACAGATAAGACTTATCCCTTCAATAGATTTAACCATGGAGCAAAAATGGCAGGTAAGAGCTGAATAAATACCACAAAATTTCACTTCATAACCGGCTGAGGCGACAAACTAAGTGCAGACTAGGAGACACCAAGCAAACATGAAACCCAAATTTGTAGTAGTTAGGAAAATTCTTTAATGAACTCCTGGCAATTTTCAGTAACTTTATCTGAATCATCTCCAAGATACAGCACTGTACCCAGTTTTCTTGTATATAGGTTTCCCCCATTATCCAAAGGTAGAGCATTCCTATGAAACCATTTGTCAGCCAGAATGTCGTGAAGTGAAGAAGCAATTACCATTAGTTTATATGGGAAATTTTTTTTAGCATTCCCAGACCCAAAAAATAGCCTATCAAATCACCAAATAACACATAAAACCTAAAATAACACAAACATATAGTAAAAGCAGGAATGATACAATAAATACACAGCCTATATAAGTAGCAATATTGTATGTACAGTGTAGTTTCATTTATCAAAATCGGGAAGACAGCGAACCAAAACTGATTTGGAGGAAAAAAAATCTGCACGTATACGCATGTGCACATACATACATATGCACACAACTGGCTGCACAAGGCTTCACGGTTGTGGTAGTCGTTCTTGGGGTGAACACACGTATAAAGCAGGTGTCTTTTTTCGTAAAAGCGAAAATCCTCTTTGGTTAGTGAAAACAGGTACTAATGTAGGCCTTTCATAACAGCAAGCTGTTATAACGCGAACGTTCGAAAAACGGGGACCGCCTGTATTTGCTTGATTTACGTTTCAAATAAATGTGAACCATTCACTACTTCAATTTTTGTATAATCCATACAACCTGAATTTCTACATGCAATAGAATTCTGTTTATCTACTATTCAACTGTCCTTAAACTCAATGGTTCAGCTTGTGACTCACAAGGACACCCATTGCTGTACTCCAATTTCTAGGGTCTTGCTTATTACTGGTCAAAATAATTTTGCTCTTAACCACTAAGCATCATAAAATGTAGCTTAATGCAGTCACTGAGTCCAGAAACAGGCATAATGGCTCATTAGGTTCATGTCAACCTCTACGTCCATCTACACGAATCTCATTTACCTGTATTAGACCCACATCTTTAAATGCCTTGCCCACACATACATCTGTCTAAATGTCACTAAAAACTGTAAACTCCAAATGGGCAGAAAAAAGTAGTGGCAGAAATATATGATGTAACATCCACCTTGCTACTCAATTGACACTCAAGTGATTGCAGTTCAGCCAGAACAATTATCACCTAATGACCTGCAATCAACTGGGCTGAAAGGAGAATATTTAGATTGAAAACTGTAACACCTGGCATTCCAAATAAACTGGATATGTACATTTATGTTACTACATTACTTTTAAATAGAAGTAGCTAAACTACTCTCAAATGACATTGAAACTCAGTTTCAAGTAAAAACAGGTATTGACATGGAGGATTCCAGAGCATTCCTAACATATTTTCACTCTTCAGTAGTAAGTCCTGGGGAGTTGGGTGGCAGGAATAAAGAGTAAAATGTAAAACTATTAAAGTACCAGCAACTTAATAATTAAGTCAAATTTCAAAAGAACACCAACACAATGATGACCATAAGCAATCACTGCCTGCCATTACCTTTAGGGTAACTTTAATTTAGATATTTTTTTGCTCACCTATCAAAAATGCGCGCCTCCTTTAAGACATTTCCTAAATTGATGTAGGCGTCCAAAAAGTTTGGATCCAAGGTAACAGCCTGGAATTGAATTAAAAAATTCTTAAATATAAATCTATGATATGCTCCTGTAGTCCAAACTCTGAACTTCAAATACTTAAGTAACAAATACTGAACTCAGTTAAGACACAAACTTTCCATTGCACCTACTGACAGAAATATGCTGTTTACATTGCATTTATAAGCATGTGTGGCTGACAGATTTACCCAGCATTGCTTACTTCTCTGAGCCACAGTAAGATTTACCCAGAACTAAATTAAAAAATGAAATTGAAGACTGTGGTTTAAAGAGGTAGTTTCATCGGACGTGTTACAGAAGACCGTACAAACTGTTCACAAAGCCAATTAACAAAAAAAAAATCAGAAACAGAAGAGACTAGAAAAATAAACTGAGTTCTTAAAAACATCTGCTGATATAACATCAGAAGAATGTTTTGCAGTGCACTGAGACATTTAGCACTGTGCTTTTTAATAAAGAGTTCTTTTTATACTGAGAAACAAACACTAAGAATAAATTCTACAACTTTGCTTTCAACAGTAAAGCTCAGTAACTTCATTATATCTTAAGCACACACTGTTGTTACATGGGAGGAAATGGATGTGTGAACATTTCTTTACAGCCCTGGAAATTTGTCCACACTACTTCGGGAATAATACTTACCAATATCTAAGAGGTAAGGAACAAGCTCTGAAGTATTTTCTACCATCAAATTTCTTGCAAAGGCAATTCTATTCTCTTCATCTGATTTAACCCCATGACACCACCTTCCATACTAGTGTTCAGATATGTTTTACTTTCCCCAAAAGAATTAGCCACTACCACATATGACACCACCTTTACACCTTACCACATTTCTGCTCACCCGTTTTTCCTCCCAGAACCAGGCTAAGATTTTCCTTCACTCACCTGCACACAAGATTCAACTTCTAACATTTCCAATACAATCATATTAACAAGCACACTCACCCCCCTCCCCATTTCTATCAGCATAGCTTCCCATAGCAATTTACCATGCAATAGCAAAACTACCCTTTGCCTTGTTTTTCTCTCTCACCCAGAAATAATGCACAGTAATCCCTAGTCCATACATATTGTGCACCCCACACACTTCTCAATGTTATACACCCGCCAATTCTCAACTATTCTCAATTCTGATTAAACAGCATGAACCTAAAATTCTCTCTCCCAACGATGATGCCTGATCTACAAAGGTTTTTGTTTTGTTCCTCTAAGTTGACTCATTTTGGCCATTTACAAGACTGTATCCCTCAAATTCAAATGTCTATACCCTTGGGATATATGGAATACGCACATATTTCATGCTCCCTTCAATTATTCTTTGAAGAAACAGCAACTTAACACTATCTTGTACCCCTTCTACTAGCATTGTGATACTTATTTTGCACAGGTGTAAGTTAACATTTTGTCTTCTCTTGTTTTGCTGTATAAAGCTAATTATCATGCACTTATACCCTGCACATGCATGTCTATACAAAAATAAAATTGAATTTCAGTGCAGTTTGACACACCACCTGTACAAACTGGAAAGCAGTGCCTTAAATGTTAATATTTTTCCCTTTATTCTGAAATAATTGCTGAGCTTTGAATTTCATCCAACTCTGAAAGTCCCACCTGTACTCTTCCAGACTGTCAATTCTCCCCACAGTTAATAGTGACTGCCAGCTGTACTTTCAGTAAGCTGCCAACTCTGGAACCCCCTACCTAAACCCACACCACCATACCATTTTAAGATGTTTTCAAATACATCCCCTTTTGAAAAGTTCTGATTATCAGACAATGCCCTCTAAAGAACCACCTCTTATTTTTTGTACAATCCTTCAGAAGATGCTATCATTAATACTTACTAATTTAATCATTGACCAAAGGACAGGTGCTTCCAATATAAAAACTTTGCAAAATACGTTCTGATTAACTTTTTAAATATGTAAGTTGCCAAAATTATTACTCTATAGTCAAAAAAACTGATGAAAGGAGCCTCTTCTACAAGACAAACTGTATGATCAACCTAACATAGGCATCTGTGCTCATCTTTCAGTGCAATGCAACCAGCTCATGAGTAAGTTTCAAAACAGCTTCTAAGATGGAAGACACAAGAGTGGCAAGACAAAAAGTAATCAATTACCTTTTCAAAATGGTGTATAGCTAGCCAGATTTCTCCCTGGGCATTAAACACACACCCAAGATTACTCCAGGCAACAGCGAAGTTGGGCTGAGTTTCAATCGCTTTCAGGTAACAAGCCTTAATTAGTTTAATTGAAACAAAGGCAAGGGCAGGGAGGAGGGAACCAGAAAGATGGGATGGGAAATTTGTAACAAAGATTGAAAAGAGGGAAAACAACTTTATTAGTATTCATTCTTAAACCAGACAAAAGTGAACCTGCAGCAAAGGCTAGCGCTGAATTCGCTCACTGGCCCCATGAGTGCATGCGCAAAAAAAAACCTCAACCCACATACAGCCAGGCATTTTTCAGTTATGTAGTGTTGAATAATATTTGACTCTTCCACTTCAACTTCTTCCACAACTAGATTACGTTACGACTTTTGCACAGTTCTCTACAAAAAAAAACTTCAACGGCCTAATTTCAGCACTACTGCACCCAAAAAAATGCAGTGTTTTTGACATTAAATTTTAGCACTTTAATCAATTTAAGCTTCACTGATAGCAATATTCATTTTACGAAGGATTTTGAAAGGTTTACATCATACACATTAACAAGCAAATTTGAGAGTATTAGAAAAAGACTGCCAGTATATGTAAAAATATATTGCAGAATGAAGTGCACAACCTCAAATGACAGTGCAGGATGAGGATAAAAGGTCCCTGTAATGCAAAGCGCTCTTGCCAGTGTGCCATGCACGGCTCTGCAACAAGTTGCAGCGGCAACACCAGCAATTCGCAGGCGCCGATTTGGGAAAAAAAATAATTAAAAAAATAAAATGCAGCACAGCGCACCGCATGCGCATGCGCAAAACTGCAGAAAGGTAAATAGCTAACTGAGATTTTACCATAGGTAGTCCGTAGCACCTCTTACCTCCTGCATGGCAACAAAGGAATCACTAGAGATGCAGGTGCTAACTTGCCCGGGCATGAGTAGACTACATAACTCCAATTTTATTGAACCCAAGAAATAAATTAACATGAAATCCAAATATTAAAACTAAATATTACCATTTCAAGAGCACTAAAATAAAATGAGCTAGCTCATAGAAGAAATAGAAAATTAAAATAAAAGTACACCGCTTTATTTTGGTAGCTGTTCAAAGCCACACTGCAGACATTAATTGTGTTTGATTCTCTTAAGGATTAACTGGGACCAAAAACAACCTGGACACCTTATCTCATTCAGAACTATCTAAGGTAAAACACTCAGCCAACCATCCACTGAATAACGCTGGCGCACGCAGGCGCATCGCGGCGCAGCCTATGCGTCACTGCAGGCTCACAGCGCATTATCAGTAGAGCAGAACGCTGCAAACCAAACAAAGAGGAAAGAAATTAACAAAATCAGTAGTTAGAAGCATTACTGGTACTTTGTAGAGCTATTGCCAATTTTACTTTTTAAAACTAATTTTTTTCTAAGACAGTGGCTACTTTTAAAACATGTATCAAGTTGAAAATTCTTTCTTCCAAATTACAATTTTCCCATTTTATAAAAGTAAATATAAAATACTTAATTATTTAGACACTTTTTGGAAGCCACGAGACAGAAGAACTCAGGCATGGAGGCAAATTGTTTGTGGCAGTGCTACAAACCCGTTACCATTATTTCATCTCATTTTCAAGGTAGTCGATGGTGGGAAGAGCAGACGGTGTCACCCCTAGATCCAGGCCTCGAGCTCCGGTCAGCGAGGCACCTACAGGGGAGAGCTTTCACCCGCCTGAAACCTTCTATGTATAATATCAATCATGAAAACGAAAAAGACAAATAAGAAAGACAAAATAGTTAGTAAAGAATCCAACAACATATTCCTGGATTTGTTCTAAAATGCAATCTTCTGAAAGAAAAGAAACAGATGCAATTTCACATTTATACTCAAATGTAGTCCAAATGTTCAGATTCAGGTCATGCACGTGAAGTGCTGTAATATATAACTGCATCTGATAATGACATTATCACAGCACCAATTTTGTGAAACATGAGTCAGGTTATTTCGAGTCACCCAACAAAAATATAGAAAATAAAACAAAAATATATGTAGACCCCTTTATGTGCCAGACAGTCTCAAATTCAAGGAAGAAAGGGCCATCATTTATTACAAGAGTTAATTCTAATTTAGAACCCAACTATTCTGCAAATCTGCTGGTTTCGTCTTTTAAATGTACCGATCAGACCTTGAAATTAAATCTCATTTTTATATTTCATCATACGAAATTGCTAACTATAACCTTCCACCGCTGAAATAAAGAAGTCAGCATCCAGGAGCAAGCGCAGTCTCACTTTATATAGATTGAAGCTGCAGTGGAATGCACTGAATGTTAGCTCTCCATTCAACGGCCTGTGGGCTGAAATTCTCTTTACCCCAATGATCTTTCATCCCCTGTATACAAACCCTCCCTCCTCCCCCCCAATAAGCACACATACACAAAGTCAAATGGACAGCTACGCTGCGCAGACACTCCACTTTGCAAGCGCGCGGGACACAGAATGGCAGGTCGAGGGACTCTGGACAAGGTCCCTTTCTCCTCACATTCTTTGCCCCTCAGTGGCTTTTCATAAGGTGGCTTTTAACGCTCCAAAAAGGTTACAATTATGTATGTATACACACATACATATAAGTAAAATTTACATATATCTGTATACACATACATTAACAATGAGACTTTAAAACACGGGTGATTAACACCACTTTGAACCCGTAACTAAACCATATCAGAGAAAAAAAAAATCAACTGCTAGAAGCCACCTTATTAACTGAGCAAATCTGGTATATCGGTTCACCTATCAAGACCAAACCAGCAGCGAAAAATAAACTACAAAACTCAAAATTTGCAGACTTAATTGGCAACTTCAGGAAGCACTAATGCAGCCTTTCTTCCCATTCACATTGATGGTCTGCACTAGGGGAGGATATAGTGAAGTACATAACATCTGTCTCAGTAATAGACAGAACTAAAAAATCGGATGAAACAGTCTACACCAAGTCAGACCATTTCAGCCAATCTTTTCAAGAAGCGCCTTCAGTCTTACTTTCTTCCTATCCTTGTTCAGTCAGAATGTTCTGGTCATCTCTGGTGCTAAAGTGTGTATCTAAGTGTTTTTTCTTGAGCACTATCCAGTCAATGTTTCTAACCAGTCAGAATAATAGATTGCTATCATGAACCGTGAGGAATTTAATCTTTGCAATATGGTCCAAATACCAACAAAAACACATACCTTAGCTTCTTCTAAGCGACCAAGGGCTTTAAGGAGATTCCCTAGGTCACTACGAACACAATATAAATCCTGCAAAAGAGTAACAGGTTTATTCACAATTCATGAAAATGACTACCCAAATCACAATTTACTAATGTTTCTTCAAAAAACACTTCCAAATTGTATGATCCTTTGTTCCATCCAGACCTTTTCCGAACATTCTACCAATTTGCCGACAATCTACATGCAATATTTGCAATCAGAACCTTCAATCTGTGTATTATTTAGTTAAGACACTTTTGCACAAACACTTAAAATCAATATATCCTGTGTAATGGTTCCAGTTTCATATTTTTGAATACATTAACTGAACAAGGTAGGCCTTAATTACCAGGTTATAAAACTGCAACACATCAGTTTAGCTCCCTCCAGAATCCTACTGCTCCACTAAGAAGGACAAATAGATGGCTTTGGAAATACTTATTTTCTGACCATGAGGTTATTCACATGTGGATATTATGGACAGCACCGACAGAGAGTCACTAAACTGCAAGTGATCTTTGCTTTCCTCATATTCAATGATATGCTGTATTAAAACAACAAGATTTACAACAGTACATTTCTATTTAATGAATTTAAGTCTTGCAGTTAGTCAACCCTGCTAATTATGTTTCAATAACAATGATGAGGGGTGGAGCAAAGTTATGATGGCACTAAACAGCGACTCCTTTGCTTGCATCTTCAACAGCTCTTTTTCAAGGTTCTCTTGAAGACGCTGACCTGGAGTTACACTCTGACTTTGGTTCTTTGTGGGAATGGGATCCACTCTCAGGATCTCACGACCAGCTGCTTTTTGATATCCCAATGATGCAGCCTAGAAGACTAGTGGGCCTTCAGGGCACCGGATTTTCATGGCTCTGGAGATGGGCTGATTTTAAGCCGGTGCTCCCGAGGCGTCATGGGAAAACACGGAATATTGGGAGCAGTGGGTTAGCTCCCATTTGCTGTGTGTTCAGAGACCTGAGCTTTTCTGGGGCCAACTCTCTGGGTGCAGAGCTTGGCAAAAGTGACGCAACAGACTTTTAACATCATAAATCAGCGAGTTGTTTGTTACGTCTTCCTTCTTGCTCTGCCCTTTTTCCTTTATTGGGGGGGGGGGGACTGCTTGTGGTATGTTGAATTACTAGCTAATCGAGTAATTTATGGGCTACTGCAAGTCTGTGTCTTTATTGATGCTCTGCTGCACGCTTGAGTGCACCAATGCTTTTTTGTTGGTGGTGGGGTAATTGCCTAGCTGCTGCTTATACATTTGGGGGGGGGGGGGGGGGGTGTCCAGGGCTCCAATGTTTAACTCTCATTCATTCTTTGGGGCACTCCTCTGTTTTTGTGGAAGTTTATGAAGAAAAAGAATTTCAAGATATATATTGTATACATTTCTCTGGCATTAAATGTATCTATTGAACAGTTTGATGTTCAAAATTGACTCTGCAAATGTACTAACATTCTCCTCTCATGGAGACAAGCATTCATAATCTCAGGCTACAGGAAATGATTAGGATAAAGTAAGTTCTATATGCAGTAGTAAAATAAAAACTGCATTTCAAACATCTTTTAAACCTGCATTTAAAAATCTCCAATTTCTAAAATTGCTTCAGTTCATTTTTAGCACTAACTTCCTGAAACCTATGAGCATGAACTACCAACAATATTACTTCTGCACTCACTTTTGGTCTCCATTGTCATTCAATATTCTTTTGTCAACTCTTTTCCAAAATCTGCTGTCATTCACAAGTCACTTTCTCTCAAGCTCAAATGTACATCATTCTATCATGCTTATCGATATATCTTTCTTTATAAAAAAATGTGGCAGTTTACTACACTTGCATGATAAACTGAAATGAATGTGATTAAGTTACTGCATAACCAAAAAGCACGTGCTAACTTACAGGGTTGTACTGCAAAGCAGATACATAGGCTTGTACGGCTCCCTCCATATCACCTGCTGCAACCAATGCTGCTGCCAGATTGATGTATCCATCGATGAAGTCTGGTTTTAGCCGGAGAGCATGTCGATAATGCTCAATAGCCTCCTGAAGTTGGCCTCGCTCTTTATAGACATTCCCCAAATTGGAGTAGGCCTCAGCCAACATCGGGTTCTGTTTAATAGCCAGAGTGCTAAAGTGTGCAGACCTAAAATGAAAAGAATTCCAGAGTTTTCAGAGTCAGAGTTTTCATGACTATACCCACAGATCCCCTCCTATCAGATGCAGTTTATATGGTCATCATTGAACTCATTTGCCAACAAGTTTATCCTAAAAATGCAAAATAGCAAATTTTACTTTGACTATATTACAGTGTTAACGGTTACAGAATTTTGTTCTACATTCCAGATTGAAAAAGCCCTGAAGGGCTTCTGAAATGGAAATATGTACATGTTGTAACTTACCTGTCCAGTCTGCGACATTGAAAATGAATGGAAGAGAGAAGCAGCAACACACCAGTATTGTCAGGCTCTTGTCTCCAAAGCTGCATACAGTGCCTCTCAGCTGCCTCAAAATCTCCTGCTTGGTACTCACGATGTGCCAACTCTGCCAGACCTGAAACGAATGCACATTTGTCAATTCTGGAATGATATGCAAAATGAAAGGAAAAACAAGCTGGTTCTTACTTTAAAGTTTATATTTAAGCCCAAGGACAGGACTGGCATATGAAACAAGCCAGAGGATTGTAAAGCAACAACGTGCTGAAAGAAACCAGGTCATGCAGCATTTGTGGAAGGAAAGAAATTATCGATATTTCAGGTCAAAGAGTGAACTGTTCATTGGCAAACAAAGGAGATGTAGAATAAAGGCAATTGTCAAAATAATGACTTTAAAAAATATGACAGCAAGCTGTTAGGCTGCAAGATATACTCCAATAGTACAATAACATATAAAAAGGGACCTGATAAGCTTCTGAAAGGAAGGAATTTGGGGTTACAGGAAGAATGGGTTCAGTTGCTATTACATGTAGCACAGATTCAAAAAGGTGAATACATTCTTTGGCGTGGTTATTCTAATTGCTAATCTCTAAATGAATAAACTGGTTTCACTTTTTGTTCATACCATTATCATGGCAAGTCAGTTACTTGTAATGCAAGAATCAATGCTCTACACTATTATTAACAAGTTGGTTCAACCTATTGAGGAAAATGTAGTATTGGAGAAAAAACAATATTCCCATTAAGAACCTAGCTGAGAAAATGCCAGAGTGAAACTGATGGAGAACTGCTCCACTAGGGGCATACAAAGCAACATAGACATTTAATCAAAGATTTTAAGTCACAAAGCCGAAGTATGATTTATTAATAGGTTGGGCCAATTCACTCCAAAGAAATACTTTGACCCAGAAAAAGCAAATGTTGGAGCAAAATCAGTAGCATTCATCATGGAGCAAATAAATAGCAACTTGATGTTCACACAAAGGTGATAAGTGATTAACTAATTTCAGCCTTCAGGAGGTAAACGGCAGAGAATCAGTAAATTGATAAGAATAATTTTGGTCCAATATTTTTGCTGCAGTAAAACCCAATACTGACAGGAGATGAAAGCTATTTCCCCTCAACAAATTAGCTTAAATCTATTTTTAAAATAATATACTAAGTTGTAACCACCAAATGAGCTCAAAATCTCTAAAATATGCCAAATACAAAATTAAGATTCATAGAATTTTGGAAAAGCCCAATTTTTAGTTACAATCATAATTCATACAAGTAGCCCAATATCTCTGATAAAGTATTTGAAATAACCTAATTATACTAACCCAATGAATGTTACTATTATCACAAAATCCCTGAAAACTCCCACAACAGTAACTTATGACATAAAGGAATTCCACACCAAAAAGTTAGTTCAGTCTTTAGTGGCCAGATTACTAATGAAGCAAAAATATATCCACTTATTTCTGAACCCATTTCCTCCTTTAAAATATCACACAGGGTACACAAAAGCAAGCTTGGTCTTGGTCCCTGATAGTTTTATTCTAGAAGAATGCCAATTCCAAGGAAGTATAACAATAGCCTTGGGAAGAATCAGGCTTTCACATAGATAAGAATCTTTAAAATAGATTTGGTATGCATAAACAAAATTACAGAATTAGGCCAGTTATGTTTAAGTGCAATCATCAAGATTCTAAATCAATTCAAGAGCTGTAATGAGGCATTTGAGGATTATACCATATTAAAACATTACTGTGACATTGTTACTGACACAGTATTTCATATATCATGCATAGTGCTATGAGGAAGCCATCTTGTGCAAGTATCTACAATATTTTAAAATTACTACACAAACAAGACGTTCCCTTTTTCTTAGGAAATTTATATACTTAATCACACTCTTCTCCATTAACCATCCTGTCATTCAATTGGGAAAATCTGCTTTAATTTTTTCCTTTCTTCAGTCTTATAAAGCCACAATAATTTTGCTTCCCACTAACTGGGATGATCAAAGCAGTCTAGTTTCTGCCACAAAATTCATTAGTTCATACCCCAACCTACTCCCACAAACTCCCAGACAACTATCTGGGACTGCTAAAAGTTAGAATGAAACATTCACCCACAAACTTAAAGAAACATTTAAAATGATGATGAGCTCCGAAATCATTTTACTGTTTCTGCTAAGTGCAGACTTCTCTCATGTACAATCTCAGTCTTCTCACAGCTGCCATCCGGAAAGGCTACAGGAACCTTAGGACTCACATTACCAGGTTCATGAAGTTACTACCCCTCAACTATCAGGCTCTTGAGCTCAATTTCATTTGCCCCTTCATTGAAATATTTCCACAACTCACTTTCAAGGACTAATCTCATGTTTGCAGTATTTATTGCCTATTTATTATTACTTTTTTTATTTGCAGCTTTTCATCTTCTACTCTCCTTGATAATAAATTTACTTTGGACTTGTTATCTCAGCTCCTAATGACTTTAGCCAGAGAGCAGTAATTTTTTTTAAATGACTTTAGCCAGGGTGGAATGCTCTGCCACAAACTGCGGTGGAAGCCAAATCGGTGCATATATTTCAGACGGAAGATGATCATTCCCTGATCGGACAGGGCATCAAAGGACGAGGCGAGAAGGCAGGTGTATGGGGTTGAGTGGGATTCAGGATCAGCCACGATGGAATGGCGGAGGAGACTCGACAGGCTGAATGGCCTATTTCTGCTCCTACGTCTAATGGTCTAACAGTCCAACTTGTATTATTATATAGTTTTATGGAGTATATAGATTCATGATAAACAAGGAGCTGAAAGAACTCCAAGGGTAGGCAGGACCGCAGAGTTGAAAGTACAATCAGATCAATCATGATTTTACTGAAGGCAAAGTCGGCTCAAAGAGCTATTTGGCAACATTCAATAGTAATATCCAAAACTCCAGTAGCCCTTAAGAAACAAACATACTTCTGAATCAATCCAATTTCCCCCAAAGATACTTCAAGTAGCGTCTTCCAAATTCATTATTCTCCTTCCATCTATTAAAACATTTGACCAAATTAAGTTTCTGGTTCATAGAATTTACCTAGAGCTGTAAATCTACAAATATTCTCGTACTGAGCTGTGGATACCCGCAATTTCATAAAACACACCAGCTCACCTTATTCACCAACCCAGATTCCCTTGCTACCTCATGGGGTTTTGTACCACCTACATTTACTTAAACTCCTCTAAACGGTAGAGAAGTAGACACTTTTTCGAAACAGTTTACACGTTCACAACACCAATGCCTGGGTCTATAAATGTATCATGTTACTTTCAATGCAGTCCTTAGGCCTATTTCTCTGCTGGTAAGTATCCCCGCTTCCTTGAAGATTACTCTAATAAACTATAGCTGACACCCCCAATGAAATGCAGCACCGATACAAGACTTCTGATTATTTCATAGAGATCAGTACGAGGAAAACATCGCCCAGTTCCCCATGGGCTTTCCCACCTGTGCTGTCAGCCACACCGCCGACCGACGCCGCCATCTTCCTGTTGCTCGTTTAACTCACTCCGGGCCGTTTCCACTACGGCGAGTCTCTTCCTTCCACTCCCGGTCCCGATTCGAGGTTACGCCCGAAGCCTCGAGCCCAACGAGCACACAGCGATCCCTGCTTTCCTCCACTCTCCGTTACAAGGGGCGAGTGAAGACGATCCGCCCGCTCCCACTTCACGTTTCCACCCTGCGACCATCAACAAGAGCAACGCGACGCGGCTCCGAGTCCGCCTTCCCTTCGCGGAGAGATGGCGGCCGGATTCGCCCGCACTATTTTCACAGCAAAAAGTCCCCCGCGCCCGCCGAACAATGACGCCGCCACTCCAACTACTTCGTCTTGTCCGCTGGTGATGATCTACGAAATGCCATTCCTCGTCCCGTGACAGTTTAATAGAGATCGAAATTCGTTAACTTTTTTCCGCGGACGGGCTAGGCAATTGAAGCGTGTCAGTTCCGCCTGGTTGCTCACCGCTTCACCATGTTGTACTACTGCGCGGCAGCAATGCGACGCTGCAGGAATCGCATGCGCAACAGAGGCGATTGTGTGGATTCCGTGGAAAAGTCCAGAATGTTTGTCTCGTTGGGGCCGTGTTGTGGTGGAGCTAGGCGTCGGATAGAAAATAATGGATGTTTCGTTTGTATATCAAAACGTTCTGGTAGTTTTCTGAAAAATAAACCAATTGGTGATTTTTGAAACGAAAGCCGATTGGCGTGGAAGTCCAGGGTTAAGGGCTTTAACAGGAGTATTGTGATCTCAGAGGGAACAGTCAACATACAAAGCGCTGAAGGAATTCAGCGGATCAGGCAGCATAGGGGAAACCCTATATCGATAGGGTTCTCGAGATGAAGGTCGACACCCTTCATCTCGTGTCCGAAAGGATTAACTTGGTTTGATGGAAGAACAAAACATTCACTTCCAACCACTATCACTTCCCTACCCTCCCCCGCTCCCCAAACACACGCACGTACACACACTGGCGAAATGCAAACAATTCTTGACTTGGGGAGGGAGGTATTTGGAAGCAATAAAATTTTTACTAATTCTGCCTGGAAAGTATTGGGGGAAAATATTCTGTAAATATTCAGCCGGCCAGACACCAACTGTGGAAGGAGAAACAATATTTACAGTTGAAGATTTTCTTCTATGTATAAAAATCTCGAATGAATGGCTTCGACATGAAACGTTTAACTCGGTTCGCCTTCTAAAACATGCTGGCAGACCTAATAAGATTTACAAAATTTTCTGGTTTTATTTTGGATTTCCAGTATCTGCAAGTTCATTTTATCCAGAACCGTTATAGTTCATCTGCAAAGAAAAATGGCACTTTTTTTTTAGAAATAACTTGCAGGGTAATTTTTTCTACAGAGGGCGGTGGTTAACTGGAACAAGCCACTGGTGCAGGTAGATACGATTATGTTTCAAAGCCATTTGGACAGGTGCAGAACAATTCAAATCAAAGGCATGCAAAATGGAGTTAGGGAAGGTCAGACGACAGTCACATGGAAGAGGGCTAAAAGGACGAGTTTCTTTGAAACAGAAATCATACTTTTTTTTTGTAGATTGCCCTGTGCCACCATTGATTTTAGAGTTGTAGAAAAGTAAATGACATTAATATCAAATTAAAGAGTAAGAACACTACTTTTGTAAACGCATTAATTATTTATTTGGAACGCAGATGCTGAAATGGGTAACTTCTGACAGCAAATGCTAAGATTCCAGGGTGACACAAGAAATCTGGAATACTCATACTTTAAAAGCTGTGGGAACTCAACAGGTCAGGGAGCCTATGTGGAAACAACACTATGGGTTTGAGATCCTTCATCTGAACTGAAAGATAGCTAGTAAAAAAAGGTGAAGGGCTGGAGTAAAAGTTGGCAGGCATGAGTTGGATCCAGGTGAGGGAGTTTGGGTGGGGAAGGGGTGATAGGCAGATGGAGGAAGGGGGAAGTGATTGTGAGGAGGGGAGTAGAAGTAGGGCCAGAAGTTGAAGTGAAAGTGACAAACAGCTGAAAAAAGTGTAATCTGATGGTAGAGGAAGGTAGAGCATGGAATATAGAGAGGGCAGATGGAGTTTGGTGGGTGGAGGAAAGAGACTGTAAAAATCAGGAGGAAAGAGGGATGGGGTGGGGAGAGGAGTTTACCTGAGGTTGGAGTGTTCAGTGTTCATGCCACCAGATTATAGAATACTCACGTGGAATAGAAGGTGGTTCCTCTAATTAGTGTTTAACCTCATCTTGGCAAAATAGATGGCTATGGACCTATGATACTGTGGTAATGGGGAGCAGAATTAAAATGGCTGGCAACCAGGAGATTTAGACAGGACAGCCCCAGCAGACACAGTGACTGTGCTTGAAAAAGTGGTTGCCCAATCTGTGAAGAGAAAGTCACATCAGAAGCACTGCATGTAATAAATAATGCCAGAAAATATACAACACACAAAAAGAGATACTATGACTATCCAGAAATTACTTACCAATGTTTACTTATAGCTTGACTTGTGGTCCACTTTGCTTGATATTTTAAGTGTCAGAATGTTGGGCTATTTACCATTCCTGTCCCCTCTGCCAGTTTCACTATTCTAAGTGGTATCTTCTGTTGTTCGTATTATTGATTAAAAACAGATTTACTTGTTGATACATCAGGTTAGGAGAATTCAACACAAACTTAAAAACTTTGCATTAAGCTCTGGTTGCAGCTGTGAAAAAATACTAATACAGAAATTAAAGCAAAGTGGTTTGAATGTTGTACTGTAACTTGCATGTAGATTGAGTAAAGTAACTATTTTCAATTGTTTTTGTTTTCCAATAATATCCAAGAATCAAAGCAGCTGACATATTAAATTTAATATTTAACAAGAACATTGCAGTTAACAACCCGATAGTTTATTTTCACATCAAATTGTGACATCAGTTTGACTGAATTTCGTTTTGTGCTTTAATGAAGAAATATGAAAAACAGCTACATGGCTGATTTGGTTGACTTTAACCTGGGATAATCAGTTTATGAACAAACTAACAATTAGGTAAGTGAGTGAGAATAAAATATGGAATCAACTTCTACCCTAAAGCGAAGGCAACATACAACTGAAATAATACAGTACTGTACCTGATAACTTAGTGAGGTACAAAGAACAAAAGATGACTATACTTAAATTATGTGAAAATCATTAATGAAAATAAGACAATGGTGTACGTATCAAATTATTTTGGTTTGACATTAATGAAGCAAGGGCACTTAGCTTGCCAGACATCCCAAGAAAACTGATATTTAAATGCATGAGTATGTGCAAAAATATTCAATATTCATAGTAAATAGAAAAATAAAGAGTAACAGGTCGCTAAATGAAAGCAGGTACAATATTGCATGTGATCTTGCTATGATCTCTAAAGTTATATTCATTCAGAAACTGTTCCTTTCAAATCATACATTGCTAGCTTTCAGAAAAATAAAAAGAAGAACAACATTTCTTTTGTCAAGGTCCCCCAACAATTTGGGAACTGGAGAAATTACCAATCTCTGATTAAGATGAAATTTGTACATATCATAATTATATAAATCTAAATATACAGTTAATCTGATTTATACTAACTTTGAAAAGGCAGTTAATGTCATCATTAAGGATAATGAAGTCAAAGTCCTGGCAAAATATTGACCTCAAAGTAAGCACTTCAGTATTCAGTAAATCAAGCTACATTTCTACAAGAGGAGTTCATGTTTGTTAATGATCTTTTAATAAGACAAAGCTGAAGAAAACAAGTTTTGAGATACAGTGTGTGGGAGTGAAGGAGGGTGTAAGGGAATGGCAAAGTTGATTAAGGTTAATAACGGAAGATATGGATCCAGCTGCAAGTTATAGTAAAGATGTTGGTGAGTACAACAGGTACAGCAATGTACAGCAAGATGAATAATATCTTAAATTACAAGGAATGACAAAAATCTGCAATTACTAATTACCTGAAATGGTTGAATTGAATTCTGCATTCCCAAAGTTGAAAATGTGACCTATTCAGCTGTGTTGTACCTGAACTTCTTTGGAACAGTGTAAATAAAACGAGTTGAAAATTGACAGGGATTTGGAAGCTTGGTCACACATAGACAGTAAGGAGTGTTCTATTGATTGTCATAAGAATCTGTCCTTGGCCTTGACCTCTTCCTCATCTTATCTCTAGGTAATATCCGAGGTAGCCACCTTCCATAGATCAGATCAGTAAACTCTACCGTGCCTTCATCGATCAACCCTTTCACATTTGTTTTAAAGATAACGTTTTACCTAAATTAAGTATTGAGAAGATACAACTGTACATTTCCCATAAACTCTGTAACCTTGCCCTGGCTCCCCAGGCCAAAGGCCACAACCCAGGTGAATTATTTGACCACAGATTGAATTGGTGTCCTCTCCCCATTGCAAAGACCCACTTCATTCTTTGCCCTGTATGATAAATTTTCTGAATCTTGCATGCATAAGAATATCTCACAGCAAATCCAAAGCTCTATCACCTGTACTCAAAATCTCAGTTATTCCAGAATCCCCTACCCTGCTCAGTCCCACTTCGTCATTCTTGCTTTTAGTGAACAATATTGGGTCTAAGGAACTAACAACAAAATATTTGCTTCTAAAACAATCCCTCATATCCCCAAATACAGTCAGTCTTTCCTGACTTTTATATTCAACATCAATATCCTACTGGGATCCTACTCTTTTCTAAAGCCAGACTGGCAACATTACATTCTACTCAATCATCAGCTTTGTACTTACAAATCCAATTTGGTTTGTTTTTGTGTAGTATTTTAAACTTCTAATCTACTACCACTCAGCCTCACTGTCTTACCCTCCAGCTAATTCCTTCTATTAGCTACACCAAGAATTAACATAAGTCTTCTTCATTGCTTTAAACTTCAATAATAAGATTTTTATCAGTATTTACAGATGTGACAATATGTTAATAGGACACTTAAAAATGTAACCAAGGCAAGTACACGCTTGATAGAGCTATTTAGAAAAGCATATAATTCAGATAACAGTAGTAGAATCATTTCAAGCATGTATAAGGGTTTGTCAAATCTTAAAACATGTCTGACTTCATACATTAAAACAAAATGGGAGAAGGAAGGAGCGATAATTATATCTGAGGAAGAATGGACAATAATATGGAGGTATCAATGGAAGTGTACCAGTTCACAGAAATGGAGGGAGTTCGAATGGAAAAACTTGATAAGATATTTTATTACACTCTCTCAGAAATCCCATTATGATAGTCACCTCCCTGTTTGCTGGAGAAATTGTGGAAAACAAAATGCAAATCATTATCATATTTTTTAGGACTGCCCTGTTATCAAAGACTATTGGAGGGAGATACACAATGCCCTACAAGACATCTTTAAATGTGAAACACCTTTAGAGAGTAAGAACGTATATTTTGTGCATATTCCTCAAGAATAGTTGAAAAGAGATAAATATTTAATGAATATACTGTTGGTGGCTGGTAAAAAGACTCTTACTTGGAAATGGTTATCACAGGAAAGCCCAACTTTAAATGCCTGGGTGGAAATTACAATGGACATTTACAAACTGGAGAAGATAACAGCATCTGTTAATCATAAACTGGAACAATTTGATTCACACTGAGAAAAATGGTTTAACTACATAATGCCTCACAGGCCTGATTTTATTCTCACAAATCAGATCAATAAAAAAAAGATCACTCCCTACTTGTACATAGTTTTTTCCTTTTACTTGTTTTTTCTTTCCACTCTTTTCTGTAAGTGTATACCTCAGATAAATACTATGTGGAGATTTGTGACATATATTGACAGATGGTAGAGGCAGGTTCGGTATTGTCATTTAGAGCAAAATTGGATAGGTATATGGACAGGAAAGGAATGGAGGGTTATGGGCTGAGTACGTGTCAGTGGGATTAAGTGAGAGTAAGTGTTCAACATGGACTAGAAGGGCCAAGATGGCCTGTTTCCGTGCTGTAATTGTTATATGGTTATATGATTATACATATATATACAATGTCTGAAATACATCTTATGGAAATATTTGTTTGATGATGAACTTCAATAAAAAAAATTACAAAAATAATAAACTTCAATAATGTATCCAATAAAAAGGTTATAAACTTATATTGCGCCACCTGGCAACCCTGATAATTATTTTGGATGACGGAAAAAGATTTTTTACTGATTATCGGGATGCGGAAGAATTTGCACAAGAACTCCCAAATATTCGTTAACCACAGCCAAAGATTTAAAAGTGAAATGGATTAAAAATGAAGACAGGGACAGTGAATGGAGTTGATGGATGTTTAAGGACAGAAAAATATTTAAATATATTCTTAATTATATGATCCAGGGGGAGAAAGGTAAAAATTTGAGAAATATTTATCAAGAGTAGTGATATCATTTTTCTTTTCTTATATATACTTTTTTATGTTACGGGGGAGCTGGGGGAACTTCGGATCGATTGCTACAGGACTCACGTGTGTAATCATGGCGATTGCCATGACTCGTACAACGGAGGGGGTTAATGTGTATTTTTTAATTCACAACATTAGTAGGGGGGTATTTTCTTATTTTTTTCTTTATAATCTATTTTCCTTTTATCTTTCTTTCTTTGCCTGGACAATTGGGGGGGGGGGAAGGGGAGACACATAGCAACATGGAGAATTTTAAAAAGATTCCCCAAGGTACTACGAAAGTTGAAAGGTTAGGTATTACTATAGATTGGAGTAACCCCGTTAAAAATAATGACTAATTTACTGAATTTTTAAAGTTTTAATGTTAATGGGCTTAATGGACCGGTGAAAAGAAAAATAATTTTAACATTACATTGAGAATATGAAAATATTTTTTACAAGAAACACACTTAACAGAGATAGAACATCAGAAATTAAAGAGAGATTGGGTCGGAAATGTTATTGCAGCTTCATTTAATTCAAAGGCAAGGGGAGTTGCAATTTTGTTTAATAAAACTTTACCAATTAAAATACAAAATGTGTTAATTGATTCTGCGGGGAAATATGTAATTATACATTGTCAAATGTTTTCAGAACTATGGACTCTTATGAATATTTATGCACCAAATGAAAATGATGTAAAATTTATACAAGAAATCTTTTTGAATTTGGCTGATGCACATGACAAAATATTAATAGGTGGAGATTTTAATTTTTGTCTAGACCCAGTTTTAGATAGATCAACAAAGGTTGTTACAAAATCAAAAGTAGCAAAATTAACTTTATCATTGATGAAAGATTTAAATTTGATTTATATATGGAGAAGAATTCATCCAAAAGAGATTACTCATTTTATTCAAATAGACATAAAACTTATTCAAGGATAGATTTTTTTTCTATAATCAACAAATATTCAAGACAGAGTGAAAAATATGGAATATAAAACAAGAATATTGTCAGATCATTCCCCCTTGACAATGATAATGATGGATAAAGAGGAATTGATTTACAGATGGAGATTTAATTCAATATTATTAAAGCATCGATTTTTGTGATTTCATGAAAAATCAGATTCAGTTTTTTTTTAGATACAAATTTACATTCAGTTGATGATAAATTTATAGTTTGGAAAGCAATGAAGACATATTTGAGAGGTCAGATAATAAGTTATACTTCTAAAATTAAGAAGGAATATATGGTAGAAATAGATCAATTGGAAAAAGAGATCACAAAATTAGAAAAAGAATCTCAAAGATATATGACAAGAAAAACAAAGACAACTTGTTAACAAGAAGTTACAATATAATACACTTCAGACATATCAAACAGAAAAAGCAATTATGAGACCTAAACAGAGATATTATGAACTAGGTGAAAGATCACACAAGATTCTTGCTTGGCAGTTAAAAACAGACCAGATTTCGAAAACGATAAACGCAATTAGAACAGAAATAAATAAAAGTACCTATAAACCTTTAGAAAGTAATGAAACTTTTAAGAATTTTTATTCTGAACTGTATCAATCAGAATCACAAAATGATAATGTTGAGATAGAAAGGTTTTTATCACAAATAACTCTTCCAAAATTGAATTCGGAAGAACAGAAGGGATTAGATGTGCCTTTTACATTAAAAGAGGTCGAAGAAGCTCTAGGATCACTTCAGAGTAATAAATCCCCAGGAGAAGATGGTTTTCTGCCCAAATTTTATATAAAGTTTAAAGATTTACTAATTCCTCCTTTTATGGAGTTAATATACCAAGCAGAAAGAACGCATAAACTTCCAGAATCATTTTCGACAGCTATTTTAATAGTATTGCCAAAAAAAGAGATCTTTTAAAACCAACATCATATAGACCTATTTCTTTGTTGAATACTGACTATAAAATAATAGCAAAAATTTTATCTGATAGATTATCTAAATACTTACCAAAATTAATACATATGGATCAAACAGGATTTATCAAAAATAGACAATCGGCAGATAATGTAACTCATTTACTTAGCATAATTCATTTGGCACAAAAGAGGGAGGAAATGAGTGTGGCAGTTGCCTTAGATGCAGAAAAAACATTTCATAGATTGGAATGGGATTTTTTATTTAAGGTATTGGAAAAATATGGATTAGGAGTATCTTTTATAAAATGGATTAAGACCTTAAATACTAATCCCAAAGCTAAAGTAGTGACAAATGGTCAAATTTCAACATCATTTCAGTTAACAAGGTCAACTAGACAAGGTTGTCCATTATCACCTGCTTTATTTGTGTTGGCGATAGAACCATTAGCTGAATTAATTAGAATGGACCCAGATATTATGGGTTTCAGAGTTAACCAGGAAGAATATAAGATTGATTTATTTGCTGACAATATTTTGCTTTATTTAACAAACCCATTGTATTCGCTGCGTAAATTATCTTCTAGATTGGAAGAATATGGGAAAATAACAGGCTACAAAATAAATTGGGATAAAAGTGAAATTCTACCCCTTACTAAAGGAGATGATAGTCAACGTTGACTAATAACTCAATTTAGATGGCCGATAAATGGTATAAAATATTTAGGTGTAAGAGTTGATAATGATATAAAGAATTTATATAAATTAAATTATTTACCATTATTGAAAAAAATTCAAGATCTTGATAAATGGATGACGTTACCAATAACATTAGCAGGCAGAGTAAACGCTGTAAAAATGAATATATTCCCTAGATTACAATATTTATTCCAAACACTAACAAAACAATTACCACAGAAGTTTTTTCAAGAGTTAAATAAATGTGTGAGGAAGTTCCTTTGGAAAGGTAAGATGTCAAGAATATCATTGGAAAAATTGACATGGAAATTTGACCTAGTTGGGTTACAACTTCCAAACTTTAAGAATTATTATAAAACAAATCAACTTAGATTTATTGCATCTTTTTTTGATGAAGATAAACCGGCATGGATTAGAATAAAATTAGATAAAATTGGAGAAAATATACCAGAAGATTTTATATGTAAGTGGGAATCTAAATGGATACGGGAAAAGAAAGAATCTCCTATATTAAAACATTTGATTGACTTATGGAATAAGATAAATGTTGATTATGAGACAAAAATCTTTATTAGCAAAGAGATCTTTAATTCAAAATAGACTTATTCCTTTTACAATGGATAATTAACTTTTACATAATTGGTTTCAAAAAGGGATTAGATATATAGGAGATTGTTTTGAAGGAGGTATATTAATGTCATTTGATCAATTAACGAATAAATATAAAGTATCAAACAATACTCTTTTTTGTTACTTCCAACTCAGAGCTTATTTAAGAGAAAAATTAGGTCAAACAATGTTATTGCCGAAATCTAATGAAATAGAAACTTTAATTCAAAAAGAAAAGATTAAAAAAATTATTTCTTATATGTATAACTTGATTCAAAAACAGGCAATTAAACAAGGAGTCCATAAGTCAAGACAAAAATGGGAAAGTGACTTGAATATTAAAATTGAAGAAACAAATTGGTCAAGATTATGTCTTGATAGTATGACAAATACAATAAATGTCCGGTTAAGATTAGTGCAATATAATTTTTTACATCAGTTATATATATTACACCACAAAAAATAAATTAAACCCAAATTTATCTGATCAATGTTTCTGATGTAATCAAGAAATTGGTACTTTTTTACACTCTACTTGGTCTTGTTTTAAAATTCAACCTTTTTGGACAAACTTAAGAATTTTATTGGAACAAATTATTGGAACACAACTTCCACATAATTCAACATTATTTTTACTAGGCGATATTGAAGGGATAAAACCAAAATCCAAACTGAATAAATATCAGAAAGAATTCATAAAAATTGCATTGGCAGTAGCCAAAAAGGCTATTGCAGTTACTTGGAAATCGGATTCATACTTAAGTATAGATCGTTGGAAGAATGAAATTTTCAGCTACATTCACTTGAAAAAATTACTTATAATTTAAGAAATATGAAATATTTCTGAAAATTTGGTGCCCTAATTTACAAAAGATAGGATTAAATATATAGGTGCTCTGAAGATAAAATTATTGGTTATCTGGGGAAATAAATAAATATATATACTAAAGCTATTATGAACTCCGTGGAGCATGTGGGGATCTTCTGATATCCAGGCATTCTTTCTTTCTTTCTTTTTTCTTCTCCCTTTTTTTCTCCTTCTACAGGGATATGTTAGGGGGGAGGGGTTAAGGGGAGGGGGGAAGGGTTGATAAATTTTTTAAATAATTTTTTTTTCCTTCTGTAACCTATTTGAAAATTCAATTAAAAAAAATGTACCCAATAACTGAAGAAAATGGAAGTGAAAACTGTAAACTAATTCAAAAGCTAAGAGTACAGAAATATTTGCTATCTTTCAGATTTATTACATGTATTTATTACATGTACTTCAAAACATTCAGTGAAATGGATCCTTTGCAACCTAAGAATGTGCTGGAGGCAGCCCACAAATGTCACTACACATTCCAGTGCAAACACAGCACGCCAACATTGTTCTCATAGAATTAACACAAGCAGCAACTGAAACATAATCATAGCAAATCAAACCCCTTTCCCAATCTGCAAACCACCCACTCACTCACACACACAGACAGGCCTACAAATCTAGGGCAGGCTGCCTTCAACCTCCAGTACCTCTCCTGGACTAAAAAACATCAGGCCTCTGACAAACGTCAGTCTCTGGATTTCAACCTCAGAACTTCAACTTTTGTATTTAGATCCAGGACGCTCTGATCATGGGACTTTGACTTCTGTACTTACACAGGTCTCCAACCCCAGGACTTGTTGACCTGCAGGCTCACCAACTCTTGTCCTCGGGGCCCACTGACCTTGGCCTTTGACTGGTCTTCATCCTCAGTACCTGCCAAACCAACCTCTGTCTTCGACAATTGAAAGCCTTTGACTGCAGAATGCTCTGACTTCCAGCTCCTGCCCCTGTCTCTTGAATACCCAATTTTATTCTTAAATCCTCTTTCTCCATAAATCAGTACAAAATACTTATATGCTAACACTATTGTAAATGCTGGTATATAGCATTTACTTTCAAAGTAAGAAAGTAAATGGTGGTACAATTGATTTAGCAAAGTAAAATACTCAATTGAATTTATTAAACAATGAAAACTCAAAATATATGTACAGTAATGTCTGAGGAATAATAATGAAATTAAAAAATCTCTCTCCCAAATAAAAGTAACCTGTATACAGAGAAAAAGGATTTTTGACATTGTGTTTGTTACTTGCTTCTGAAAACTGAATTCAAAACAAAAGCAACAACCACTTTGAGAATACAACTTCTCCTGAGACGTTCATGACACACCAGTTCTATTTGAAAATAAAATTAAGTACCAGAAGCTGATATTTTAATGGAAAACTGCATGTGGCCATTTACAAGAAGATTTTACAAAATTGCAACATGTACATCATAAAATGTAACAATAAATATTTTTCTTTAATCGTATTTGTAAAATACAAATCATGATACCTTTTATGCCAAAATTCTCCAACCCAAGGGTACTGACCCATTTGTACAGTTTCTGGAGTACCAACCAAACTGCAGAGCATAACCAAGTGGTAATTCCACAGAAGAATTCCAATACTAAATGCTCACAAAATATTTCACTGCGATTTTTATCATGGTCAAGTTAGTTCTTATGCAGGAGTGATACGAGAGTTTCAGTGGTTCACTGACTAGGTGTCAAGGAAATGAATTCCTAATTTAAAATACCTAGATCAAGAACAGGAAAGTTTAGTACAGAATACTGAATCAGCTTACCAAACAAAATCCACAAAAACACAATGGTGTCAATGACTTAATATGGTTTAGAACTGCAGAAGGGAGTATTTACAACAAGCTACTGGGATAGAACCATGATAAATAGAAATTAATCTAAAAACACATTTGTACAGAAAGATCAACATATTTTCCAAAGACCAATGTTCTCAGTTAACCACTCAAGACAAGTACAAATGGATACTATTCAACAAAATTTTCATTATGTGGGCATCCTTCCAGCAAAAGAAATCTAACTTTAAAATTACTTAAGGCTTTAAGCTTTTTCACTTCATTACCAACAGTTCTTTGAATTTTGAATCAAGGGTGGGGAGGGTGACAGTTGGAGTTCCATTTTTAAATCTCCCCGGTTTTCCATTTTCATTTACTATACATTTCCCTCTTGGCTATAGCTTTGAATTAACATAACACTGGATGGACAATATTCAAAATGTCCATAATAGGCAGAAGTCAATCCATCTGTATATTCATCAGATCATGAGGTATTGTATTCATTTTGGGACTAGGCCAAGCTTTTACTTGTTCATTATAAAGGGTAGTGTAATAACAAAAAGACCAAATTTAAAGTAGGCATTACAAACAGATGCAATTATATCAAGGGCTGTAAATTCAGAAGCATAACATTGCTATCACTTAGGTACAAATATTGTTTCCTGCCAGAGAAGTCTGTTAAAAACAAGCTTTTAAAGCAGTAATAATGAAGTCTGTGATATATGTTCACTAATAGCAAACATTTTTTAGGGCTCCCTCATGAACAGAGAATAAAAATTCCTAAACTCGTGGTTTTTTTTTACATACAATCTTTGTACATATTCCAGGAACCAGCTTATATACAGAGTTTCATGTGTTTTGATACTAAGCACAATTTGTTAGTAGACTTGGTATTTCTTCATAACTTTACAGAAGATTCCTAATCATAGTAAAAGTTTATTGTAGGAATATAGCGAAAAACTGCTCGTATGTTCTTAAGTAATCCAGTGTGAAATCTGTGATGTTATTACTGACATTATTCAATGAAGTCTGCCTTCATTGCAGTGATAGCAACACTGGGTGGAGCTGATGCAGCTCGTCCTGCAAAATGTAATGATCAGCCTTCGATATCCGAGTCCACATCACTGTCCCCTCCAATTGAATGAAATTCTTCACTATCTTCCTCATCTTCACTCAGCTGAACCTCATTAAGAACACTTGGCCCATGCCTTTGTTCATCATCATCCTCCTCTTCTGACAATTCATAATCACATCCTCCACTGCTAAAGGTTGTGTCACGAGTATTTGACTTCAGGTCAGTTTCTTCGTAACTTTCATAGCTAGAGAAAAATAAAAGTTGCATTCATTTTTCAGGGAAAACTAGTTTAATTGAACCAGGATGAAATAAAAAATGAAATTATGTAAACCAATCAAGTTACATAATGGCCATATTTCTGTCTTAAATTAGAGGTGCAGTCATTTGATAAATATATTTTTTCCAGTCAAAAAGCACGATTACATTTCCTGCATTCTTTCTTCTGAAACATGTAAAACTCACCTTACCTTTCAATATCTACATTTTACTGTGCAGTCTACTTGTTTTCTAGGCAAATGCCGAAGAAAGCAGGTAAATACTCAAATAACTCTACAAAACTTATTCTCTAAAGCAATTTCAACCCATCCCTCCACTCATTTTCTCTGCTACTATTACTTTCAAATCTTTCCATAGCCTTTTTAGTATTTAGCAGGGCAAATAAATCATCTGTTCCAGTTTTAATCATTATAGTCAACTCTGAGACAATCAACTCCCCGTATTCTACTCCATAGTTTCTATTAAAATTTCAAATGTGTTGCTTAAGTTCATCATCCATAGGACCGTAAGATACAGGAGCACAATTATGCCATTTAACCCATAGTCTGCACTGCCATTTCACCATGGCTGATCCAATCTCCTGACTTCTCCCTGTATCCCATCATGCCCTGACCAATCAAGAATCTATCAACCTTTGCCTTATATTTACATGAAGACTAGGCCTCCACAGCTGCTTGTGACAAAGAATTCCATAGTTTCACTACTCTCTGGCTAAAGAAAATCGTCATCTCCAATCTAAAAGGATGCCCCTCTATTCTGAGGCTGTGTCCTCTGGTCTTAAGACTCTCCCACCATCCTCACCACATTCACTCTATCAAGGCCTTTCACCGTTCACCCTCATTCTTCTGAATTTCAGTGAATACAGGCCCAGAGCCATCAAACGCTCTCCATATGACAAGCCATTCAATCCTGGAATCATTTTCGTGAAACTCCTTTGGACCCTCTCCAGTTTCAGTACATTCTCTCTAAGATAAGGGGCCCCAATCCTGCTCATAATACTCCAAGTGAGGCCTCACCACTGCTTTATAAGCCTCAACATTACATCCTTGGTTTTATATTCTATTTATTCATCTTGAATGCTAGTATTACATTTGCCCTCCTCACCACACTCAACATGCAAATTAACCTTTAGGGAATCCTGTGCAAGGACTCCCAAGTCCCCTTGCACCTCATTTTTTGTATTTTCTGTCCATTTAGAAAACAGTCAACCCTTTCATTTCTTCTACCAAAGTGCATGAAAATACCCTTCCGAGATTGTATTCTATCAGCCCTTTCTTTGCCCATTCTCCTAATTTGTCAAGTGTTTCTGTAGCCTCTCTACTTCTTCAAAACTACCTACCCCTCCACCTATCTTTATATTGTCTGCAAATTTTGCAACAAAGTCATAAAATTCCATCATCCAAATTGATGACATATAATGTAAAAAGAATCAGACCCAACATAGACCCCTGTGGAACACCACTAGTCACTGGCAGCCAAAAGGTTCCCTTTATTCCAACTCTTTGCCTCCTGTCAATCAGCCACTACTTTATCCATGCTAGAATCTTTCCTGTAATACCACAGGCTCGTAGATTGTTAAGCAGCCTCATGTGCGGCATCTTGTCAAAGGCCTTCTGAAAATCCAAGTACACAACATCAATTCATTCTCCATCGTCAATCCGGCTTGTTATTTCTTCAAAGAATTCCAACAGATTTGTCTGGCAAGGTTTTCCTTTGAGGAAACCATGCTGACTTCAGCCTCCAAGTACCCTGAGAACTCATCCATATTAATCGACTCTAACATCTTCCCAACCACTGAGGTCAAACTAACTTTCTCTCCCTTCTTGAACCGTGAAGTGACATTTGCAATTTTCCAGTCTTCTGGAACCATTCCAGGATCTAGTGATTCTTGAACGATTCTTTAGTAATGCCACCACAATGTCTTAAGCCACTTCTTTCAGACAGAACTCTGGGGTGTACACCATCTAGTTCAAGTGACTTATCTACCTTCAGACCTTTCAATTTCTCCAAGAGCTTTCTCTTTATGTATTGTAACTTCACATACGTCATGACCCCTGACACCTGGAATTGCCACCATGAGGACTGATGCAAAATACTTATTCAGTTTGTCTTCTATTTTGTTGGCTCCCATCACCAGCATCGTTTTCCAGCGGTCCAATATCCATTCTCGCCTCTCTTTTACACTTTATGTATCTGAAGAAACTTTTGGTATCCACTTTAATTATTATTGGTTAGCTTACTTTCGTATTCCATCTTTACCTTCTTAATGACTTTTTTAGTTGAACCAACAAGTTGAATCATAATTATAAATCAAACAGTTTTAGAAAAGAAAAAGGATATGCTTTGCAGCCAAAACAGGTTATAGAAAGCAAACAAAAATTTCATAATCATAGCTGATAAAGGTGATTTGTAAAAATCAACATTTTATCAAACTCAGAACCAGCTTTATTATCACTGGTATGTGACATGAAATTTGTTAACTTAGGAGCAGTAGTTCAATGCAATACATAATTTGGAAAGAAAAATAATAATAAATAAATAAATTACAATATACCTTATATTACTGTCTTCCATGATCTGAGAAGTCTCACCACCATCTCCTTCATAAGACATTAGGCTCTCCTCATTTTCCATTCCCATACGTGTATTCTCTGGTATCAGATGAAGTTTTTTTGGTCGCATAGCAGTTGTTTCAACTTCAGAGTCACTGCCACTCTCACTAAGTTGAATGGCTGTGTAAAACAATGAACAATTTGATAAGTGGACAATGTTATTTATTGCTGAACCAACAAAGACTGCCTATAAATTTCAAGGTAAATTTATACTTTCTTTGATAATAAATGTGCTTTGAATCTTTTAAGATACTTCAGTATTCCAGTCAAGCCCATGGCACCAGGAAACAACTCTGCTGTAGCTGAAATGCATGTGACATAATGATATATGTCATATGGATAAACTCCATATGTCAACTCTATATGTCAAATGGATAAACTCCATTTATAAAAAGTACAAGGCAATTCAATTTGCTGATCAAATAGGAAATTTGCAAAATCTAGTGTGCCTGCCATATTGCCCATAAGTTGACATGATGCAGCGGTAACAATATGTCCTATGTATTCTGACCAGTCCACGTACCTATAGTCCTGACAGGATATACATAAATGACTGAAATAAATAATTTACTGAAATGGTTAATTATTTTCATGCAAGGAAGAATCTAAATCTTTACAAAGCAGAGGACAACCAAAATTAACACCAAACATGAAGAAAATGATCATCAGGATTGTATGTGGCGATATATATGTATTTTGATAATAAATTTACTTTGAAGTTTGAACTTTGAGATCAATGTGAAGGAAACAGAAAGTTCCTTACAGGAAACCAAAACAGGTGGCAAGGATAATATATTTCACTTTGAGAAGTGAAATTCCTGTGAAGAAATTGATTTGAATTCATAGACACTAGAAGCAGTCCTGGGAAACAGTCCTAACAAAATAAATTACAGCTGTGAACAAGACTTACATCTGAATCTTGCAGAGGAGGGGGAGGGAGGAAGGTAGTTATAGAGTGGGGACAAAGCGGTGTGGACCAATGGTGTAATTAGTAACTATTGAATCCAGTTGACCTCCAGTACCATCCATGTGGAATCTGCACATTTTCCTGGCTGGGTTTCTTCAGGTAGTCAGGTTTCCGCCCACTGCTAAAGACGTGTGTGATCACAGGCTAATTGACAACTGGAAATTGTCTCAAGTGTAGATGAGGGATAGAATCTTGGATGTAGTTTTGATAGATATAGCAGGAATAAAATGTAATTAGTGTAGGATTTACGTCAATGTCTATTGAGGTTTGTCGCACACTCATTGGTGGAAAGACCCATTTCAGCATAGTATGAATTGATCAGACGACATGAAGTCTTTGTACAGGATACCAAATTGGGTACTAATAACCAGAGTTTGTCAAGAGGGACATAGAAACACGAGTGTATTTGGAACTGGAGGCAGAGTAAGCAAAGACAAAAGGATTAAACTGATCTTTTTGTTTAAATGTACACTCCAATGAATATAAATTAAAGAAACAAATAGAAATTAATGGGTACCATCTGCCAACCATTTTAATGACATGGTTGAAAAGTGACTAGACTCAGGAATTATTTAACTTGTAGAGAGAGGCAAAATAATAAAGGGGTTGAGGTAGCTCTGACAAAGAATAGAGTAAAGGCAATTGAAATAACTGTCTTGCTTTATAAATTAAGCAACATAATTCCAAAAGCAAGTTGGTTTGTAGGTTACTGGTCTAACTGAGTGTAGATGGATGGGGATTTGACAGATATGAAAGGAATTAAATTGCAGCTAAATAAATGGTAGGGACAAAATAGAAAAGGGATTTAAGGGATTTTTTAGTTTGTACCTCCACTCAAAAACATCATATAGTTACAATTTTCAATTCTTAAATACACAAAAAAAATCACTTCTGGAATGGTAACCATATTGTAGAACAGATTGTAAAGGAAGAAATAAACGGGGTTGTCAATAAGTTAAAGCTATAATACAAAGGAATTTAAACCTACAGAAAGACCAAAAAGAAAATAGACACACAAGGGTAGCCCAGGTAAGGAGTAAATAGAGTATTGTTTATAGAGTACAGAACTGATTCTTAGAACAGCATATTCCGGAACCGCCCAGAGACTGAGCTATACTGGACAACTAATTCCTCGGAGCATCCCTCATAGCAAAAGTACCTCTCAGAGGCAGTGATTACATGATTGAATTTTACATTCACTTTGGGGAAGAGAAGAATGGTGTTTTAAACTTAAATAAGCACCATCATAAGGGCATGAAAGCTGCAATGAACTTACAAATTAGGTGTAGGGATCAGTCAAGTGAGCTGCATTAAGCATTATTCAATTACATGGCATGAAAATAGGTCCTTTGGCCCAATCTATTCATGATGACCACAGCACTCTCCCTGCTAGTTCCAACAGCCCATTTCTGGCATATAACCCTCCAACCCCCACCATGCAAATGCCTCTTAAATATTGCAATAGTATCCGCCTCAACCACTTCCTCTGGCAGTTCATTCCAGGTACTCACTACCATCTGTGTAAAGAAGTTACTTCTCAGGTCACTTTTCAACCAGTCCCCTCCTATCCTGTACCTATGCCCTCTGGATTTGGACTCCCTAACCACAGGTAAAAGACTATGTCTGTCTACCTTACCCACGTCGCTTCTGATTTTATTAATTTCTATGATGTCACACCTCAGTCTCTTACCCTCCAAGGAATATAGATACAGCATGACTAACCTCTCCCTATTACTCAGACTCTCTAGCCCATCTAGAATCTTCATAAATCTCTTCTGCACTGTCTTCAGCTTGACACCATCTTTTCTAAAACTGTGTGGCCAAAACTGTACACAAAACCTCAAGTGCAGTCTCAGCAACAACTCAAATAACTGCAACAATGTCTATATTCCTAAACTCAATGCTCTGTCTAATCTGACTATTGAAGAACAACATGCTGACGACACCTCTGTTGTTGGCTGAATCAAAGGTGGGGATGAATTGGATATAAAAGGTAGAATGGTGCCACAACAACAACTTCTCACTCAAAGTCCAGCAAAACAAAACAGTGGATTATCAACCACAGGAGGACGAAACTGGAGCTCTGAGCCAGTTGACATTAGAGGATCAGAGCAGAGGGTCAGTAGCTTCAAATTCCTTGGCACTATCATATCATTGGACCCCTCCTGGGACTAGCACGTAAATGCCATCATGAAGGAGGCATGGTAGCACCTCTACTTTCTTAGAAGTATGCATAGATTCAGCATGTCAGCTGAAACTTTGACAGACTTCTATAGAATCACAGAGGAAAGTATCTGGTTAGTTGTATTATGGCCTGCTATGAAAATACCAATAGCCAGGAACTGAAATGTCTACACAAAAGTAAGTTGTGGATATAGTGCAGTTCATCACAGGCAAAGCCCTCCCCAACAGTGAGCACATTTACATGAAGCGCTGCCACAAGAAAGCAGCATCCATCATCAAGGAACCCCACCACCTCGGCTATGCTCTCTTCTCACTCCTACAACGGGGCATAGTTGTCCAGGTGTAGGAAGAACCATCCAGCATGGAGAGTTACACTCAACTCTGAACTGATTCTACTTTATCTTTATCTGAACTGACTCACTTTATCTTTGCATCCTCTCTCGTTACAGGTGAGGTCCCGGAGGACTGGCAGGTAGCTAATGTTGTTCCATTATTCAAGAAGGGAACCAGGGATAATCCTGGAAACTATCAACAGGTGAGTCTCACATCAGTGGTAGGGGATTTATTGAAGTTTGTTAGGGATAGGATGCATGAGCATTTACAAAGTCATGGGCTAATTAAGGAGGACCAGCATGGGTTTGTGCAGGGCAAGTCGTGTTTTACTAACTTTATTAAATTTTTTCACGAGTTGACAAGGGTGGTTGATGAAAATAGAACTGTGGATGCAATTAGAAAGGCAAACAGGATTACTCTCAGAGAATATACAGCCATTTCTGTGACAGCAGAGATATGAGGTGCATGTGACAAGGCATTCAGTCCAAAGCTGAGTACAAGTCCACCCTGAGCATTAACAACAGTGACGCATCTCTTCCTGATTGGGTGAATGTCTTTTACACTTGGTTGATGCAGAGAACAATGTGCCAGTAAGGAAGGCCTCCCTCCCCACCCCCAGGGAGCAGGCACTCTGACTGGCTGAAGCTGTCTGAGGAAGACCCGAGCCAGGGTCACCCCACATAAAGCTGCAGAGCCTGATCACACACTGAGGATTATGCAGCCCAGTTAACTGTGTTTCTAACAGAGCTTTTCATCGTCTCTCTGGTACAGTCCACTGTACCGTCAAGCTTCAAGGTGGCCACCATCAACCTGGTGCCCAAAGGGCAACAGTACCCTGTCTCAACAACTACCATCCAGTGGCACTGACCTCAACAATAAAATGCTTTGAGTGGCTAGTTAAGGATCACATTAAAGATTGTCTTCCTGCTACACTGAACACTTTCAGTTCACGTATCACTCAAATCGGTCCAGTGATGATGCCATAGCCTCTTAACTCCACTCCATCGTGTCCCATCTGGAAAATGGCGCCTCGTATGCCAGGATGCTGTTGATTAACTTCTCCTCAGCATTAAATATGATCATCCCTCAGAGCTGGTAGGTAAACTGTCCTTACTAGGTCGCAACACCTCTCTCTGAAATTGGAACCTCGATCTCTTGACAATAAGGCCACAGTCTGTGCAGGCAGAACCACTTCTAATTCCATCCTGTTGAGCACTGGCACTCCCCACAACCAGTGCTCTACTTTCATCAATGTACTTTGTCACATCTTCAGAGAATTCGGTCAGGCTTGTAAGGCGTGACCTGCACCTTACAAAGCCATACTGTCTAATCAAATTATGCTTCTCTCCTGGTAACTCAACACCACCTCTTTAGTCAAGAAAGCATGGCAGCATCTCCACTTCCTGAGGAGATTGAGGTGAGTTAGACTCACCACTCCCCCCTCCCACTTTAACCAATTTTTAAAGAAGTACCATTGAGAGTGTTCTGGCTAGCTGCATCACCATCTGGTACAGAAATTGCCAAGCATCTGACCATAAGTCCCTACAAAAGACTGCAAGGACTGCTGAGAGGATCACTGGGTCTCTGTCCAACCCATCAAGATATTTATCAGGAGTGCTGTGTGTGTACAGGGTGCTTAGCATTGTCAATGATCCCTTCCATCAGGCCAACAATCTCTCTGACACCCTACTATTAGGCAGGAGGTCTTATAGAATTAAGACAAGAATAGTTAGGAGAAGCAGCTTCTTCCCCTGGCCATAAGACTAGTGAACTCCCTGCCACCACCCATGTCTCATCTCATATGAAACACCACTAATGCTATACTGTTTACTTTTTAAACTTATATGATAGATGCACCTATTATTTGTTAATTTATTTATGGTAATATTATTTTAAGTGTGTGAGTTGAATGTACTGTGTTGTGCACCTTGGTCCAGAGAAATATTGCTCAATTTGGTGGTATACATGTGCACAGCTGAATGACAATAAACTGAATTTAAACTTGAATATGCACAGGATCAATGGTGAATTAGACGTTTGGATTCAGAACTTACTTGCTCACAGAAGACAGAGGGTAGTGGTCGAAGAGACTGACTCGAGCTGGAGGTTTGCAGTTAGTGGTGTTCTGGCAGGGATCTTTACTGAGACCTCTACTTTCTGAGATGAATATAAATGACCTGGATAAAAATGTATGCAATGCCCTGGGTAAGACTTCTACTGCTATGCTGGGAGGTATTTTTATTTTAGCAGCTTTCTGTAAAGCAGTGTGTCCTGCTAGTAAGAGTGTTTTGGCTTCAGCTAAAAGTAAGGAGCCATGTTGCCCAACTTAGGAATGTTGAGTCAGCCGATCAGGACTATCTGGGTACATGTTGTAACTTTCTACCCAGTGGGATGTGAGAGAAGGTTCAAGAGAGCTGGGCAGTAAGAGATTTCCGGAGGACAGTAGTCAGTACGGGGTCTTTTGGTGGGAGGAGCAGAGAGAAGAGTACCAGGGAAAGCCCCTGGAGAGTCCCATCCCAAGGGGAGACCCTAATGCAAGGAGTGCTTTGTGAGACGAAGGGAGGTTGTGCGACTGGTGATGGGGATTCAGTGTTGTAAACAACGTGATTCGCCCAGCTACTAAAGAAATGAGCTCCAATGTTTATGTGCACATTTAGACTGGGCCCTTTTTATCATTTTTTTCCTATTAACTGTTCAATATAAAGTTGAAAAATTGGTAAATATATTTTCTTTATAATTTTATACTGGTGTACATTCTGTCATTTCCTGACAACTGATAATTGTGTGTGAGCAGTATTTACACAGCATTCTCTGCAATCAATGCTCCTTAATCAGAACATCCCAACTTTCCAGCTTGGTTTCACCCCAAATCATACCAACCCTAGACGTATATTGTTTATGAAAGGTGGCCTTCTCATCACTGAGTCATGTGGCTATTAGCAGTGTTAGCTAATTGGCCAAGTTTGTATACAAGCCCTGGTGAGAGGGTTACATTTAAATGGGTGGGTTAGTAAGTTTGCAGATGATATGAAGATTGAAGGTGTTGATTGCACAGATAACTGGCAAAGAACGCAGCAGGATATCGATCAGATGTAGATATTGGCAGAGAAATGGCAGACGGAGTTTAACTCAGCAAAATGTCAAGTGATGCACTTTGATAGGTGCAATGTAAAGAGACAGTACTGCTTTAAGGCAAGGACCTGAGGAGTGCAGGGATCTTGGGATCTGAGTTCATAGCTCCCTGAAAGCAGGTACATATTTGATAAGAGGGTTAAGTAAGTATATGGCATGCTTGCCTTTGCTAGTTGAGGCACAAAGTGCAAAAATCAGGAAATTATGTTGTAGGTTTATAAAACTCTGGTTAGGCTGCACCTGGAATATTACATACAGATCTGGTCACCCCGTTATAGGAAGGATGTTGAAGCTTTGGAGAGGGTGCAGAAGATGCTTTTCAGAAGGCTGCCTGGATTATAGGGCACATGCTATAACGAGAGGTTGGACAAACTTGGATTGTTTTCTCTGGAGTGGTGGAGGCTGAGGGGAGATCTGATTAAGGTTTATAAGATTATGAGAGGCATCGATAAAGTGGACAGACAGTATCTTTTCCCTAGGGTTGAAATGCTTAAAACCAGAAGGTATGCAGTTAAAGTGAGAGGGGATAATTTTAAAGTAGATGTGAGGGTAAGGATTTTTTTAAAAATACACAGAGAATGGTAGGTGTCTGGAATGTGCTAACTGGGCTGGTGATAGAGCCAGATACAGTAGACTTTTAAGAGGCATTTAAATAGGCACATGAATGTGAGGAACATGGAAGGATATGGACATTGTGTAGACAAAGCAGAGAGTTGGCCATTTGATTACTAATTTATTTGTTCAGCACAACCTAGTGGGCTGAAAGGCCTGTTTTTGTCCTGTACTGTTCCACATTCCATTTTCTAAAACAGATAGACTAAAAATACTCTCAAGAAGGTTCTGGCCCTATGGAACCAGGGACTTATTTTCATTAAGAAAATTAATTGTGCAGAACTGCAGACAAGATGTAGAAACCTGTGGTAAATATAATTTAGTTCAATTAACTAATTGGCTAATTAGAAGAGAAGGTTGTTAGAGAGACCAGGACTGGTTGGTGACTTTTCAAGACTCAAGTTCAGTGGGGCCAGTGATCCAGTACATTGCAATCGTAGTCTGACATCAGTGGTCAGAACTGAGCAATTTAAATATGGCACTAATTATCTATTTTCATGTGTGGCCATATTTGTTATTATAAAATCAAGGTCATAGCATCTTACAGCAGGGAAATCATCCCTTCAGCCCAGAATTTGTAACACCCATTTATACTAATTGTATTACATTCCCTTTAACTCCTAAATTCCACCACTCACCTACACACTAGGGACAATTTACAGTCAGGAATTAATCTCCCAGTCTGAAAGTTCTTGGAATGTGGGACAGAAGTGCAATATCCACACAGTCAAAGAGAGAATATCAAAACTCCATGCAGGCAATACTGAACGTTTGCACGGAAACTAGACTGCAGGAGTTCTGGGACAGCAGCTCCACTATCTGTGTCTCTGTACTCCCCAAATGGCAAAAAGCTTCAAATTGTCAAAACAGTAAAGAAGAGCAAGGAGTAACTAACTTACAGGAGAATGGATTGTCACCTTCTTCCTCTTCACTATGATCCTCATCTTCTCCGTCGGACATCAGTAAATCTTCATATAATACACTTGCCTGACGCTGTGGCACAGAGATCTCATCCTCATCTTCCATTTCACATATTCCCTCAGTTACTTCCTAATACAGGCAGAAAATATTTACGGTTACATGAGAAATATACAAAATGTAATACAAAGTCAAATGAAACATTCACAGTTATAATGAAATATTACATGCAAAGGATGGTAAAAGTCACTTGCTGGTGCAGGTGTTTTTGGTTTGCCATCATCGTCTTCCTCAAAACCTTCAACATCCACATCAGATTCCTCTTCACCTGTCCTTGCCCTACCCTCACGGCAGTGTCCCTACAAAACAAACACATTAAGTGAAACTTGACATACTGATAGGAAAGTCTCAAGTCAATGCAAAGGAAGTTAAATTTCTTTGGTTGAAGAGATTATTTTAATGAAGAAACTTCAGCTTTGATGACGGAAATATAAGTCTGCAAAAAATTATCAATTTTGACTAATAAACAACAGATTGAAATCCTGCCTTTAAGAATTTCTAAATCCAACCTCATTAACTTTCCTTCAAGGTGATGCTGTAAATATTTAAAGAGTCTGCATTAGAAATATCTATAATGTTTTTGCAACTTAAAACACAGAAATGTGACTGAGTGCACTCTATCCATACTTCTCATTGGTTAATTTCAGTACTTTATCTGTACTTGGCATTAGTTAACATTGGAGCTGCAGTGACCGGCTCACTGGAGAACAGAGGAGAAAAGGACTGTGGTGCTGACAGGAGATTCAATCATCAGAGAAACAGTGGCAAGATTCTGTGGGCACAATAGACACACCGAGATGGTATGTTGCTTCCCAGGTGCCAAGGTCGGGGATATCTCGGGTTGGGTCTACAGCATTCTAAAGGGGGAGGATGAGCAGCCAGAAGTCTTGGTACATATTGGCACCAATGACATAGGTAGGAAAGATGAGGAGGTCCTGAAGGGAGACTCACGAGAATGATCCCAGGAATGAAAGGGTTACCATACAAGGAATGTCTGGCTGTATTCCCTGGAGTTCAGGAGAATGAGGAGGCATCTCACAGAAACATTCCAGATGTTAAAAGGCCTCAACAGATTAGATATGGCAAATTTCCCATGGCAGGGGAGTCTAGGACATGACTTCAGGGTTGAAGGACATCCATTTAGAACAGAGACACAGAGAAATCTGTGGAATTCGTTGCCATGAGCTGCTGTGGAGGCCAAGTCACCAGGTGCATTTAAGGCAGAAATAGATAGGTTCTTAATTAGCCCTGGCATCAAAGGGTATGGGGAGAAGGCCGGGGAGTGGGGATACTGGAAGAATTGGATCAGCCCGTGATTGAATGACAGAGCAGACATGATAGGCTAAATGGCCTACTTCTGCTCCTATATTTTATGGTCTTATAGAGAGCTAGAAAGCTAAAAAAAAAAAGGACATCCAGGGTAGCAACCTCTAGATTGCTCACTGTGCCATGTGCCAGTGAGGGCAAAAATAGGGTAAGTTGACAGATGAATACATGGCTGACAAACTGGTGCATAAGGACAGGTTATATCCTTATGGGCAGGTTTGCTAGAGCTGTTGGGGAGGATTTGAACCAATTTGGCAGGGGAATGGGAACCAGAGTGATAATGCTGAGCTTGGCTTGGTTGGTTTACAAACAGAGGCAGTGTGCAGTGAGACTGCTAGCAAGAAGAGGCAGATGACGGAACAAAACTGCAGTCAACAGGATCAGTTGCAACGTAGAAGACAGACAAAATTGAAATGGGTGAATACAGGACTTAAGTTGTTTTATTTGAATGCATACAGTATATGGAGTAAGGTAGATGAACTTGTAACACAGTTACAGATTGGCATGTATGATGTTGTGGGCTTCACTGAATCATGACTGAAAGGAGAATAAACTGGGAGCTTAATGTCCAAGGATACACACAGTATCAAAAGGTCAGGCAAGTAGACAGAGTGGTTGGCGTTGCTGTGTTGGTGAAAAACGAAGTCAAATCATTAGAAAGAGGTGATACAGGATCAGAAGGTGCAGAATCTTTGTGGGTAGAGCTAAGGAACTGCAAGGTTAAAAACACCCTAATGGGACTTGAATACAGACCCCCAAACAATAATAAAGATGTGGTCTACAAATTACAATAAGAGCTAGAAAATGCATGCCAAATGGACAATGTTACAATAGTCACGGGGAAATGCAGATAGATTGTGAAAATCAGGTTGGTGCTGGATCCTAAGAGCAGGAACATGGAGACTGCCTACGAGATGGCTTTTTGGAGCAACGTGTGGTTGAGCCCACTAGGGGATCTGACAAAAAGCATCACTAAAAATACATTTTCTGTTGTAAGTTGTGTTAAATTATCACTGCAAACTGAAGGGGCAAGCGATGGTGAGGTGAGTTTATGGGGTGTTGCAGAATCGCTGCAGATGAAGTTCTGATGCCTGGACAGCTGGCCCAGGTACGAGGTTGCATCACTCTGGGTGCCAAAATAAGTTGGGGCCTGGGTAGAGAAGATGTATGGCTCATTCAACTGGCCTAGGTGCAAGGTTGGATCGCTCTGGGTGCGGAAAAAAGTTGGGGTCTGAGCAGAGAAGTTCTGATGCCTGTTGAACTGGCCCAGGTGTGAGGTTGGATTGCTCTGAGCGCCCAACTGATCTAAAGAGCTTCAGAGTGGTTTTGGGCTGGGCCTGGAACGAGTCACTGGACAGTGTGGTTTAGATCCAAAGCCTTTTGCTGAAGTTGGGTCCCAGTGTAAGGTACAGTGCACTGTCTAGACAATTTAAACACTAGCCCAGATTGGAGGCGAGTCGATTTCACTTGCTCTCCGTAATCTTCACTCCATTCTCCAGGGCTCGGAGTCTCTTGCTGACCCATCATTGGGTCATCAACACTGATCCAGAAAGACTGAAAAGACAGGTTGTTGGTTGAGACAAGAACCAATTTCAATTGCTCTCTCCATGGCGCTGAGGCTATGAAGACCTCCCCGGTTGCCGTGCTCTGTGTCCAATAGTATGATGACCTGATAAGCGAGGCTTTGGGCCTACTCTGGCATTCGTATTGGAGGACAATTTTGGTTCAGAACATTGTTGTTTGCATGATTTTTATATATTTTTTCCTTCTCTTGCGCATCATGTGTTGGTCTTTTATTTTTATTATTTTTTTCTTTAATTGGGTTCTTTTGGATTTCTTGCTTTGTTGCTACCTGTGAGCAAGCAAATCTCAGGGTTGTATAATTTTTTGTATTCTTTGATAATAAATGAATATTGAATCTTGATCAGCTATTCTGGATTTGGTGCTGTGCAATGAACCGGAATTCATTAGAGAGCTTAAAGTAAGGTAACACGAGTGACAAGTGATCATAATATGATAGAATTCACCCTGAAATTTAAGGAGGAGATATTTTCAGATGTATGCATTTCACAATGGAGCAAAGAGAATTACAGGTGCATGAGAGAGGAGTTAGCCAGAAATTGGAAAAGCACATCAGCAGGGATGATGGCAGAGCAGCAATGGCTGAAATTTCTGGAAACAATTCGGAAGACATAGGATACATACATCCCAAAGAAAAAGACAACATCAGAAGTCAAAGCCAACATTACAACCAAAGAGAGTTATACAGTAAAAGTTAGTGGGAAGTTAGAGAATCAAAAAGCAACTGAAAATGCAATAAGGAAAAGATGGAATACGAAGATAAGCTAATCAATATATTTTGGTTTTTAAAGACAGCTGTGAAGGCCGAGTCAATGGTTACATTTAAGGCAGTGGTTGATTCTTGATTAGTAGAGCATGGAGGCATACAGGGAGATTGGAGCTAAAAGGGAAAATGGATCAGACATGATGAAATGGCAGTGCAGACTCAATGGGCCAAACAGCCTAATTCTGTTCCTATATCTTACGGTCTTACTTTCTCATTTTCATTCCTAATTCAAGTTAAATTGTTGTTTACATTTAGATTCTGTCCATTATAATCATATACTTCAAAATAAAACAAATTATTTTATTAAAGAACTGTTTTTAGAAAAATTAGAAACAGCTAAGTAGTATTTGAAGATTCGGTGAAAATTTTAACTATGCTGATCTTTAATAGTTTAATCTACCATTTTTAAAAATGTAGCTTGGTTTTGAACTATTCTCAAAATTATTAGAAGATTTCAAATCATACCAGAATTGTAACTGAATCCATTTGTTTATTGAATGGTTGATTGAGACGCAGTGCAGAACAGGTCCTTTGAGCCACAACGCTCAGCAACGCCCAATTTAATCAGAGCCTAATCACGGGACAATTTACAATGACCAATTAACCTACCAACCAGTATGTCTTTGGATTGTGGAAGAAAACCAGAGCGCTCAGAGGAAAGCCACACAGTCAAGGTGAGAACGTAGTAACTGCCTACAGGCAGTGGTGGGAATTGATCCGGGGTCACCTCTACTGTAAAGTATTGTGCTAACCATGACAGTACTTCAGTATTTGGACTTAAGCTATTACAGAATTCTTGGTGAAGGTCACAATTTTTCTGAAAAGTAGTAGAACTGCAAAAACAGAACAAAAACCTTGCAGCTGAAAGGCCTACCGGAAAAGCTAAAGCAGGCAAAATATTTCCCATCTTGACCTTGCCATGACAACAATAACACACTGTGAATGAACCAAGTTGAGAGAAACATTATAACCATTGTCTCATACCATGCATACTCGAGTTATATTATATTCATCTGCTTGTTTCAGGACTGACCTGAGGAGTGTGAGGCCCTGGGGTCAGGGGATCAAGACCATCAAACTCTGCAGCATCGAGAGCAGCCTCCTTGGCAGAAGCAATATCTTTTTCCAGTTGAGTCAAATGTTCATCATACTATTGTTTTTAAAGAATGGAAAAATAAAAATTAAAGAGAAATGCAAAGATCAGTGATAGAAGATCTAACCTCAACTATAACCATTTCACTTGTATCAAATCGATAGCATTTATAAAATAATTACATCAATTAAAAGGGAGTTCTCAGCATTTACTAATTACAACTTCACATCAGAATCAAGAGACTTAATGATGTGGGGTAAAGTTGTCATGTTATTGCCATGCATGTGTTTTATTCCTCTGAACTTCTATGATTTTTTGTGATTTATATTTCATATATCAGATATTATTGTGAATTCTGAGTATTTTATATGGTAACACTCAAAAGATTTCAGTCAAATAATTCTATTTGAAAACTACAGAGAGTTAACTTAATTTCAAAATAATTGTAAATATCCTGTAGTATGCAAAACAAAACAAATCATACATAAATGAGGTCATAAAAAGATCAGCTTCACTTGAGCGCCCTACTTATGAATATTGTTAATATTTGTTGTTTCAAGTATTTTTCAAGGATTATCAAACAGACACTACCCAGCCCATCATGAAAACCAACTTCCCCACAAAGGACTTTGTCTACACTTCCTGCTGCTTCAGGAATTATCGAAGTTCCCTCACACCACAGACATTCTCTTTTTTTATCCCACTCTGTTGGGCAGAAAATATAAAAGCTTGAAAACACACTACCAAGCTCAAAGACAACATCCTTATAAAACTCTTGACCTCACAATCTACCTCATCATGTACCTTGCACCTTTGTGTCTACTTTCTCTGTTACTGTAACACTATATTCTGCATCCTCTTATTTTTCCCTTGTTCTGGCTTGTTCATGTTTTGAAATTATCTTTATGAGTACATGGAAACAAAATTTTTCTGCTGTATCTTGGTACATGTTACAATAGTAAAACAATCCCCAAACTTTCCCTTTTAGGAATACTACACGGGGGAAAAAATCTGGAACCCCATAAAGTGAAAATCACAAGAATGAAATTTGCAAAGGGAACATCTAAAACAACCAAAAACACAGAATACCAATAAAGTCCCACCCATAAACCATGCAATTAATGATTTTTTAAAAAAACTGTTATGACTTTTATACTATCTATTTATTATTTTACTGATGTTTATTCCACTCAGTTATGAACTCTGAAAATGAACCCAAGCTTTAAATGAAGGATTTTTGAAAATTTCTACCTCAGCCAACGTTTGGTGGCAGACACTCACAATCTCCTGGCCCGTTTTCGTGTATGGACTATCTGTGCCTGCAAGTGAAAAGAGAAATAGTAAGTTCTACTGATGGTTTTTGAACAAGCTTGAACAAGCAAACTCAAAAATTTCCATAGAACTACCACCTATCATGGGTAAAGTTTTATTATTTACCACTTAGTCCAATTTCATGTACAAATTTCCATAGTAAAAATAGAAAATATTACATCATAAAGATATGGAGAAAAGCATCACAGAATTAGACCCTAGAACATTGTCAACTAAATACCCATTATAACACAAATTTTTATTGTCTCTCACATTCCCAACAACCACCCACTAGATTCTACCCCTCACTTATACACTAGGGGCAATTTACACCATCCAAACAAGCGTTTTTCAGATGTGGGTGAAAACCCAACTGAAGAAATCCACAAACTCTCAGGGAAACTCCACACAAACAGCAGTGTCAGGATTGAACCTGCATTACTGGCAATGAGTCAGGAACAGACAAGTCATATATTTACCATTATATTTGATGCTGTTTGTTAAAATAAGTTCCACATCTTGCAGGAAAGAGTCGCGATTCTGATACTTGTGTTTAGAAATATTCTGCAATGCCAAGAACATATGAAATAATTTAGACAATTCATAAAGTTAACATAGCTACTTCCAACAGATTTTCAGTTTAATTTTCATACCTTTCTCAATGTTTCAAGGTCCATTGGATTTGTAATTACTTTGTAATAATCAGGAACAAACTTCTTATTAACAGGATGATGGAAGGGCCAGGACTGACAGAGGGAAGGAGAATAGTTAACAATACACATAAAAACTCTCATGATTTAATTTTAATGTATTCTTTTCAAAAGACAAATAAACATTCTGACTTACATCTGCCACTGCCATCATCTTTTGAGTGACAATGTTATCCAATATGAAGGAGAAGGCAACCTGGTCATCATCATCCAGAAGAGGGTTGATGGCTTTCTCCAGGCGGACCAGTTTATCTTCTTTCTAATGAATGCAGTTAAAAATTTGTTACAGTAAAGTATACTTAACAACTTTTGAAGTGGGAGTCAGGGCGAAGCTTGAATCCCTGACTCTAATGGACTCTCTTCATTCATGTAGGTGAGGGAAATGGAGGGAGGCAGGGAGCAGAACAGATGCTCCCTGTGTCAGAGATTTGAACTCTAAATGTAGGTTGATCATCCTATGCAGCATTAAACAAGTACTACAATGTCAGCAGCTATCTTTCAAGTGGGAAGTCACACCAATGTTCACTCTGTAACCTCTGGTAAATGTTAAAAACAAAATCCATGGTGCAATTTTAAAAAATGGAAACTCTCCTTGGGCTCCAGGCCAATATTTATCGTAAGAACATAAAAACATAAGAAATAGGAGCAGGAGTAGGCCATGCAATAAGATCAAGGCTGATCTGACCATGGACTCAATCTCCACCTATCTGCCTTTTCTCCATAACCCAAATTCCTCTACCATGCAAAAATCTATCCAAACTTGTCTTAAATATATTTACTGAGGTAGCCTCCACTGCTTAATAGGGAGTAAATTCTAAGGGGAGTAAGAGGCGACCATGGCTGATGAGGGAAGTCAAGAACAGTATAAAAAGAGAAATATAACATAGCAAAGATGAGCGGGAAGCCAAAGGATTGGGAAAATTTAAAGAGCAACAGAAGATAACTAAAAAGGCAATACAGGGAGAAAAGATGAGGTACGAAGGTAAGCTAGCCAAGAATATAAAGGAGGATAGTAAAAGCTTCTTTAGGTATGTGAAAAGGAAAAAAATCAGTTAAGACCAAAGCTGAGCCTTTGAAGACAGAAATGGGTGAATTTATTATAGGGAACAAGGAAATGGCAGATGAGCTGAACATGTACTTTGGACCTGTCTTCACTAGGGAAGACACAAACAATCTCCCAGACGTAATAGTGGCCAGAGGACCTAGGGTAATGGAGGAACTGAAGGAAATTCACATTAGTCAGAAAATGGTTTTGGGTAGGTTGATGGGACTGAAAGCTGATAAATCCCCAGGGCTTGATGGTCTGCATCCCAGGGTACTGTAGGAGGTGGCTCTAGAAATCGTGGACGCATTGGTAATCATTTCCCAATGTGCTATAGATTCAGGATCAGTTCCTGTGGATTGGAGGGTAGCTTATGCTATCCCACTTTTTAAAGAAAAGAGGGAGAGAGAAAACAGGGAATTATAGACCAGTTAAGCCAGACATCAATGGTAGGGAAGATGCTGGAGTCAATTATAAAAGATGAAATTGCGGCACATTTTGATAGCAGTAACAGGATCAGTCCGAGTCAGTATGGATTTACGAAGGGGGAATCATGCTTGACTACTCTTCTGTAATTTTATGAGGATGCAGCTATGAAAATGGACAAGGGACAGCCAGTGGATGTAGTGTACCTGGACTTTCAGGAAGCCTTCGATAAGGTCCCACATAGGAGATTAGTGGGCAAAATTAGAGCACATGGTATTGGGATAGGGTACTGACATGGATAGAAAATTGTTTGGCAGACATGAAACAAAGAGTAGCGATTAATGGGTCCCTTTCAGAATGACAGGCAGTGACTAGTGTGAGGAGGGTGTTATGAGAATGCAGGGTGACTTGGACAGGTTGGGTGAGTGGGCAGATGCTGTTTAATGTGGATAAATCTGAGGTTATCCACTTTGGTGTCAAGAACAGGAAAGCAGATTACTATCTGAATGGTGTCAATTTAGGAAAAGGGGAAGTACAACAAGACTTAGGTGTCCTTGTTCATCAGCCACTGAAAGTAAGCATGTGGGTACAGCAGGTAATGAAGAAAGCTAATGGCATGTTGGCCTTCATACCAAGAAGAGTTGAGTATAGAAGCAAAGAGGTCCTTCTGCAGTTGTAAAGGGCCCTGGTGAGACCGCACCTGGAGTATTGTGTGCAGTTTTGGTCTCCAAATTTGAGGAAGGACATTCTTGCTATTGAGGATGTGCAGCGTAGGTTCACGAGGTTAATTGCCGGGATGGCGGGACTGTCATATGTTGAAAGATTGGAGCGACTCGGCTTGTATACACTGGAATTTAGAAGGATAAGCAGGGATCTGATTGAAACATATAAGATTATTAAGGGATTGGACATGCTAGAGGCAGGAAAAATGTTCCCGATGTTGGGGGAGTTCAGAACCAGAGGCCACAATTTAAGAAAAAGGGGTAGGCCATTTAGAATGGAGTTGAGGAAAAACTTTTTCATCCAGAGGGTTGTGGATCTGTGGAATGCACTGCCTCAAAAGGCAGTGAAGGTCAATTCTCTGGATGCTTTCAAGAAAGAGTTAGATAGAGGTCTTAAAGACAGTGGTGTCAAGGGATATGGGGAGAGGGCAGGAACAGGGTACTGATTGTGGATGATCAGCCATGATCACATTGAATAGCGGTGCTGGCTTGAAGGGTCGAATGGCCCACTCCTGCACCAGTTGTCTATTGCTTCATTAGGCAGAGAATTTCACAGATTCACCACTCCTTGGGAAAAGCAGTCCCTCCTCATCTTAAATTTACTCACCTGAATCTTGAGGCTATGTCCCCAAGTTCTAGTCTCGCCTACCAGTGGAAACAATTTTTCTGTCTCTATCTTATCTATCCCTTTCATAATTTTATGTGTTTCTATAAGATCTCCTCTCATCCTTCTGAATTCCAGCGAGTACAGTCTCAGGTGACTCAATCTCTCCTTGTAGTCTAACCCTCTCATCTCTGGAATCAATCTGGTGAACCTCCACTGCACCACCTCCAAAGCCAGTATATCCTTCCTCAAGTGAGGAGACCAGAACTGCACGCAGTACTCCAGATGCGGCCTCACCAGTACCTTGTATAGTTGCAGTATAACCTCCATGCTCCTAAATTCAATCCCTCTAGCAATTGAGGTCAACATAAGGTTGACACAATAAGCCTACAAGAAGAGAGTCTGTACTTGATCTGGTATTGGGAAATGAACCTGGTCAGGTGTAAGGTCTCTCAGTGGGAGAGCATTTTCTAGCTCCTTTACTATAACATTGGAGAGGGATAGGAACAGACAAGTTAGAGAAACATTTAATTGGAGGAAGGGAAAATATGAGGCTATCAGGCAGAAACCTGGAAGCATAAATTGGAAACAGATGTTCTCAGGGAAATGTACGGAAGAAATGTGGCAAATGTTCAGGGGATACGTGCGTGGGGTTCTGTGTAGATACCTTCCAACGAGACAGGGAAAGGACGGTAGAGTACAGGAACTGTGGTGTACAAAGGCTGTTGTAAATCTAGTCAAGAAGAAAAGAACTTATGAAAGGTTCAAAAAACTAGGTAATAATAGAGATCTAGAAGATTATAAGGCTAGCAGCAAGGAGCTTCAGAATGAAATTAGGCGAGCCAGAAGGGCTGTGAAAAGGCCTTGACGGAGAGGATTAAGGAAAACCCCAAGGCATTCTACAATTATGTGACGAGCAAGAGGATAAGATATGAGCGAATAGGACCAATCAAGTGTGACAGTGGAAAAGTGTGTATGGAACCGGAGGAAATAGCAGAAGTACTTAATTAATACTTTGCTTCAGTATTCACTACGGAAAAGGATCTTGGCGATTGTAGGAATGACTTGCAGTGGACTGAAAAGCTTGAGCATGTAGGTATTAAGGAAGAGGATGTGCTGGAGCTTTTGGAAAGCATCAAGTTGGATAAGCCACTGGGACCAGATGAGATGTACCCCAGGCTACTGTGGGAAGCAAGGGAGGAGATTGCTGAGCCTCTGGTGATGATCTTTCCATCATCAATGGGGATTGGAGAGGTTCTGGAGGTTTGGATGGTTGCGGATGTTGCTTCCTTACTCCAGAAAGGGAGCAGAGAAAGCCCAGGAAATTATAGACCAGTGAGTCTTACTTCAGTGGTTGGTGAGCTGATGGAGAAGATCCTGAGAGGCAGGCTTTATGAACATTTGGAGAGGTATAATATGATTAGGAATAGTCAGCATGGTTTTGTCAAAGGCAGGTCATGCCTTATGAGCCTGATTGAATTTTTTGAGGATGTGACTGAACACATTGAAGAAAGTAGAGCCGTAGATGTAGTCTATATGGATTTCAGCAAGGCATTTGATGAGGTACCCCATGCAAGGCTTACTCAGAAAGTAAGAAGGTATGGAATCCAAGGGAACATTGTTTTATGATCCAGAAATGGCTTGCCCACAGAAGGCAAAGAGTGGTTGTAGACTGTTCCTATACTAAATGGAGGTCGGTGACCAGTGGTGTGCCTCTGGGATCTGTTCTGGGATCCCCTACTCTTTGTGATTTTTAGAAATGACCTAGATGTGGAATTGGAGGGATGGGTTAGTAAATATGCTGATGACACAAAGGGTGGGGGTGTTGTGGATAGTGTGGAGGGCTGTCAGAGGTTACAGTTGGACATTGAAAGGATGCATAACTGGGCTGAGAAGTGGTAAATGGAGTTCAACCCAGATAAGTGTGAGGTGGCTCATTTTGGTAGGTCAAATATGATGACAGAATATAGCATTAATGGCAAGACTTTTGGCAGTGCGGAGGATCAGGGGGATCTTGGGGTCGAAGTCCATAAGACACTCAAAGCTGCTACGCAGGTTGACTCTGTATTTAAGAAGGCATACGGTGCATAGGACTTCAACAATCGTGGGATGGAGCTTAAGAGCTGAGAGGTAATGCTGCAGATATATAGGACCCTGGTCAGACCCCACTTGGAGTACTGTGCTGAGTTCTGGCCACCTCACTACAGGAAAGACGTGGAAATCATAGAAAGGGTGTAGAGGAGATTTACAAGGATGTTGCCTGGATTAGGAAGCATGCCTTATTGAATAGGTTGAGTGAACTCGGCCTTTTCTCCTTGGAGAGATGGAGGATGAGTGGTGACCTGATAGAGGTGTACAAGATTTTAGCGGCATTGATCCTGTGGATAGTCTGAGGCTCTTTCCCAAGGCTGAAATGGCTAGTACGAGAGGACATGGTTTTAAGGGGCTTGGAAGTAGGTACAGAGGAGATGTCAGGGGTAAGTTGTTTTACGCAGAGAGTGGTGAATGCGTGGAATGGGCTGCTGGCAGCGGTGATAGATGCGGAAACTATAGGGTCTTTTGAGAGACTCCTGGATGGATACATGGAGCTTAGAAAAATAGAGGGCTTTGGGTAAGCCTATGTAGTTGTAAGGTAAGGAAATGTTCAGCACAGCTTTGTGGCCGAAGGACCTGTATTGTGCTGTAGGTTTTCTATATTTCTGTGTTTCTATTCCATTTGTCGTCTTCAGCCTGCAGCACCTGCAAGCCAACCTTCTGCGATTCATGCACAAGCACTCCCAAGCAGTCCTTCTGCACAGCAGCCTGCTGCGATCTTTTACCGTTTAAATAATAATCTGATCGTCCAATCATCATCCGCCATTAGTAAAACTAATGTAACACCCTGTGAAAGGTTTCACTGCTAATGTAATGGTCTTTCTGTAGTAGCAGTGTTTGGGTTATGGTTAGAGATAACGGGTACTTTGGAACGTGAGCTGCCCAATGAGAGGAGTGTTTTTTCTGGCTGTGTGCCTTCTGGGATCTGAGGATCTAGGTCATTTGTTCGGCAGAAGATGGGGAGAGAAGGTGCCAGAAAGGAGAGGTTGTAGACACCAGAAAGAAGTGGACTTGGAATGGGGCTGGGAGTCAAAAAAGCCCAGGGAATCAATGGAGGACCAGTGGAAGGAAAACCATGAGCTCCAACTTGTGCACTGTTTCATTAAAATAGGGCCTTTTCTTTTCATTTTACTTTACTAACCCTTTAGTCAAATTAACAATTTTAAGGCTAAATCATTTAATTGCATATGATGTATCATCCGTTATTTTGTGGAACTGATTTGTAACAGGGTAACACATTACACAGCATCCACACAAACAGGAGGTTTTGCACCTCAACTGCATACGTTTAGTGGGGCCAGGGATAGTCTTCCCTAGACTTATGTAGCCGACAGGACCTGAGGGTTACACTAATGCTCTGTAAATGAACGTCCTTATCAGCATAAACTGACGACCATCTTTAATGGTGATTATACTTCATAACAACATTTGGTGGGAGATGTGCAAATGAGTTTTTCAAAGGGTTAAAAGATTTTGTTCAACAGCTTTTATAATGCCTTCCACACGCTTATAGAATCCTCTTATCAACTGCACATGAAAAATAGTTTTCAGTGAAGATAATCTGCCTAACAGAAAAGAAAAACTGCAGATCGTAATGGATACACCTTAGCAAATCACAGAAACCTTCTGTAGAGTCTCCTTACAGTTCATGCTGCCTCAGTGAAGCAACCAGCATAATCAAAGACCCTGCACACCGCAGACATTCTCTCTTTCCCCCACTCCATCAAGCAAAAGATACAAAAGCCTAAAAGCACGTACTAAGGGCTCAAGAGCAGCTTCTACCCTGTTGTAACTTGACTATCAAATGGTTTCCTAATACAATAAGATGTACTCTTGACCTCACTATCTATCGTATTATGAGCTTGCACCTTATTGTTTCCCCTGCACTGGACTTATGCTGTAGCTATTACACTTTATTATGCATTGTTATTATCTTACCTTGTTCTATCTCAATGTAATGTGTAATGATCTGATCTATATAAACAATATGCAAGAAAAGCTTTTCACAATAACTCGGTAGATGTGATAATAATAAATCAATCCCTAATCTAAGATTCCTTCAGAAAATTAACACATGGAGCACAGCTCTCATACATTCTTCCAATTTCAACTCACTCTTTTATACATTTTAGCATTCTCATTTTAAACAGTACAAGTGGGGGTGGGGTGGTCAAACACACAGCTAGGTTGTAATGAGGAAAAAAATTATACAGAATAACTAAATGTAGATGTGCTAAATCTCAAATAAAAACAGAATATGCTGAAAATACTCAGCAGCTTAGGCAAATTTTATGGACAGAGATCAGAATAAATATTTCAGGTGAATCTTAAGAAAGATTAGAGCAGTTTGTAACATTCCCAGTTATGATCTTCCTTCTCAGATACTCCCTAACCTGCTGACTATTTCTCAAATGTTCTGTTTTTATTTCAGATTTACAGAATTTGTAGTTTTGTGCTTTATGAAATATCATGACTCACCTCTTTGAATTTCATGTCACAAAGGTCCACCATACTCTGGGCAATTTGGGTCAGAGGATGCTTTGGACCTGGAGAGATAAACCTAGTGCTTAGTGGAACCATTGCATAAATTGCTTCAGTGGCATTATACCAAGATGTTTACTACCCCACAATTGTATCTTCCTCACAAAACTAACCAAGTCACGAACATATAAAATCTCTAATGAGCCCTTGAAGTCTGTGTCTCAGGTTGTCTTCACATAAACATTACAGTTCAAGTAAAATCTCCCACTTGTATCTCCTCTTGTAGTCTCCTTTTCAAGCAATTAATTTTCATTCAGTGAATATCTAGAATAAGCTTTAGCATTTCAACTGTGTAATTACCATGCTACAAAGAATGTGTACCTTCATATTACTGTTTCATCAATCTGTTGAAAAAATACCATACAACCCGTTATAATCATATTTATGATAATCACTTAACTATCTCAATCTAATGTATAAGGCTTTAATATTTAACCCCTTTCTTCACAACAAGTTCCTGACATAGAATCCTAGCAGACAAATCTCACATTTATTAAAGTACTTCATTTACTCAAGTCCCCAAAAATGGACAAATTATTTCTAACGTGGTCCAAGATCTTTATTAGTTGAACATTGTACTTTAAAGAGGTCTATTCAATTCATTTATGATACAATCTAATTGCACTGCCAGTTTTTATGAAGTATATTCTGTACAGGATTACTTTGCTCTTCTGGTCTGTTTATAAAATATCGGTTTAAAGTTATTTTCCTTTCCTCATTCTCATTTTACTTTTGTTTTTACAAAACTGAATTCCAACTGTTCTGTGTGTGTTCATCCATTCCACTATTTATTACTACTCCACTAATATTACTATTTTAGTATTGCAGATAAGCAAATTCTAGAAAACATCTAGAAACACAAGTACTTTAGAATACAATTTGCAGTTTTGAATTTAAAATTAAGTTACAATTCTCACCATTATAAGTAGCACAGTTTTTAACAATAAGTTCTATTTGCTCTCGGAACTCTTCCCGCGAATGGCACATTCTTTTGCGGACATTCTCTCTCAAGGTCTGCAAGTCCATTGGTTTTGTAATGATTTTATAATAATCTTTCACAACCTTTGCATTAACTGGAGTATGAAATGGATAAGTCTGGCAAAGAAAGAGAACAAATTAGTATAAAGAATACAATGAAATTAAATTGTCTCTCTTAACTGAACTAACACATTATCTGTTGATACAGCTGCTTAAAACTTAATAAGAAAACTGGCATAGAATGGTATTGTGGCAACCCACTTTCTGCGCAGGCGAACCGGCTCACAAATAGCCTGTGCACGGGGAGAGACTTTGGTAATGCACCTCTGGCGTGATTTCCACCCGGAGAGGGTGGGAACTAGGGATTAAAAGCCAGCGCCGCGAAGTTTGGATAAACTAATCTCGAAACAACTTACCGTCTGTGTGTCATTGTTTCTAGCTCTGTATGTAGTACATCACTACAGTATCATGCAACAGGTTAACAGATAGTCCAAAGGGTTGTATTTACAGTGGATGTTATCACAAGAAGGCTCAAAGATCAATTTTTATGAACCACTGATCTCAAACTAGTATCTACAATCATCAATTTTAAACCTTTTGAGCAATACATCCAAGTCCACAAGGAACTGGATCAAAGTTCACCAAACTGCCAATAACAGATTTAAACAAATGGAAAAAAAACTTTCATCAGATCAGTCTGAAGTGAATGACCTCATATTTCAGCTTGCCCTTCCTGCTGCTAAGGTTAAATTAAATAATATCTTGGAAGTCTCACATTTACTAGGTCTCTCATGTCATTGATAATTCCTTCCAGTATGCTTGACAAGGTTACCATTGGGTCTGTTCGTCTTCTGTGAATGGATTTGTGAGGTCTCTTAAAAGGGAAAGTAAAAGCAAAAATCAGTATTTTTCAATATCAAGAATTCTAAATAAAACCAAGAAAAAAAAAATCAAATAGTACCTGAATAATTCTCACCAGTTCATCACATCTTGCAGATCTCATCATCAGCACCACCACTCAAATCATTACTGGACTTCCTATTCTTCTCCCCCGCACCTCTCAATGGTCCATCAGACACGAAGCATAATAAATTCACCCATTGTATTCACTGTCTGCTCAATCTATTAAATATTCTGAATTTAAATTCTGTACCTCATTCAAAAACTCTTCAATGGGCTTGTCTGAATTGACTCCATATGTTTCTTTCAACTCTATCTCAGCCATTTTCCTTCATTCACCTGTCATGTATGCTACTCATTTCATACTTTAAATGACACTTCGGCTAAAGTATTGCATTTGAGTATTTTCCCAGATCTTAACTTGAGGCAATGTAAAATTTTAAAATCCCCTTCAAAGTCTATGCTGATAATAAACTTTCATTCACATTTCCAAATTCTTCACCTATCTGTTCACTGAGGACCACTGTAAGCTTTGAGGTTAACTATGCTAAAACCAAAGCAAATTATTTTACTGTAAAGGGAAGCAGATTAAATCAGCAAATGAAATATTTTTTCTGAATACATTCACATAAAGTTCCTATTTTGGCTAACAATAAATAATGTGTTAAGAGCAAACCATTAGGAATATTGAAGAAATATAGTTTCATTGCTTGAATTGAAATTACAGTAATTTTACCTGCTATTCTAAGGCTGTTTTAAATCCTCAAATAATTCTGTAATTGCTTCAAAACTAGCTATACTTCAGAAGGCAGTAGAGGTGAAAATAGCACTTACATTTAGGTAATCACAATGGACGGTAGTTCCTACCCTTCTGCGGCGTTTTGGAGGAAGCTGTTGTTTGGGGAATTTGAGAACCAAAGATTTCCTGCGTACTTCATCTGCACTGAATGACAGAGAATAAAATAATATTAGAGAAAGGATAAGCTTCAGAAAACAAGATGCAAAATTAATTGTGCCACAATTTAGATGTCAGAAAAAACTTTGCTAAAGCACATCACCAAGTGTATAAAGTAGACTTACAAATATTTCATGTGCAACTGTGAAAGCGCAAAATACAAGTTCAAATAATACAAGATGACCATTCAGCCCCTGTGCCTGGGCCACAGTTCAACAAGGTCACAACTGCTTTCACCTACATGCACCACTTTCTGTAGTAACCACTTCTTTGATTTCATGAACATCTACCAACCTCTCCATTATGAATACACCTAAACATAAATAATGACTATTAGAAACACTCTACTAAAGAATGTGAAGAGACACACAATTCTTCTAATGAAATATTCTGGTGTAATTTTAAAAGATAAGGTAAAGGTTTTAAAAATAATTTAAAATGACCTTCAAAACGCTGGAATCAGAATGTCTGCATTCAAATGACATTAATAGAAATATTTTAAAAAGTAAGCAGAACAATAGCTCTGATCCAAAGCTAACATTTAATCCATTATCCATGGACACTACCTCACTTTTTAAAAAATATGCAGTATTTGTGTTTTTGCACATTTTTAAATAATCTATTCAATATATGTAATTGATTTACTTATTATAATGTTTTATATTATTTATTATTATTTTTCTCTCTCTGCTAGAATATGTATTGAATTGAACTGCTGAGGCTAAGTTAATAAATTTCACGTCACATGCCGGTGATAATTAACCTGATTCTGATTTAGTAACTGCATCCAATGTTTCCTATTTTTATTTAAGTGATTTTTTTGGCAGTATAATTAACTAATATAATGCTCATGACCATACAAAGTTCACCTAACCAACCATAAGTACTGGCACAAAAGATCTGAAATGGAGTTCAGGGCCTTAGAACACAGTAAAAAGTGAGACCACGTGCAGTCTTAAGGAACGGGATATAACACTGATACAAGGCTCTCCTAGGTCTGGGAGCACTGAACAGAGGAAGTGATCTGGAAAGAAAGAGAGTGAGAAATTTCATTAAGTGAAAGCACTTTTAAAGTACATTTCATGATTTAAAAAGGGCCTGTAGTCTTGAATCAAGGTCCACAAAGCTGCCACAAACAGTTTTGTTAAATACTTAATTTTGTTTGTAAATACTGCCTTGGAAGATTTGATCTACATAGAATTCGTCTCTTGCTTTCATGTTAAATCACAACTTCTTACTTACCTCTCAATGAGCTGTTTGCCAAGAACGATTTTGGTTCCTTCTACTTTGATAAGTTCCTCATTATCATTCGGTATAACAGTCTTTTCAAGCTCCTCTTCTTGTTCTTCAGTCATAGCAACAGGGTTACTTGGAGGAGCATTTGTTTGGTAATACAAAGGACAAAACTTATTGGTTCTCATGTGTCCAATGGCACCACAAGCACCACATTTTAACTATTGGAAAGTAAGAGAAACAAGAGAGACTTGAGTTTCATACTGAGTTTCCAACTGTGAATGTTTTTTATAAAATTCAAAAAAGTTCAAGTTCAAAGTAAACTTATTATCAAAGTATATATATGATATCATATACAACTCTGAGATTCATTTTCTTGCAGGCATTTACAGTAAATACAAGAAATACAACAGAACCAATGAAAGGCTGCACTCAACAGGATGGACAAACAACCAACATATAAAAAACAACAAACAGTGCAAATACAAAAATAAATAGTAATAATAATATTAATAAATTAACAACAAATGAAGAACATGAGATGAAGAGATCTTGAAAATGAGTTCATAGTTAATGGGAACTATTCAGCATTGGGGTGAGTGAAGCTGAGTGAAATTATCCCCTCTGATAACTTGAGCCCAATGGTTGTGGGGTAACAACTGTCCCTGAACCTGGTGGTGTGGAACCTGGGGCTCCTGTACCTTCTTCCTACATAAATTACATTTTAGTTCCATAAATGATCTATAAACTAGCTCTAATCATAGTACTTCTATCCTTCAAGTACACATCAGATATATGTGCATACAAAAGGGAGAGGTTATTTTTTAATATTCTCCACAAAACACATGTGCTCTGAAGACCATATGCAGAATGCAATTCCATCTCATCCTACTGACAGTACATCCTGGGACAATCACTGGGCAAACAGATCCTGGAAAGTGATCAAAGGAAAGGTTGTGTGCGATTTACAGGGGAACCTGTAGGAATTGGTGTTCTCATTCACTTTCTGCTTTTTCTTTCCTAGTAGCAGATTTTGCTGGTTTAAGAGAAACTATCCAAGTGGCCTAGGCAAAATAACTATAGCATACCCTGTATTTATTCATTTGTTTTCAGTATCTGGGCATCACCTACAACCCCAGCATTTATTGACCACCCCTGACTGTCCTTAAGAAGATGCCTTAGATCTTCCATAGCATTGGATGTGGAAACTATAGAAAGGGTGCAGAGGAGATTTACAAGGATATTGCCTGGCTTGGGGAGCATGCCTTATGAGAATAGGTTGTGTGAACTCGGCCTCTTCTCCTTAGAGCGATGGAAGATGATAGATGACCTATTAGAGGTGTACAAGATAATGAGAGGTATTGATCATGTGAATGGTCATTTCCCATGCCTGAAATGGCTAGCACAGGAGGACATAGTTTTAAGGTGCAAGGTGCTTGGAAGTAGATATAGAGAAGATGTCAGGGGTAAGTTGTGTGTTTTTTTTTACACAGAGGGTGGTGAGTGCATGGAATGGGCTGCTGGCAACGGTGGTGGAGACAGATACCATAGGGTCTTTTAAGAGACTCGAAGATAGGTACATGGGGCTTAGAAAAATATTGGGCTATGGGTAACTCTAGATAATTTCTAAAGTAAGTACATGTTTGGCACAGCATTGTGGGCCAAAGGGCCTGTATCGTGCTGTAGATTTTCTATGTTTCCATCTAATGAAAGGTCTTAAGCTTGAAATGTTAGATGCTTCTCTTTCTACTGAGCTGCTGAGCACTTAAGTCTGTTTCTCTTTCTTTTGACTTGCTGAGCATTTCAACGTGGTCTGCTTATGTTTTAGATTCCCAGTATTGGCAGCTTTTTTTTATAATTTACAATACATTCCCATAGCCAAGGTAAATCCAGCAACAATAAAGAACACAATGGGCTGTGGCCTTGCTGGGAACCTGCAGGTTGCTGTATTCTAATGTGTTCCTTTTGTACTTCTTGGTGGTAGATGTTACAGATTTGGCAGGTGCAGCTGGAATTTCCTGCACATGTAATGCAGTACATTTGCAGGTTATGTGCAAAGTTAGAAAGAATTAATGTTTGGATTGGTTGATGGGGTGTCAATCAAGAAAGTGCTTTGTCCTAGATGGTGTTGAACTGATTCAGTAAGTGAAATGTACTCCATCATGCTCTTAGCACCTTGTAAATGGTGGAAAACCCTGGGGATATTTGGAGTTGAGCCACTCACTACAGGATATCCTGCTGGTGCAGTCATGGTTTTATGAAACTGATTCAACTGAGTTTAAGGTCAGTGGTGACTCCCGGAATGCAGATGTGAGATTTAACCACAGTAATGATCTTGGGCGGATGGACCCTCTCATTGGAAAAGACACCACATGACACTTAGTAGCCTTTGTCTAAGTTTTTCTGCAGGTACAAACTGCTTCAACTGCTAATGACTAGTGAACAAAACTGAAAACGCTGTAATAATCGTTGAAAATCTGATTATTTTCACTTCTGACATTATGAAGGAAGAAAGTTCATTGATGAAATAACTGAGAATGGTTAGGTCTAAGTGCAACTCCTGCACTTGTGTCTTATGGCTAGAAATTATTGATCGCCAACAACATCACCGTTTGCTTGAAGTTCTTCAGCTTTACACTGGCACTTATATGCTAAACCCCACCACCTTAAAGATAGAAATATTCTTGGAGATACTCGTCTCATTAGCTGTTTCACAAACCACCACCATCTGGCTTCATAGTTACAAACTGTGGTTGAATACAGTTCTGTTGCAGTTGACGGTCCACTGTTCCTCAAGAATGCCCACATTTAAGCTGCCAGATTTTTTTCTAAGTCTATTTCATTTAACATTTTGGGAAACTCATACAATATCATGTCCTGAAATCTAAAACAAGATTTAGTCTGTATAAGGCTCACTCCAACCAATGCAACAATGGGCAGGTACAGATGGCACAGGTCAATGGCAAGGATAATCAATAGCTTTATCCCTTGATGGTGCCTTGCTCACATCATGCCTAGATTCAGCCAGCTTGGTTAATAGTGATGAACCCAAGCCACTCTTCGATTTTGGATGATGAAGTCCCCATTCAGAGTTTATTCTGAAATTAATTACCTTAAGGTCAGGCCTTTCTTTGACTTTTTTGGGTTTCTTTTCTGGAGGTCCTTTTAATTTCTCTTTTTCCTGATTTCTTTTGAGTCTCCTAAGTTGCTCCTGAATTCTGCGTCGTTCTCTTCTCATTTCCTCACGATGTTGTTCATCAAACAGTGCAAATTTGCGGCTAACAAAAAATAAGCACAAAATTGTAAAAAAAAGGCAAGAAGAATGAATAATTTTTCCATCCATTTTCAATGTTTTTTACTCTTCATCCATTGCCTTCTTAGACCACAGTAAAATGAATCTAAGCCACACTGCACTCCATTCCAATAAAAGAATGCATCCACATTTTTCTTTGAATTGCTTAATGTGAACATAGAATTTTACAGTACAGGTAAATGCCCTTCAGCCTATGATGTCTCTGCCAAACATAGCAAATGAAATACCTCCCTTCTACCTGCACTCAATTCCATATTCCTCCCTTCTTTCATATTCATGTGTCTCTCTCATTCTAAACGTTAAGCCAGATGGTAGGCTGGAGAACACAAGGGATATCTTTTCTTTATGAACAGATAAATCTATCTGTATAGAATTCAATCTGACATTTATTTGCCCAATGGCAGATTCTACCTCTTTCCTCAAAGTATCTCCATAAATATGAAAACTTGAACATTTCTACAACTAGTTTTTCTACCAATAATTGACATTTCATCTCCAGGCAATTTATAGTTCGGCAAAACCTGATTATCAAAAGGGACAGCAATAAGGTACAGATCAGTAACTGCAGTGGATTTGAAGTAATGCTTTACAAGTGAGAGATAGAAGATTAACAAAAAGAAAGTGAAAAATGAAACCTCAATTACAAAGCACAATTCAGAATGTTAAGCCATCCCAAACATTACAGCTAATGAAGCAACCTGAAAGTAAAACAGAAAATTACCAAAAAAAATGTTTTTCTTGCACCTAGGTGAATGAAATAATTGGCTAGAACACTTTTGCATCTATCAAGAGAATCTCAGTTTATCATCTCCTTCCATAGATTATATTTCAATAAACTGATTTTGAACACCCCAATTGTCCTTTAGTTTACTCTTTGCTACAAATCTATCCAAAGAATTATTTTCACTTCTGATTATTTCCACTGCAAAATGAAAACCAAGTATTATATAGCCTCAAATATTACGTAACTTCATGCAGAATAATGAAGTACAACTAAGGTACAGTTCAAGCTGAGGAGAAATAATTGTAATAATAAAATAAAATTCAACTTACATGAAGTCTTCATCTTTTGTGGTCCTTATTCTAACATATGCATCAATTACAGCAGCTTTCCTGACAGTCTCACATCTCACGTACTCCTTCCCATCTTCATCACGGAATGTACGATAGATCTTCAGCCGTCGTCCTGTAGCTGAGGAGTTAAGACTGGTAACAGAGGCTGTGTCATCATCTTTATGAAACACCCCTGGGGTTGGAGTACTGCATGCTAAAAGACAAAAAAAAGGGATTTGGATAAATGTCAGGTTGTTTAATGTTACAAAATAATATATTTAATCCAAAGATAAAATAATAGACAGTAGATCTGAGTGGATTATTAGATTTTGCATTGAACTATCCTCTTTCTCAGATCCAAACTCAGCAAGATGAAAGTCAACTTACTCTGATGCTACATAAAACAAATTTGGCTGTTTTAAGTTAGTTCCTCCTTAGACTGGCCCTTAAACTGAGCCAATTATGGCACGGAAATGCAGTTTTAAAATGCAAACTGCAGAATAATCGAGAATGGTCATCTAAATTGGAGTTGAAAAAAATATGAATGGACAAAATCAACACCAGAATAAAACTGAAAATAAGATTATTTTCCAACATTTATAAAATTTACTGCGCACACCAAAAAAGGATACAGTTTTGCTCATCTGTCTCAATATTATAAACAATCATATTCTGAAAAACAGACACTGCAATTTTGAGTGTTTTTCAAAAAAAAAGATAACTATTTAGGTTCAATTAACATTTGCGCCATGAACCCCTTCAAAGCTTAACATGCCATACTAATTTTTATTATCTATCCTCACATACTGCCACTGCATAATTTCCTTCTTCTGTCCAACTCTGCCTTTAGTTCCTCTTATTCCAGCAGTCATTCACACATATGAGAAGCTAAAGGAACAATCAGTAAAACATTGCTTCTTCTGCAACAATATCAAATGTAACTCACATGAACCTTTCCTGTCTTTCTTCTCCTTTTTATCACGGTCTTTGTCATTTCCCATTTCTTCTCCCATCAACATCCTCTGCAGTTCCTTACGTTCCTGTTCCTCACGCTCACGAGAAAGTTGTGAGCTTGTTTTCTTGTTCTGTAACATGTTTTCAATATTTTTTCCCATTTCCTCAAAATCACTGTCTTCTGCTGAGCTACTGTCTGTGTCTGTTGAGAGAACCTCAGTTGAAGATAGGACCCTAAAAATTAACAGAAGAATTGAGTATTCTGAATTGTCAATTGGGTAAAAAACATCTGCTGAATCCATTAATAGAACTGTAAAACAACTTAACCTTCAACTAACTTTGAAGTCAGCTCAGAGGTAGTACTGAGAAACTGGAGGTCAGTCCAAATCTTTTGTTTGGCATGAGCATGAAGATGCAGTGTAATAATGCTGGCACCCGAATGGAGTAGTTATTTTGGAATCAAACAAATGTAGGGCTCTCAGTGCAATTAACTGTGGTGTTAACTGTTTAGGTTAACAAAATGGTTTCAAATATATGGAACTCTGGTGATCTCTGCCCCACATCATTTCTATGTGGTAGTCACATACAGTAAATGTAACCACCACATTGCATTAAATACAGTCTTAAAGTCAGAGGGAGTTACAACACAGTAACAATTCCATCCACATCAACCACCCATTTACATGAATTTTACATTAACTCTACTTTTTAATGACATACTTTTCAACCATTAGAAAATGTACTAAGAGTATGATTCACTTTAATGCTCAAAAAGTTATCAGATAGGAACATGTTTTCAGTTTGAAAAAAGGGAATAATCCAACAGGTTAAAAACAATAATCCTTCAGTAATAATCACCTAGACCTCAGCTTTAGCGGATCTTTGGAAGACAAGGTTCTGTCAACAGCATCAAATTTTAGATCTAAAATGCAGCGAGCAGCACTTGGAAAAAGTATGCATTTAATTCCATGTTGAGATTTGAAATGCTCATCAATGGAGATCTTTAGCATAGTATCTAAAAGTAGTTTTGGAAAAAATGGAATTACATTTGACTGAGAACTAAAATATTGCAGTCAATATTGCAGTCTTCTGATCATTTTGCAAATTTTTGCTGGAAAATAAAATGTGGTTCTTACAATAATGTTATTGCAAAGTACTCTGGTGCAGTTTGAAGTTCAAAGACAGAATAAGGTTTCCAGATGGTTAAACCAATGTCTGTGCTTTAATTTTAAGATACAAATAAAAGTAAACCCATCTTTGGCAGAAAAACTGTAAATCCAAAGGCATAATCATTAACACGCGGAAACTGATTACTAACAAGTAGTACAGTATAAGAGTTAAAACAAGTAGTAATAACAATTGTCATTAATCACAAAGAAAACATGACATTGCCATCTGAAAAAATACAACTCACAAAGGACTGGATGACTATTGCAATGCAAATGATGCATGTTAACTGAATTTCAATGTTTAAGAGCAGCTTGGTTAGGTACACGAATGGCAGGGGTATGCAGGACTGTGGTCTGGATGCGGATCGATGGGACTAGGCAGTTTAAATGGTTCAGCATGGACAAGATGGGCTGAAGGACCTGTTTCCATGTTGTACTTTTCTATGACTCTATTCAGTCTAAGGGACAAGTTGTATACTGACAACTTCATCAGAAAAAAAAACAAGGGTTGCTTTCCTATGTCTTAATTTATTTCCTTAACTTGACCAAGGTGCATTTTAGTTCCATGGCTAAATTCAAGTGTTAGCTAATTGATAAAGATCAACTGATATAGGACATTTAGCACTGGCAACAATAACTTAGCAATATTTTTGATAAAAATAAATGAACATTTTAATATATTATTGAACTAAATCCAATTCAATCATATTTCCTCTTTAGATGTGACATTCTGTGGGAAGGCTTCAAAACAGTGAAACTTAATGGGAATTAAACTTCTTTAAAATTTGAGTCTTCAAACAATATACACACCAATTCTAACATCAACTTATATTTGATGGAAGTTAACACTGAAGATATAAAATAGTAAGAATTCTTTCTTACTTGTTCTGAAGATCAAAAATGCGTTGACACTCCTCCTTGTATCGCTCCTGATGTTCAGCCACTGAAAAACGTGATCCACGGGCAAATTTGCTCATGGGGGTATCTCCTGACCTGGCTTGTTCTGTTGACATTGTACGCACAACATCAATGACCTCCCATCGAGAAAGCTTTTTAATCTGTCAAGAAAAATAAAAGCATCAGCTTTAATCAAAAGTTTCAGATTTGTTTAGTTGTTGCATATAATGATACTGTTTTTTTTATTTCACACAGAAGATATAATTCCAACAAATCAAGTTTATTAATGATTTCTGTAAGTTTCTAAAGATCCTTGTCACTCTGCTCCAAAGCAGTCCAGTGAGAGACTTCTCTTCTCCTCACCTGCCTATCACCTCCCCAATACCCCTCCTTCCCTTTCTCCAATTTTCGACTCTTTTCTCCTATCATATTCCACATCTAGCTCATCTGTGATGATTCACTCCTAAAAGAGTTAAATGCCTTTCATGTATGGTTTAAAAGGGAGAATAAAACTACAGCTGTGCAAATCCATGCAGCATCTGGTGACCCAGTAATCTCTGTCTCGGAGGCTGATGTCAGCATATCTTTCATGAGGTATCAGGACCTGATGGTGTACTTGATAGGGCACTGAAAGCCTGTGCCAACCTACTGAAGGGAATGTTCAAGGACATCTTTAATCTCTCCCTTCTGCATTTGGAAAGGGCAACAATCATACCAGTGCCCAAGAAGAATGATAATCACCCAGTTGCACTCATATCTAATGTGATGAAGTGCTCTAAGAGGTTAGTCGTGGCCAGAATCAATTCCTGCCTAAGTAAGGACCCAGACCTGCTGCAATTTGCCTATCATCACAATAGTTCTAAAACAGATGCAATCTCACTGGCTCTCGACTCAGGCTTGGATCATCTAGACAATAGCAATATCTAAGTCAGACTGCTGTTTATTTATTACATCTCAGTGTTCAACACAATCTCAGTACTAATCAACAAACTCCAAAACCTGGGCCACTGTGCTCGTTCTGTAACTGGATCCTTGACTTCCACATCAGGAGACCACAGTCTGTGTGCAACAGAAATAACATTTCCTCCACACTGACAATCAACACTGGCAAACCTCAAAGATGCGTGCTTATCCCACTGCTCTACTGTCTCTACACCCATGACTGTATAGCTAGGCACAGTTCAACTGCCATCTATAAATTTGCCAATGATACAACTATTGTTGGCTGAATTTCAGACAGTGGTGAGGAGGCGTACAGGAGTGGCATAAACAGTGGTGCTGTAAAATTTGTGAATCCTGTACGATTTCCTTTACTTCTGCATAAATACGACCTAAAATGTGATCATGTAAGCCCTAAAACTAGATAAAGAGAACACAATCAAATAAGTAACACAAAAAAAAACACACTTCATCTCTTTGAGAAAAATGACCCAATATTTCATGTATTTGTTGGCAAAAGTATGCGAACCTCTGGGGTAATGTCTTCTACAAAAGCTATTTGGAGTCAGGTGTTCCAATCAATGAGATGAGATTGGAGGTGTGGGTTGCAGAGGTACCCTACCATATAAAAAAAGACACACACAGGTTACTAAGATGCATGAAGCTAGAAAAGGTTACAAAAGCATTTTTAAAGACCTGAGTGTTCATCAGTCCACAGTAAGAGAAACTGTCTACAAATGAAGGAAACTCTGTATTGTTGTTACTCTCCTTGGGAGTGGGCATCCTACAAAGATCACACCAGGAGCACAACATGCAATGCAGAAGGAGGTGAAAAAGAACACAGGGTAATAGCAAAAGATACAGAAATCTCTAGAACTTGCTAAAGTGTCTGTCCTCTGTCTACTATAAGAATTAGAAAAATGGTGTTCATGGAAGGATACAATGGGGGAAACTACTGCTTTTGCAAAAGACCAGCTGGATGTTCTACAACACTTCTGGAACAATGTTCTGTGGACAAATGAGACAAAAGTTGAACTTTTTGGCAGAAATGCACATTGCTATGTTTGGAGGAAAAAGGGCACTGCACACCAACACCAAAACCTTACCCCAACTGTGAAGCATGATCAAAGGAACATCATGGTTTGGGGCTGCTTTGCTGCTTCAGTGTCTGGATACCTTGCAATTGTTGAGGGAACAATGAATTCAAAATTGTATAAAGATATCTTTCAGGAAAATGTCAGGGTAGCAGTCCATCACCTGAAGATTAATAGAAGTTGGATAATTCAACAAGACCGAAACATAAGAATAAATCACCAACAGAATGGTTTAAAAAGGAGAAAATTTGTGTTTTGGAATGACAGAGTCAAAGTCTTGTCCTTAATCCTATAGAAATGTTGTGGAAGGACCAAGGAAGCCCAACAACATCCCACAGTTGAAGCAGTTTTGAAAGGAGGAATGGCCTAAGTTCCTCCAAGCCGATGTGCAGGACTGTACAATAGTTACCGGAACTGCTTGGTTGAAGTTACTGCTGTACAAGGTGGTCACACCAGTTACTGAAAGCAACAGTTCACATACTTCTCCTAACAAATACATGTATTACTAGATCATTTTTCTCAATAAATAAATGAACAAGAATAATGTTTTTGTGTTATTTCTTTAATTGGGTTCTCTTTATCTAGTTTTAGGACTTAGGTGAAGATCTGATCACATTTTGGGTCATATATATATATATATATATACACACACACACATACACAGAAATAGAGAAAATTCTACAGGGTTCACAAACTTTCTAGCACCACTGTAGATCAGTTGGTTTGAGTGGTGTTGAAACAAAAACCTTGCCCCCAACGTCATTAAAACTAAGGAATTAACAGTGGACTTCAGGAAGGCAGAAGTCAAGGAACACACACCAGTCCTCATCGAGGGATCAGCAGTGGAAAGGTTGGGCAGATTCAAGTTCCTGGGGATCAACATTTCTGAAGATCTATCCTGGGCCCAACATACTGATGCAATTACAAAGAAGTAACAACAGTGGATAAGTGGATATATTTCATTAGGCATTTGAGAAGACTTGGTATGTTACCAAAGACGCTCACAAATTTCTACAGTTGTACTGTACCATGGAGAACATTCTCACTGGTTGTTGCATCACCATCTGGTATGCACAGGATCAGAAAAAGCTACAGAAAATTGGAAACTCAGCCATCATGTGCACTAGTCTCCTGAGTGAGGCGTACCTTCAAAAGGTGATGACTCAAAAAGGTGCTATCCATCATAAGGACCCCATCACCCAGGACATGCCACCTTCTCATTGCTACCATCAAGGAGAAGGTACTGGAGTCTTAACACGCACATTCAATATTTCAGGAGCAGCTTCTTCTCCACCGCCATCAGATTTCTGAATGGACAATGAACCCATGCACACTTTATTTGCTCTCTTTTTGCACTACTTATTTAATTAAATTTTATATATGTGTAGTGTGTGTGTGTGTGTCTTACGTCATCCCCCTCTCCCAACTACCTAGTTTCATTTGTCACCTTTGTGTTTGTACTCCTTCCCTTCCACCCATCATCTTAATCTGACTTCTTCCTCTTTCTTTTCCAATTCTGATGAAAGGTTTCGGCATGAAATGCTGACTATTTATTTATTTCCATAGGTGCTACTTGACCTGCTAAGTTCCTCCAGCATTCTGTATGTGTTACAGTGAAAGATTTATTCCTGGTAAAATTGTACAATGGAACAACTTACTTCTTCCTCAGGAACTCCGAACTTCCGAAGAAGCTGTTTGGCATTTTTCAAAGATAGTCGCCGCAGGTCCGCATCTGTTCCTGTCACTGTCTTCTTCACTGGTTGAGGCTGATTGTCATCCTGGAAATCAAGTCAAATTTTAAAATATACTTTGCACTTACTCATAAAATTTAAAGCAGTAAAGCAGCACCCAGGGGAAAATGTACATAGTATTTACAGACTGCGGCAAAGCTGAACCTGGGTCGTTGGTGCTGCAATAGCTATGTAACCACTGTGCTATAATGCCTAATTTATGGTGGAATCAAATCAGACCTTCTCTCAGCACTGGATATCAACAGTGGGATCCTATATAGACTTTCTACTAGCATTAAATTCATTCTACCCTTTGGTTTTATGTTGCATCACAACATTTATGGGTTTAAAGGCAATTACTGGGATCCACCTCCAAAGTCTGCTCACATGCAAAGTAGATTTTATTAAATAACTAACATAAATTTTAAACAAATTCTTTGTGTTAGTATGCTCCATTATCCAAAGTTCATAAGATTCGTAACAAAAAGTTCTCAACACTGTCCAAAAAAGTAACAACTGTTGCATTGGCATCAAAAACTTAAATAAATAAAATTCTTCATGAGAATTCCTGGATGCAAAAACTTGCCACATTCTGAGCACAAGTTATCAATCTAATTTACTCAATATAGTCAGCTGGAAGCATATAGGTACAGGGGCATGCAAACGCTTGGGCACCCCTGGTCAAAATTTCTGTTACTGTGAATAGCTAAGCAAGTAAAAGATGACCTGATTTCCAAAAGGCATAAAGTTAAAGATGACACATTTCTTTTAACATTTTAAGCAAAATTACTTTTTTTATTTCCCTCTTTTACAGTTTCAAAATAACAAAAAAAGGAAAAGGGCCTGAAGCAAAAATTTGCATGGTCAGTACTTAGTAACACACCCTTTGGCAAGTATCACAGCTTGTTAACACTTTCTGTAGCCAGCTAAGAGTCAATTCGTGTTTGGGGGATTTTTGCCCATTCTTCCTTGCAAAAGCCTTCTAGTTCTGTGAGATTCTTGGGCCATCTTGCATGCACTGCTCTTTTGAGCTCTATCCACAGATTTTCGATGATGTTTAGGTCAGGGGACTGTGAAGGCCATGGCAAAACCTTCAGCTCGCGCCTCTTGAGGTAGTCCATTGTGGATTTTGAGGTGTGTTTAGGATCATTATCCTGTTGTAGAAGCCATCCTCTTTTCATCTTCAGATGGTGTGATGTTTGCTTCCAGAATTTGCTGGTATTTAATTGAATTCATTCTTCCCTCTACCAGTGAAATGTTCCCCGTGCCACTGGCTGCAACACAATCCCAAAGCACGATTGATCCACCCCTGTGCTTAACAGTTGGAGAGGTGTTCTTTTCATGAAATTCTGCACCCTTTTTTTCACCAAGCATATTTTTAGCTCATTGTGGCTAAAAAGTTCTATATTAACTTCATCAGTCCACAGGACTTGCTTCCAAAATGCATCAGGCTTGTTTAGATGTTCCTTTGAAAACTTCTGATGCTGAATTCTGTGGTGAGGACAAGGGAAAGGTTTTCTTCTGATGACTCTTCCATGAAGGTCATATTTGTGTTGGGACGGTTTGAGGAGTCAGGGTTATTTATAAAGCTTTGAAATTTGAATCACCTGGCCTTTCCTAACAATGACTATGACGAGCCATAGCCCTAACAAGCTAATTAAGGTCTGAGACCTTGGTAAAAGTTATCTGAGAGCTCAAATGTCTTGAGGTGCCCAAACTTTTGCATGGTATCCTTTTCCTTTTTTACACTCTAAAATTATATAAAACAAAAATAATGCACTAATCTTGCTTGAAGTGTTGAAAAGAATGTTTCATCTTTAACTTTATGACTTTTGGAGATCAGTTCATCTTCTACTAACTTAGCTATTCACAGTAACAGAAATTTTGACCAGGGGTGCCCGAACTTCGGCACGCCACTGTATAATCCATAGACTAGCCCACTTGTTTAGCTATTCATTGACCATATGCCATCTCCAAACTTCCTTTCTCACATAATAAGCACAAGGCCAGTTATAATTGTACAGCTAAAAATTGCAGACTAATGTTGATTTAAAAAAATCGTTTATGCCTAGCATCCAAAAATTAAATCCTAGAAATTTTCCACTTGATATTACTTGCCAACAAACAATAACTTGGTTTCACTTATAAACACCAAAATGAAATCAATTTACATCTTATAATAACATTAGGTTACTGATTTAAGTCTCATAATTCTGGCCAATGTCATATGAAATTTAGCATCAACTCTGCTGAAGGTTTTATTTGAAAATTTGGAAATAAAGTGAGTATAACAGCATTACCTTCTGTTGCTGTGGCTTGTTAGGAACCTTGACATAGGAAAATCCTTCACCACAACCAGTAGGATCAGCAACCCCAGTAACCTCCAGTAGACATTTGCCCTTCATTGCAGCAATGAATGCTCGTGTTGTATTCCAAGGTGCTGTCCTGACCTGCAAAAGGGCAATAAGAAGGAAATATCAGCAAAAGGATATAGACATCATGAAAACGGATATTAGTGATCTCAGCTTGATTATAATCCACAACAATACATCCTTACTGAAGTAATGATAACCAGATAAATTTACCTGCATCTGGACCTATGATGGTTGTGTAGTGGCATAGGTGGCAATATTGCACAGCTAGTAGTACTACTACCTGAAAATTCTAACAACCTAACATCTGGTGCTGTCTGTGAGGAGCTTGCTGATTCTTCCTGTGACCATATGGGTTTCCTCAGAAGTCTTCAGTTTTCTTCTACAGGCCAAAGTTTTGATCATTCATTGTAAATTCCACCTAGCTGTGTGGGTCACTAGAGAACATGGGGGGAATTGATGGGAATATGGGGAGAATAAAATGGGATGAGCATAGGATTAGGATAAACGGCTACTAGATTGCCAGCATGAATTCAGTGGGATGGAAGGCCATACTGCATGACATTATCATCAACACCATGTCAGCTTCTTTAATATTATGACACTTGGTCTCCATAGCCTTCTGGCAAAGAGAATGCCATAAATTACCTTCCACTCCATGCATTTTCATTTTACACACCAACCTTTTATGTGACACATTACTGAAGGATTTCTGAAAATCTAGGTACACCACAGCAGATGATTTTTGCCTTATCTATTCTTCTAGTTGTATCTTCAAACAACTGCCATAAAATAGTTAAGGACAATTTCTATTCTCAAAATCCTTGTTGAATTTACCTAATCATGTTGATTTTTTTTCCCTTAAGTATGCCCTTTATCTCATCCTTTAAAACAACTGCCAAGATTTTTCCCACTAATGATCTAAGCAGTCTTTAGTTTTGTGTTTTCTTTGCTTTCTCTTTGCCATCATCCGCTCTGCAGGAACCATTCCAAAATCTATTAAATTTTATAAAACTGATTCCCAGTGCATCCACCATTTCCATGGTTAACCCCTTTGAAACTTTTGGATGCAAATGATCAGTCTTTGGGCATTTATTGGCCTCGGTACATTTCATTTCTCCAGCACTATTTCTTTTGTCACCTTGTTTATAGTTAGGGCTTTTCAACATTTCTGGGAAGTTACTTGCAACCCCTTTACTGAAGACGGCCAAAATATTACATTAGTTTCCCCTCTATTTTTTTTGTTCACAATTATGAATTCTCCCATTTCTAAAAGTAGGGGAGCTATGGTTAATTTCAGTAACTTTTCTTATTTTGAATATTTGTAGAAACTTCAACAGTACACTTCTATTTTCCCTGCAAGTTTGCTTTCAGGTTCTATTTTTGCTCTCAATCAATTTATTTATCTTTCTTTTCCAATATCTAAATTAATCACTAAGCCTGCTATTTTGCCTGGCATTCTTACATGACATCTCTCAGGATCCAGTTCTATCCTTGATCTACAAAACGAACTGCTTGAACAAACCAGCAAGTTCAACAGCAACAGTGTGAGGGAAGGAATCGTCTACACTTTGGGTCAAAACCATGCATCTTAATACTCAATCCACTGAGTTCCTCCAGCAGGTAGTTTGCTGCTCCAGATTCCAACACCTGTAGTCTCTTGTTAATTTATTTGTCAGGCACAGTTGGGGGGGGGGGGGGTCACTTTTTAAAAATCCTTACATCAAAAAGGGATATAAAACTATTGTAGTTCCTGTGTTTGCTCCTACATTTCAACTGTTCTTAAATGTAAGTGATTATCCCGACACCTACTTGCCACATGATCATTTTATTCTGTGGGACAGCTGTAACACTGAAGCCTAGAACTCAGTTTATGCTATGGGGCTACAGAAACTAATTGTGACTGTGGGAATAACAGGAATGGGGGGGGGGTAAGGAGAATGAGCTGGAGAGAAAAAGGTGGAAGTGGGGGGCAAAATACAATCTAACCTATTAGGTTTAGCAATCCAAGAATCTAATGAGATAATACTTCAATTCCATGGAATTATAATGGTGTTTCAACACGTGCATTAAGTACAAGATTCTAATTTCAGGAGCTGAGAATTTTTACTTTAATAGGAGCTGTTTTCCTTTGTTACCTCATCATCAATCTTCATCTGAAATTCTTCTTCATTCTCCTCTTCTGGTGCAAAAAATGATTTTTCGCCATATCCAGCATCCTGCAAGTAGTGAATACAAGGAACTTAACATAATTTGGTTGACCAAACTTCAATGAATATGTTTATTGGATCTAGTTCAATAATTACTTTCAACAGAGATTTATTTTAGAAGTAAAGCATAGGTTCTTTACATTGAGCAATGAATTTTGCCTGCTAGTCTGATTAGTATCTAAATGGAACACTAAGTTCAGATTCAAGTTCAAAGAAATCACAGGAAAGGTTATAAAATGTAAGGAAGCTGTTCATCATATAAAGTCTACAGTGGTTCAATGCAATAGCTCGTCCCACTCTATAACTCCCTCACCCCCACTGCCAGCCCCACATTCCCAATAACATGCATTTCATTTTCCTTTAAGATAAGTATCCAGTCTCTTCTGAACACCATATTGGAATCTACTCCATGATCCACTTCAGCAGTTTACTCTTCGACCATCTACTACATAAAATATTTTTTCCACATCACTTTTGGTTACTTTGCCCAACAAATATAATTTATATTGCTTGATCCTTGACTGTTTTGCTAATGGGAACAGTTTCCTCTATCCATTTGTCACTCTTTTCCTTATTTTATCGAATACCCCTGAATCTCCTCTGTTCAAATAAGAACACAGCTTCTCCACTCTATTCAAATAACATGAGTCCTATATCTGCAGAATCATTTTAAAATTTTCTCCAACATCCTTCAAAAGCCTACAGGTCTTTTGTAAGGAGTGGTAACTAGAACTAGATATGGAACTCCAGCTGTGGGCAAAATAAAAAGATTTATCAAGACTGCCTTGTTCTTATACTCAGTAGATCCACTCATAAAACCAGCATTTATGTTTTTTTTAAACAACCTTTTCAACTTCCCAATCGACAAGCATATAACCCAGATACATGTTCTGAAACAGGACTTTTTTACCACCTCCTTGTTCATCCAACTAAAATTTAGCACTAAATATTAAATTTCAAGCGCCGTGTCCATTCATTCTCATGACATTTGCTCTCAATTGTGTTCACTATCAAAGCCAATAATATCTGATTAAAAAGTAGATCTCTGGCAAACTTCACCATACAATTTAGTCCAATACAAAACACAACCTTCCTTACTCCTTTTAGTTCTCTGTCTCAACTAATTTACTATCCATTCTGTTAATGCCTATATTAATCCACGGACTTCAACCTTGATGAAAAGCCCATTTTGCAGCATTTAAGATCTCATTAACTGCATTGTCAGATTAATTAAGCTTTGACTGCCTTTAACTAATTTATGTTGATTTTCCCAAATTAATCCAAGCTTATCAAATTTACTATTATTTCCAAAACTTCCTCTGCCACCAAGGTTAAATTGACTAGCCTATAGTCACTGGGTTTATCTTTTCACCCACCTTGAAATAATTTGAAATTCTTCCGTTGTCATGCACCACCCAGATACCATGAGACATCTGGAAGTGCCTCCACAATTTCCCGTTTCCTTCCTTCAACAATCCAGGATGCATTTCACCTAGACAAGGTGACTTATCAACTTTAAAACTAGTATTTTTAGTTGCATCCTTTCTACATTTTTTAACACATTAAACATCTTAATTACATCTTTCTTTCCTGAGACTTCAGCAACATGATCTTTCTAAGAATGATGCAAAATTATTCGAGATTCAGTTGTTAAGAAAGCATTAGCTTTTCTAGAAACAATTCCAAATTCATTCCAAAATCAGACTCATGTACAATTATTACAACAGGATTTTGGCCACACTTGAGGAGAGAGAATCTCCCCATATATTAGTGCAGCTCCCTCATCGGGCTAGTATCAAAACCACAGGACTCGGTGGTGAGAAGGCCACTTTTCATAAGCAATGTACGTCTGGGGTCAGTATGATTTGAGCTTTGAACAGGAACATCATAATATTCCGATTAAAGAAACCTCAATTTGAGCAAATGCTGTGTAAATACTGCCCATACACAATTGTCAGCCTGTAAGAAATAACAAACCACTTAAGATCATAAAGAAAGTATATTTATCAAAGTCAGTAGGAAAAAGAAAAGGGGAAAAAAACTAAAGGGCTCATGACAGTAAATCAGTCTCAATGTGTACATCATTGGAGTTCATCTTGAAGTTATGTGTTTACCCTTGTGCTGGACTCACGGTCTGCGTGAAAACACACACTACATTCTGAACTTTGCTCAACATTCCCTCTCCCTCTCAATGGTCCTTCCTCCTTGGAGCTGTTCATTTGCACAAAGCCCCTTGTGCAACAGGGATGCTCCTTCCCACGGCAACCTCAGACATCTTCCTTTCTGTTCCCTCCACAGCTCCCGCAAAAAGACCATTAACACTACCAGCGTCCGTCCCCAATCTTTCTCCGCCCAGCTTTCTCAAGAACCTTCTCCCAATTCCACCTTTCTGATTGGCTGAGACAACATCCCTAAGTTGAATGTCGTAGCCCCTTATCTTTAGCTGAAAACTTAAACAAGCTATCTGCAGGGCACACTACTTTTACAGAAAGCGACTAAATGAAATACCCTACAGTACTAGCAGTAAAAATCTTAACCAGGGCATTACATTAGAATATATTAAATTATGTCATTAAGTATTACTGATCAATTTGAAATTTCAATGGAGACACAATACAAATATCATAAAATAAACTAAGAAACAATATGGCTTCCAAACATTCAATTACATCCAGACTTAAGCAGCAAATACTGCCACTTAATAGTATTGCCAGTGGGCTCACAAGCAGAGTCAACAATGTGGACCCTATGAAGGAATGGCAGCAGAATACGAGGCCAGAGGTAAATAGACTTTGGAGCTAGGATAGAAGAATTCATAGCTTAAGGATAGAGCAAAGAACCTGGATTGGGAATCCATGTTTGACAACTCCTTGTTCTCCACCAGCTCTTATCATGATGAGTGAGCTGATCCAAGATGAATACTTATTCACAGAATTTTGTAGAGACACTTGCAGGTGTCTAGTGCTATATGGATGGTGCACAAGAACTAAAGAAATTCAAATTATTTCAAGAAGAGTCAAGAAGTCATTTTCAAGACAAAAGATGTGACAAAGCCCAGAATCATTAAAGCTGTAGATTTAATGAAAACAACTTTTAACAGTACTGATGCTTAACTAATGGCACAAAGAGATCCAATGGTCAGACAGTGCAGACTCCAGCTTTCAAAGAGACCAGCTCTAGATACTCAGGGTATATTGGAAATTGCATGCCTCTGCACATTCCTCCCTCCCAGCCCCTCTCCTTAACTCATTTGTTCTCTCATTATCCCTTCCCTATGTTCCTTTGTTTCTGACTTCAATGAGACATGAAATTAAAATACAATCTTTGACTATTGTGAGTCAAGCAAAAACCAAAGTAGTTGTCTTTGAACATACTGGTTGAGTGCTTGATGGGCAAACATCAGGACTGCAAAATCAAGGAAGGATTTTGTCAGATCTTAAACTATTTCTGGCCTTTTACCTACACCGGAAAGGGGAATTGAGACGAGAGTGTGAGAGGTTAGTCAAGATCAACTGAAATGTGATGTCTTCAAATCTGAATATCCGCATTCAGAGTAGAAAAGGATGTGGGATGCAGATCTTTAATGAACGTGGCACTGAAGTAACTTTTAAATTCTCAAGAAATAGTTTATTTAATGTGACCTGAAATGGCAAAGCTAATGTAAACTTATACTACTACCCAGATAGAGTTTCTGATACATATACCATAAGGTAATATATAATCGAGGTACAGTTCAATCAGGATCAGATTATTTTAAATCCCACGTTGTACAAAATATTATTATAATATAATCAGTGTTATATTTCTCATGTACATTCAGTTCAACATAATCAAGGCTGCATTACTCCATCTAACCTTTAAACGCTGCTCTGCTGCTAACATGCTGTAATATGCACAGCACTGCTCTGGAGATACCATGGCTCGAATCTCTTCTTCAGTGGGTAATCGGAAGTCTGGTTTCAGTACCCACCAGTTTGAATCCAGCCCTTCAGAAATACAGATTAAAATAACATAACTAAGCTGATCATCTGTATGTTTATAAGTAACAAAGAAAACCTCTTTTCAGTACATAGTTGGTAATGAGTGCATATTCACGAGTTTATACCTGTTCGCTTGAAGTCAGCACACAATTTTAATCGCTTTCTGATGCTGCTCTCAGAGTGGGAAGGAAATGCCTTTTTTATGTCTTCCATGCGTATTCGGCGTGGGCGATCCTTACTTTTCCAGAAAAGACGGTAAATAAATACCTAAAAAAACGTTAGCAACTATTATACATCAATCTTATAAAGGGCACAAACTTACAAATTCATCAAACCATAATTTCATGGGTATCTAAGATAAAATATGTTTAGGAAATAAGTGGGCAAATGGGTCTGATGGGAATACTGTGAGAGCTGGCACAGATTTAAATGGCCTTAAGTCTTAGACTTAAATAGTCTAAGTGGCCTCCTTAAAATGTCATAAGATTAAAATTCTGAGAATTAAACACCATGCTTACCTGAAGAAAGTCTCGCACATGTGTGTTTGCACGCTTTGAGTTTGGTCCAGGAACTTCATAAAGTGGACACTGCTGGCCTACAACAAAAATATCAACCAGCTCTCTAACATGATATCCCTGACGAGTTCGTATTATCAAAAAATCTGTTTCTGGCATTTTGTGTAGGTATATTGGACAGCGAAAGAGGTTGTTTTCAAATGCCTGTCAAGACAAAAAGCAGCCAATTGAAAATCAAATTATCTTGCTCTACTTCAAAGACCTTTGTTTAGTTTTGACCTTGCTTACTGACAACTTACTGACCTCATGTTCATGACAAGGTTTACATTTCTGAACTTCAGAAATATATAACAATGAGACTAATGAAGGGACAAGGAAAGAGAATGAGGCAAATCACAAAGTTATTTGTCCAAAGACTACCGATTACAAGTTCACTCTTTTAACAATTTATTTAACTGAAAAAAATTAAACATGTAAATCTTTACTGCAAGGACCAACCCCCACCCAACATCATCCAAATATGAATTCCACTTGAACGTTCACGGCTCTAAGTTCAGTAAATTATGAATCCCTCTACAGTGGGGAATTTGCAGGAACAACACAAGATGTCTCTATTTTGATGAGTTTGCCTCTCATTACTTGCTGAGTTGAACTTTTCTGATTAAACAGTTCTGGGCTGAAAGAGACTTAATTGCTTTAAGTGGTCGCCAACCCGTCCATCGTGATCGACTGGTCGATCTTTGAGACTTCCCCAGGAGATCCCGAAAAAAAAAAGAAAAATAAATTCACAAATATTGTTGAGAGATTGTTTCCAGGTTGTGGGGTTTTAGCTCCGTTCTTTCTGCCCAGTGCGCATGGGTGTAGCTCCCTTGCCACACACTACACAGTGTACTTCAGTGGACCCCAACCACTGGGCCGCAAGGAAACGATATGATTTGTCGATATGAAACGATATGAGTCAGCGGCACCTTTCCTCATTCCTTGTCACGCCCATTGTTGAACTTGAACCCACGCGAGGTCATCAGTCGCCTAAACGCAGTGATACTCTTGCGCCAGCATGTGGTTAGTCACACGGCCAGCGAGAAGTGCCGTTGCTACCAGCTTAGAGCATGGACAGATGGGCGCCGCCTCTAAGCCTGTTTAGCACACCGAATGTTCGTGGGGAACCCGGTGTTAAAATATTCGCAGACGATCTAATTCGGGCTCAGGTTTTCGTAAGTAGCAGAGCAGCTACCTCGCTGCGATCAACTGAGAGTCATCTCTCGACCCAAACTTTTGTCGGCCAATAGATCCTACGGGGGGGGGGGGGGGGGGGGGCGGGCACCCTGTTGCACTCATTGCTCGGTCGGTTGCTCTCTCCGGACTGCGACAGCCGTGGCCCCAGTACAGGAACAGCTGCACCTGGCCAAAGCGTCTGGTGGTGGGTGGGCAGGAGGTTGTCTAATGAGGCAATGAAGCACTCAAAACTGCTTCGGTACTCTGAGTCCAAGCACCCTGCATTTAAAAACAAACCTATTTTTTTTCCAGTGGGAAAAACATGAGCAAGCGGGATAGCAGCTAAGTGCTGAGAGCCACAAAAACTAAATTGCAAAATAGACTGGACATAAGGAACCTGCTTTGAGTATCGCTGTATTCCAGTTGTGTTTAACACCCCCACCCTCCGGCCAGTCCGCAAGAATATTGTCAATATTGAACCGGTCCGCGGTGCAAAAAGGGGTGGTGACCCCTGGTGTTCATACATTATTTCTACTTCCGGGTTATGGGGCTTTACTTCCGGTCTTTTCTGCTGTGGTGCGCATGTGTGTAACTAATCGATTTGGGGTCAATCTTGCCTTTCACTAAGGCCGAGGTAGGGAATCTTGCGCTTCAAAAGGTTGGTGACCACTAGTATTGGATACCAAGAGCTTCCTGTTCCATCAGCTCTTTAGCTAATAACCCAACCCTCATCACAGGACAATTTACAATGAGCAATTAACCTACTAATCGATAGTCTTTGGACAGTGGAAGGAACGCAGAGCACATGAAGGAAACCCATGCAGTCATAGAGAGAATAAACAAACCCTTACAGGCAGCGCTAAAACTGAACTCCACCACCCCAAGCTGTAACAGTGTTGCACTATCCGCTAAGTTACTGGGGCACACAATCTTCCTCCTAATGAGCTATCAACCCCAAATTCTATCCTAAAATTGATGGGCAAGATGCTACAGCATTAAAAATAAAGGATATTCTCCAAAATAAATTCTTATGTAAAATAGGGCCTGAGGAGAACCAGTTATTCAGAATGTTAATGCAAACAAGGCTTATATTGATAGTCTCATGGTAACTGTGGAAGAAAACTCAATTTTGAATTAAATTTTGCTGTCAATCTTGACTAGCAAAGTATTGCTCAAGATTTGGGTCATGAAGGTGACAGGATAAGATGCAGACTCTGTCTTGAGTGTGCTAGGTCTCAATACGTTTACCCATTAAGAATAGGTCATGCCAATAATGAGGTATTACTGATCTTTGTCGAATCTGAATGGCTATTAGGGGAAGTGAATGTGGATATGCAGTTCTAACTTGGTGCACTGTGCAGAAATAATTGCAGAATGGCTGAAACCAAACACGTGCTTCTGAAATCGCTGACCAATCGCTGATCCTATTGCCCAGCATTTATTGTATACATTTAAGTTGGATCCTGACATTGCCAGAGCCGTGGAACAGCTTGCCGTGATCATGTACTAAAGAGTTAACCATATACTGAGATCTGTGTCTTTATTTCTGTTTGATAATAGAGTGAAGTCTCTTACAGTAAATTGGCAACAAAATTCTCCAACAGTAAATTGGCGACAAGAATGGGATCCCTGTGATATGAGATTCTGAACAAAATCATCCATGAGACTTGCTTGAGGGAGAGGGGTTGAGGCCAGAGGCGGGTAACATAGCTGTCCCATACTAACCAGTGACCACCCCTGAGTTTGAGTAAAAGAACAAGATGGGGATTAGGAGGGATACTAAGAGCTCTGGGAGATTAAAACTTAGACTAAAAGTTAAAAGGAGGGACTTCAATGTATGGTAGATGGTTGACCAACCATTTGGGAGCAGGGATTGTAAATATTACCTGTTAGGAATATTAGATCCTGTATAGTTAAAAGATTGTCTCAACAGGAACTGGAGAAGGAGGATGAGTACTAACAACAATAAGTTTCAATGCAAAACTCAAGGAAAAAGACTCTGGGGTGAGATCTCTCCAATTGATACCTGCCAATCCTCTGACAAAGGTGCTCATAAATCAGAATACCCAAAAGGTGGTTGAAAGGTGTAAGACGATGAAACAACTCGTAGGTGACCCGTTGGTTCCCTCAGGGTCCCCTGCAGACAAGGTTTGGTTAGAAATGGGAGATAGCAGGTACCCTAACTTTTTCTCGTGAAGTAGGATGGGTGGAGTAGTAAGGATTTGGTCTAGAGTATATTATGTGGAGTTTAACAAACGGGAAGTGGTGGTTAAACAGCACAAGCCTCCGAAGGTTAAACCTAAAAAAGAGTTAGAACAAATTATGCAGAAGGCCAAGATGCCTACATTAGGACTCTTGGCTTCAACTGCCTCAGGCACCAGATTATATCCTTGAATAATACCCCCTAGAAATGGCTGTTGGGATGTCCCAGCATTGTGAGCAACAACAGCAACAGCCAAGGAAGGGCTGAGAGATAGCTCAGATTCTCTGTTCCAGGCTCCTTACGTAATGGTAGGAATGTCTTGATACTTAAACCGCAGACCCCGGCTGAAGCATGTAACATGATTAACAAAGCAAACCAGTATCCTTCCATAATTGGTTGGTCCAGACGTGCCAAATTTTTAATCCATTTCCTGGAGAAGTTCAGGCATTGCTCAAGATAGCCTACTGAACTTCAACGCCAGGAGTTAGAACAGGCTTTCCCAAGGTGCACCAAGGGGAATGGGCCCCTCCACCAGGGAACAAGGGGAATGGTGATAGGAGTACCGCTGATGGAATGAATGACTGCCACTCACAAGAGCCAGGCAACACAGGGACTCTGGAGAAGTAACTAAATGTCAGCGAAAGAAGGGGGAGACTATTACTGATTTTATAGTACGGTTTAAAGATACTTGGGAATCAAGCGCAGGGATACCTCTGAAAGGGAACAACCTACCGGCAGTGCAAACATTTATAAATTGTCTCTGACCAGAGGCAGCACATAGTTTTAAATTGACCAATCTGAAGTAACATTACCAAAAGGCAGCAACAGTATTCAGACTGTAGGGATAGCCAGAGTTCCTATGATAGAACCCGTCTGAGTCAATTGCAATAGATAGGGAAAATCTGATTGATGAAACCTGCAAATTTACTTGAACACCAAACACACTGTAAACTGTGCGGTTATTCCTTGTACCTCTGAAGGATTGTATCTTGATATCCCTGAGAATAGATTACCTGTGCTCTACACTATAATGCTACATAAAACTAAACAATCAGAAAATCCAGCTGCTCTTTACAGATGGCAAATTGGGAGAACAGCCTGGGGAGATTGGCTGTGGAGAAAAATAGAAGTCAACATTAAAGTGGGCTTATTCTTAGATGATTTGATCTGAACTTGTAGACTAGTAGCTGCACTACATTGTACTGCAGCCTTCAGGGATCCAGATCCCAATGAATTTGATAGAAACCAAGCAAATCAACAAGGTGGCAAGAGGAGTGGCTTATTATGAACCATTTACAAGGGTTATGGTAGTAACCTGATACATGCCAACAATGAATTCCACAGACAGAGTCCCCCCCCCCCCCTACACTAATTATGTCCCGGTCACCAGATTTAAATGCCTCAGCAGATTGTGAATCTCAGGGTTCATCAAGGGCTTCTGGTTAGGGAAGACTCTGAATGATTTTATACGGACACACTTGTCCACAACTATTTTTATAAAGTCTGTTACAACTATGCTGTATTCATTCAAATCCACAATGGAGTCTTTGAACACAAACTAGTCCACGACTCAAACCAACCCCACAGCTGCTCTGCTGCCTCCTGCAACTACCTCTTTGTTGTGCTAATCTCTGAAGCGTTGCTCATTAGCCTCTGCCTGTATGCCAAGTGATCAGATTTCCCGAAATGTGGTCTGGGCATGAAATGGTAGACATTCCTTAGCTGAGTGGAACAGTGGTCTAATGTGTTGGGACCTCTGGTACTACAAGTCATATGCTGATGGTAATCTGGCAGGGATTTCTTCAAATAAACCTCACTGGAGTCCCCGACTATGATTTGAAATGCACCGGGATGGATTGTGTCTTGTTTGTAGTATCTCACGCACCTGATTATATTTGGCTGCAGGTGGTATGTAAACTCCGGTGAGGATCATGGATGAGAACTCCCTAGGTATCCACCATCAGTACTGCTGCCCACTAGATGTTTCTTGTTACGCCATTTGCTGTAAACTCTAGAGGCTGCCATGCGTGAAAATCCCTGGGGATCAGTAGTTTTTTGAGAAATTCAAACCACCTCATCTGGCAATAAAAATCAATCTATGACCGAAGTCACTTCAATCACATTTATTCCCTATTCTGATGTTTGATTGGTACAACAACTGAACCTCTTAACCATGTCTGCATGCTTATGCAATGAGTCCTTGCTATGTGATTGACTTATTAGATATTTGCATTAATGAGCAGGTGTACCTAATAAAGTGGCTGCTAAGTGTATACTATAGAATGTTTCAATACTGCTTGATATTCTGTTTTGCATTCAACCTAATGCAGAATCATACCTACCTGCAATAACTGGCCTGGATGTAAAGATCCAAGGAAAGGAGAAGTGTGACAATAAACTGTCTCTCCATATTTGCAGTCAGGTGCACCAGGATCCTTGCCTGGTTTCTGTATTGTAGAATAATAAAATCCAATAATATTAGTAATACACAACAGATTTAGAATGTTAAAAATACAAACACTTAAATGTAATTTAAAATGTACTGGAAGCTTCAATGAAAGGACTGTTTATTTATACACTGGTTTGAATCATAAATCTGTACACTACTCAGATATGATAAATTTATTGCAATGAATATTTCCTATAAAAGAATTCAGACCATAATAGGTGCAGAATTAAGCCATTCAGCCCATCGAGTCTGCTCTGTCATTTGATCACGATTGATTTATTTTCCTTTTCAAACCCATTCTCCTACCTTCCCCCCATAACCATTGAACAACCTTGCTAATCAAGAACTTACCAACCGCTGCTTTAAAATTACCCAATGACCCAATTACCCAATAGCCATCTGTGCAATGAATTCCACAGACTTACCACACTCTGACTGAAGAGGCTCATACCCATTTCTGTTCTAAAGGGATGCCCTCCGATTCTAAGGCTGTGCCCTCTGGTCCTAGACTCTCCTATCATTGAAAGTATCCTCTCCAAGTCCACTCTATCTAGCCTTTCAATATTTGGTAGGTTTCAATCAGATCTAAGATCCCCACCTCCCCCACCCCCCAGCAATCTTCTGAATTTGAGCAAATACAGGTCCAGAGCCATCAAATGCTCCTCATACGGTAACCATTTCATTCACTGGATCTTTCTGGTAAATCTCCTTTGGACCCTCTTCAATTACAGTACATCCTTTCTTCGATACAGGACCCAAAACTGCTCAATGCTGCAAATGTGGTCTGACCAAACCTTCAGCAATACATCCTTGCTTTTATATTCTAGTCCACTCGAAATGAATACTAACACTGCATTTGCCTTGCTTACTATCTACTCAACCTGCAAGTCAGCCTTGAAGGAACATAGCACTATGACTCCCAAGTCCCTCTGCACCTCTGATTTCTAAATTTGCTCACTGCTTAGAAAATAGTCTATGCCTTTATTCCTTCTACAGAAGTGCATGGCCACACACTTCCCCATGCTTTATTCCATATGCCACTTCTTTGCCCATTCTTGTAATCTGTCTGAGTCCTTCTACAGACTCTGCTTTCTTAACTCTACCTGCCCCTCCACATATCTTTGTATTATCCGCAAACCTGGCCACAAAGTCATCAATTCTAGATCATTAACATATAATGCAAAAAGCAACAGACTCAACACCAACCCCTTTGGAATACCACTAGTTACCAGCAACTAAGCAGAAAAGGGCCCCTTCATTCCCACTCTTTGCCTTCTGTCAGTCAGCCATTATTCTGTTCATACCAGTATCTTTCCTGTACTAACATGGGCTCTTATCTTGTTTAGCAGTCTCATACATAGTAACTTGTCAAAGACCTTCTGAAAATCCAAGTAAACAACATCTAAGGACTCTCCTTTGTCTATCCTCCCTGTTGTTTCCTTAAAGAATTAACTTAATAAATTTTAACTCACTCGTTTGTAATAGTTTTTGATTTTGGTTGCCATGCCAACTTGCATCATAAGTGGTGGGTATTCTTCACTATACTCAGCAAGAATGAGGTCTCCATCTTTACCCGTCAGATCTTGTGGAGTCCGCATGAAGAACATTTCTCCACCGCCAGAGGCCTGACGTTCTTGCTCACGCATCTGTGAGTAAATCAAGAAGAGGACATCATTCTGGTCAATTCTGCAGTTAACTGAGCATATTATCACAGAGAATTTAAAGAACCATGAAACAAATGTGCATTCACTGCAAGCTGGCACTTAGAAGAATCCTTCTCCCTTATTTCCTGTTAACCTTTTCTTTCATATGTGATCAGGTTTCTCTCACCAGAGTTGGATAGCCATTTATCAAACCATGAAAGTTCAATCTAATTCCATTTTTCATTTGATTTACTTTTTTACCTTGCAACAACAAATCTTATACAGGTGGCCCCCATTTTTCGAACATTTGCTTTACGACAGCTGGCTGTGATGAAAGACTTACATTAGTACCTGATTTCGCTAACCAAAGAGGATTTTCGCTTTTACGAAAAAAAAGCACCCGGCTTATACGTGTGTATACCCCGGGAAAGACTACCATGACCGTGAAGCCTTGTTCGAGCAGTTGTGTGCGCATGTGTGTACGTGCTGATTTTTTTCCTTCAAATTGATTTTGGCTCACTGTCTTCCCAATTTTGATAAGTGAAACAACACCTTACATACAATATTTCTACTTTATATATGTTGGATATTTATCATATAATTCCTGCTTTTACTATATGGTTGTGTTATTTTAGGTTTTATGTGTTATTTGGTAAGATTTGGTAGGTTATTTCTTGGGTCTGAGAACGTGCAAAAAATTTTCCCATATAAATTAATGATAATTGCTTCTTCGCTTTACGACATTTCGGCTTATGAACAGTTTCATAGGAATGCTCTACCTTTGGATAGCAGGGGAAACCTGTACACCTTTGAGAAAGCCCTAAGTCCATTTACTCTGGACTGGGCAAACAACTTCACCAGCTAATTTTGAAATTTTGTACACTAACTTGCATTCATCAACATCAAATATTATTACAATACCTTGTGATTCACCAAATTTCCTGTGGATTGTTCCAAGGATTTTGGTGTCATCACCATATCAGAAAACATTAGCTACTAGTTTGGAAGGTGGATGAGAGCCAGAGCATGAGATCAGAAAAAGAAATGGAGAGGAAGGTAGATGTCAGGGCCAGCAAAAACCAAGCAGGAGCAAGGTAGTAGATATAATGGGAATGATGGTTTGAAGCACATGTATTTTAATGCTAGCAATATTATGGCTAAAAGTGATGAACTTAGATCACAGATCAGTACACAGAACCATGATGTTGTGGTCATTACAGAGATGTCTTCATGTTCCAGGGTTCTGATGTATTAATAAAGAAAGAGGGAGAAGTAAAAGAGGTGGAGGAGTTGCTCTACTAATCAGGAACAATATCACAGCTGCACTCTGAGGAGACATAATGGAGGGCACATCCACTCAGTCTATATGGGTAGAACTCAAAAGTAGGAAGGGTGAAATCACTCAGATGAGATTGTACTGCAGACCTCCCAAATAACCATTGGAACACTGAAGAACAGATATGCAGGCAGATTAAGGAAAGGTGTAAAAACAATAGGGTTGTTGTCATGGGGGACTTCAACCTCCTTAATATAAACTGGGATCTTTTAAGTGCAGATGGTTTAGGTGAGGCAAAATTTGTTAGGTGCATCCAGGAAGGTTTCATAAATTAATATGTATGTAGTCCAACAAGAACAGGGGCCATACTGGATCTGGTGTTGGGAAATGAGTCTGTCCAGGTGACCGACTATTCAAGTGTGTGAACAGTTAAGGAATAGTGACCACAACTCTTTCCGTTTTAAGATAGCTACAGATAAGGATAAGTATGGCCCCTGTGGAAGAGTATGAAATTGGAGTTAAAAGAGGAAAAGTTAAAAGAAGAAGTTAAAAGTTAAAAGTCAGGAACTAGGGAGAATTAATTGGGAACAGCTGTTTTTGGGCAAGTCCACATCTGAAATGAGTAGGGTGTTTAAAAATCAACTGCACAGAGTACAGGACAGATGTGTTCAAGTCAGGACAAGGCTAGCACAATAGAGAACCTTGAATGTTGAGAGAACTAATGAATTTAGTAAATAAGAAAAAGGAGATGTATGTAAAGCTTAGGAAGGAAGGATCAAACAGAGCCCTTGAAAATTATAAAGAAGCCAGAAAAGAACTCAAGAAAGGGATTAGGAAAGCCAGGAGGGGCCAAGTAAAGTCCTTGACAAGTAGGACAAAAGAGAATCCTAAGGCATTCTATACATAAATCAAGAGCAAGAGGAGTATTACAGAGAGGATAGGACAAAGGGGGAACATAAGCTTCAATGTGAAGGGTGTGGATGAGGTCCTTAATGAGTACTTTACATCAGTATTTACCAGAGCTTAGTGTATTGATATGTTAGACCACATCAAGGAAAAGGAGAGGGAATGTTGGGTCTCTTAAAGAGCTTTGAGGTGGATAAGTCCCCAGGCCTGATGGAATATTAAGGTTATTAAGTGAGGCAAGGGAAGAGATTGCTTGGCCTTGACCAATACCTGTGTCCTCTTTCCACAGGAAAGCCAGAGAACTGGCGAATAACTAATGTTCCATTATTCAACTAGGAAAACAACAGATCAGTGAGTCTCATGTCTGGCAAGGAATTTACTGGAGAGAATTCTTAAGGATAGGATTAATGAGCATTTGGGAAACCATGGTGTAATTAGGGACAGCCAGCGTGGCTTTGTGCAGTGCAAGTCGTGTCTTACTAACTTGATTTGAGTTTTTTGATGTGGTGATGAGAGTGATTGATGAAGATAGAGCTGTGGAATTTAAGGTGAGAGGGGGTAATTTCAAAGTAAATATGAAGGGCAAGTTTTGTTTTTAAACACAGAGTAGTGGGTGCCTGGAGTTTGTTGCCTACGATGGTGGTAGAGACAGAAACATTAGAGACTTTTAAGAGACATTTAGATAGGCACATGAATGTGTGGAAAATGGAAGGAGACAGTCATTCTGCAGGCATGAGAGATTATTTTAGTTGGCCATTTGATTATTAATTTAATTGGTTCAGCACAACATTGTGTGCCAAAGGGCCTGTTCTTGCTCTGTACTATTAATATACACGATAGATAATGCATATTAAATGAAACAGGAATTGAAAAGAGCATGCAGATGAACATTAGAATGAAGAAAGCACAGTTGATAACCAAATTAGAAGTTTGCCAAAAGGCTATTATTTCGGGAAATTAAGTAATTACATAAGAGCCAAATTGGGCATTCTAGAACCTGCTCTGCCACTGAATATGATCAACACTGATCCATCTCAGCCTAATTTTTACTAGAATTACCTCAATGTGTAGAGGCCATTTGAACAGAAAAATTCATATCAGCTCAATGCAAGAACAGTCCAGTTAGTTCCACTCCACTGCTCTCTTACTACATTTCTACAAATCCTTTCCTTTCAGGTACTCTTCTATATCCCTTCAGAGTGCTACAGCTGAAATGTGCCTCGATTGCTGGCCCTAGCAGTGCACTATTGACCTTAATTCAGCAATTTATTTTCTTCATGTTATTTCTGGTTTCTTTAAGTTTCAGCTAAGATAACAACATACAAATTTCAAGAACTTGACAAATAATATGATATTCCTATCAGTGAATAAAGAGTCTACGATTTGGAGGCAATTTCAGAATAAGGGAAGTGAGTTGGTTTCAGTGAGATGGTGATGAATTTATGTAAATCTCTAGCCCAGAGATGATTTTGTGTCATCTGTAAATTTGGAAATTATGTAGCTTCCTGAGCAGTGTCACCCGAGGAACTCTACTGCATACTTCCTTCCATTTCCGAAGATCTTTCACAACTATTATTTTCCATCACCTTCAATAACTTATTGTTTGTATCTTGTAATGTGGTGACCGGAACTGCACTTATAGTTCTAAATTTGGCCTCAACAAGGTCTTATACAACATCAACATAGCATCCCAACTCCTATACTCAATGTCTTGATTTATGAACATTAACATGCCAAAAGCTCTCTTTACCATTCTATCTACCTGTGATGCCATTTTCAAGGAATTATCAATCTGTATTCCCAAGTCTCTTTGTTATACTGCACACTTAAGTGCTTACCTTTCATTGTGTAAGTCTTACCCTAGTGTTCTTCCAAAAATGCAGTATCTCACTTGTTTGCATTAAATTTCATCTGCCCTTTTTCAGTCCAGATCACTTTATAAGCTTTGATAGACATCCTCACTGTCTACTATGGTGTGTCATCTACAAATTTGATGATCCAGTTTACCACATTATCTTCTAAATCATTAATATGGATGATAAGCAACATAGAATACAGATCCCCATGGCATACCAAGAGTCACAAGACTCAAATCAGAGAAACAACCATCTACCATCTATGCAGACTTGTGAATAGTCAAAACCTCAGGAGGTAACAAGATGACATAACAACACCATTGCAGCCAAGCCCTAAGAGCATTTGAAGATATGAGTGAAGACTTAAATGCAAGAAAATTAAGTCATTTCTCAAAGCCTCAGGAAGCAAATGAATAGAAAGAGATTTTGCTCACTCCTATAAGTTGAAACAAAAATTTAAGGATGGCACCAATGAGTGAATAAACACAAGTCACTTAAAGTAGTCAAAGTAAAAAACTCTGCTGGAGGAACTCAGCAGCTCAGGCAGCTTTCATGGAGGGAAATGAACAGTTTGACATTTTGAGCCAAAGCCCTTCCTATCTGAGAAGTATTCATGAGAAGAGTGAAATAGAGATTAAAATGAGAACCATGCAACTACTTGGAGAGAAGGCAAGTTCAACGAGAGTTACAGAGTCAGTGTCAGTAAGCCTTGTAGCAAATCAGACAGATATTAACAATAAAATGTCCAAGACTGAAGAAATCCTGCAGCCTTTCAGCTAAGAGTAAAGACTTGCTGTCGATTATCTAGAACAGGAAGTCCAATCGGGATTACTGAAATGAGAAGCAGGCTGGGATAACATTGATGAGGTTTACTCTTGGACAAGTGTTTGGATGAGATTTTTTGTATATGAGAAAGGACATAGAGGTGGGTATTATTAGAAAAATGACAAGAAATGCAGGATGAAGTAGAAGATGGGTGTTAGTTCATCAACAAAGGAAGTTACATGCTTATCCACTTAATAATCTGAACCTGAAGTGGTCAGAAAAAGAGTGTGAATGTTGTGTGAAGGAAATAGGAGGGTCAAAAACCAAAAAGATACAGGTAGATGAAACACAAGGACACAGAACAGAGTGGAACTAGAAAATAAAAAAATGACCCCAATCGCTGCTATCAATGCATATAAAAAAAAAGAAAATTAAATTAAAATAAACATCAAATGATCAACAAGGATCTTTACCTTAGCTTTTTTTTTGATATGCTTTAAAAGTGGATACACAGCATGAGGTCCTGGCTGTGACAAAGCACCAAAGGAATACTTCTTCAGTGATGGCCGATGGTACTGCCTGAGTTTCATTGGGCCCATATGAGTTGGGAAAAATGGCTGACGGAGTTCCACAGCAGGGATAGAGTGCTGCAACAGAAACCAATATATTAATTTTATAATAGAAATAAACACATTCCAATGTTTCATATCACATACCATTAATGCAATAAGAAACTGACGTGAAAATACATATTTTTATACCTTCTTAAAAGTTAGTAAAACTTTAGAAACATTTTACTCTTTAGATACTTAGCTCATCTTTCAAACAGGCACCAACTATTTCTAGGTGCATTACTTTATTGGTTCTTTTTTGCCATTACTATTCTGGGAACAGTTATGAAAAAAAAAACAAAAGGGAGGCAGAAGAGTGCTTACAGAGCTGTGTTGAATCGGAGCACTGGACAATATTCAGGGATTCATCTCTGAAACTAAATTAATACGCCACAGCTGTCACTGACTTCATCAAGACCCATGTGGATGAGTGTGCCTTCGAGAAGACCCTGACATTCCCATACCAAAAGCAGTGGATCAAGCAGTAGATTAGCAATCTGCTAAATGCTAGCTCTGTGGCACTCAAGAGCAGTGATCCAGAACTAAACAAGGTATGACATGTGCAAGGCTATGTTAAGAGCAAAAAACAATTCCGATTGAAGTTAGAGACAGAATCAGACGTACGTCAGCTGTGGCAGGGTTTGCAGGTCAGTACTTCCTACAAGGCACAACCCAACAATGAATGGCTGTGATGATTTAACAACTTTTTGCATGCTTTGAAAGGGAGAATAAAACTACACCTATGGAAATCTCTGCATCATGTTATGACTCAGTGATCTCTGCCTCAGGGTCCCACGTCAGAAAATCTTTCAAGAGGGTGAACCATTACAAGGCAGAAGGCCGTGATGATGCACTTAGTAGAACACTGAAAACCTGTGCCAATCAACAGACAGGAGTAATCAAGTTCATCTTCAATCTCTCACTACTGCGGTCAGTGATTCCTACCTGTTTCTAAAATGTGGCAATCATAACAGTGCCCAAGAAGAGCAGGGTGAGCTCCCTCAATGTCCATCACCTAGTTGCACTCACATCTACTGTGAAGTGCTTATGAGAGGCTGGTCAAGGGGCTAGAATTAACTTCTGCCTAACCAAGGACCTGGTCCTGCAGTAATTTGCCTTTTGCTAAATAGGTCAATAGGTCTACAGCAGATGCAACCTCAATGACTCTCCACTCGCCTTGGACCAAATAGACAACAACAATACCTATGTCAGGCTGCTTATTGATTATAGTTCTAGTGTTCAACAGAAGTACATAACAACAAGTTCCAAAACCTGGGTCTCTGTACCTCCCTAGCTCCTGCTGCAACTTCCTCATCGGGAGACCACAGTCAGTACAAACCGGAAATAACATTTCCTCACTGAAAATCATCACCAGCACATGTGTGCTTAGACCACTGCCCCACTCTCTCTACACCCATGACTGTGTGGCTAGGCACAGCTCAAACACCATCTATAAATTTGCTGATGTCTATTGTTGGCAGAATCTTCAGATGGTGACATGGAGGCATGCAGGAGCAAGATACATCAGTTTGTCACAACAACAACCTTGCACTCAATGTCAGTAAGACCAAGGAACTGATTGTGGACTTCAAAAAGGGGGAAATTGAGGGAACACACACGAGTTCTACTCAAGGGATCAGCAGTGGAAAGGTGAACAGTTTCAAGTTCCTGGGTGTCAACATCTCTGAAGATCGACCCTGAGCCCAACATTTTGATGCATTTACAAAGGCGGCATGACAGCAGCTACATTTCATTCAGAGCTTGAGGAGATCTAGCAACGTTAACTGGCTGTCTCACTGTCTGGTATGGAGGGGCTATAACACAGGATCAGAAAAAGCTGCAGAAAACGCAAACTCAGCCAGCTCTTGGTACAAGCCAACCCAGCAACGAGAATATTTTCAAAAGGCGATGCCTCAAAAAGGCAGCACCCATCATTAAGCATCCTCATCACTCAGGACATGCCACCTTCTCATTGCTACCATCAAGGAGGAGTTACAGGAGCTGAAGACACACACTCAATTGTAAAGGGGGTTCCAGTTTGGCGGGGCCGAAGGCTGCTCCCCCAGACGAGAATGAGCTGAGCGAGCCTGAGGCGACCCAGGGAGTTGCACAATGTTTTAGGAACAGTTTCTACCCCTTTGCCAACAGATCTCTGAACAGATAATGAATCCATGTACACTACCCCACTATTTACTTATTATCTGATTGTAATTTAGTTTTTTTATTATATATCGCATTGTACTGCTGCCTCAAAACAAAGAATTTCATGATATATGCAAGTGAATTTAAACTTGATTCAGAAAAGTTGAAGGTTAGGCTCCTTCAGTCTCTTCAGAGTAATTTTGAATTGTAAGGTAACATAGCACAGAAACAAGCCCTTTGGCCCATCTAGTCCATGCCAAACTATGACTCTGCCTCCTATGACTCCTGATGAAGGGTCTTGGCCCGAAACGTCCACAGTGCTTCTCCTTATAGGTGCTGCCTGGCCTGCTGTGTTCCACCAGCATTTTGTGTGTATTGTTTGAATTTCCAGCATCTGCAGATTTCCTCGTGTATGACTCTGCCTAGTTCCATCTGGACAATAATCCTCTATAACCCACCTATCCATGCACTTGTAAAAATTTCTCTTAAATGTTGAAATTCAACCTGTATCCACCACTTCCGCTGGGATCTCGTTCCACACTCTCACCACCCTCTGAATCAAGGTTCCCCTTAAATATTTCATTTCACCCTTAACTTATGACCTCTAATTCTATTCTCATCCAACCTCAATGAAAAAAAAATCCTGGAATATAAATTCCTCAATTTGATACACCTATCAAATCTCCTCATTCTGCTACGCTCTGGGGAATAAAGTCTAAGCCTATTTTAACAGTGGCGCTTCATAGCGGCTTCATGGAGATCATCTGTGGAAACAGCTTAATTTCTGCCTTTAAAGCCTCTCTTTTTCCCTTTCAAGGGTTCTGTCAGAGACCCTGACCTACAGTTACACTCAGGCTTCGATTCTTTGCAGTGGTGAAACCTGCTCCCAGGGTCTCATGACTGATCACTTTTCCATATTCCAAGGATGCGGTCCACAAGACGAGCGTGCCTTCGGGATTCCAAGGCTTCTCAGCCCTATGGATGAGCCAACTCTATGCTGGTGCTGCTGAATGAAGCGTCGCAGGAGAAAACGGAACACCAGGAAAAGCAGATTGACTGTCAGAGCTTCTGTACTCAGCAAATCGCTCTCTCTCATTGGTGGAGAGAGTTTATTTCTGAGTTGGAGAACTCGGGAGGGGGGGGGGGGGAGGAAGCAACACGGCAGACTTTATCATTGCAAATCAGTGACTTCTTTTGTTTATGTCTCCCCTATCGTTATGAAACGGTAACACCTGTCCCATTATTGTGGTGAGAGAGACAGCCTGTAGTATGTCGAATCATCAGGGTGAAGGATTAGTTTTTGTTATCCTGCAGATCATGGCCTTTGTTGGGGGCTTCATTATAGCTTGCTTGGTGGGTGGAGGGTGCAGATGCTTTTTTTCTGAAGTGGGGGAGAGAGAGGGTCATTGCCTTGCTACTGTGTGTGAGGGGGGAATGGGAGGGGTTTAAGGTTCTAATGTTTTTACTGTCACTCATTCTTTTGGGCGCTCTTCTGATTTCATGTATGTCTGTGAAGAACAAGAATTTTAAATTGTATATTGTATACATTTCTCTGATATGAAGTGGAACCACTGAACCACTCCCTATAATTCAGGTACTCAAATTCTGTTAACATTCTTGTAAACTTGCTCTGCAGTCTTTCAATCCTACTGATATCTTTCCTGTAGGCAGGTAACCAGAACTGCACATAATACTCCAAATTAGGCCACACCACTGTCTTATACAACTTCAACATAACATCTCTACTCTTGCACTCCATATTTATGAAGGCCTCTGATTTGTCCTCTCAAACTGCAACACCCCATATTTGTCTGCTTGGGCTGTTTTCCAGCCCATTTCTCCAGATGGTCCAGATCATGCTGCATGCTTTGATAGCCTTCCCTGATGTCCACTATGCCACTAATCTTGTTGTCCACAACTTCTCCTGCTTGGAGAAATTTTTAATTTTAATTTTCTCCTCAGCTCACCCTAGCCTCAGCACTTCTGTAAACCACTGTTTATGTTCATGTGTTCTCTAAACATTTCTCTCAAGGATGCCCTACACCTACATTAACAATGTCCTTAAACTTGTTAGTTCAGGTGCATTTCTACCCTCTGGGTCTTAATCACATGCATAGATTTCATAATTATTTCCTCATAATGCTTACTCATCACTTTCCTTTACTTCTGACTTCAATACTGGAATAATTCCTTCCAGTGCACATATCTATTGCTCAGCCTTTAGCTCTCTATCTGCCTGAAAAGATTTATAATCATTTATTAATTCTGCACAACTTCTTCTTTTCCTGATTGTTGATACATTAGTCCCAGGCAAAAAGAAACTAATTTCTTTTTTTCTTCTTCACGACTCCAGCACCACACAAGTTCTAAATCCATCAATGTTTTGTCTCTCAAGTATCATTCTCTTGTGCTCTGATTACTCACTACTTAGCTCCAACAGAGCTTTTGTTTTCTTTACAACCAAATGGATCCTTCCCATAATCACCTTGTTCAGTAGCATTTCTGGAGCTTCATCAAAACTGTCTGATAATTTCCCTCTATCGCCAAGTTATAACTACACTCTCATTTCCAACTGGTTTTTACTCTTCAGTACTTTAACATCATTGAATTTGAAAAACTGTACACATCTTTTCTGCAAATAACTTGTTTAAATCACTCCAATCAGACCCTCACCTGCAAGAGCCTTATTTTCACTGTAGCCAAAGATTCATCCTGAGCTTCCTCAATTACAGGCTGCCCCTTGGCAACATCAACCTCAGACTTTGGGTCAGATTCCAGATATGTGCAGATGGTACAAAGCTCTTAAGTTTTTATAAGTTTTCTCAATTCTTCATATGAAGATTTTCCATGGCTGACCCCTTTGTGTTTCATTATAATTTTTCCAGTCCTGAAACCTCCCAAAAAAAACTTAAATCAGCCCAATATTTTGTTGGGATCCATATTTGACCTGGGCTCAATGTTCTGGAAATTTCTGCTGAAGCCTCTTCACGCTGTCAATTTTCTTTTTTTATTAAATCCACCTCTCATAGCAAATCTTAATCATCGCTCCGAATGTCCCCTTTTTGGCTCAATTGTCATTTTATATTGTGTCTTTGAAACACCTTGGGAAAATTTTCTACACAAAGGTCGTAAATAAATGTAATGTTTTATTTTGTTGCGTATAAACTGAACTGTCCCAGTGCATTAATCAACCTTTTCCTTCTTTTCAACTGCTTTACTTCTTTACACTGTCCCACTATTACCCAGCTATCTTGCCTGCCGGATAAACAATAATCCCATTTTCTTCCTTTGTGATGATTGGTGAACTTATTTGAAGATTCTCCTTAAGCTGATCTTCTACAAAATCTCCATCTTAGGAAAATAGAAATCACACCAGAAAAGGAAAGCATTCAGCCCTTCAACCCAGTATCAATGCTCATTCTTCAATCAGAACTATCTGTGCTAATTCTATTTTCCTGTCTTTTCCTGTATTATACTAAATTGTTCCCTTCCAAAAAGATTAACCTATTCAGTTTTTAAGAATGCAATTTTTCACTAGCTCATCACAAATTGATATTCCAAATTGAGGAAATGGTAGTAAATATGTCCTTCCAATAATTATGTAAAGTGGGGACATGATCAGAACATATGGGTCAATGAAGCCACTTCTGAATGACATCTGTCACATTGAGGGTTAATATGAGAATAGAATCGAGCAAGTTTATCTTTAGACATATGAGCTCTATGTACAATTTTAAATTGTATTAAGGCATGTTTAGCACATATAGAAGAGGAATTAACCATTTGTAAAATTTTTTCCCATTTATCTGTTGATATATTATATCGAAGTTCTTTTTCCCATTCTTGTTTAATTCTAACTGATATTTCTGGTTGTATCTTCATAATCATATTATAAATAAAAGCTACTAATCCCTTCTGACAAGGATTTAAGGTAAAAATCAAATCTGGAAAATCCATTGAAGTTGAATTGGGAAAAGATGGTAGAACTTTATGTAAAAAATTTCTAATTTGTAGATATCTGAAAAAGTTAGATTTAGGTAATTTAAATTTGTTGGAAAGTTGGTCAAAAGACATCAAAGTACCTTCAAAAAAAAAGATCACGAAAACATTTTATACCTTTCTTTTTCCATATGCTAAAAGCTTGATCTGTTAAGGAAGGTTTGAAAAAAAAAATTAAGTAAAATAGGGCTATCAAGAACAAAGTTTTTCAAAGTAAAAAACTTACGAAATTGAAACCAAATTCGTAATGTATGTTTGATAACAGGATTAGATATCTGTTTATTGAATTTAACTAAATCAGTAGGAAGAAAAGAACCAAGAACGGAGATTAGAGAATATCCCTTTACCTCATCACATTCCAAATTTACCCACTGTGGGCACAATGGTGAATCCAAATCTAATTTCCAATATATTAGGTTACGAATATTATTCGCCCAATAGTAAAATCTAAAATTAGGTAAAGCTAAACCACCATCTTTTTTAGATTTTTGTAATTGCCTTTTACTTAACCTGGGGTTTTTATTTTACCACACAAATGAGGAAATTTTTGAATCAATGTTGTCAAAAAAAGATTTAGGAATAAAAATTGGTAAGGCTTGAAATAAATATAAAAATTTTGGTAAAATCATCATTTTAATAGCATTAATCCGACCAACTAATGATAAGTATAAGGGAGACCATCTTGTAGTAAGTTGTTGAATTTGATGAAGCATAGGTAAGAAATTCAGTCTAATTAAATCTTTATATTTCTTGGTAATTTTTATACCTAAATAGATAAAGTTATCAGTAACAACTGTCATTCAATAAAGTTTGCGCGTTTAAGGGGAATAATTCGCTCTTATCCAAGTTTAATTTATAACCAGAAAAACTACCAAATTGAGCCAACAAAGATAAAATAGCAGGAATAGATCTGTCAGGATCAGAAATATATAACAGCAAGTCATCAGCATAAAGTGATAACTTGTATAACTTCTCATTACGGGTAATACCAAAAATATTAGGAGATTCACGAATAGCAATGGCTAAAGGTTCTAATGCAATATTAAATAATAAAGGACTTAATGGGCAACCTTGTCTCGTACCACGAGATAATTGAAAAAAAGAGGATCTGTAATTATTTGTAAGAACAGAAGCAACAGGTTTATAATATATTAATTTAATCCATGATATGAAATTAGGGCTAAAATTAAAATTTCTCAATACATTAAATAAGTATGTCCATTCAACTCTATCAAAAGCTTTTTCAGCATCTAATGAAATAATACATTCTGGGGTTGTGGGTGATGGAGTATAAATTATATTAATCAATTTTCTGACATTAAAAAAGGAATACTGATTCCTAATGAAACCAGTTTGGTCCTCTGAAATAATCTGTGATAGTACCCTTTCTAATCTAATAGCTAAAATTTTTGTAAGAATCTTAGAATCTACATTTAATAATGATATAGGGCGATAAAATGCACATAAATTAGGATCTTTATCTTTTTTAAGAATTAAAGCGATAGTAGCTTCATAAAAAGATTGAGGTAATCTCTTCTTAGCAAATGCATCATTAAAGATTTCACATAACCAAGGGGAAAGCAAAGAAGAAAAAGTTTTTAAAAATTCTACAATATAACCATCAGGGCCAGGAGCTTTCCCTGAGTTCATTGATGAGATAGCCTCTCCTATTTCGGCCATAGAGATGGGAGCATCGAACAAGCTACGATCTTCATCTGTCAGTTTAGGAATATTCAAATTGTTAAAAAAATTATCCATCATGGACAGGTCACGATCAAATTCTGATTGATATAAAGATTTATAAAAATCTTGAAAAGTGTTATTGATTTCTTTATGATCAGTAGTTAGATTACCGTCTTGTTTACGAATTTTAATAATTTGTCGCTTAGTTGAAATAGCTTTTAATTGATTAGCTAACAGTTTACTAGTTCGATCACTATGAATATAGAATTGAGCCCTGGTCCTAGTTAATTGATTTTCAATTGAAGAAGATAATAATAAACTATGTTCCATTTGAAGCTCAACTCTCTTCTTATAAAGTTCTTTGGTAGGAGTCACAGAATAAATCTTATCAATTTCCTTAATTTTATCCACTAATAAAGCAATATCTAAATATCTTTGTTTTCTTTTACCAACGGAATATGAGATAATTTGTCCACAGATAAAAGCTTTAAAAGAGTCCCAAAGTATTCCTCTGTCAATTTCTTCAGTATAGTTTGTTGAGAAAAACAAGTCAATTTGCTGTTTTATGTAGGTGATAAATTCTGGGACTTGAAGCAAAGTAGCGTTAAGTCTCCAAGATCTCGTATTATTGGAAAAGTCCGAAATCTTAATAGATAACTTCAAAGGTGCGTGATCCGAAATAGTAATAGAATCATATTTACAATCAATAACATCCGTTAATAACCGATGATCAATAAGGAAATAATCAGTTCTAGAATAACTATGATATACATGTGAAAAAAAAGAAAATTCTTTATCTTTAGGGTTCAAAAACTGCCATATTTCAGTAATTCCCGAATCAACCATGAAAGAATTAATAAGTAAGGCTGATCTATTCGGAAGAGTTCGAATAGGTTTAGATCTATCCATCGAAGGATTCAAACAACAATTAAAATCTCCACCCATTATCAACATATATTCATTTAGATTAGGAAGGGAAGTAAATAAACGTTTAAAAAATTCAGGGCAGTCAAAGTTTGGAGCATAATATTAACTAGAACCACTTTTCGATTAAAAAGTGATCCAGTTATCAACAAAAATCTGCCCTGTGGATCAGAGGTAATTTCATGATGTGTAAACGAAATTGAGGGGTCTATAAAAATAGACACACCCCTAATTTTGGCGGTACAATTCGAGTGAAATTGTTGACCCTTCCAGAACCTAAAAAAACGTTGATTATCCTCCCTCCTAATATGGGTCTCCTCTGCAAAAATAATATTAGCATTCAATCTATGGAATACTTTAAATATTTTTTTACGTTTAATCGGATGATTTAAACCATTAGTATTCCAAGAGATAAAGTTAATAGATTTATCCATCATGCCAATATTAGTTGTGTGTATCATAAAAGGTTAAAAAGACACATAACCCATAATTCAGGAAGAAGGAAAATTGATTCAGGAGCAACCAGAGAACATGACACCTCAACAATATTAATAATTTAAAGACGGCCCATAAACTAAAAGCAAAAAAATAAAAAGCAAAAGCGTGAAAAAAGATCCCTACCCCCTCCCCCCACCCCTGGAAAAAAAGCCAAGCAGCAGGCGCATACTCTAACACTAACATTACCCCCATTTCAAGATGGCAGCTCCATAAAAAGATTTTTAAAAAAAACTATATAACACCCAGATTTAAATATAGGGTTGCAAAAAGAAAATATATATCAGTCAGAATGAAAAAAATAATATAATAAAACAAACAATCATTAATAAAAAGAAAGTATAAACATTAAAATTTGAAAGTGTAATATACCTTTAACAAAAATCCCATGTTCAAATACAAGAAAGATGACGTTTCAAAAGCAAAGACTTATGGGAAGAAGAAACGACATTTTGAAAAAAGCCATATTACAAAATATAGATATAAATTCAGCAATCTATTAAAAAAATTTAATAATAAAAAAGTTATCAAAATAGGATTAAAAAAAAGGATTTAATAGACACTACAATATATAAAAAAAAGATCAAAAAATCCAAAACATTCGTCCCATTTCTAAGTATAGGCAAACAGATAAATGCTTACAGAAAGCGAAGTCTTGTGGGAAGAAGAAACGACAGCTTGAAAAAAAAGTAAATCATTATTGCAAAATATAAACGTGTATATCCGAAACAGAAAAAAGAATAATAAAAGAAAAAATATTATAAAAATTAAAAGAGCATCTATAAACAATGATGACAGTAAAAAAAAGAAACCAGACCCGTAGGTCAGGGTAAAAAGTTATAACCCAGCTTCCTAGGTTAAAACTTAAAATGAAATGGTATCTTCTCTCCGAAAAATCTTTAACATAGCACATAGTTCAAGTTGCACTAGAAGATTGATATTCTTCAACAAATTTCTTCGCTTTTTCCGGAGTGTTAAAAAATTGCTGACTGTTGTCGTTCAACGTAATTCTAAGATTCGCTGGAAATGTTAAAGCTTGTCCAATCGAGTGAATCTCTGCCATCACTGGTTTAAAAGCGATTCTCGCTCTCATTACTTCGAATGAATAATCTTCAACAATTCAAAATGTGTTGTTATTGTGAGAAATCACACCTTTTTTATGAGCTAATCGAATTAAAAGCTCTTTCTCCCGAGGATAATGAAGGCGAACAATCACCGCTCGTGGTTTAGTAGTCACAGCCGAAAATCTCGCAACTCTGTGAGCGCGGTCGATAACAGGTTTATTATGCAAACCTTCATCACCAAAAATTTCCCACAGTAATTCAGAGAAAAATTCAGTTAAATCACCGGACTCAACTTTTTCGGGAAATCCGATGATACGCAAATTGTCTGCGAGATCGGTTTTCGAGATCAGTAATTTTAAACTTATACTGATCTATAGTTTTAGCAGTCGACTCTATCTTCTTCTCCAGCACTTCAATTGTACGTGCTTTTTCACAAATTGATTTTTCAAGAGTCGTGATCTTATCTTCATGCCGCTGAATATCTGATGCCTGTGATTGAAGCTTAGTTTCAAGCCATCTAATAACTTCTTCAAGTTCAGATATTTTCATGGTAATCTTATTTTCCAAACTTGCCAGTTTACTTTCCAATTTGCCTTCTAACCTGCCTTCCAAACCCGCAAGTTTAGCATCCAGAAGGTTAGAAATTATATCGAAGGATAAAGGATCTTTAGACGATTTCTTGCTTGTAGCCATTTTAAGTTTGATAAGATTAGATCAAATATTGTTTTAGGAAAAAAAAAGTTAATCAGAAGTAGCAACTCATATGATTAAGTTCGAAAATATTTGATTAAAGGGTGATTATAGTTTAAAGAATGAGGAGCGCCTAAAAGGCAGATGCTTATGTCGCCATCTTGAAACTCCACCCCCTGAATTATTTATGTTATTCTATCAATTAATCTCCTTTTTCTCATCCTTGTTTACTCCACTGATCTCACCAACTCACAGAACTCATCCACCTGGAGAGTCCTGATCTCTGATTTCTCAACTCCATGACAGACACTCTTCTGCATTCCTCATAAACCTCTATTCTGATATGTCTATCCATGGCCTTCTCTACTGTCAAGATAAAGCCACACTCAGGTTGGAGGAACAACACCTTACATACCATTTGGGTAGCCTCCACCTGGTGGTTTCTCTAACTTCCGCTAATGACCCTCCTCCCCTTCTTACCCTATCCCTGATATATTTAGTTTTTCCCCCTCCCCTTTTTTTTCCTTTCTCTCTATGCCCATCACTCTGCCTGTTCTCCATCTCCCTCTGGTGCTCCCCTCCCCCTTTCTTTCTCCCTAGGCCTCCCGTCCCATGATCCTTTCCCTTCTCCAGCTTTGTATCCCTTTTGCCTATCACCTTTCCAACTCTTAGCTTCACTCCACCCCCTCCAGTCTTCTACTACCATTTCGCATTTCCCCCTCCCCCTCCTACTTTCAAATCTCTTACTATCTTTCCTTTCAGCTAGTCCTGACAAAGGGTCTCAGCCCGAAACGTCGACAGTACTTCTTCCTATAGATGCTGCCTGGCCTGCTGCATTCCTCCAGCATTTTGTGTGTGTTGCTTGAATTTCCAGCATCTAGATTTCCTTGTGTTTGCACTTTACATTATAACCTACTTTGACTCCAGTCCTCAATGTAGCTCACTCTATGATAGGACTATTTCAACCATTTCTCCTTCCCCAAATTCATTGTTCACTTAAGAATCGCTTCTTATTTCCTTGTTCTGCTTCCCAGTCTTTGCAGATAAAAAATAACAAGAAGTTTCTTCATATTTATAATTGTTTTGCCTTTGGCACAATCCTAGTTTGTTTCAAAACTCTTCTTCAACTCTCCATTTTCTCGCCCATTTTGCCAAACAAGTATCCCATTCCTCAACTGTGATGTTCTTCAAGTCTCTGCTTTCTAAAATCATGCTCAAAATTCCTCATCAGATTTTCTTTCCAGCACCATGATCATTTTGGCCAAGTATATAAATGGATTATACCTATTACTTTGAACAGGCTAATGTTATTCGGCAACTTAAACCACCATGACCTTTCATAGACATCCAACAGAAAATTATGCCATCACCCTGAATTGGTTTGACTCTACTGTGAACGTATGTATCACTATCCATCTGTTTCTACACATCTCTAGCAATGGCTTCTCATGACCACATCAAGCATACTTCTCATCTGTTCAACTACTTGGGTTATCAGACCATGTCCCAGTCTCTACTGTAACCATTTACCCTAGCCTGGGATTGAGAGGGTTCTGATAAGATGGCAGAGTGTTTGGACACAGAGCGGCTTCTACAGGGCCAATCAAAGGTGTTATCATTTCTAAACATATTTTTTACAATGGCATGATATTATGAACTTAAAGTATTACAGGTCTACCCCATCAGTGAGTTGCTCTTTGGCAGAGAAACTGAAGGAGCTGCCTGCTATAGAGAGGCATCAGAACTGGTGCACGAAGGCAGTGTATAGACTAATAGTGAGTGATTCATCTAAGTTGCTTTTCTTGTGATTGCAAGACCAAGTTGGACATTGGTAGCATGGAATGCTACAAGTCTGAGTCATTGTTCTAATGGCAAGACGATGGCAGGGGAGCTGTGTGGCCTTGATCATATTGAGGATAAGGCTTCAAGCCATGATGTCACCTGTTTGCAACTATCCAGTCGAGAGGGATCAGAGTCGATGTAGCGCAGTGTCCATGCTGGAGCTGGTGCTGTCCACCAGTGCTCTTTCAGCGGAAGACCAGCCTCAAGCTGTGCTCTTGCCTGTTTGCAGCCACCCAAGAGGGAGAATCTGAGTTGGTGCAGGAGGTGGTGTGGTGTGGCACCAGAGCTGTTTCTCCAGTGTTCCAACTCCAGTTGGCGGAAGACAAGCAGTATTAGGATCAACTGCAAACTGCTGCCACATTCATGGACTCAGGGACTTGGACTATATATTTTTTGTGAAACTGTATTTTACTGCTTTTCTTATAAGTACATATATATGTTTATGCAGTCTATGACTATTACTGTATGTTGCACCTTGGCCCTGGAGTAATGTTGTTTCATTTAACTGTACTCATGTAGAGTTGAATGACAATTAAACTTGAAGTTGCCATGGATTACACTTCCTTCCACAACCACTTTCCAAAGATTAATTAGTCAAGCACAATCTTGTTGTCCTGTTCAATATTCCAAGCATCATCAATACTAACCTCTAATCCTGCATCATCTATACATCCAAGAAAAATGTTTTTCATACTTTCATTGTATGTTGACTTGGTTGCTTCAAAGTTCTTATTGGTATCTTATGCTCCTTTATTATCAAAATCTAAAACACCCAGTCTTCGAGAGCTACTAATTTGCTATCACAGGAGGCCACCCTTTCATTACTAGGCGATAGGATAAAAATGGCTTTCAGATCCCTCTCCCGTGATGTCTGGGTGTTAGGGGGACTTTTACTAGTAGCTTTCTGGGAAACAAGATCATGTATCCAGCCTCCCTCTAATTGTAAGGAACCTGGTTATAAAAGAGAGGTACAACACTTGGAAATCTTGTTCAGTTTATTGCCTTCAAACAACAGTATGACTTCAAAAGTAAATAGACAGTAGCAATTTGTCAATGGCATAAGTTGGGCCTCCAATTAACAGAGACTATGCGGGTAGAAGGCTGTTGAGGAAACAAAGAAGAATCTCATTCTCCTTCCTTCTCTCCATATCCCTTCATGCCCTGACCAATCAAAAATCTATCAACCTCAAATATACATAAAGACTTGGCCTCTATAGCTGCCTAACGTAAAGAATTGCACAGATTCACTACTCCCTGGCTAAAGAAATTCCTCATCTCAAAGGACACTCCTCTATTCTGAGGCTGTGCCATCTGTCCTTAGGCTCTCCCACCATAGGAAACATCCTCTCCACACCCACTCTATCAAGGCCTTTCACCATTCGATAGGTTTCAATGAGGTCACCTGTCATTTTTCTGAATTCTAGTGAATCTTAGCACAAAGCTATTGGTAGCTCTTCACATGACAAGCCATTCAATCCTGGAGTCATTTTCATGAATCTCCTCTGAACCCTCTGGTTTCAGTACATCCTTTCTAAGCTAAGGGGCCCAAAACTACTCACAATACTCCAAAAGAGGCCTCACCTTTATAAAGTGAGGCTTTAAAAAGTTGCAACATTACATCTTTGCTTTAAAATTCTAGTCCCCTTGAAATGAATGCTACCATTGTTTTTGCCTTCCTCATCACAGATGATACCTGCAAATTAATTCTTAAGGAATTTTGCACAAGGATTCCCAAGTCCGTTGCACTTATGTACCTTCTCTCCACTTAGAAAACAGTCAACTCTTTCATTTCTTCTACCAAGGTGCACTTCCCAGCACTGGATTCCATCTGCCATTTCTTTGCCCATTCTCTTAATCTGTGTAAGTCCTTCTGTAGCCTCTCCACTTCTTCAAAACTACCAGCTACTTTTATATCATCTGCAAACTTTGAACAAAGCCATCAATTCCATCTTCCAAATTACTGACATATAACACAAAAAGAATCGCTCCCAACACAGACCTCTGTGGACCACAGGACTTTAGGAGGAAACCTGACAACCACGAGGTCCTCATCTGGAGATCAGAGGTGGAGAGGGTCACTAACTTTAAATTCCTCAATGTTAACATTTCAGAGGATCTGTCCTGGGCCCAGCATGAAATGCAATTACAAAGCAAACCCAGCAATGCCTCTACTCGTTTGGAAGTTTGTGAAGATTCTGCATAGTATCTAAAACTTTGACAAACTTTTATAGTTTGGTGGTGGGGAATTTATTGACTGGTTACATCATTGCCTGGTGTGTAAACACCAATTGCCCTTGAATGGAAAATCCTACAAAAAGTAATGGAAATGGCCCAGTCCATCATGGGTAAAGACTCTCCACCACTGAGCACATCCACGTGGAATGTTATTGCAGGAAAGCAGCATCCATCATCAAGGACCCCCACCACACAAAGCCATGCTCTCTCCTCACTGCTTCCATCAGAAAAAAGTTCCAGGAGCCTCAGGACAAGTTCAGGAACAGATATTACGCCTCATCCACTGTACTCTTGAACCAAAGGGGATAACTTCACTCAGCCCAACACTGAACTGTTCCCTCAACCTATGGACTCACTTTCAAGGGCTCTTCATCTCATGTTCTTGGTATTTATTGCTTATTTTTTTCTCCTTCATATTCGCACAGTCTGCTGCCTATTTCACATTGGTTGTTTGTCCGTCCTGCTGGGTGCAGTCTTTCATCGATTCTATTCTGTTCCTTGAATTTACTGTGTACGTCTGCAAGAAAACATATCTCAGGGTTGCATATGGTGTCGTACATGTACTTTGAACTCTGAACATGCTGCAGTGTATCCAGGAAAGGGCAGCACCTCTGGTGAAGGGGCTTGTTGTGTCCACTCTGGGGCAACTCACTCACTCACTGGACACTCAGCTCTCACCTGTGGCTCCAAGTAGTTGTTTCCATACAACAGTGGCCTCACCCCAGTACACCACTTTGACAGGCAGGCTAAACCAGGTAAGGTAGCTGCTGGGCCTCATAACCTGGTGAAATAGAGACATGCCTGACCTAGTATGTGAAGTCAGCTCCGGCAAAGTATGTGGATGAGATCAACAGTGAGATCCAACAGCCAAGAGAACAGTTCTGCAATGCTTCGAGGACAGCAAAGACATTATAAGGCACAGAAGAATTCATGGTTATCCACTGTAACCAAGGAAGACACCAATTTGTGACAACTTCTTGTACTACTGGACCCAGACTTTCCAAGTCAAGAGAGTGGAACTGTCCTAGTATAATGACTTTTCCACTTTAATATCTCTCCCACACAGGGTTTCATTGTCATTGTCACACATGACAGACAACCAACATGCTGCCGTATTTTTTGATTGAGTTCAAATGAACAAAATTAGTGCAGAAAACGTATTGCTTTCATACAATGCTTTCGACGATTGCATCTTCCAAATCTTTATTTTCATTGTAACATTAAAGATGACAATCAATACCTTTAAATTTTTCATAGTTCCTAACTTGTTGAAGTAGAGAAATTGTTTCATTTTTACTTCCAGCTGTTTCTGGCATCTCTAAGCCTGAATGCTTGAAATCATTGTGAGCAAAATAATTCTAAGTGGTTTCACTGCTTATTTCACATTACCTATCAGTTACAATAATCACTGCTTTTTGAACCAAAAACACGTAAATGCCGGCCACTTGTCTAACTGTCACATAAGATCACGTAATTGATGCTATTTAGAAATCGTTCCAACAACAGTCTCCAGTCCCAATTAAGCAGCATTATGTCCCAAATAAACAAGGAATCGCTGCTACTTTCCTGATTAGTTTTTATTCAAGAATTGTCCCAACTAACTGATAAATGAATTAATTGGAGTCCACTGTATTATAAATTTTAAAACAAAAACTGAAATTATTGCAAATATACAAAGCAACACTCGAGGAGAAAAGGCTAGTTTATTAATCTTTTGTCAGAACAAACCTTGTGTACTTAAGGTAGTTTTGATTTTGGTTCTACATGATCTTCTACTGGTGACTTCACTGAGTAAAACTGCAAGGAGCTGACTCACTCTCACACATCAATGGCTGAGGATTCTATTTGTGCTTGGTTTCTAATCTCAAGTAATTACTATTTGTTGGAGTAAACAATGCTTGGAGTAAAAGGGCAGCCAGGATTCCATACCTAATTACTGTCTGGCTACCTTAACTGTAAAGTCATTAAATTCCCTCCCGTGTATATTTACCAATTTGTGATTTCCAAATTTGGAGTATGACTAACTAAAACTCATACTCAGGAGAAGTACAAACACCCAGCTCCACTCACCTGAATAATGTTCCCTCCAAACGTCCCTCGCAAACCTTGCTGTTTGGGATAGTAAAACTCGTCATTGGAAAGGTTCCAAGGGTCCTTGACTTCTGGTTGTGACATGTTCTACCAAAGACACAAGGGATACTGAGGAAAGCACATTCTTATATGCCATTGCAATAGTTCAATATACAGTGTAATGAGGAAGAACATGCATACTGTAGGTATATATAGTTTAATTATGCCCTAATTGGCATTGACAATGCAAGGAGTACAAACACATACAACAAATAAGATACAAATATTCAGCATCTTATTCAGTGTAGACATTGGGATCACAGGGTCTGTTCCTGTATTATACTGTTATATGTTCTATCAAAAAATATAGGCAATCTACATGTATAGTTGACTGCACACAGACCTGCAAACGTTATTTGCCACTGCATATGCGCAGATCACAAGTCATGATAATAAATGCTAATATTTCACTTCACATTGGGTAACAGCTGGCAAAATATATCCAACTTGAGAAAAGCATACATTTCACTCCTTACCTAAAATCTCATCTTTTTGCCAACTGTGGTATCCTTCTATGCTTGTTGAAATGTAGAATTTATCACTACTCAGACTCTAAGCACCCATGAGTGATCAAAAATCTTTAGGCTGAATTTAACCGAGAGGTTCCCTCACACGTTTCACTCAGAATACAAAAGTTACATTTACTTCTTAATTAAGTTCATATCACAATAATGCAAACAAATAATTGCTCACAATGGGGTAAGACAAAATACAGGTGAAGAAATATATTTGAAATGGTGCAAAAGGACTGAGCTGTGAACAATATAGTTCAAATAGTTCTGACATTGATATATCTATCCTTCCCTGTAAACTGTTCTTGATTAGTCATCCAGTAATAAGCACTAAAGCCTTGAAAGAAGGCAAGAGTGGTTATATCCTCTGTTATACAATCCAGTTACACAAGTCTCAATAACAGACTATTAAAGTGTATTTTACGTTTATAGGTAAAGTCACTATGATCTCACAAAATTACTTAAAAGTAATGAAAAAGGACTGCTGGAATTCTGCTGTGGTCTCTGAATCTTACATTGCAAAATGGACTATATTGTACAATAGCAGATTCTAAAAACTATTAACAACAGAAATCAGGACTTTATTACATCATCCATCATCTGATTAGAAGATTTTATCCCAACCCTACTAACCTGCTGTGGTTCATCTTTGATGACACCAGTTTTTCCTAACAGGATCCTGCTCTTCCGAGCTGATGATTCTTTCTTATTTTCCTTGGAAGGAGAGTTAGATGTCATCTCCTCTTTCTCATCAGGAATTTCTGGAATAATGCAGAAAAGTCATGAATGTACATCTAAAATAATTAGCTGTGACATTAATTATGAAACAGAAAACATTGCATTATGCATGGTTGATTCTAATGGTTTAAAACCAGAAAGCAGCTACTGTCACACCACTACTGATCACTATTATGTATAATTTAACCACCAAGTATTGAGCAAAATCCTACTTATATTCTACTCTTATGACTCACAAAGAAATACATACATAAACATTAGGAAGTCCAAAAGTAATTCATAACCAATTAAATATATGTTTATAGCATTATTGTAGTAATTTAAGGATATAAGGCAGTTAATTCATTTCACAATAAGGTCCCACAAAGATGGCAAAATAAATTAGTAAATAAAGTATTTCAGTCTGCCAGCTGAATAACAATTAACCAGGAGAACGACAACTTTGCTCTGTGACTTGCGCAAGGCACACCTGAAAAGGTAGGATGGATCCATGACTAACATCTCATCTGAAAGCAGCACAACACCAATATGAGACACTTCAACAGCAGACTGGAAGAGAGGCTTCCTGACTTTTTTTTAAAATTAGGCATTCACTTCCATATAAAAGAGTAGCCCAATTTACTTTATATATTAAACATTGATTTTTATCTTACATTGTTAAGTAATTCTGCAAAGTGTTGACTCTGCACTTATCAAGGAAAAACAGTGCATTAACTTCATAATTTCATTTATCTCTTGCTCAATCAGACACCTATCCCCACTGATCATCTGCCTGACCATCTGTCCATCCAGTTGCTGGTCCTCCATCCCTACTCCCAAACATTAGCCCAGTTGCCCTCTCTTCCTTTGAGCTCAAGCTGCAGCCTTCTGCCAACCCACCATTAGCTTGGCTACCCAGTACCAGCACCGTTTGCCATCCTAGCTCCCCACCACAGTATAAAACCCAGGAACTTTCAATTCCCCATATCTTCTTGTCTTTTTACCCAGAAAACTGAATGAACAAAATTATGCAAATATTTAGACTTTCAATCTCAAAGAATTAAAAATGCTCAGGGCTGAGAACTGATAAACTTGGTTATCAAGAGAATCAAAGAGTCTCAAGTACATGTATTAGCTAAGATCCATTAAAAAAGATCAAATGATCATAAAGCCCAGTCCTAGTTCTACTAATTATATTATCTTTCCCTCCCAACTTTACATTTTTTAAATAATTTGACATGGCAGTTTCTATCCTGTATTGTTCTTCTTTAGTTGTAAAATGCTTCCTTTAGAACATACCAAGAATAATGTTTTCATCGTTTGGGTCTAGAGTCAACACTGGTGGTTCCAAAATTTTATCCATGGCTTGGTCATCCCAGATGATGTTATCCTCCCACCTTCCATACACCAGCTCCTCATTGTCAATTGGAAAGATAGAATACCAAGTCTTATCATCTTCTTGGGAAACTGTTAAAAGAAACAGCAAAGCAAATACTAAATCACTGATTCTGAGGCTTCACCCACTCCTGATCATACAACATAACAGATTAAACATCAACTTTTGAAGAAATCAAAATCATTAAAACAAGAAGTAACAAAAGTACAAATTCAGAGTCATATGATTTGAGGCAGAGACATGTGAAGTTACAGAGATCGAATTAGGTATTCTTGGTGATGTTGAAAATTTGGGGACCAAAGTTTTAATAATCATGTTGTTCAACCTTGGACAATGGCTGAGGTACAGTCAGCAACAAGAAGTTGAAGCCAGTAAAATTAATTTGCAGAAGAGACTGAGAAAATGATTTCAGTTTGCCTAATGTTCATTTGGAGAAATTTTCTGTATATCCAAGTCAAGTATCATGTAGGTGAAAAACAAGAAACAAGGAAACAATAAATAAAAATAGAAATGGTGATTTAAGTCAATTGCTTACACAATTCTTTTCCCCAATTTAACTTGATGTGTTATGAATTTATCAAAATAATTCACTTCTTATACAGGATACACTACTATTGTTTCTTTTTAAATTAGATACTTTTCTTTACCAATTTAGAAACAGGCATCGCTGAGCAATTCTAGTTATCCAGAAAAAAAAAACTATTTTCTTAAACTAGTGCAATTCATCTTGCGAATGTTGTTAGGTTTGGAATTTCAAGATTTCTGTTTCCTCGAGCTGATAGAATGACAGGTTTGACCTAAAAAGAAACTACAACATTCACCAGACCCCTCAAAAGTATTGGAAAATGAAAGTTTGGGAGGTGTGATCAGTGAAGTCAGAGCTAGCCACTACAATAGGTAACATACAAATAGCTTTGGTCTACCAGTGATGTTGTGTCAATAAGCAGAATGGTCTGCCCTGAATTTTAATGCACTTAAGTGTTGTTATAGCTAGATTTCATCAAAACAATGCAATGAATTTCATCCATGTGCCTTCTCCAAGTGGAAAAAAATATTAGTAAATGCAAAAATGGGCCACTTGCTGTAGAATGCCTTTCCTTTGATCTGCTTTAGCCCAATTTAGGACATTTATTTTTGCTGGCTCATTTTAGTTTCTAATGATTGCAGGTCTTGATGGTTTGGACAGTGATAATGTCAGAAAATACCAGTTGGAGATGGGTTAAAGTGCTCTTGCTGGAGAAAGTTATTGCTTGACACCATTGTGAACTGAACACTTGACATACCAGCTCAAGCCTGGATGTCAGCCAGGAATTCGTGCCTCATTGACAAGGACTATTTCAATATTCAAAATTATAAACGGATCAGGAGACTGCTTATTCATCAGCCAACAGTCCCATTTCTGCCTTTTAATGGAAGAAAATCCATTGATTAAGCAGTTGAAGATGCTTGAGCTCAATCAGCTAGATCCTCTGAGGAACGCATCTATTTCCTTTACAAGTGAATCGTACTTGAAGGCAAAGGAGCGAAAATATTCCTCAGCGATTCCTTGAACGATTCAGTGTAATTCCCACATTGTACAATATAGTTTCCCAGATTTGTTTCCATTTTAATCCCCAGTTACACAATGCATCATCACCATATATTTCAAGTATTAACTTACATCCCATACTCAATTCCTCCCAATGATAACTCTTAATCCCCAGCCTCATTCTACAAGTACTCTGCCTTGTTCTGCTGCTTTCACTGTGAATCATGCAGAATTCTAGTCAATGATCTTCTCATTCCCCATTAAAACACATATACTATTTGCTGAGATGGTGTACCGTGCTGCTCTGGTGCATGCTTGTCCTTCCCTTTAGCTGGGATTGGAGGGCCTGGTATTGTCGTTTTCTGCACTGGAGTAGGAGGCACAGGATTCGACAACCAAGTGCCACCACGATTGAGCCCTTAAAAAAATGAAATTGCATGAAATGATATTGGAAGGTAAACAATTTCCAGAAATGTAAACATTGAAAGTATATACCCACCAATTAACTAAAAGGAAAATAATATTCCATCGACCGTTTCATTGAACACCTACGCTCTGTCCGCCAGAGAAAGCAGGATCTCCCTGTGGCCACACATTTTAATTCCATGTCCCATTCTGATATGTCTATCCATGGTCTCCTCTACTGTCAAGATGAAGCCACACTCAGGTTGGAGGAACAACACCTTATATACTGTCTGGGTAGCCTCCAACCTGATAGCATGAACATTGACTTCTCTAACTTTTGTTAATGCCCCTTCTTACCCCATCCCTGATTTATTTATTTTTCCTCCTCCCCCTTTTTTTCCTCTCTCTGCCCATCACTCTGCCTGTTCTCCATCTCCCTGTGGTGCTCCCCTCCCCCTTTCTTTCTCCCTAGGCCTCCCGTCCCATGATCCTTCCCTTCTCCAGCTCTGTATCCCTTTTGCCAATCACCTTTCTGGCTCTCAGCTTCACCCCACCCACTCCAGTCTTCTATCATTTCGCATTTCCCCCACCCCCTCCTACTTTCAAATCTCTCACTATCTTTTCTTTCAGTTAGTCCTGAAAGAGTCTCAGCCCGAAATGTCGACAGTGCTTCTTCCTATAGATGCTACCTGGCCTGCTGCGTTCCACCAGCATTTTGTGTGTGTTGCTTGAATTTCCAGCATCTGCAAATTTCCTCGTGTTCCATCAACAATGCTGGTTTATACTTAGTGGCCACTTTATTAGGTACACTTGTACACCTACCTTTCTGATAATGCAAATATTATGTGGCAGCAACTCAATGCATAAAAGCATACAGACATGCTCAAGAAGTTCAGCTGTTGTTTAGACAAAACATCAGAATGGGGAATAGTGTAATCTAACTGATTTGACTATGGAATGATGGTTGGTGCCAGATGGAATGGTTTGAGTATCTCAGAAACTGCTAATCTACTGGGATTTTCACACATAAGTCTTGAGAGTAAATAATGAATGGTTTAAACATTAAAAAAATCCAATAGGTGACAGCTCTGTGGATGAAAATGCCTTTGTTATTGAGAGGGGTCTGAAGAGAATGGCCAGATTGGCTCAAGCTGTCAGGAGGCGACAGCAACTCAAATAACTAGCATGACAATAGTGGTAGCATCTCCAAAACACAGCACGTCGAACCTTGAAGTGGATGGCTACAGCAACAGAAGACCACAAATATACACTCAGTGGTCACTTTATTAGGTGGCCACTGAGTGAATGTAGTTTTGTTATGAATTGAGTCCTGGTTATTGAGCTTAATGTGAATATTTATATTTGCAATGCAACAGTGAAATTTAAAAGGAAAGGAAACAAGATCCATTGCATTCTGTTAATTCAGTATTCACTGATAAGTTGACTTCACTGCCATAAAATTTTCAGACTGGGGCAGAATTCTTACCTTGTTGCGCATTGTATGCAGTGGCATTTCGAGTCATGCTCGATGGCAGCCAGCCTGCCAGGCTAGCTCGCTGGGATTTTGTAGTCTTATGCTTGACATCCTCTCCATTCCAAATAATGTCCTCTTCCCAGGGCAGCTGAGTGACCATTAGAAAGTGCTCATCCAGAAGTGCCTCCATTTCATCTTCAAACTTCTCATCTGCCAACTTATCCAACTCTTCAGAAGGCTCCTATGACCATAATGTACAAATTTCAGCAATATCAATTACAGTATTCCATGCAAAAAGGTGCTACCACAGAATTATAGTAACAACATAATAATTCATTATGAATCATCTTATGGTTAATAAATATTTAAAATGCATTGTGTTTGCTTGATTTCTGTGAATCCTGCAACACAGATAAGTGACCAATTAATTTTAAGCCTATGCTTACAAAGACAATCCTCTGCTTTTATATGATCTGTGAAAAACTTAATGAACTAAACAATAGATTTAGCTTTGAAATATCAAATCATTCAAAAGATCATCAGCAGCTACTCCTCTACTGCCGTAAATTTACAGCCCAGCAGGGATCTTGAAGGCATGTTTTTCTAGTGCTATTACCAAGGAAAACTGATGTGATCCAACAGAAATAATCACAATATATCTAAATAATAGTTTCCAGTGCCATATTCAGGTTTGCTGATGACACCATTGTCATAGGCCGAATTAAAGGTGGTGACAAATCAGCAAATAGGAGGGAGACTGAAAATCTGGCGGAGTGGTCCCAGAACAGGAGACTGAAAATCTGGCGGAGTGGTCCCAGAACAGTAACCTCTTACTCAATGTTAACAAGACCAAGAAGCTGATTAGTTGACTTCAGGAGAAGGAAACCAGTGGTCCACAATCAGTCCTCATTGGAGGATCAGAGGTGGAGAGGGTCAGCAACTTTAAATTCCTCATTTTTATTTCAGAGGACCTGTCTGGCCCAGCGTGCAAGTGCAATTACAAGGAAAGCACAGCAGTGCTTCTACTTCCTTAGGAGTTTGTGTAGATTCAACAGGAAATCTAAACTTTAACAAACCTCTATACATGTGTACTAAAGATTATATTGACTGGTTGCATCACAGGCTGGTATGGCAAAACCAAATACCCTTGAATGAAAAATTCTACAAAAAGTAATGGATACAGCCCAGTCCATCATTGGCAAAGCCACCACCACCACCATTGAGCACATTTATACTAAGTGTTGTCACAGGAAAGCAGCATCCATCATCAAAAGCCCCCCAACACCCAGGACATACTCTCTTTACACTGCTGCCATCAGGACACACCACTAGCCATCTTGAACCAAAGAGGATAACTTTACTCAACTTCACTTACCTCATCATTGATATGTTTCTACAACCCACGGACTCACTTTCAGGGACTCTATCACATGTTCTTGACATTTGTTTGTTTATTATTTATTTTTGTATTTGCAGTATGTTGTTTATTTGCACACTGGTTAAACACCCAAGTTGGTGCAATCTTTCGTTAATTCAGTTATAGTAATTATTCTATTATAGACTTATCGAGTGTGCTCACAAGAAAATGAATCTCTGGGTTGTATAAGGTAACACACACACACACACACACACACACACACACACTATATTATATATATATATAAAATTTACTTTGAATACATATATTACATACATATACACATATACATATACATGGAGTATAAGGCAAAAGTCTTAGGCACATGTAAAAAGATGCTTTCAAAAATAAAGAAATGTTTCTAAATATCAACAATTTACTACAAAGAGCAGTAAACAGTAAAATATTAAATCAAATATTTAGTGAGATCCCCCTTTGCCTTTAAAACTGCATCAGTTCCCTTTAGTACACTGTCATGCAGTTTTATATGAAAATCAGCTGGTAGGTCATCCAAGCCTCTTAGAGAACTTGCCACAGTTCGTCTGCCGATTTGGATACTCGCTTGATTCTGTCTCTCCAGGTAATGTCAGATAGCCTTGATGATGTTGAGATCCGGGCTCTGTGAAGGCCATACCATCTGTTGCAGAATTCCTTGTTCTTCTTTTTGTTGAAGGTAGTTCTTCATTACCTTGGTCATTTGTTTGTGGTCTCTGTCGTGCTGCAGAATGAAGTTAGGACCGATTAGACGCCTCCCTGATAGTTCTGCATGATGGATGAGAATCCGCTTCTATTTCTCAGCATCAAGAATTCCATTAATTCTAATTAGATCACCAACTCCATTTGCAGAAATGAAGCCCCAAACCTGCAGAGAACTTCCACCGTGCTTCACAGTTGGCTGCAGACACTCATCCATGTAGCGCTTTCCAGCTCTTCAATGGACAAACTGCCTCCTGCTTGAGCAAAATTTTTCAAATGTTGACAGTCAGTCCAGAGCTCTTGTTGCCATTGTTCAGCACTCCTGTTCTTGTGTTTTTGTGCATAGGTGAGTCTCCTGCTTCTTTTCCATTTTGGAAGAATAGCTTTTTCGCAGCAACTATTCCATGAAGACCACTTCTAACAAGACTTTTCCGGACTATAGAGGGGTGTACTTGGGTTGCAGTGGTTTCTCTGAGTTCAAAGTTGATAGCAGTACTTGACTTCTTCCAATGTAGAAGGGATATCAGTTTAATGTATCTCTCATCTGCTGCGCTTAGTTTCCGTGGCTGACACTATGTTTTTGGTCCTCAGCCTTACTCATTTCTTTGTATTTTTCTTTTCAAAGAGCTTATTCAGCACATCTTGAAACTCCCGTCTACAGCAAAATTTTTGCTTTGAGGAACCTCGCTGATGCAGGATGACCACCTTGTGTCTTACTGGTATGCTCACTCTTGCCAATATGTAAGAATTAATGATTTGAAGCTTAAACTGTCACAACTGCTACACCCTCACCTTTCAATTTGGTGTATTTCACCCAGTTTGATTCCTCCTACACCTGTTTCTGTTTCAGTTAATTGTTTTAGTTCATGCAACTCACTATGTTATTTGTCATTTGCACCTGGTTGTTATCATGCAACTGGGTAAATACCAACAAAGTAATCAAGTTTTTATATAAAAAGTAGTCGATTACTTAATATGTTGCTTTCTTCAACAAAATATAAAAAAAGCTCTTGTAACATTTAATTTTTTTGGAAAATGGAGGTTTGCAAATCTAAAATGTGTTCTTTTTGACTTACACACTAGTGCAGAAGAGAAAAATGAAATTTATATTAAAATCTGGGGTGCTTAAGACTTTTGCACAGTACCACACATATACATACATCTATAAAATCACTGTCCAATGAAGAGGATTGCAGGATGAGAAATAAAACAAAATCTTACATGCTGGATGAAGAGAATGACTTCAACAATACAGTAAAAGTGACAGCTGTTTTGCAATATTCTAAATGTCAGATGATGTATTCCTTTACTGCTTGGGGTATTGATTGACAGATAAATATTGGCCAAGAAAGATGGAGAAGCCCCTTGCTGTTCTGACATTTCTTTGAGATAACAAATAGATCTTGGTCAAAAGTTGCTATCTCTCAATATGCACATTTCCTAAGTGCTGTACAAGGATGTCATTACAAGTTCTGTGCTCAAGTGTCTGGAAGTGGGACTCAAAATGAGAGGCAAGTGTATCTAGGAGAAAGAGAAGGGAGTTGGGTTATGAACAACCTCACTCACAGGAAGGCTTGGAAGTGCAGGTAAAGAAGCTCAAGCCCTGATTGAGGGAGCACACAAGGAATATAAAAACATAAACAATTTAGGGGTCGAGGTTGACTGTAACATAAAAATAGGGAATGGCTGATGATGACAAAAGTCACAACGAGTATACTAAAATATACAAAATGGAAAGCATGACAGTTGTGAACAAATGAGCATCAGTTTATTGAATCATCAATGTACTTTCACTTAAAGCAGCTTGTGATCCAGATTAAACAGCTACAGCCTATAATTATACTTGTGAAGTTTTAAAAATCAAATTGATATAGTAATTATTAAAATCATAATGACAAAAGATTATAAAATAAACATGTTTTGACAATGATCCAAAATTAAATGATGGATAGAATTCACTTCTTTTTACCATTTTTCTGCATTACTTACCTGTATCTGTACCTCTACTTGGCAGGTTATTTTTTCCTCCAGCATATCTTCTTGCTCTGTTATTTGCTTCAATTTGAAGCCATAATCAAATCCTTCCCCATCCTCTGGCACACCCAGCATATCATACCAGAGTTGTGCAGGTCCATAGCGCCATTCTGCAACTTTTGGTCTCATGTCCATTATATTATCAGTATCACCAGTGGATTGAGAGAATTTGGACTCAATAGGGGCCATCATTGTAATCTGAAAGTTTATAACAAAAGATGGCTTTATAAGTAATTCTGAATTAATAAATGACGTTAAAGATTATATTTCCAAAGTATTATCAGAACATGTTCCTTCAAGCACTTTACACTTTTTTTGAGTGAAATTCACTCTCCTGCCCCAAATAAAATCTTCAAAACAAAAACCCTCATTCTATTCCTTCATTCGCTTCTGTACTGAACGATATCATTACTCTGTGATTTCAATCTCAATTTCTAATTCTCATTTTTCCTGCCTCTGAATTCACAACCATGCTCCCCTAAATTTCTTTGTACAAATTCTTACATCGTACATGCACTCAGGTGCTACTTGAGTTAAAGTGCACTTACTCAAACAGCACCTGAACTTAACTTTTCTTTTGCTTAGGCTTGATCAAAGTCAATGTAATCCCAATGCTTTGGTGTATCCCTCTCCAGCAATATTCATTTAGAATTCGTAACTGAACAGGAGTGTGGGAACACTATTACTTGGACTTAGTAGCTGAAGAATGTGGCTTGTTCATACCAACACTCAGTCCGATAAAATCGACCTCAATTCCGTGACAAAAGAGTAAATGTGACTGCCAAGATTCTTCCTTCTACAATAAGCCTATCTCCTGTCACCTTATCTAAATGTAAAGAACTTAACATTATCATTATCATGGAACTACCTCCATTAACTTCACCCAAGCAACAAGCAAAATAGTCTCCAGCAACCACTTCTGCTCCCTCCCTGCACCTGTCACTATCTACATAAAATCTTTAGAGATCAGCTTTGTTTCTCACTACTTTTCAAAATATACAGTGAAATGTGTTGTCTTGCACCAACTGAATAGCATGCTGGGGTAGCCTGCAAGTGTTGCTACTTTTCTGATGCCTGGAACCTACTAACCCTAACCTATATATCCTTGGTATGTGGGTGGAAACTGGAGCACCATGCAGTCAGAGAGAATGTATTAACCCCTTACAGACAGTGGCAGGAATCACACCCCAATTAGTGATCACTGGCTCTGTAAAGCGATTGTGCTAACCACTATGCTATCATGCCTTGTAAACCTCATTTAAACATCCCCCCACCCCCCCCATTAAACCTTAAGGTTATGCCCTCTCGTATTTGACATTTCCACTCTGGGGAAAAAAGACCTTGATGATCTACCCCATCTACATCTCATAATTTTACAAGCTACTATCAGGTTGTCTCTCAGCCTGATGCCGAAGAATAAACAACCCAAGTTTGCCCAAACCTTCCTTATGAAAATTACACTCTAATTTAGGCAACATCTTGATGAACTATTTTAGTACTCACTCAAAACCCCCACATCTTCCCTGTAGTGTAACATCCAGAAGTACACACAGTATTCCAAATGTGGTCTAATCAAAGTTCTGTACAGCTTCAATATTTCTTGCCAATTTTTATACTCCCTATCCCATCTGATTAAGGCAAGCATGCTGTCACATGTAAATTATACTTTATTCTTTCAAACTGCTAGAATAAAATAAAATGCAAGAATAAATAATGGAAATGAGAAAAAAAATTCAACCTTGATGTTTTATCTTTAATATTGGGCAGGCTCACAAAATGTAAGAATTGAAAGATATTTGTACCATCTTACGAAGCTGCGCAAATTGGTTGTACTGAAGTCTGCATTTGCTTTGGATATTGAAACAAACCAATTGCTCTTGCTTCCCTCATGGAAGAATGAGGAAAAAGAAAGGAAAATAAATCTACCATAACCAAACCTGTAATTTTTATGTTATATCGATAATCTAAGTCAAATAAATTAGGAAACTGTTGGCTTATTCATACAGCAAACTCGAGTAATATTCATTTACCTAGCTGAGCAAGTGCAATATTGTCAGAAGTGTCATTTTACACAAATGCTCAGAATAACTGCTTGCTCTCTCATCCAACATCAATAGCTCAGAAAATACTACTACAGTGTATTAAGCTATCGATTACATCACCATTTCTCATGCTGTGATGTACTTTGGAATATCCTCAAGCTGAAAACAAGGTACAAGTATATAAATTCCTATGAGCTATCATGTGGTAATTGGCTGGTATTTGTTGGTATGAGAGCTGCATTGTTCTGGAATTTATTTATCTCAGAGGCATAAAGTAACTTAGGATAGGATGGATGGAATTGTTAAAATGTTTTCTATATCAATGATCGCACAGAACTATGTGTGATGTTTCACAAAAAGGTATTTTTTTTATCCAATTCAGATTTGAATTTGATATGTTGATTTTGTAATATTGTACAAGTATAGACACATACTATATTGAAGGTTTCAAAATATAGTTTCCCAAATGATAGCATTTATTTATCATTAATATTACATACTTCATCATCAGACAAGCACTGCTCAGGTGGTGGTGGGGCAGCATAGTGATATTCCCAGCCAGATTTTGGTTCCTTTGCTGCCTCTTCTCCATCTCCCTCCTGCGCCGGAGCCTCAGGCTGTGGGTCACGGTGTTTCTTCTTCCTTTTCCTCCGAGCACTCCGCCAGACTGATGGAATATTCTTTCCAGGTCCAAACAGGCGTAAAAAACGTAACACCTGCAAAGTTAAGCAAAGCAATCTTGATTATATATCCCAATTAACACTAGAAAAAAACCGGAAAAAAAATCTTAAAAGCTGTCAGAAGTTGGACTAAAGTACTGAAACTTCTCTGCATAATCCATTGGAGAAACATTATGTTCCCATATATGAACGAGTGAGCAGTTGTAAAACCTCACTAATACAAATCGTTGAGCCACAACAATGACAAATGAGGTTCAGGTGTTGAATGTACAAAAAATAGGTGAAAAAAATAGATGAATTGCCAATCTAAGTCACTGAAAAAATGCCACAGTATTCAGCAAATCAAATCCTGGCCCGCACCCAGTCCACTATAAATCCACCTGGCTTCTCACAACTCTCCAACCCGAGACTGCACAGCAGCCTTGAGAGAATTCCGTAGGATTACAGTGGAGTAAAAGAAATCATTCAGCAGTGGCTAATCATCACTCATATTTCACACTCCAACCTAAAGATACAAAATGCCAGTTAAATTGATCCAAAGTACCCAACCATGTCAATGCAGACAAGGGCCATAGGCAACAGACAAAATCTAGGAAGATTTGCCACATACATTTGCTGTGATATATTTAAATGAGAAAGCAAAAGTTAAGTTCCACTAACCGGCATAATTGGAAGTAAAAAGATGCAACACCTGAAAAATGTTTTTTCCCCCTATATTCAGAAACTGACATTAAGAAATCCAAATGAATTTTATGTTGAAAAGTTGTGACCCAATCAGCACTTATGAATATGTAAGCAAATTTCACCTGGCATTAGTCAGAATGAACGCAGTCAGCATTCTCTGTGATTGAAACCATAAGCTGTGCAGTTAAATATATAATCAGGGACCATTAATTTACAGTGTCCTAGTGATTTCTTCCTTATTTCAAAATATTAATGGATATTAATTCCACATGAGTAATAATGAAAGATTAACAAGAGATCTTGTGGTTAAAGATCCCTTAGGAGGTGGTGACGACAGGATTCCAGATGCAATTTGAAGGTGAATGCCACTGTCTGCTAGGTTCTTGCCACTTTGTATTCCCCTGTTTTCAATTTATTATCCTCGACCTTTGTTCATCACAGACACGCCACATTCTCATGGAATCACTCTTTCTAATTAAGATAAATTTCCATTAAGTGTTGTGGATGAGCTATTTGCACATGTGCAACAATTCAGCTTATAAATAAGCTTAGCTTATTTTCTCAGTCCATCTTAGCAACTTCACCTTTATATCAATACAAATAGAAGAACACTGCAAATATTTCTCAGATAACAAATGAACTAATTTCAAATGACACAGAGGACTAAACAGAAAAGATAAAGTATTAGAGAAGTTCACTGGGCTAAAAACAAGGCGATCACTAGGGCTGACTGCCTGCAACTAAGTGTTTTAAAGGAAGTGATTGGAAATCTGGATGACACATTGGTTAAAAATTTTCAAACTTCACTGAATTATAGGTTGGTATCAGAACATTTGAAAGCAGCCAATGAGACTTTCTTGCACAAAAAGGGAGGAAGACAGAAAGCAGAGAACTATTAACCAGACAGCTTGACACCCTTTTTTTGGAAAGATGCTAGAGTTAATAAAAGGAGAGTTATGATGTTGCTAGACAGCGGCTTCTTTGAGCTCATCTGTAGAAACAGCATAATTTCTACCTTCAATGTCTTTTTTCTCCTTTTAAAGATGGATGGAGTTCTGTCAGAGACACTGACCTACAGCTGCATTCAAACTTTGGTTCTCACTCTCGCAGCTCACTGACCAGCCATTGATCGATGTACCAAAGATGGGGACGAGAAGACAAGCGTGCCTTCAGGGTCCAAGGTTTTGTGGCCCTGGGGATGAGCCGCTTCTGTGCCAGTGAATGAATTCTATGCAAATGAAGTGAATTGAATTGAACTGAATTGACTTTATTTCTTACATCCTTCATATACCTGAGGAAATACAAATCTTTACATTATGTCTTCCTCTAAATGTGCAATCATAGTAATTTATAATAAATAGGAAAGTCAATGTAACATAGAAATATACTCAGATCAGTGTGAGTTAATCAGTCTGATGGCCTGGTGGAAGAAGCTGTCCTGGAGCCTGTCCCAGATGGTAGCAGCTGGAACACTTTGTGGTTGAGGTGACCCGGGTCCCCAATGATCCTTTTTACACACCTGTCTTTGTAAACGTCCTGAATCATGGTAAGTTCACATCTACAGATGCACTGGGCTGTCTGCACCACTCTCTGCAGAGTCCTGCAATTAAGGGAGGTACAGTTCCCATACCTGGCAGTGATGCAGCCAGTCAGAAAGCTCCCAGTTGTGCCCGTATAAAGTTCTTAGGATTTCGGGGACCATACCAAACTTCCTCAACCGTCTGAGGTGAAAGAGGCACTGTTGTGCATTTTTCACCACATAGCTGGTGTGTATAGATGACATGAGGTCCTCAGTGATGTGGATGCCGAGGAACTTAAAGCTGTTTACCTTCTCCACCCCAGATCCATTGATATCGATAGGGGTTAGCCCGTCTCCATTCCTCCTGTAATCCACAACCAGCTCCTTTGTGTTTGCGACACTGAGGGAGAGGTTGTTTTCTTGACACCACTGTGACAGAGAGATGACTTCTTCCCTGTAGGCCACCTTGTATTGTTTGAGATTAGGCCAATCAATGTAGTATCGTTGGCAAATTTGATTAGCAAATTAGAGCTGTGGGTGCTGACACAGTCATAGGTATACAGGGAGTAAAGGAGGGGACTTAGTACACATTCCTGAGGGCTCCTGTGTTGAAAGTCAGAGGGGTGGAGGTGAGGGAGCCCACTCTTACCACCTGCTGGCGATGTGACAGGAGGTCCAGGATCCAGCTGCACGAGGCAGGGTCAAGGCCGAGGTCTCTGAGCTTCCTGTCGAGCCTGGATAGAACTATGGTGTTGAATGCTGAACTGTAGTCCAAGAATAGCATTCTCACATAAGTATCCTTCTTCTCCAGATGTGTAGAGCAGTGGCTATTGCATCCTCTGTGTCTGTAGGTGAATTGTAGGGGGTCCAGTGTGGGTGGTAGCAAGCTGCAGATGTAGTCCTTGACTAGCCTCTCAAAGCATTTGCCTATTATTGAGGTGAGTGCGACAGGACGCCAGTCACTAAGGCATGTTACCTTGGTCTTTTTTTTTGGTAAAGGGACAATGGTGGATAATTTGAAGCAGAAAGCCACTCTACATTGGGAGAAGGAGATTAAAAATGTCAGTAAACACACCTGCCAGTTGTGCTGCGCACATCCTGAGTACTCACCCTGGGATGTCATCCGGTCCTGCAGCCTTGTGACTGTCCACTTGTTGGAAACATCTGCGTACCTCAGCCTCAGAGATGACCAGATAGCAGGTTGTAGCGGTGGCTTTCCTCGGAGGCTCAGAGTTAAGAGACATTGAACTGAGCATAAAAGCGATTCAGTTCATCTGGGAGACAGGCAGCGATGTTGGCGGCACCAGTATGTTTAGTTTTGAAGTCTGCGATGGTATGTAACCCTCGCCACAAGTCACGTGTGATATTCATTGTGAATCTTGACTCAGTCTTGTCCCTGTATTGTTGTTTTGCAGCCTTGATAGCATTGCGCAGATTGTAGCTGCTTTTCTGGAGCTCCTGCTGATTACCAGCAATGTAAGCTCTATGTCACGTGGTAAGTGCTGCTCGCACGGAATTATTGATCCAGGGTTTCTGGTTCAGGAAGACCCTGACCGACTTCTGAGGAACAACATCGTCGATGCACTTCCGGATGAAGCAAGTGACTCCATCCATGAACTCAAAGACATCTTCATCATGGAAGACATTTCAGTCAACGTCATTGAAGCAGTCCTGCAGCATGAAGGCTGATTGGTCAGACCAACAGTGGACAGTTTTAACTATGTCTGCCTCTTCTTTCAGCTTCTGCCTGTATGTCAGCAAAAGCAGGCTCGAAGAGTGATCTTATTTTCCAAATGCTGGGTGAAGGAGAGCTTTGTAAGCATTGTGGAAGGGAGTGTAACAGTGGTTAAGTGTTTTATCTCCACAGGTGCACACAAAACTTCGGATTTTCATCAGTGACGCTCAATTAAAGTCACTGGCGACAATGAAGGCGGCCTCTGGGTGTGCAGACCAGTCTGTGGATGGTCTCGTACAGTTCCTTGAGAGCCAGGTGAGTATCAGCCTGCAGAGGAATGTACACCACTGTGATGATAACAGCCATGAACTCCTTAGGCAGCCAGTGAGGTCTGCACAGCAGCACCAGGTATTCCAGGTTTGGGGAACAAAAGCATTTGCGTGGATGCACATTCTGGAGGTTGCACCAGGTATTGTTGACCATGAAGCATACCCTTGCTCCTTTACTCTTCCCAGAGAGATTTTTACACCCATTCACCTGGAACAGGGAGAACCCAAAGGGCTCAATCGCATGATCCGATATCTCCTCCATCAGCCAGGTCTCCACGGAGCACAAAACGTTGCGTTCCTTTCCTTCCATCTGACAGGAGATTCTGGCTCTCAGTTTGCACAGATTATTGTCCAGGAACTGAACGTTAACCAAGAGTATGCTAGGGAGCAGCAGCCGATTTGTAACCCGTCTCAGCCTCACCAAGACGCCGGCCCTTCTCCCTCACTGTCGGCGCTTCTTCCAAGGTAGTGGCAGTGTAAGAGATGAGTCTCCCATAGCTCGTGCAAGCAGGGGTTCCCAGTGTAGGAAAGGCAGCACACAGTGAGTAAATGCTGCATTTCCGAAGTTCAGAAGAGTTAGTCTATCATATCTGATGTGACCATCAGCTACTTGAACAGAAAATGCTCATTAAATTGTCGAAATTAGTAGTATACTTTAGTGTTGCAGATGAAAAATTACGGGGAATAGTGGATCAGTTGTCGGAGGACTTTGTACTCAGATCACTCTCTCTGTGGGGGAGTATTTGTTGTCAATTCTTGAGTCAGTGAACTCAAGGGAAAAAAATCGACCTGGCAGTCTTCAAAACCATAAATCAGCAAGTTGTTTATTTTTATCTTGTTAGTCTCCCCTCTTGCTGTGTGACACATGTGTGTGTGTGTGTGTGTGTGTGTGTGTGTGTGTGTGTGTGTGTGTGTGTGTGTGTGTGTGTGTGTGTGAGAGTGAGTGAGAGAGAGAGAGGGGGGGAGGGAGGGGGGAGGGATGTTGAATTGTTGGGTGAATGATTAGTTTTTGTTGTTCCACAGATAATGGTCTTTCTTGAAGGCTTTGTTAAAGCTTGCTTGGTGGGTGGGGGGTGCTGATGCTTTTTTTTTGCTGAAATAAATGGGGGAGGGGGAGGGTTGATGCTTTGTTGTTGCTCGTGTGTGTGTGAGGGAGGGCTTTGGGGTTCTAACGTTTCTACCGTCACTCATTCTTTGGGGTACCCTGTTTTCGCGGACATCTGCAAAGAACAAGAATTTCAGGCTGTATATTGTATATATTCTCTGATGTTAAATGGAACTAACTAATCATAAAGGAAAGCTGAATGGCTTTATGAAAGGTAAATTATATTTCACATATATGGTTGAATTCCTTGAAGATGTGACAGGGAGATTTGATAGAAGGGAATTTATAGATGTTGTGTATCTAGATTTCAAAAAGGGATTTGACAATGTGCCACATAACAGGCTGGTAAATTAAGAGCCTAAGGTACTAGAGTAACTGTGTTAGCATGGATTGAAAATTGTCACAAAAATGAATTAGAATGAGTGGGGTCTTTTCAGGTTGGAATGATGCAACCAGTGAGTATCCCAGGGATAACTCTCAATTACTTACTATTTAGATTAACACCTGGAGGAAACAAAACGCAAGTTTTGCCAATAAAACAAACATAATACAAGGTGGAAGGATATTTTTTATGAAGAGAATATTGGGATTATCCAATAGAATTTAGATAGATTGTGAATCTGCAAATGGGAGTTAGGAGAAATGTGAGGTCATGCACTTCGGTAGGAGGAAACAAACCGCAAATGAACTAAGTGATGAGAGACCGCAAGGAATAAAATTTAGAGAGATGTGTTCTAGTGCTTGAATTACAAATAGTTAACTGGCAATCCTACAAGTAGTTAGCAAGGCAAATGACATATTTGTTATTATTGTGAAGGAGTTGGAATTTAAGAATAAGGAAATTTTAGTTGTGCAGGCCACACCTGAAATACCATGCAGTTTTCGTCCCCCTACGTAAAATAGCATGAAGTACCACTTCAGGAATCCAAAGATGATTCACCAAACCCTAATTCCTAGAGTGGAAATAATGTTCAAACAAGAGACAAGACAGTTTGGGTCTGTATTCCTCAGAATTTGAAAGAATGAGAGGTGATTTTATTCAAAATTACAGGATTCCAAGGGCCCTTGACAAAGCAGATGATGAAATGTTTTCATGAACAGAAATGTCATGAACATAGGCATAGATACATACTAAGGGGCCAGTCATTTAGAACTGATGTTTGTGCAAGTTCCTATTCTCACAGGATACTGAATCTCTGGAATTCTTTGCTTGCAATAGTTGAGGCTATGTCATTAGATACATTTTAAGATGGAAGTGTAAACATATTTAATAGATCAATGAATAGTGTACTATGGGAACTGGAACAGAAGTGGAGTTCAGACAACCATAGATCAATCATGATTATATTGATTGGTCGGAGAGGCTTGAGCAGCCTGGTGGCCCACTCCTGCTCTTATTTTGTGTTCATTATTACTATCTCAAGGTTTAAATTAACTTATGGTCATAAAATGTAGAAAATTTCAAATTTGATCTTTATCAATTTGTGTTGGCTTAACTACATAGCTAATTAGATTCCAGGTGATGCTCTTCTTATAAATCTATATTTCATGATTCTGAGGTAAAATACCAGTTTTATTAGTGTTTCAAAAGTGAGCTATGTATATTTATTATGTGGATATATGGAAACATTCATAGCAGTAATGAGTTCAGACTAAGGAATTGCTCCCCAACAGTCCCAAACTGAGGAATTTTCTCCTCCAATGACCCTATACTGCAGCAAAGTATTTCAACACATATAATTCAAATTTTCTACTTAATTTACAACATAATGAACAGTTTTTCACCTGTCCTGGTCGAAATTCTGGGAAGAGCTCAGTGACATTAGGCAACTGCTTCGTTGAATCACGCTGCATGATTCCCGCCAGTGGCAATGTAAGCTTATCCTCCTTCTGAGATTCATTCTGCCTTATTCGTGGATCATGCCGATCAGTCTCAGACTCTGAATCAGAGGAACTACTAAACTCAACCTTCTCCGAGGACGACGAAGGAGCAATTATGGAAGGTAAAATGATCCCATCATTCTCATCAGCCACTGGACAAGGGAAAAGACCATCAGTAACACGAGATCCTCCGGCAGTACTGGAACTGAGAACTGCTGAATTTACCCCATTTGCTAGGGGGAGAAAAGATAAAAATTAGCAAATGATATTCTACAACACAGTGTTATTACAGTAGGCAGTTCACAATGCAGTGCTCTCCTTCAATTGACAATTTTCAATCACAGTGCTAATATACACCAATACTAAGTTGAAGAAATGTTTTTTTCCCATTAATTTTTTTTAAAAAGTCAATCTCAAAAGGATTATCCTGCATTCAGTCCTGGGAATTCATATTTGTCAAGAATTCCTGTAAATTAGATGAAGGGTTACACACAGTTATAGAACTTGTTAAATTGCTATTTGGAAGGTCTTCTTTAATTACTGACTATAAATAATGCACATTGGTTTCACATTACTGAAGAAATTTAGATGGTCATGGAACCCAATTCAAAATCTCATCCTACCTATTTTTCCTTCATTACATTGATTGATTGATTGTTCCTCGCATCTCATGGCGTCAGTTAGATTACATTAGATTTATCATCATCATTATTTGGTGCTGCATCGTATGATGTAGGCAATCACAGTCTTTAACCGTGATTGTTCTTGGCAAATTTTTCTACTGAAGTGGCTTGCCATTGCCCTCTTCTGGGCAGCACCTTTACAAGATGGGTGACCCCAGCCATGAACAATATTCTTCAGAGATTGTCTGCCTGGTGTCAGTGGTTGCTAAACCAGAACTTGTGATATGCACCGGTTGCTCATATGACCATCCACCACTTGCTCCCATGGTTTCACGTGACCCTGATTGGGGGGCTAATCAGGTGATACACCTTGCCCAAAGGTGACCTGCAGGCTAGCAGAGGGAAGAAGTGTCTTACACCTACTTTGGTGGAGATGTATCTCCACCCCACCATCCAACATTACTCTCTCTTTTAAAGGAATTATTTACTTCTACTCACCACATGATTCCTGTGAACCACCCTCATCTTTGCTTAATGGAGGTGGTGGTGGTGGAGGTGGCATGAGTTTTGAGTCCATGTCTTCATTGTCTGCATCGTAGTCATCATCATCGTCTTCTGCAGCCAGCAAGAGAAATCCTTTAGTATACAATTCCCATTATAGAGTCCAGGTCTGATTTACTGAACTAGCTACTTAATGCCTGAATTTAAGACCTTTTTAATACAACCAAAAATGTAATTGATGCAATAAATATGAAATAAAAACAATTGCTGGAAATATTCAACATGTTGGGCACCTAAATTAAGAGAAATAGGTTAATAGCCTTCCATCAGAACCCCAAAAAAATCTGAATTTCTTTGTTTTGTTTTCTACAGAAGTTACCTGATTTACTGTGGATTACAGTTAACTGGGACCAGCACATCTTGGCCCAATTAAGCAGCAGTCCCACCTAGCTGAAGTTTCATGGACATTTTTAAAAAATACAAGCTACCATTTAACTGAGTTACAAAGTATGTACTTAAATACAGAATAAATTAGAACTCTACCAATACTACTGCATTACTACAAAACTCTTAGTTCCTAATAGTTATCGATAGAGGAATTCATTCAGCGTACACTGTTGTATTTTTGATAGACTGTAAATGAACAAAATCAGTGCGGACACCTAGGGCAGATGATGGACTACTTTCATACAATGCTTTTGACCACTGTATCCTCTAAATTTTCACTTTCACTACAACATTCAAGATTATTGTCAATACCTTCTCATTCTTTGTTATTCTTAACTTGTTGAAGTAGTGAAATAATTTCATTTTCACACCTGGCTGTTTCTGGCATCACTAAATAGTTCTGAATTAACTCACTGCTTACAGGTCAGATGCTGGGTAAACTGGGATGAGCTACTCACCCACTGACACCCAAAAGCTCTTCTAATATTTACAAGGATAAGTAAGGGACCAAATGGAATTGTCTCTATTTGCCTGGATGAATACAGTGCCAACAACTCTCAAGAAGCTCACTACAATGTGGAAATTCGGCAGCAATACAAATCCAATGCAATTACTTCCCTAGCTGTTCTCCGTCATCTACAAAGTGATGGAAACGATCATTGATCATGTTATTGGGTGATACTTACACATCACACTATTTTTTGTCATACCATTCAAGACAAGGTACTTTCTGGATTCTACAAAGCATCCTACCCATTATCCTGAACAGCCACACCCTCCTACCATCCTACTGCACCTGCACGTGTACCTTCTGACGGACAGCACCTCTTAAACTCATCTCACCTCCCATCAAGGAAGACAAGGGCAGCAAGATCATCTCCAAGTCACACAACATTATGATTTGGAAACATACCACCAGCCCTTCAGCATCATTGTATTTAATTCCCCCAATTTCCTACTCAAACTCACTGTGGGAGCATTTTCATCAGAAATATTTTGATGGTTCAAGAAGGCAGTTCATTGCCACCTTCTCCAACGTAATTAGAGATGGGCACTGTATATAAGGGATTGTTTAATGTCTTTTACTCAGCTAGCGGATAAATTTGATTTATCCCCAATGTACACTTTTTTAGATATTTACAAATTAAGAATCTTTTTTATGTACTTTGCTTCCAAATTATCCCTCCGCTTATCCATCTAATGTAATAGATTTCCTCTTCCAGGTTAAAACACTCCAAAAAGGATCAATAGCTACAATTCATAAATGGTTATTGAATTTATGAATGATATCTAACGAAAAAATTAAAGCTGCCAGGGAATTGGAATTACAAGAGTTACTTTCAGATAATCATCAATGGAGTAAAATTTTCCATCTGGTAAATACTTCATCTATTTGTGCCCGTCATTCCTTGATACAGTCTGGGGTAGTGCATCGAGCACATGTGCCAAAGGATAAATTAGCCTGAATTTTTCCCAATATTAATCCTGTTTGTGATAGATGTAATCCTCAGGTGGCCACTTTAACTCACATGCTCTGGTCTTCCATAAAGTTGGAGAATTTTTGAAAAGGTGTCTTTGAAACCTTATCTAAAGTGCGGATCTGGATTTACAACCAAACTTATTTACAGCTATTTTTGGGATTATTCCATCGGAAGCAGGATACATTCCTGCTTTCGCTCAGCGGATGATGGCCTTTTCAACCTTATTGGCTAGGAAAGCCATTTTACTTAAATGGAAGGACCCGTACCCTCCTGCTGCCTTTTATTGGCTTTCCTCTATCACGTCCTGTTTAAGTCTAGAGAAAATAAGAAGTCGGACATTGGATACTTCCTTTAAATTTGAAGAAATCTGGCAACCTTTTGTTCAATATTTTCAGATGATTTGAGTTTTGTACTGATTGTCTCCCAGTTATTTTTTCAGAACCTAGGATTTGATCAGAGAGTCTCTCTTCTCTTGGACTGCCCAGTCCTTTTTTTTTCCTGTTTACTAGTGTTTTTTTTTCTTTTCTTTTATATAAAAATTTCTAATAGTCCTTCCTTTCTTTATAAATTGATAAGATTATACATTTTTTATCGTTCATACTTTGTAGATCAACACTATGTGTGATTCTGATATTGTTTATTTTACCTTCTGTATGTACTGCTATTGACATATATACCAGAAATATTCTCCTCTTGTTTGTATACACACTTCTTTAAAATCAATAAAAAGACTGAAAAAAGAAAGAAAGAGATGGGCAATACCTCTAGTTTGCTTGATTTGCCAGTGGACTCATTCCCCCCCCTCCCCCCCAACACGTTACCAAAATATAAATTTAAAAATCTGAAGAAATGTAAAATATTTAAGTATTTGTCATCAGATCCCGATATTCAAACCAAAACTAAGTATATCCTTTAACATGTATCTCTTGTATCTCATAAGACTGAAACGGTGGCAGTCCTATATTAATTTGTGTGTATTATCAGCATTATGTTTGTTCAGATTTTATCATTCAACCATACATGAACATAGCTAATCTAAACAGTGATTCTCTGGGGCCTTAAGGTGCAAAACACATATCCACAAGCACACAACACACCGCACAAAGTACATATGGCTATAATTTCAGAAAAATATACAGTCACAAAGAAAAAAAAATCTAGCCTTAGTCCCTGTATGGGATACACACAAAATGCTGATGGAATGCAGCATCTATAGGAAGAAGTACAGTCAACATTTCGGGCTGAGACCCTTCATCAGGACTAACTGAAAAGGAAAGACAGTGTTAGTCCTGACGAACGGTCTTGGCCCGAAACGTCGACAGTGCTTCTCCCTATAGATGCTGCCTGGACTGCTGCATTCCACCAGCATTTTGTGTGTGTTGCTTGAATTTCCAGCATCTGCAGATTTCCTTGTGTTTGCCCTGCATGGGATGACTAGATTGATGGTTACCTGGTCTAGCTAGTTCTTCACCAAGTGAACACTGGAGGGCAGCAGTGTGCAAACACCAGAGAGCAGCATTGCCTCAGTGCCTCCTCTCCCGGCCTAGCTCTCATCCTTGCCACAACCAACAACACAGCAGGTCCGCTGTTGGTCTCACCAATGAACCAGTGATCTGGACTTGCTTTATTCTACATTATCAATGCTTACAGGATCTTGCGACCACAATAGAAATATCCAAGACAATCACTTGCTCCACGCATCTTCTCAGCACAAACGTACCCAAGTCCAGGTGACAACACAACAATGATATACAATTAAGTCCAACTCCATTACTATTGAGCAACTCACTGAAGGGATAGTTCTTCAATACTTGATCTTCTTAGTATCCAACAGTAACTTGCAATAGTAAAAAAGACTTACAAGATGAACAAAAGCACCTTGGACTGGACTCTGTGGCCGCTGTGTCCAAGCACGCCACCACCTTACCGGTTCAAGTTAAAGCTGATTAAAGCTAATCACTTATCCATGCATTAATTTATTAATGTATGTTTAGAAATGTCGTATTTACCCATTTTCCTGAGAGGCTGAAGATTCCCCATCACTTGACGATATCTGCGGGTCTCATCCTCTGCTACCTCATTAATATCTGAGTAATCAATGGCATCATCTTTACTTTGAATCCAACCTAAAAAGAACAAGATAATTATTAATTCCTTAAAATAAATGCATGACTTGCTGAGTTCCTCCAGAGTGACACCACCACATAGCAGCTCTGGCCTTCTTTATGGATCTGCTTAAGAACATGGTAATGTTTCAAATTATACACTTTACTTATTGAACACGCTGTTCCTCTTATTCTGGTCTGTTGTGTATTCTCCCACATTACATACAGCGCCATGGCTATTCACAGAAGCACAAAAAAATAACAGCAGGCCAAAGTGAGATGGTTAAGAAGAAGGATCAAAGGAAGTGGGTCCTACTCTTTTTAAAGAGCATGAAAATGTTGAGATGGTGCAAGTCACAATGGCAGTGTGAGTTAGAGGAATAGTAATTTCTATAAGATCGATGCCAGAATGTTGGAATCTGGAAGCAAGAGAGCTTCAGTAGCAAGTAAACCTAATTAAAGTAGAATTTAGCTCAGGTTCAATGATAAAAATTGACAATCACTTTCAATTAAAGTGTAAAGCTTAAGTGGAAGCTTTTCCATTTGAATTGGTAATAGCTGTGCATCCAAGGAGCTTAGCACAAATAGCTATCACTTACACACTTGATTGGAATGCTGGCTGGCATTTACGTAGCATCCTTGTTTGCTTGAAACATCATTTGAAGGACATTCATAGTTGTTAAACCAAGAGGTTATGAGGAATTGTGTCTTAACCATGATAAAAGAGGTGGAGAGGTGGTAACTCTAAGAGTGAATTCTATGGCAGTAAGATCTATAACTAATGGCCCAGACATTGAAGGTGTATTTTTAATAAAATGGTGAAGTACACAAAATATCAAACTTAAAAAGGCCTTGTTCAAAAGTAAGCAGGGGCTATCAAAAAGCAAGGTGAAAATTTTACAATGTAGGGCAACATAAATTAGATTAACAGGCAAGCTACTGCAGGATAGGACATGAGGACCAGAACCTTGGACAAGCGAGTGTTTGTGAAATTAGAAGCAAAGAAAGTATGAAACGTCTTATTATGGACAAAGTTAGTAAATCTTCATACAAAAATTGGAATAGAGTCCTTGAGTTTACTTTGACATTAGTAACAGCATGAATACATTACACACCTTCTGAATTGGTGTTCCCTTCAATGGACTCCTCTTCATTGGCTGTGATTTCCTTAATGAAGGTTCCAAGGCCCAATGTCCCCAAGCCATCGAGATGCTTTTTTGACTCCTGACAGCAGACAGTGTACATGTTAGCCCTTCTTGAATAAATACACCTCTGCTAGTTACCTGCACAGCTACGTCAATAAAATGAAGATGTTCCTTTAGATCCACAAAGTGTACAGAAAGAGAAAATAATTACGTAATGAAGGGAATGATCGAACTCGAAAAACAACAGAACTTTAGAAGTTTAATCCTGTTTTCTCCAATTCAATTTTATGTTCTTCCTTTAGCTGCAAGTGGCGGGCTGGTGGCAATAGTGACCTTAACCAAACCAGTAAAAAAAAGAAAAAATCATCAAGCATGTGTCAACTGGGTGATTTTTGTTGATATTTCCAAATTGAAAACAATGTTCTATAGCCTCAAATTGCTCTATCCAATAATGTAGTTACCATCAAAATTAATTACATTATTAATATGTTCCTTTGGAACATATGTTTCTGTAAGCTCTTTTTTTGGACAGAGTAAAGATTTATGGATCAAAAAGCAGATAATAAGCACTAAGGGAAAAGTTTGTCCAGAATAGATGAGTACAAAAATTGAAATAATTTTACAAAGTAAAAACATGGTACTCAGTAAAGGAGTTCTCAAAAGCATTGACCTAATGGCCAATACATAGCTGCTTATAATGGAATAGAAAAAAAGAAACAGCCTGATCTCAAGGAGTAAAAAGTGAATGAAGTGTGGGAATTACTCATATAATTCATAAGTTATTTAATTGCACAGAATTAATGACATGAACACCAGATTGGATCAAATAGTAATAACTTTGGTAGATTTAACCTTCAACATATACGAATACAGTCGCCCCTCCTAATCCACTGGGGAATGGTTCTGGGATCCTCCACAGATACCAAAAAATGCGGATGCTCAAGTCAGTGGACTTTAGGACCTGGCGGAGCTTGGGACCCGCCACCCACAGTGTTTTTGTTCCAGAAAACGATCACGATTGAAAATAAAGTGGAAATAATAAAGCGATTAGAAAGAGGTGACACGTCATCAGTCATTGGAAAAGCATTAGGCTATAGTCGGTCAACGATCGGAACAATTTAAAAGGATAAAGTGAGAATAATGGAGCATGTGAAAGGCCCTGCCCCGATGAAAGCTACAATTATTATTAAGCAATGCAGAGGTTTAATTATTTAAATACATATGTTTCTTAAGTGTTTTATATGCATAGAAAGGTAAAATATATACTATATACTAAGACAAACATTTTGACTAACTTGTTTTTTTATCGATTCCCAATCTGTGGTAACCTATGAACATCCTTCCGTATACTGTACTTTAAATCATCTCTAGATTACTTATAATACCTAATACAATGTAAATGCTATGTAAATAGTTGTTATACTGTATTGTTTAGGAGATAATGATAAAAAAAACCGTCTGTACATGCTCAAACAACAAGTGCTGGAGAGCGGACTTCCCGGTTTTCCCGATCCGCAGTTGGTTGAATTCGCGCATGCGGAATTCGCGGATAAGGAGGGCCGACTGTACTTTATATGGAATTGTTATTATAAACATTCTATGCTGCAATGATAGAGTGATTATTCCAGATGAAGTGCGTACCTTGTCAAGAACACTGTCGTCCTCCAATTGTCCATCCTCATTGATATTTCCAAACAGAAACCCAGTAAGAGAAAATGGCTGCTCATGATCTTCATCACTGTCTGAATCTGACATTTTCAGGAGTCTTCCTAAATGGGGGAAAAAAGTTTACATGTAAACACCCCCACCTTAAGAACACAGGCTGCTAGCTTCACTGCAGGAAACATCTGGAAATTAACAAATAACCACTTCTACTGATACCTGCGCAAATAATCTCTTTTAAACAACATAAAATCCAGCCTTTAGTATTTCTAGCCTGCAGTAACATAATAAACTTACAACCAATTTACAACAAATAAAAAACACTGAAAATCCTGCAGTACAAATAACTTCGTTATGCGAGTCTGAAGCTCCCATCTTCCCCATTGATACAATTGTCTACCAAAACTTGATTTTCTATAAGGCAAAAATCTTTTCAAGAACACATCTATGATGTTATTGCATAACTAACTGTACTGATAAATCTCTTTTTTCTTCATCTGTGAGGGTATCACAGGATCAATCACAACTAAATTCTAATCTGAATAAATCTCACAATATACAAAATCTACAGCGAACTGTCAGTCAGTAGAAAAGGTCATTGGCTGAAGTCTACTGTCATTGCAAAATCTGTACATATCCAGAACAATGAATGGACAGGAAAAAAACCCATTGTGGACATTACCCACTGAGCAAACTGCCATTTCCAAAATTTCCCTACTGGAAACTAATATAGGGCTATTTAAACAAAATCTTCAAGCAATCTTAAAATCTTCTTCCCCCCCAGGCAGTTAATAAGATCAACTATTCTAGCTGAGACCTCTGTCACACTTATTACCTCAGTCACTGCACTGTGTTGTAAATATTTTAAACCACTTTTTTTACAATGCTATTTACATTATAAACACACGCTGCTAGTATCTACGTATTAATGCACATATTAATTCCATATCCATCCTCCAACTTTATTTTTAATATAATTCTTTATAATTGCTGAACGTTGTTGTTTCCTGTTGCATGTCACACCAATACACCACAGCAAACTTCTAACACATTTAAATGCATATGGTGAATAAAATTGATCTTTTAACCTGTCCCTTAAGACATTTCTAAACCTAAGTTAAAAATATATCTCCACTGACTTCTGATAGGCAGTCGATGTGAACAGGAAGAAATTGAACCAAAGCTCAGATTTCAACCTCATTCAAAACTGGAGGAAGAAATGATCAACATTTAGATGTACATATCCTAATCCAGTGAGCATTACAGAAGTGCTTCAGAATAGCAGGATAGGAGACAATATTATTCTACAAGAATAATATGCATAAAATACTTAAGTGAAGGTGCATACGTCAGGATGCTCTTCATTGCTTACAGCACAACATTCAACACTATCATCCCCATTAAACTAAACAATAAGCACCAAGACATAGACCTCAATACCTCATTGAGCAACTGGAACCTCGGTTTCCTCACTTGCAGAGTCCAGTCAGTATGGATTGGCGACAACATCTCCTCCACAATCACAATCAGCACAGGAGTACCACAAGGCTATATGCTTAGCCCCCAACTTAACTTGCTTCATACTTATGACTGTAAATACCATATTTAAGCTTGCTGATGACACTAAAGTTGTTGGCTGAATCAAAGGTGGTGACAAATTAGGATATAGGATGGAGATTGAAAATCTGGTTGAATAGTCGCACACCAGCAGCTTCTCACTCAACATCAGCAAGACAAAAGAGCTGATCATTGATGACAGGAGAAAGAAACCATATGCCAGTCTTCATTAGGGGATCAGAGCTGGAGAGGGTCAGTAACTTTAAATTCCTTGGCGTTATCATATCACAGAATCTGTCCTTAAAGTGCCATTACAAAAAGGCACAACAGCGCCTCTACTTTCTTAGAAGTTTGCACAGATTTGGTATGTCATCTAAAACTCTGACAGACTTCTACAGATGCACAGTGGAGAGTATCCCGATTGGTTGCATCACATTCTAGTATGGAAGCACCAAAGGTCAAGAATGGAAAAGCCTGCAAAAAGTAGTGATACAGCTCAGTCTATCACAGGAAAAGCCCTCCCCAGCATTGAGCATATCTACAAGCAGTGCTACCACAAAAAAGCAGCATCCATCATCATGGATTCCTACCATCGAGGCCATCCTCACTTCTTGCTGTTGACGTAGGGAATGAGGTCTGGGAGCTTCAAGTCCCTCACCGCCAGGTTCAGGAACAGTTACTAAATGTCAAAAATCAGGCTCCTGAACCAGCGTAGATAACTTCACTCACAGAAACACTGAAATGATCCGAAAGCCTATGGGCTCACTTTCAAAGAATCTACAACTCATGTTCTTAGTATTATTTACTTAACTATTTATTATTTTTTGTATTTACAGTTTGTCTTCACTTGCACATTAGTTGGCTGTCAGACTTTGTGTGTAGTTTTTCATTGATTCTATTCAATGTCGGCAAGAAAATGGATTTCAAGGTGTTAGGTGGTGGCATATACATACTTCGTTAATATTACTTTGAGGAATTCTAGACCTAAATTAAAATACTAATACCACATTCCCACTTCACTGCCTCCCAAAGTACACGATTTTCCCTTGCTGTTTTATGCTAAATAAATGTTTCTCTCAAGAATTTCCATAAACGCATCTATTGTTTCATCTTAAAACAATTGGTTATTAGGGGAAAGAAATAAATATACATATTAAAATTATTACGAACTCCATGGAGCATGTGGAGATCTTCCAACCACCAGGCATTCTTTCTTTCTTTCTTTCTTTCTTTTTTTTTTCTCTATGGGGCAGTTAGGGGGGAGGGGTTAAGGGGAGGGGGTATGGGTTATATACATTGTTTTTTCATACTTTGTAATCATTTAAAAATGCAATAAAAAATTATTAAAAAAAAAAGAATTTCCATAAACAACAAATCATAGGGACATATCTATACTAATTATGACCATGATTTATCATAGTATGATACCTTCCTAAATATGTACTATGCAGGACCCAAGTTAAAATTTATTCACTTTATTCTCCATCACCTCAGATCCCTAAATCTGGAAGTAACAGAAAATTTTAATTACTTTGTTTACCACTGGTACAGATCAAAAGAACATCCAACTCTCCAATCATAAAATCAGAAATCCAAATTAGTATATAATTGGATCCTTTGAGCAACATGCAGAATGAATTAAGTACAAAGATTGTTAAAAACTCTATATGCTTCCAGTACATTTATGTAAAAGGTGAGTGTTGTCTATTTTTATAAGGATGGGTTAAATCCCTTTTATATATTCTCCAGGTCCTCTTTTGCCAAGGGTTCCAGAAATGCATTTTAAGGAAACTTGAAATGCTATTCAGAAAACTTAGCTCTGACACTGGATGGATTCTTTTCAACAAGCTCTGTTCAGTTTGCAGAAGCACATTCATTTCTGTTCTAGAATCACCTTAAATTTTTACTTATTTAGAGATACAGCGTGGAACAGGCCCTTTTAGCCCAACAAGCCAGACTGTCTAGCAACTCACCTACTTAACACAGTCCTAATTACAGGTCAATTTCCAATGACCAGTTCACTTACTAACTGGTACATCTATGTTTTCCTTGGGCACTGGAGCACCTGGAGGAAACCCAAGTGGTCACAGGGAGAATGTACAAACTCTTTACAAGTGGCACCGGAATTGAACTCCAACACTGGACAACCCATGGCACCTCAGTCTTCTGACAAATTCAAAATATGGCTCAGACACACAAGTGGAAAATGGATGCAGTCATGCATAATGCTAACCAATGTGCCACAGGTTAAAAGAGATGACAGCAGAAAATAATCACCATTGTAAGATTACGATTAGATGGAAGAAACACAAACATAGGGTGTTGGTTTTCAATCATAACTTAAAAGAGGTCAAACATTGGTTTTCTTTTTCAATCTTTTTATTAATATCAACATGATAAGATTAGTACATAGATAATGGGATTACAAACTTACAAAATTAAAATGAACATAAAAGGATACATAAGCAATAATAGTTGCCTTCTCAAATCATGAATGATACAAATATCATATAAACGAGACAAAAAAACTAAGTAATTCATGTTGGAAAAAAAACAGAAAAGAGAAAAAGAAAAAAAATTAATACCCTAAGAAAAACTAAACTATTAAGAAAAAAAAGGAGGAAAAAAAGTGGCTGTTTATAGTATCTGTTAAAAAAATTACAAAATCATCAGTGTCCCCGACTCTGATCCTCTCAACATATATATATATAAAATCAAAACCGGAAAAACAAATAGGATTGGAACAAATTACATCATGTGAAAATATTGAATACATGGCCTCCAAATCTTTTCAAATTTAATAGAAGGGTCATATACGACACTTCTAATTTTCTCCAAATTTAGACTTAACATAGTTTGAGAAAACCAATGAAATATGGTAGGGGGATTAATTTCTTTCCAATTCAACAAAATAGATCTTCTAGCCATTAATGTAAAAAATTCAATCATCCGACAAGCAGAAGAAGATAAATGGATTGACCCCATCATTGGTAAACCAAAGATTGCAGTAATAGGATGTGGATGTAAATCAGTGTTCAATACCGTAGAAATAATATCGAAAATGTCTTTCCAATATTTTTTCAAAAGTGGACATGACCAAAACATATGAGTTAAAGAAGTTATCTCAGAATGACATCTGTCGCATATAGGATTTATATGGGAATAAAAACAAGCCAATTTATCTTTGGACATATGAGCCCTGTGCACAACTTTAAACTGCATCAATGAATGTTTAGCACATATAGAGGATAAATTAACTAATTGAAGAATTTTATCCCAATTCTCAATAGGGATAATAAAGTTAAGTTCTCTTTCTCAATCACTTTTAAGCTTATAAAAGGCCTCTGAATTATTTTCATAATTATATTGTAAACATTTGATATTACACCTTTCTGAAAAGGATTTAGTTCTAACAATTTCTCCAAAATACCCGAAGAATCAAGATTTGGAAAGGTAGGAAGTACAGTGTTTAAGAAATTCCTAATCTGTAAATATCTAAAAAAAAAGAGATCTGGGCAAATTATATTTATTAGATAATTGTTCAAAAGACATAAAACAATTATCCAAAAATAGATCAGAAAATCGTAGTATTCCTTTAGTCTTCCAAGCTGAATAAGCTTGGTCCATAATAGAAGGATGAGAAAATAAATTGGATACAATAGGAATAGTTAAAACAAATTGATTCAACCCAAAAAATTCGCGAAATTGAAACCATATATGTAAAGTGTGTTTGACTATCGGATTGTCAATTCGTTTATGCAATTCAGAAAGAGCAAAGGGAAGAGAAGTCCCTAAAATAGAACCCAATGAAAATCCTTGTACAGATTTAGTTTCCAGATTTACCCAATGAGGGCTAGGAGATAAATCCCAATCCCTTAACCAATATTTCAAATATCAAATATTAATTGCCCAATAATAAAATCTAAAATTAGGCAATGCCAATCCACCTTCCTTCCTTGCATTCTGTAAATATCTTTGATCTAATCTGGGATTTTTGTTCTGCCATATATATGAGGAGATTTTTGAATCAACATTGTCAAAAAAGGATTTTGGAATAAAAATTGGTACCGCTTGAAATATATATAAGAACTTGGGTAAAAAAATCATCTTAATAGCATTAATCTGACCTATAAGAGATAAAGACAATGGTGATCATTTGGTGAACAAACATTTAATCTGATTAAGGGTAAAAAATTAACCTTGAATAACTCATTATGATTTTTTGTAATTTTAATCCCTAAGTATATAAAAAAGTCATTAACTAATTTAAAAGGTAAATTTCCATAAATTGGAACCTGTCTATTTAAGGGGAACAATTCACTCTTATTAAGATTCAATTTATACCCAGAAAAATTACTAAACTGAGCCAACAGTGATATAACTGCAGGAATGGATTTCTCAGGATCAGACAAATATAATAATAAGTCATCTGCGTATAATGATAACTTATGTATATCCATCCCAGGAGTGATGCCAAAAATGTTAGGTGATTCTCTAATAGCAATTGCCAAAGGTTCTATAGCAATATGAAATAATAATGGACTAAGAGGACAACCTTGCCTGGTACACCGAAATAAACTAAAAAAGGGAGATCTTTGATTGTTAGTAAAAACCAAGGCTACTGGAGTATGATATATCAATTTAATCCAGGATATAAATGTCAGACTAAAATTAAACTTCTCAAGCACAGTAAATAAATATGGTCATTCAACTCTATCAAATGCTTTCTCCGCATCTAATGAAATGACACATTCTGAGGTGCTGCGTGAAGGAGTATAAACAATGTTCAATAATCTAATATTGAAAAAAGAATAGCGATTTTTAATAAAACCAGTTTGATCCTCCGAGATAGTTTGAGGTAATACCTTCTCCAGCCTGGTCGCCAGTAATGTGGAAAAGATCTTGGAATCTACATTCAATAAGGATATTGGTCTATAGGATGCGCAATCAGTAGGGTCTTTATCTTTTTTCAATATTAAAGAAATGGAAGCTCTATAAAAAGATTGTGGCAATTTACCTAGTCTAACTGTTTCTTCAAAAACCTTGCATAACCAAGGAGAAAGAGTAGAGGAAAAACACTTTAAAAATTCCACTGTATACCCATCCGGACCTGGTGCTTTCCCAGAATTCATAGAGGAAATAACACCTTTAATTTCTGCATCCGTAATAGTAATTTCTAATAGCACAAGGTTCAGTTTCTGCATCCAAACAGCTGCAAACATAAGTAAAACTATCCAGAGTAAAACCAAAAGCATCATTTCCGAGTCATAAAGAAAGGTCACCTAGGATGCATGTGACAGCGACCACACTTTGGTACACCGCTTCAACAGCCAGGCTAAACCAGGTGAGGGTAACCAGCAGCTTCATATCCCAGTGAGGTAGGGACATGCTTGTTCTAGCATGCGAACGTCAGCTCCGACTGACTAGGAGGATGAGATCTACAGCGAGATCCAATGGCCAGGAAGGTGGTACTACAACATTCCAAGGAAGAGTGAAGGACATGACAAGGCACTGAAGACTTCATGGTCATCCACTGCAACCAAGGAAGACTTCAGTTTGTGAGACTTTTTTGAACCATTGGACTTCTGAGATCAAGAGAGTAGAACTATCTCAGTGCAACGGCTTTTCCACTTTACTGACAGAGCCTGCTCTTCTCAAGAGAGATCCATTTATGCACACCATGGCTCAATCAAAACAACTTTCAGAAAACCTTAGAAGAATTGTAGAGATGCATGAAGCTGGAAAAGACTACAAAATCATTTCTAAAGATCTGAGTGTTCATCTGTTCACAGTAAAAGAAACTGCCTACAAATGAAGGAAACTCAGTACTGTTGCTACTCTCTGTAGGAATGGGCATCATGCAAAGATCACACCAACAGCATAACGTGCAATGCTGAAGGAGGTAATAAAGAACCAAAGGGTAACAGCAAAATACATGTAGAAACCATGTATCCGCTATAAGAAAAACACTGAACGTGAATTGTGTTCATTTAAGGACACCATGGAGGAAACCACCAATCTTCAAAAAAAAAAGCATTGCTACAAGGCTCTAGTTTGCAAAAGACCACCTGGATGTTCCACAATGCTTCTGGAATAATGTTCTGTGGACAGATGAGGCAAATGTTGAATTTTTTTGACTGAAATGCACATCACTATGTTTGGATGAAAAAGGGTACAGCCCACCAACACCAAAACCTCCTCCCAAGTGTGAAGCATGGTGGAAGGCGCATTATGGTATGAGACTGCATTGCCACCTCAGGGCCTGGACAGCTTGTAATTGTTCAGGGAACAATGAATTCAAAGTTGTATCAAGACATTTTATAGGAGAATGTGTTGGTAGCGGTCAGTCACCTGAAACTTAATAGAAGTTGGATGATGCAATAAGACAATATCTGAAACACAAGAGAAAATCAACAACAGAATGGCCTAAAAAATGATAATTTGTGTTTTGGAATGTCGGAGTCCAGACCTTATCTCAATTGAGATGCTGTGGAATGACCTGAAGAGGGCCGTTCATGCAAGATATCCCAGAATATTGATGAACTGAAACAGTTTTGGAAAAAGGAATCATTTAAAATTTCTCTTCGCCATTGTGCAAGTCTGATCAGCAGCTAAAGGAAATGTTTGGTGGAGATTATTGCTACTTTAGGAGGTTCTATCAGTTATTAAATACAAGGGTTCATATATTCTTTCCAGCCTGGACTATGAATTATTAAACAATGTGTTCAAATAAAGACATGAAAAGTACAATCATTTCTGTGTTATTAGTTTAGGCAGATTGTGTTTGTCTATTATTAATAAACTGTGAGAGGAGCAGAATTAGGCCATTTGGCCCATCGAGTCTTCTCCGCCATTCAATCATAGCTGATTCTTTTATCCCTTCCTCAGCCCCACACCTCAGCTTTCTCCCCGTAACCTTTAATGTCGTGGCCAATCAAGAACCTAACAATCTCTGCCTTAAATACACCCAACAACCTGGCTTCCACAGCTGCATGTAGCAATAAATTCCACAAATTCACCACCATTTAGCTAAAGAAATTTCTCCACCTCTCTGTTTTGAAAAGGTGCCTCTCTATCCTGATGCTGTGCCCTCTTATCCTAGACTCTCCCACCATGGGAAACATCCTGTCCACATCTACTCTGACTAGGCCTTTCAACATTTGAAAGGTTTCAATGAGATCCTCCCATCCTTCTGAATTCCAGCGAGTACAGACCTAGAGCCATCAAACGTTCCTGTGCTGTCTTTACGACAGTTATTTAGTTTATAATATTTTCGCTTAGTAATTCATTCAATAGTATTTTCTAGTTAGAATTAGAAGTGTTTAAAGTATATTCATTGCATGTAAAATATATCGGCATGCGATGACGTCACATCCGGTTCGCCGCGTCTTGTGGGAAAATACCGGTTTGAAATTAGCGCAAGGGTGGGGGCTTACCACGAGGCTCACCTGAGCAGAAGTTGTTTTGCAGGCATGAGAAATCACAGTGAGAGCAACGCTGTAAGTTAATAGATAATCGATATATTGAACTAAGATGTTAATGCTGATCCTGTTAGAAGTAACGACGGTAGATAATGTTTATGCTTTCGTTAGTTAAAGAGTCGCGGATAGTTTGCATGGAAGTGTATTTAAAGTAGTCAATGGAGCAGGTAAACTCTCCCTGTATACTGCACCTTAGTGTAATGTAGTTATAGTCACCTTTGCAAGTATTTACACTTGAAATGTGATATTAAGGAAGGAACAAATACTGTATCAATCTTGTATTGTTTTATCAACAGTTTTCACCATATGTTAATGTGAAGAGTGAACAGTAAATGGTTAATCTTACTGCGATCTGGTTCTTATTAACTGGTTTATCTCGACGTTAAATTCGGCGTTCGTGACACGCGAAGGAGAACGTTACAGTGAAAAAGCGGCATTATCAGGTGTTTCAAGTGCTGCAATGTCAGCTCAATCCAGCATCAAGGCGACGCCGCCCAGCGACAAGGGCAGTAAACCGACACGCGAAGGAGAACGTTACAGTTCCACTTATGATAACCCTTTCATTCCTGGAATCATCCTCATGAACCTCCCCTGCACCCTCTCCAATGCCAACACATCTTTTCTAAGATGACAGGCCTAAAACCGTTCACAATACTCAAGGTGAGGCCTCACCAGTGCCTTATAAAGTCTCAGCATTACATCCTTGCTCTTGTATTCTAGACCTCTTGAAATGAATGCTAACATGGCATTTGCCTTTCTTACCTCAGACTCAATCTGCAACTTAATTTTCAGGGTGTTCAGCACAAGGGCTCCCAAGTCCCTCTGTATCTCAGATTCCTGGATTTTCTCTCCGTTTAGAAAATTATCCATACATTTATTTCTACTATCAAAGTGCATGGTCATGCATTTTCCAACATTGTATTTCATTTGCCACTTTCTTGCCCATTCTCCTAATCTGTCTGAGTCCTTCCAAATCCTATCTGTTTCTTCAACACTACCTGCCCCTCCACCAATCTTCAGATCATCTGCAAACTTGGCAACAAAGTCATCTATTCCATCAATTAAATCATTTATATACAGAATAAAAAGTGAACACTACACCCTGCGGAACACCTCTAGTCACTTGCAGCCAACCATAAAAAGATACTTTTATTCCCACTCACTGCCTCAGCCAATGCTCTAACCACGTTAGTAACTTTCCTGTAATAACATGGGCTCTTAACTTGGTAAGCAGCCTCTTGTGTAGCACATTGTCAAAGGCCTTTTGAAAGTCCAGATGTACAACATCCACTGCATCCCCTTGATCTATCCTATTTGTAATCTCCTCAAAGAATTCCAACAGGTTCATTAGGCAGGATTTTCCCTGAAGGAAACCACGCTGACTTTGTACTATCTTGTCCTGTGTAATCAAGTATTACCTCATCCTTAACAATTGACTCTAACATCTTCCCAACCACTGAGGTCAGGCTTACTAGTCTATAATTTCCTTTCTGCCGCGTCCCTCCTTGTGGGGTGACATTTGCAATTTTCCAGTCCTTTAGAACCATGCCAGAGTCCAATGCTCCTTGAAAGATCATTACTAATATCTCTACAATCTTTACCACTGCCTCTTTCAGAACTATAGAGTACAGTTCATCTGGTCCGGGTGACATATGTACCATTAGGTCTTTCTGCTTTCTGAGCACCTTCTCCCTTGTAATAGTAATTGCATTCACTTCTCTTCCCCACACCCTTCAACACCTGGCACACTGCTAGTGTCTTCCACAGTTGTTATTTCAACTGCCTCATTTTCTAGTGGTCCTTTTTCTACTCTCATCTCTCCTCTTTTTTAATACACTTGCAAAAGCTTTTTCTTTCTACCTTGATATTGTTTGCTAGCTTGCTTTCATATTTCATCCTTAAATTCCTAATGATCCTTTTACTTGTTTTCTGTAAGTTTTTAAAAGATTCCCAATCTTTTATCCTCCCACTAATTTTTGTTTTGCTGTATGCCCTCTCTTTTGCTTTTACATTAGCTTTGACTTCCCTTAACTACGGTTGTACTATTTTGCCATTTGAGTAATTCTTTGTTTTTAGAATACATCTATCTGGCACCTTCCTCATTTTTCCCAAAAACTCAAGCCATTGCTGCTCTCTATCATCCCTGCCATCACCTCCTTCCAATTTACTTTAGCCAACTCCTCTCTCATTCCAATGTAATTTCCTTTACTCCACTGAAATACTGCTACATCAAGTTGAACTCAAGTTGTGATCACTGTCTCCTACAGGTTCCTTTCCCTTAAGCTCCCTAGCCACCTCGGTTCATCACATAATACCCAAATCAGTATAGCTGATTCCCTAGTAGGCTCAACGACAAGCTGCCTAAAAAGCCATTCCTTAGTCATTCAACAATTCATTCTCTTGAGATCCATTACCAACCAGGTTTTCCCAATCTACCTATATGTTACGATCTCTCATTACCATAACATTGCCCCTTTGATACACCTTTTCTATTTCCCATTGTATTCTGTAGTCCACATCCCAGCTACTGTTTGGAAGCCTGTAAAAACTGCCATCAACCTCCTATTACCCTTGCAGTTTCTTAACTCAACCCACAAGGATTCAACATCTTTCTAATGATTTGATACCATTCTTTACCAGCATAGCCACACCATCCCCTCTGCCTACCTTCCTATCCCTCCAATACAATGTGTAACCTTGGACATTCAGCTCCCAACGACAACCATCCAGCCATGATTCAGAGATGGCCACAACAATATATCAAACCATCTGTAAAAGTGCAACAAGATCATCCATCTTATTTCTTATACTCTCTGCACTGAGATATAACACTTTGAATACTGTATTTGCCACCCTTTTTGATTCTGCATCTCTAATGCACTGATATTCACCCTGCTGGCTGCAATTTGTCCTATCATCTGCCTGCCCTTCCTAACAGTCTGACTGCACGCTATCTTTGCTTTTTTACCATCTGTCCTATCCTGAGTCTCTTCACTCTGGTTCCCATCTCTCTGCCAAATTAGTGTAAACCCTCCCCAACACCGCTAACAAACCTGCCCATGAAAATATTAGTCCCCCTCGGGTTCAGATGCAACCTAGCCCTTTTGTACAGGTCATAACTCCCCCAGACGAGATCCCACTGATTCAAGAACCTGAAGCCCTGCTCCCTGTACCAGTTTTTCAGCCGCGCATTTATCTGCTAAATCATCCAGTTTCTACCCTCACTGGCGAGCGACACAGGTAGCAATCCAGAAATTACCTGGAGGCCCTGCTTCTCAGCTTTCTGTCTAGCTCTCTAAATTCACTCTTCAGGACATCTTTGCTTTCCCTTCCTATGTCATTGGGAACATTGTTGCCACAGCTGGGAGAGAAATCTTGTGTGGTATAGGTTACTCTGAGAAAAGAGGTAACTCTTTTCCAAGTGTGCTGACTCAAGTATTCCCTCAACTTGGCCGCCTTACTTATTCCCAAAATTCAGCTATAGAAAAACTGTTTTATCTATACAGGTAGTCCCCGAGTTACGAACGTCCGACTTACAGACAACTTGTACTTATGAACTGAGGAAGGAGGACTCCGCCCGCATTTTGGATCGCGACGCCATCCGCCATTTTAAGTCGTTGCCGTTGACACTGTGTTGAGCATGTAACTTTGTATTTGGCTTAAATTTTCCTTAGTAAGATTCACCTTGACCCCAGCCCCCCAGTTCCTGTCAGCTGGCGGCGCAGTGAGATCAGCGCCAGGCTGGAGAACAGAGGTTCCCCAGTTCAGTTTAGTGACAGACTGCTCCCGTGCCAGGTTGATGTCGATCCAGTGACTCCCGTACCATCTGTGCCGGGATAATGTCAAGCGCGCAACTCTACCTCGTAAAAAAAAACAGTCACCTCCAGATTAAATTCCCACGCAGAATATTGTGGAGGATCAAATATAGTACCCAGACCCAGCACATCCCCCACTTGTCCCCTTTAACCTGTCTTACTGCGGTAGAATTTAGGACCTGGGGAATTCAGTGCAGTGGTCCTTAGGAACCAGCAGACCTCGGGAGCCGGTGCGGCTCAGGACCCGCTGCCCGTAGTGTTTCTGTTCCATTGACGGGAAGATCGAAAATAAAGTGGAAATAATAGTGTTTGGAAAGAGGTGAAACGCCATTGGTCATTGGAGAAGCGTTAGGCTACAGTTGGTCAATGACCAGAACAATTTTAAAGGATAAAGTGAGAATAACGGAACATGTGAAAGGCCTTACCCCGATGAAAGCTACAATTATTACTAAGCAATGCGGTGGTTTAATTACTGGAATACATACGTTTCTTAAGTTTCTTTATAGGCATAGAAAGGTAAAACATATAGTATATACTAAGACAAACGTTTGACTAACTGACACTAAATAATACCGTATGTACTTGTTCCGACTTACGAACAAATCCGACTTAAAGACGGGCTCAGGAACAGAACTCGTACGCAACCTGGGGACTGCCTGTATTAGCAAACTCAACCACACCACTTACTGCTGAATACAGCTCTCATTGTAATCTCAAAAACAGATTACAAATCCAATTAAGTGGCTGCCCCAGCTAACCAAAATTTCATCGAAATAGTTTTAAAAAGGATAAAATACCATTTAACTGAGTAACAAATTATGTACAAATGAAATACAACACAAATTACTGCACTACCAGTAATACTAGAGTATATAAAACTGTATATTAGTTCCTAACAATTATCAACAGAAATATTCATCCAGTGTAAGTTGCTGTGTTCTTTTGATTGAATGTAAATAAAGAAAAGCAGTGCAGACACCGAGGGCAGATAATGAACTACCTTTGTAAAACATTTTGAACAACTGCATACTCCAAATCTTTATTTTCACTGGAATATTCAAGACGATCGCTGATACCTTCAAATTCATCCTAGTTCCAAACTTGAAGTTGTGAAATCGCTTCATTTTCCCTCCCAGACATTTCTAGCATCTCCAAGCCTGAATGCTTGATACCGTAGAAAGCAAAACCGTTCTGAATTGTTCCCAACAACTAATTGCAACAAAAGTCACTGCTTTTTGAACACAAACACATGCAACTGACACCATTTAAAAACAGAAAGCACAGTGTAGTGTCCAATGGCCACAAAAGTGCATGTGACTGATGCCAGTTAGAAACTGCTCAGCAAGCCTCCTGTCCCAATTAAGTGGCACGGTGCCCCAAATAAACGAATAGAATCCTGCCTATTTTCTCAATTAGCTTTCATTCTTTAAGAATTGTCCCAAATAAGCATTTGTCCCAATTAGCCAATGGCCCAATTAACCGAAACTCACTGTACGTTCTTTACTGCCTAATGTCTCTTGTGTTCTTCTCCCTTTTCCATATATATGTAAAGATATCATATGTTTTTGTCACAATGACTAAGATGTGGTCTTAGTCACATGCCTCTGGTGTATCCATTCCTATTCTCAGTTCTGAATTATTTAAACTTGCTGTACGGAATGAAGGTACCTCAAGAATGGTCATTCAATGGTCCAACCAGAAGCCTCTGGTGTATCCATTCCTATTCTCAGTTCTGAATTATTTAAACTTGCTGTACAGAATGAAGGTACCTCAAAAACGGTCATTCTATGGTCCAACCAGAAGCCCTGGCTGACTTCAGAGGTGCGCTCCCTACTAAGAGCTTTGGATGCTGCCTCCAAATCCAGTGACAGAACAATTCTCAGAACAGCCAGGTGAAATTTCATCTTAGGCAACAAGAGGGTAAAGACCACCTATGCACAAGATATTCAGGAACACCTGTCTGAAAATGATCTGTGGCTTATGTGGCTGGGCATCAAGGGCATCACTGACAACACAAGGAATAACTGCATCGAGTGAACCAGTGACTCCTCCCTCCCTGATGCTCTAACCTACTTTTATGCACACTTCGGGGCATGCAACACAATGCTGGCCGTGAAAGATACCTCCTTCCTGGTGAGCACCCCCTCTCTATAATAACAGCAGATGTGAGAAGGACTCTGCAGAGAGTCAACCCCCCCCCCCCAAAAGGTAGTTGCACATGACAACACCCCAGGCCAAGTACTCAGTTAGTGTGCCCACTTCACAGACATTGTCAACATTTCACCTCATTCAAGCTGCTGACCCCACATGCTTTTCAAATAAGCCACCATCATCGCTGTACCAAAGAACTCTTACACCTTCAGAACTAAATAACTACTGCTGAGTGGCACTAGTGCCAATCTTCATGAAGTGCTCTGAACGTCTGAAAATGGCACATATCAAAAGCTCCATTCCTACCACATTGGACTCTCACCAATATGTTTACCAACTGAACCGTGCTATGGCAGATGCTACAGCATCTATCATTCACCTGACACACCTAGAAAACTAGGACACTTATGCCAGAATGCTGTTTCTGGATTTCAGTTCAATATCCAACACTACTGTCCCACACACCTTGGTGAATAAACTCTTCCTACTCCTCAGTCTGAATACACCACTGTGCAACTGGGTGATGGGCTTCCTAACAAACCTCAGAGAGTCAGGATGCACAACTGCTCTTCCCTCCCCATCATACTCAATACAGGTGACCCCCAGGGCTGTGTGTTGAGCTGATTGCTATACACTCTGCTCACACGTGCATGCAAAGCTGAACATCCGAGTAATCACATCGTCAGGTTCACTGGTGACAGCAGTGGTGGGGCTCAGCATCAACAATGATGAGGTGGCCTACAGGGAGGAGGTGGAAGAGCTAGAAGTGTGATGCAAGGCAAATAACCTCTTTCGTAACATCAACAAGACAAAGGAGATGGTTATCGACTTCAGGAGAACTTGCACCACTCACGCCACCCTTTACATCAGCAACACAACAGTGAAAAGTACAAAATTCCTGGGAGCGCACATTACACACAACCTCTCATGGTTCCGGAACACATCCTACAGAGTCAGGAAAGCTCACCAACACCTTTACTTTCTGAGGAGGCTGAAGAGAGCTGGACTTTTTATCCATACTCACGTCATTCTACAGATGTGCAGTGGAAAGCATCCTAACAAGCTGAACCACTGGTTGGTAAGGTAAAGGTACTATGGTGGAGAGGAAGGCTCTACAATGGGTAGTTAAATCTGCTCAACACACCGTCAAGGCCATGTATATGGAAAGGTGCTGGAAAAGCACCAGTAAGATCATGAAGGATCCTACACATCCTGATCATGGACTGTTTATCCCACTCCCATCAGAAAGACAGTTACGCTGCATACATACCAGGAGCACCAAACTAAAAAACTGTTACTTTCCCCAAGCAGTAAAACTGATCAACACCTCCATCCACCAATTCCACAACTACTTTATTATTATTTCCTATCAATCACCCTATATACAACCGTGTCTCACTTTCTGGAAATACAAGCAATGTTTGCATATAAGCTATCTGATGTATGTATATTTATTGTGTTTATTATTATTATTATTATGTTCTTTATCATTCGTGTTTTTTTGTGTTGCAGCAGATCCAGAGTAAAAATTAATTAATTCTCCTTACACTTGTGTACAGAAAATGACATTAAGCAATCTTGAATCTAGCATCAGACATTTCAACCCTGGGAAAAGGATACAGGCTGTCTATCAATGCCTCTCATATTCTTATAAACCTCCATCAGATCTCTCCTCAGCCTCCACCACTCCAAAGGAAGCCACACTTGTCCATTGTCGCCTTATAAGACATCCCCTCTAATCCAAGCCAATTAAAAAAAACACCAATTAACCTTATCTGTAATGCTAGCTTTGTAATTTCATCAATATGTTGGGCCCAGGATAGATCTGCAGAGATGCTGACACCTAGGAACTTGAAATTGCTCACATTTTCCACTTCTGACCCCTCGATGTGTTCCCTTGCCTTCCTCTTTATGAAGTCCACAATCAAATCTTTGGTCTTAATGATGCTGAGTGCAAGGTTGCTGTGACACAACTTAACCAGCTGATCTATCTCACGACTGTATGCCTTCACGTCATCATCTGATATCCTGCCAACAATAGTTGTGTCATCAGCAAATTTATAGTTGGCATTTGAGCTATGCCTAGCCGCACAGCTGTGAGTGTAGACAGAGTAAAGCAGTGGACTAAGCATGGAACCTTAAGATGCATCAGATGTTATTTCCGATCTGCATTGACTGTGGTCTCCCAGTGAGGAAGTCAAGGATCCATTTGCCGATGGAAGCATAGAGACCTGGTATCTAGAACTTCTTGATTAGAAATGAGGTTATGATTGTGTTGAACACTGAACTGTAATCAATAAACAACAGCCTGATGTAGGTATTGCTATGATCCAGAAGATCAAAGGTCAAATGGAGATCTAGTGAAATTGCATCCATTGTAAACCTATTGTGGGGATAGGCAAATTGCAGTGGGTCCAGGTCCTTCCTTAGGCAGGTGTTGATTCTAGCCAACCTTTCAAAGCACTTCATCATCATAGATGCAAATGGGCAATAGTCATTGAGGCAACTCACCCTGCTCTTCTTGGGCACTGGTATGATTATGACCCTTCTGAAGCAGATGGAAACCTCCAACAGCAGCAGTGACAGATTGAGGATGTCCTTGAACACTCCTGTCAGGTGGTTGGCAAAGGTTTTCAGTATCCTGCCTGTGTAGGTCAACAAGAGGGTGGAAAAGGTGTTTAGCATGCTAGCCTTCATCAGTGGAGCATTGAGTATAGGAGTTGAGACATTATGTTGCAGTTATACAAGCCATTTTTGAGGCCACACTTGGGAGTGCTGTGGACTGTTTTGACTGCTCTGTTCTAGAAAAAAATTGATTAAATTGGGAAGAATGTGGGGCATGTTTACGAGAATGTTAACAGAACTCAAAGTTCTGAGTTAATAAGGAGAGGTTGGCCAGGCTAGAGTTTTATTTTTTAAGACTGTGGGAGAAAAGAGAAACAACCTTATAGGGGTGTTTAAATTATGAGAGGCATAGGTAAGGTGTACGGTAACTGTCTTTTCCCAAGATAGGTGGATCCAAGACTAGGCGTCATAAGCTTAGGGTGAGAAGGGTAAAATTGAAAAGAACCTGTCAGTGACAATAAGCCTGATTCTGATTATATATCTCAAATCACACCTTTCTGTTTCACCTAAAGCATTTAAAGGTCAACATCCCCTGCTGCCTTACACTCACTTTATTTATTGTTGTATACAATACTTACCATGTATACTGTTTATTATGCGAGCTTCACACAAGGAATTTCATCGAACTTTGCTACATATGACAAGAAACTAAACTAGAACTCTGACCTCAACCATAGTGTTCCATCCAATCTCACATTAACCTTGGCAAAATTGACATCATTCTTCTCCAAGAGTTCTCCACTGTCTGAATGAATGGAACTGCATTCCCTGATTACATTCTTCCCTACTCAGATGCAGCCAAAAACTCTTGCTTCTCTTGCCCCTCTTGTAATATTATTTTCAATGTCACTGAAAGATCTGTCCTTGGTCCTTTTATTTCCAAACCTACCTGCTAGCATTCAGCCAAGTCATCCCAACAAACATCAGTTCACTCATGTGTACAGATAAGTTTCACTGCCTTATTGTCACTTTTCATGCCCTTATTGTCAGATTGCTTCTGCAACATCCAGGCTTATAGGTGTCCAAACTTCATCCAACTGATTGGAAAGACCGGAAACATACCCCCTACCAAACCGGGTTCCCTCATCAACCCAATCTTGAATACCGTTTCAGACAGCGATACTTTATGTGCAGTCTTGGAATCCTATATACTCCGAAATGAATTTCCAATCCCCTACTATCAAAGTTTCAAAAGACAGTCTACTTATTACGTTCCTAAATGTTTCCTCAGTTAACTCCCTTGTCTGCAGCATCTGTCGGATCATTAACTTTCCTCGCTCGAATCCCCTGCTCTTTGCAGCTCAGAGTAGAACATCAGCTGCTGATTGCACCGGCCCATTCTCTGCTTCCTCTCCTACAAAGGCGCCTCAAGTAGAGTGGTGTCATTTACGCCGCCTCGGCTCGCCAGCGATTCCCAAACGCGGGCCTCACCCAGTCCTGCAGCGTCTATCAAACAGCCTGCGGCACAAAAACAATTTCAAACATTTTGCACCACTCTCGCCGATACCAAAGTATAGCGCAGTCTTACCTCACTCCCGTGACTCCTTCCCCGATACGTCCAGCAAAAACGCCGGCCAACCTCCAGCTGGATCGCCACCGCTGGACCCGGAGGATCAGTGTATCACCCGAACCAAAGCCGAGGCTGCTCGGATCCGGGCAGACTACCGAGGCCCACAGGGCAGCGCCACCTCCAGGCTCGGAGGATCACGTTGCCACCTCCAGCTCTGCGCCAGGATCAGACACACTCCACCACCCTCCCGACATGTGCAGACCCCGGACGATCCGATGGGCGACAGCGCCGTCCGCAGACCGACAAAGTGAAAGTCAAGAACTCAACTGCAGATGCTGGAAATCAAAAAGTGCTGGCTGAAACAACTCAGCAGGTTAGGCAGCATCTGTGGAAACTGGAAACCTTCGACATTTTGGGTTTGCGGAGGCACTTTACATTCTCAATAGTGTCACAAATGTGTCGCAAACCAATAACTACATTGGACAGAATCATTGCGACTGAACCAGACACAGAATCAAGTGAAATGTGAAATATGTTGCTTTAACAGTACAGTATAAATGAATAAAAATTACTGTAAGTTACAAACTAAATTTGACAGGCAGGTGAGAGTAGCGGGTAGGCCAATACCCAAGTGAGATAGGGAGATGCCTGTCCGAGCACGTGAGGTCAGCTCCAGTGGACTGAACAAGTGAGATCAACAGCAATACATAATGGCCAGGGAGGAAGTATTACAGCACTTTATGGAGAAGGGGATGTCAAGGCATAGAAGCTTATAATGACGACTCATACCACTGGACCCAGACTTCCAAAATCGTGTGAATGGAGCTGCCCCAGTGCAATGTATTTTCTTCTTTAAAACACTCCTGCACAGGTCTCCTGTCATTGTTGGATAGCCAACAAATAGTGCAAGTAAAAAATTAACAATTAGAAACAAGAGAAAATGTGTAGATGCTGGTATTCCAAACAACACATACAAGATGCTGGAGGAACTCAGTAAGCCAGGCAGCATCTAGGGAAAAAAGTACTGTCAACGTTTCTGGCTGAGACCCTTCAACAGGGCAAGAAAAAAAAGATGAGGAGTCAGAGCTGGGTGGGAGGGAGGGGGAAGCACAAGGTGATAGGTGGAACTGGGAGGGTGAAGAGCTGGGAAGTTGATAGGTGAAAGAGATACAGGGCTGGAGAAGGGAGAATCTGATAGGAGAGGACAGAAGGCCACAGAAGAAAGAAAAGGGGGAGGAGCACCAGAAGGAGCTGATGGGCCGATAAGGTGAGAGAGAAAGGGAATGGAGAATGGTGAAGAGGGGAGCATTACCAGAAGTAGAGAAATCAATGTATATGCCATCAGGTTGGAGGCTACCTAGACAGAATATAAGGTGTTGCTCCTTCAACTTGAATGTGGCCTCATCACGACAGTAGAGGAGGCCATGGACTGACATGTTGGAACGGGAAGTGGAATTAAAATGGATGGCCACCGGGAGATACTCCTTTTCTGGCGGACCGAGCGTGGTTGCTTGGTGAAGCAGTCTCCCAGTGTATACTGGGTCTTGCCAATATACAGGAGACCACACAGTTAGCTTCAGTTAGCTTTATTTTGTCACACGCACATCAAAACACAGTGGAATGTGTTATTTGTGTCAAAGACCAACATAGTTCACAAATGTGCTGGGGGGGGGGGTGGAGACCACAAGTGTCGTCATGTTTCTAGCTCCAACGCAGCATGCCCACAACTTAATAACCTTAATCCATCCGTCCTTGGAATGTGGGAGGACACAGGAGCAGCAGGAGGAAAACCATATGGTCACAGAGAGAATGTACAAACTCCTTACAGACCGTAGTTGGAATCGAATCCTACTCACTGGTGCTAACTGCCTTTTCGTAGAAACACTGCCTCTGGAAAATGTTCTTGATGGTGGGGAGGTTTGTACACATGATGGAATTGGCCAATGTCTATAACTTCTTGCAATTCTTGCATCAGAGCCTCCATACCAGTCAGCAACGCAACTAATCAGAATGCTTTATAGAAATTTGCAAGAGTCTGTGGTGTGCTATCAAATCTCCCCAAACTCTTCACGAAGCAGAACCTCTGGAGTGCTTTCTTGATTGCATTAATGTGTTGGGCCTAGGAGATATCCTCCAAGAATTTGGCACCCGGACACTTGAAGCTGCTCACCCTTTCCATTGCTGACCCTTCAATGAGGACATTTATGCATACTTCTGACTTCCCTTTCCTGAAGTCCACAATCAATTCTTCATCTTGCTGTGAGGTCATTGTTGCGATGCCTCTCAACTGGGCGATCTATTTCATTCCTGTACACCACATCACAATCTGAGGTTTCACCAACAAGAGTGGTGTCATCTGTGAAATTATAGATGGCATTAGAACTGTGCTTAGCCACAAATCACAAGTGTAGATAGAGCCGACCAATGGAGTAAGCATGCATCCTTGATGTACATCTGTGTTGATCCAGTGACGAGGTGATATCATTATTAATCTGCACTGACTGTAGGCTTCTGATCAAGAAGTCAATGATCCACGTTGCAGAGGCTCAGGTTTTGAAGTTTGTTAATACTGATGGTGTTGAACATGGAGCTGCAATCAATACACAGCAGCAGAATATATGTTTTAGTGTTGTCTGGGTGCTCTCAAGCAGAGTGGAACGCCAAGGAGATTAGCCAAAAACAAATGTGGTCAAAACGATAGGTGAGCAGCACAGTAGTTACTGCCATTTTCACATTGCTCCAGTAACCCAAGTTCAATCCTGACCTTTGGAGCTGTCTGAGCAGAGTTGCATGTCCCCGTGACTGGATGGGTTTCCACCCAGTCCTCACTTCCTCCCACATCCCAGAGACATGATGGGTTAATTATAGGTAAGTGGCAAACAAACCAAAGGGTCGTTGATGGGAACATAAGGGAACATAAGTTACAGTTGCCCTAGGTTCCACGAGGAAAAGGTATCCCTTTCCATTGAAATACTTATGAACAGACAGATGTTAGCAATCAAACTGGGAAATCTACATATTTAAATTTCTAAAATAGCAAGTTTGTAGCTTTTATTAAATCACTGGAAATTCTGGAATAGGGCATGATAAGCAACTTATAAGCTTTAGCAGTTTGATGTTTACTGCATCTTCAGTGTATTTGTGCTCTAAATGAAGCCTCAAATAAAAGACATCTTTCACCTGTAGAAGAATGAGAGGTCAACTTTTGAGAATTATTTGGTGAACTGCCTAAAAATTAATCCCAATGAGGAAATGTTCCAGTTGAAAAATATTCATATTTGGAAATATACTATATTGGTAAGGTGGAACTTGGTAGTTCTCTAATTGACCTTGAGTAAGTGTCTTTGCTAGGGTCAGTCACATTCCCGTAGGCCCTGAGTCACATGTTTGCCACCTTGGGTAAAGGTTTCAAATTTCTCTCCCAAAAGAAAGATAAACCAAAGAGGCTTACAGCAGATGCAAACTCAGTAGCACTTCACTCTGTTTTGGAGCACCTAGACAACAGCAAAACAGGCCATGCCAGTGTTTTTCAATTACAGCTTGGCATTCAATACCATCAATCCTCAGTACTAATCATCAAGTTGCTAAAACTCGGTTTCTATACTTCCCTCGGTAATTGGATCATCAACTTCCTCATCAGGACCCCACAGTCCGTATGGACCAATGATAACATCTTTTCCTCACTGTCAATCAACACTCAGAAGAGGCATGGTTCACCTACTGATCTCTCTCTACACTCAACATGTGTGGCTAAGCACATGACACCATTGTTGATAAAATATCAGATGGCATCAGGGAGACAGACAGGAGTGAAATATTGGTGGAATGAAGTTGCAATAACAGATTCACAATCGATATCAGTAAGACCAAGGAATTGATTGAGGAATTCAAGAAGTGGACATTTCCTCACTGAAAGTGTAAGCAGCTTCATGGACATGAGTGTCAACATCTCAGCCCTGGGCCGAACACATTTATGCAATCATAGAAAAGGTATGACAGTGGCTCAAATTCATTAGTTTGAGAAATTTAGAAAGACTCTTGCAAATTTCTATACATGTTTGGAGGTCAGCATTTGGACTAGTTACATCACTACAATGTAAAAGATTGCAAGAGGCTGTAGAGACTCAGTCAATTCCATCACAGGTACAATCCCACCTTCCCCCCCACCAAGGACATCCTCAAAAGCTGAGGAGGTGATGCCTCAAGAAAACTGCATTCATCAAGGTCACTCACCATCCAGGACAAGCCCTCCCATTATTACTGCAATCAGGGAGGTGGTACTGAAGTCTCAATTAGCAGTTCAGAAACAGCTGCTTCTCTTCCACCATCAGATTTCCAAGCAGTCCACGAGCATGACTTGAACTACCTTGTCAATCCTTGATTATTTTACACTAATTATTTGTCAGTTTGTAGTAATTATGTGCCTTTGCTCTGTACTGATAAAAGTTAAAAAAGATGGTGATAATAATTGTGATTTGGATTCTAGAGGTTCCTTAAGGTTGTTATAGCCTGGGCTGGTAATGGGGACAAGCTCCCATTACCTGTGAAATGCTCCCAATGGCGTGTGCCTCAAATAACCTCTGACAACCAAGTCCAGCTCCTGGCCTTCATGTGTGGCTTAGCTCCTAAGCCTGGCAGAACTGTTTCTACTGACAGAAAGGGCAAAGGCAGGTTACTGGTACCTTAAAAACATTCGCATCGGGCAAATGGGGTTCGGCAGCCGTAGCTGGCAGCTGATCTAGAAGGAAAACTCTGATTTTAAACCTCCGCTGCCTTGCAGCTATACCCACTCACAGGGAAGACTTCAGGACTAAACCCTGATGGAGAAGTCTGGAGCTGGGGTCCTTAAGGCAGTCCTACATTGAGATCAATGTTGACTGGCAACTCCTGCGACGCTGCTGTAAGAAACTGTTTCAGTCCCTGCCATTCCTTTGGGTTCAGATGTGTAGAGAGGGGGAGCTTGCTTCATGGGCAGCAGCTTGCTCTCCATATCGTACTGGCCAGGCTTGTGTATCTAGACAGCTAATACACAATATCCGTGGTCATTTCTGACTGACAGAGGCCTCAGGGATTCCAGATTTTTTTTAATTTAAAAATTAACCCTCCAGCATACAATAAACAAAAATCAGCAGGATGAACCAAGAAATCTGCCTTCTATTGAGGGCCAGATCAGTGGCATTCAGGTCTGGCGATCAAATACAAGCGATCCAGTACAACCACTAACAGGGCATCTCATTGCAAATTCTGGACCAAAATGGAATCACAGAAGGGTGCTCAATAGCTGTGATAGTGAAAGCTATCAACCTCCTACAGAGTAAAATCAAGTGACATGTGTGACAACAGGGCTTCACTCCCAGATGAGCTCAATGCCTTTTATGCTCACTTTGACTGACAGTGCATGGAGGCACTCCCACAGCCCCTAATGCCACTGCGATTTTAGTCTTTGAGGCTGATATGAGAGCATCCTTCTGTAGGGTGAATCTACAGAAAGCATTTAGCACAGGTTGAGCAGTGAAGACCTGTGCTGATCAACTGACTGGAGTGTTCACTGATATTTTTAAGCTCTCACTTTAGCAGTGTGAGGTACCCACCTGCTTCAAGCAGGCTTCAATTACACTGGTTCTCACAAACAACATAGTAAGCTGCTGCAATAACTATCATACAGTAGCACTCACGTCATTAAGTACTTTGAGAGGTTGGTGATGAAACGTATCAACTCCTGCTGGAGGGGTGACTTGGATCCACTCCACTTTGTCTGCTGCCTCAATAGAACAACAGCATAGGCTCTTCACTCAACCCGAGAACATCTGGACACTGAAGATGGATCATTGGGAAGCTCTTTACTGACAACAGCTTGGCATTCAATATTATCATCCCCTCAAAGCTAAATCTGTAAGCTCCAATATCTAGGCCTTAATATCTCCTTGTGCAACTGGATCCTCGATTTTCTCAGTTGCAGACCCCCATTAGTTCGGATTGGCAGCAACATCTCCTCTATATCACTTTCAGCACAGGTGCAACACAAGATTGTGTACTTAGACCCTGCGCTACTCACTTTATATGTATGACTGCAAAGCTAAGCACAGCTCCAATGTGTTACTTAAGTTTGCTGATGACGCCACTATTGTTGGCAGAATCAAAGGTGGTGAAAAATCAGCATATAGGAGGGAGATTGAAAATCTAGCTGAGTGATGACATAACGATGATCTGTTACTCAGTGACAGTACGTCCTAGGAGTTGCTAGTTGATCACAGGAGAAGAAAATCAGAGGACCATGAGCCAGTCCTCATCAGATGATCAGAGGTGGACAGGGTCAGTAACCTCAGTGTTATCATTTCAAAGGATCTGTCCCAGGACCTGCAACTACAAGGAAAGCATGGCAGTACCTCTACTTCCTTTGAAGTTTGCAAAGATTCTGCATGATACCTAAAACTTTGACAAACTTCTATAGATGTGTGGGGGGGTTTATTGACTGGTTGTCTCATTCTCTGGTATGGAAAAACCTACAAAAAAAAAAGTGGATAAAGCCCTCCCCACCATTGAGTACATCTACAAGGAGCACAGTTGCAGGAAAGTGGTATTCATCGTCAAAGACTCCAACCATCCAGGCCATGCTCTCTTCTCACTGCTGCCATCTGGAAGGAGGTACAGGAGCCTCTGGAGCCATACCACGAGGTTCAGGAACTGTTATTACCCCTCAACAATCAGGCTCTATAACCAGAGGGACTAACTTCACTCACCCCAACACTGAACTTCTCCCACAATCAATGGACTCACTGTCAAGGACTCATCACCTCATGTTCTGTATATATTTTTTTGTATTTGCAGTTTGTTGTCTTTTGTGTATTAGTTGCTGGTCATGTTGTACACGTTGCTTTCATTGATTCTCTTGGGTTTCTTTGTATTTAATGTGAATGCCTGCAAGAAAATGAATCTCAGGTTGTTTTTGGTATGTACTTTAATAAATTTACTGAATTTTCAAGTGAAATCATAGTCCCAAAGCTTTATTAAATATTAACACCTTTATTGAATATTAATATCGAGCTAAGTTCTAGTATTAATTTATTTTAAGAATAGTGTATATTACAATACAATTTTTCCCCTCAGTCTTTCCCATGATTATTTTTCTCCATTTTGTAACAGTATTCCTGTGAACGAGGCATGAGATCATTAGTGGCTCGACATTTTTTGACAAACTGGACAAAAGGCAACTTTCTTTTGGTTGACCAAAAGGTGACTCTTTACAAGTTTAAGGTCTATAATGTGATAAATACATAAAATAATTAAAACATTCAGCAGCTCAAGTAAATCCTGACAGAGGGAAACAATTAATATTTCAGGTTAATGACATTTAATTACGAAACTAAGAAATGCAAACTTGTTTTAGTTTGCTGGGAGAGGGGAGGGACGTATAAAACAAATGATTGTGATAAAATCAAGACCAGTAGAGACTAAATGATGCAAATAATGGTGATGTCATCTGAGAGAGAATGATAAAGGCTTTTTTAATAATCTCTCTGGAAGAAACGTAAATAGATGGAGACGAATGAGAAAAGAGAAAAATAATGAAGAAATTGTGTGATACAGCCTAACAGTAACTGGCAAGTCCATTGTTTTGTATCTCATAGCTGCAGCATTTATAACCCCTATTTTCATTATCTCCATGGTTTTTAACAGCTCCTTCATATAATTCGCACATAATAATCTTTCACCACCCTTTCTCATCTCACTACTTCAGTTCCTTTTGTTTATACCTGCTCAGAGACACAACCTTTGTTCTCTCCATCTCAATTCTTATTTGCAACTTTTGGAAAACAAAAAGCTTATTTTGAAGAAAGATCAAACTCAAGGCATTACATTTTGCTCCCCACAGATGTTAAGTGAACTGCTGAGTAATTTCTGCATTTCCTATAAATATTTTAGATTTCATAATTGAATCCATATTGATTTGGTAAACAGATTAGATAAATTACATGGATAATGGTCAAAGACACCAGCAGGCAGACTGTGATTAGTCCTTCTTTCCATTTTGCAATCTCAACCATTAATACTTCAGGATGATAACATTCCAATCATAGAATAGATTGCCATATATTGTCTGCTGATGATAGATTCCATTGTGAATGCGATTGACTCTAATTGCCTTCTTGATTGCAAAAAATATATGGAATAACTAGAAATGTGCATTTCCCTGAGTGAGTGAATAAATAAATAGATATGGATTGAAAAGTAAGTGATACAATTATGTGAAGTGAATGGAAAAAGGCAATTGGATTTTTCCATTGACAGGAATTACATTGTCAGAAAACTAGATCATGGCACCTTCATATCACTTGTGCTTCTATATGGACCTGTATTTTATTAAACATCCTCTGCTGTACTAATCCAGCCATTCACTGAACAATTCTAAAAAAATCACTAGGTTGAAGAGCCAAAATAGTATTTCAGTTATCCATCAGCTACAAGCTGATTTGGAATGTAATCAATTGGAAAGTCCCTAAAAATAGTATCAATTTTAGAGCTTATTACATTGCATAGACACAACACTTCCTTCTGGATTTCAAGTGGCAGTTGTATGATTACAGAGAAATAGGTGTTTCAGCACTTTGAGGTTACACCACCATTCATGATCATGGCAGACCATCCACTTCAGTACATTGAAATAGTAATCAAAAATGGCAGAAACTGGAAATTTGAAAAAAAAGCAATGTTGAAAACACCAGATCAGGAAGCATCTGTAGATAAAGAGAGCTCAAGAGATCACGCAGACTAGCTGAGAAAAAATGGAGGTAAAATGGACTAGAAGTTCACCATAATATTTTCAAGGAAAAGCAAGCCTACTTTAACACTGCTATTCTGCTCTGCAAGAAGAGTCCATTCTTCCAAGATTATTTCAGATATAGCAGTGATTCAAGAATGGGGAAGATGTTTCCTACTCTGGGGGGACCCAGAACTAGAGGACGCAGCCTCAAAATTGAGGGATGACTCTTTAGAACAGAAGTAAAGAGGGATTTTTTAGCCAGAGTAGTAAATCGGTGGAATGCTCTGCCATAGACTGCTGTGGAGGCCCAAGTCCGTGGTTATACTTAAGGCAGGAGTTCATTGTTTCCTGATTGGTCAAGGCATCAAAGGATATGGCGAGAAGGCAAGTGTCTGGGGTTGAGTGGGATCCAGGATCAGCCACGATGGAATGGCGGAGCAGGCTGATGGGCTGAATGGCCTAATTCTGCTCCTATGTCTTATGGTCTAATATTGTTCTCGACTATAAACCAACAGTAGAACCCTGCCCCATACAATGTTCTCAGTCAAGCATCTGCCACAAAATTTGAGGAAGTCACAATATTTTAAATTGAATCAAAAGTACTTCCATTAGGGAGAGTATAGATACAGAAATTAGTAGTCCCTATAGCCAACCCCAAAAAGACAGCAACCATGTCACAACTTACAAGGATTTCCAATTCAGATCTAAGATTGTAACAAAGAGTAAATCATCCTCTTTGGCTTGATCCTGTTGCCATCACATTTTTAAAGGCTCTTTTAATAGTGTTTTCAAATCTGTTATAAAAATTAACACATCCTTTGAAACTGGAGTTATTCCAGATGCCTTCAGAACTGCGGCTGTCAAAGCTCAACTTAAAAAGTTAAATCTTGATAGTGAGTTACTAGTTACCCACAGGCCAAAATCAAATCTTTCTGAATGAGAACAATATTCTGGAAAAATTTCAATCAGGTTTTACTGCAAACCATGGTATGGAGATGGCCCTTATCAAAATTGTCAGTGACTTCAGGTTCAGCACTGATGTCAACAGTATATCATTTCTAACTCTCCTAGATCCACATGCTGCTTTTGTCACAAATGACCACAACATTCTTCAAGATTGCCTGGGCTGGCCTCTCCAGGAGTGCTCTTAATTGGTTTCGCTGATATCTCAGAGTGGGAAAAAACTGCCTGTATTGGAGACCAATTTCCTGAGATACAAGGTACTTGTTGGTGTTGCTCAGGAAGCTGTCTTGGTCCCTACTTTTCTCCTTATTCGTGCTCCCCTGAGGAGACATCATTAGAAAGCATAAACATAATTTTCACAGTTATGCGGATGACACACAGTTGTATATCTCGGTTGAGCCTGATGATAACATCCTACCTTCCTCGAATTCTGGTATGGCTGCAATAAACAAAAATGAATGAGCAATAATTTCCTAACATCAAATGAAGATAAAATTGAAACACTTTTGGTTAGTCCCAAAGCCAAAAGAGATAAACATTTTGATACATTTGGGAATTTGGCTCCCCCTGTAAAATCAGAAGTAACTAAATCCCATCTGAAGAAACTGACCACAGAATTTCTACACTTAGAGAATATTTGTTTCTGTCATGTAATAATGCTGAAAAAATAATTTATGTCTTTATATCGAATAGATTGGATTATAACCATACAACAATTACAGCACGGAAACAGGCCATCTCGGCCCTTCTAGTCTGTGCCAAACGCTTACTCTCACGTAGTCCCACTGACCTGCACTCAGCCCATAACCCTCCATTCCTATCCTGTCCATATACCTATTCAATTTTTTTAAAATGACAACATTGAACCTGCCTCTACCACTTCTACTGGAAGTTCGTTCCACACAGTTACCACTCTGAGTAAAGAAGTTCCCCCTCGTGTTACCCCTAAACTTTTGCCCCTTAACTCTCAACTCATGTCCTTTTGTTTGAACCTCCCCTACTCTCAATGGAAAAAGCCTATCCATGTCAACTCTACCTATCCTCCTCATAATTTTAAATACCTCTATCAAGTCCCCCCTCAACTTTCTACGCTTCAAAGAATAAAGACCTAACTTGTTCAACCTTTCTCTGTAACTTAAGTGCTGAAACCCAGATAACATTCTAGTAAATCTCCTTTGTACTCTATTTTGTTGACATCTTTCCTATAATTCGGTGACCAGAACTGTACACAATACTCCAAATTTGGCCTCACCAATGCCTTGTACAATTTTAACATTACATCCCAACTCCTATACTCAATGCTCTGATTTATAAAGGCCAGCATACCAAAAGCTTTCTTCACCACCCTATCCACATGAGATTCCACCTTCAGGGAGCTATGCACAATTATTCCTAGATCACTCTGTTCTACTGCATTCCTCAATGCCCTACCATTTACCATCTATGTCCTAGTTTGATTAGTCCTACCAAAATGTAGCACCTCACACTTATCAGCATTAAACTCCAACTGCCATCTTTCAGCCCACTCTTCTAACTGGCCTAAATCTCTCCACAAGCTTTGAAAACCTACTTCATTATCCACAACGCCACCTACCTTAGTATCATCTGCATACTTACTAATCCAATTTACCACCCCATCATCCAGATCATTAATGTATATGACAAACAGCATTGGACCTAGAATAGATCCCTGAGGCACACCACTAGTCACCAGCCTCCAACCTGACAAACAGTTATCTACCACTACTCTCTGGCATCTCCCATCCAGCCACAGTTGAATCCATTTTACTACTTCAATACTAATACCCAAACATTGAACCTTCCTAACTAACCTTCTGTGTGGAACCTTGTCAAAGGCCTTACTGAAGTCCATATAGACAACATCCACTGCTTTACCCTCGTCAACTTTCCTAGTAACCTCTTCAAAAAAAATTCAATAAGATTTATCAAATATGACCTTCCATGCACAAATCCATGCTGACTGTTCCTAATCAGACCCTGTCTATCCAGATAATTATATATACAATCTCTAAGAATACTTTCCATTAATTTACCCACCACTGATGTCAAACACAGGCCGATAATTGCTAGGTTAACTCTTAGAACCATTTTTAAACAATGGAAACACATGAGCAATATGCTAATCCTCCAGCACCATCCCCCTTTCTAATGACATTTGAAATATTTCTGTCATTTTCCCTGCTTTTTCTACACTAACTTCCCTCAAGGTCCAAGGGAATATCCTGTCTGGACCTGGAGATTTATCCACTTTTATATTCTTTACAAGCGCCAGTACTGCCTCTTCTTTAATTATCATAGTTTCCATAAGTACCCCACTTGTTTCCCTTACCTTATACAATTTAAATCCTTCTCCTTAGTGAATACCGAAGAAAAGAAATTGTTCAAAATCTCCCCCATCTCTTTAGGCTCCACACATAGCTGCCCACTCTGATTCTCTAAGGGACCAATTTTATCCCTCACTATCCTCTTGCTATTAATATAACTGTAGAAACCCTTCGGATTTATTTACACCTTACTTGCCAAAGCAATCTCATATCTTTTTAGCTTTTCTAATTTCTTTCTAAAGATTCTTTTTACATTCTTTATATTCCTCGAGCACCTAATTTACTCCATGCTGCCTATATCTATTGTAGATCTCTCTCTTTTTCCAGACCAAGTTTCCAATATCCCTTGAAAACAATGGTTCTCTCAAACTTCTAATATTTCCTTTCAACCTAACAGGAACATAAAGATTCTGTACCCTCAAAATTTCACCTTTAAATTACTTCCATTTTTCTATTACATCCTTCCCATAAATCAAATTGTCCCAATCCACTCCTTCTAAATCCTTTCACATCTCCTCAAAATTAGCCTTTCTCCAATCAAAAATCTCAACCCTGGGTCCAGACCTATCCTTCTCCATAATTATATTGAAACTAATGGCATTGTGATCACTGGACCCGAAGTGCTCCCCAAGACTTACCTCCATCACCTGACCTATCTCATTCCCTAACTGGAGATCCAACACTGCCTCTTCTCTAGTTGGTACCTCTATGTATTGCTGCAAAAAACTATCCTGCACACATTTTACGAACTCCAAACCATTCAGCCCTTTTACAGAATGGGCTTCCCAGTCTATGTGTGGAAAATTAAAATCTCCCAGAATCATAACTTTGTGCTTACTACAAATATCTGCTATCTCCTTACAAATTTGCTCCTCCAATTCTCACTCCCCATTAGGTGGTCTATAATACACCCCTATAAGTGTTACTGCACCTCTTCCATTCCTCAATTCCACTCAAAGAGCCTCCCTAGACGAGCCCTCTAATCTATCCTGCCAAAGCACTGCTGTAATATTTTCTCTGACAAGCAATGCAACACTTTCCTCTCTTGCCCCTCTGATTCTATCACACCTGAAGCAATGAAATCCAGGAACATTTAGTTGCCAATCATAGCCCTCCTGCAACCATGTTTCACTAACAGCTACAACATCATATTTCCAGTTATCAATCCATGCTCTAAGCTCATCCACCTTTCTTACAATGCTCCTAGCATTAAAATAGATGCATTTAAGAAATTCTCCACCTCTTACTCTCTGTTTATCCCTTTATTAAAACATTATCTTTTTCTTCCTTCTCCCCTCCATCTTCAGTCCGAGTGCTCCCCTTCTCTATCACCTGCCTATCCTCCCTCACACACTGTCCACCAGCTTTGTCTATTTGTGAACTAACCTCCTCTGTCCAAGTCTCTTCAATTTGATTCCCACCCCCCAACCATTCTAGTTTAAAGTCTCCCCAGTAGCCTTAGCAAATCTCCCCACCAGGATATTGGTTCCCCTAGGATTCAAGTGCAACCCGTCCTTTTTGTACAGGTCACATCTGCCCCAAAGGAGGTCCCAATGATCCAGACACATGAATCCCTGCCCCCGCTCCAATCCCTCAGCCACACGTTTATCTTCCACCTCATTCCATTCCTACTCTGTCGCGTGGCACAGGAAGTAATCCCAAGATTACTACCTTTGCAGTCCTTCTTCTCAACTCCCTATATTCTCCTTTCAGGACCTCTCCCCTTTTCCTACCTATGTCATTGGTACCTATATGTACCACGACCTTTGGCTCCTCACCCTCCCACTTCAGGATATCTTGAACACGATCAGAAACATCCTAGACCTTGGCACCAGGGAGGCAAACTACCATCCAGGTCTCCTGACTGAGTCCACAGAATCGCCTGTCTGACCCCCTAACTATTGAGTCCCCTATTACTGCTGCCTTCCTCTTCCTTTCCCTACCCTTTTGAGCTGCAGGGCCGGACTCTGTGCCGGAGGCATGGCCACTGTTGCTTTCCCCAGGCAGGCTGTCTCTCTGCACCCCCCCCCCCCAACAGTAGTCAAACAGGAGTACTTATCATCAAGGGTTACAGCCACTGGGGTACTCTCTAGTACCTGACTCTTCCCCTTCCCCCTCCTAACTGTGACCCACCTGTCTGCCTCCCGTGGTCCTGTTGTGACTACCTGCCTGTAACTCCTCTCTTTCAACTCCTCACTGTCTCTGACCAGACAAAGGTCATCCAGCTGCAGCTCCAGTTTCCTAACACGATCCCTTAGGAGCTGCAGCTCAGCGCACCTAGCGCAGATATGGATGTCCAGGAAGCAAGGAGACTCCAGGACCTCCCACATCCGACACCGAGAACAACAAGCTGCCCTCACACTCATAATTCCCCCTTTCCTCAAATAACAGGAAAAATTGAAAACAAAACCTACCTTGCATCACCCATTTCTGCATAAGCCTGTTGAGCCAAAGGCCTTAAGCCTTCGCTCTGCTCCTGGCTCACTCTGCTGCCCGCTGTATAAGGCTGTGTTTACTGCAATGCATTTTTTTTTACTGGTTTCTGAAGGAACCTATTGACAAATTTCAACTCATTCAGAATGCCACTGTGCTGGACTTTTAATTGAAACCATGATGAGGGGGCATCTGACTCCCATCCCAGCTACTCTACATTGGCTTATGTATTAGAATTGATTTTAAAGTTCCCTTACTTGTTTTTAAAGCTCTCAATGATCCTCAATGAACCAGAGTTCATCAGAATCGCTTTCGTTTTTGTAATCCTGCTCAAGCTCTCAGGTCTTTCTCTGCCAGTCTGTTAAACGATCTCCCTCAAGAAGTACCTCACAGGTCAGCTTTTTGGAACAATGCTCCTAAACAGTGGAACTCAATACCTGTACGTGATACAGACTCCATTGATACTTTTAATACCTGGTCAAAACCTACTTACTTAACCCTGCTTTTAATTAACATATTATCTTTTATTTTCATATTTGCACTTTATCCCATTGTAAAGCATTTTGAACCACATCATTTGCATGAAAAGTGCTCTATAAGTAAGTTATTATGATTAAAGAAAGTTAACATTTTATCCACAATGCTGTGTATTGGAGAATGAGGTTCTTTTTCCTGTTCTCAATTTAAATGACATACCCCATATCCCAAGGCTATGTTCCCTAGTTATGGTCACTTTAGCTAGTGGGAACATCCTCCCTATATCTCATGTGTCTACTCCTAGAATTGTATGGGTTTCTATTATTTTTATTCTTCTATACTGTGGTGAATTTGGATCAAACCTGATCAATTTCTCTTCAGATAGCAGTCCTTCCATCCCAAGGATCAATCTTAGTAAATCTTTGTAGGATTAGTGCCATGGAAAGGATGCTAACATAGAACACAAAATTTTAGGTAGAGGTCTCACCAAGTCCTGTACAGGTATAAACAGACATTCTTGCTCTTGAAGCAAAAGCCAATACATCTTTTGCCTTCCTAACTGCTTCCTCCATCTTCTCTTTTCCCAAACTATTGCCATTCTTATGTTTTCCTATATTTAGAAGCAAAGCGGATAACCTGTTCTGGTAAGATGGTGGCATGTTTGGCTGCAGCAGCCTTTCCAGGTTTAGAAAGTGGAACAAATGTGTCTGAAACATTTTTGTTATCACAAGATCCTGTTAAACTTTGGTAATATAAAATACCGCAGATGCAGTTCATTGCCGAGACTGACAGCAAGGGAATTGTGTGATCTTGGTTGTTGCATGGAGCAGTCCCTCATGCCCCAGTATCACTCATTAGAACCATCCAGGGGAGGAGGCACCACAGGCAGTGTGGGAGAGTACGGTGGTTGCAGTGGGTGAGCTGGAACCGATGCTGGCTCGGAAGCATTAGCTTCCTGGAAGACATGCTAGATTGCATTCATCTGCAGCTGACTCAGAGGAACTGTAGCATACTTGTTCTTGCAGAAACCTGGCTCCAGCACAACTTCAGTCTTCAGGCCATGTCACTCAATTTTCCTAATTTTTGTGCTATTGATACTCTTTGCCCTGACGATTGAATGATAACGAAACTTGAACTTACATTTATCTTGTGTAACTCACACTGGGCTTCTTCGCACCCTTTACTCAGTTGACCTCATCCCAGCTTCAATTCATCTGCAACCTGAGGCAGTTGAAACTGAAACAATAACCTTATTCAAGTTATTGATATACATATTCCCAGGCACTGTTCCTCTTGCATCCAATAATGTGCCTGTCCTTTTGAAGCAGACTCCTTTATTCTGTTTCCTGTCTGCCAATCAATTCTTACTATCTATTTGCTTTAAATTTCCACTCTTAACCTCTTAGGTGGGACCTTATTAAAGCACCTAAAAATAGATTCCGTATCAGAGGCTTTAAATAGTGATCAGGCATATTATTTCCTGACTATCATGTTACAGATGTACAGTTACAATCATTAAATAGGTTTCAATCCTGCATTAAAGTTTCTAACCTTAATGACCAAACAGATAGAAGTTTCCCTTTTTAGTGATACAACATTGAAATCCATTCAGTGCAATACTCTTATGTGGGTTGCTTTGCACAAGTACTTGTTGATATCACATTCTGTACCAGAATAGGTTGATGACATTTCTTTCCCATTATCAGCTTCAAACTGTACGTACTTTTCTCACCTGTTTAGATGAAAAAAAACACTTCCCTGTATGTAATCCTTTTACATGTAAAATGAGCTGTCACATGCATTTTAAAAATTGGACGTAATCAAAATTTAAACATATTCCATAGGAAATTACACTCATGTTTTTAACCAAACTCCCCGTTAATGTACCAAGCAATTACATACATTTCACTTTCTTGTAGTCAAGGGTTGCAGCACAATTTAATGTAACAATTTTTAATCTCTTTCTTTAGAATCAGTATCTTAAAATATTAAAGTCATCCATGAAATTAATGATTTAAGTTTCTTCAAGCCACATCACCCTAGCAACCCCACAACCACGATTAACCCTAACCTAATCACAGGGACAATTTACAATGACCAATTAACCTACACAGTACGTCTTTGGACTGTGGAATGAAACCAGAACACCCAGGGAAAACCCATGCATTCCACAGGGAGGATGTACCGAGACTCCATATAGAACAATGTCAGAATTGAACTCCCAACTGTCTTCATGTCGCGTTAAATGCTACACTACCATGGTGGCCAATATTCACTAAATGCAACAGCCATACTTATTTAATAAGACGCACTTGAGGCAACTTTGTTTGATAATGCTTAGAGAGGCAAGCATCACTGGCAAGTACTGCATTGATTACTCGCATTGAAAACTGCAAAACTGATAATAAACCTGCAACCATTTTAATCTAAGTGGTGAATATATTTGTACAATACTTAGATAATTTTTTATTGCAGTCTTAAATTTTATAGTGGCAGATTAGTACATAAGGCAAACTACAAAACAAATGTACTTTCAAAATAAAGCCTATAGTTTGCATAGCAAAAGTGCAAGTGATTAGTCATGTGGCTGGCTAGTAACTTTATTTATAAGGAACAAGCAACCTTAAATGGGAATGAATCAATCCAAATTTCCATTGACATGGGGTTTGTTTTCACAAGTTTTTATTAATATTTCTGTTAGAGAAAAAAGTTGTGAAAATTAGAAATTCACAGTAGGATTGAGGAGAGTAAGACTTCAAGATTGTTAAGCCCCCATTTATCAGATAAAGAACAGATGTAGGTTTAGTTCCAATGTATCAGTAAACTTGCAGTGCAGTTAAATATCTGATTGAATCTGAAACAGTTGATCCAAGTGTGACCACAAAATTGAGGTTTTGTCTAAAACTGAAAGACAACATCACAAATTCAGGAACAAAGGCACAGTAATTGCATTTTGTTGTGAATAATTTGTAAAATTAGGTCATTTGCTATGGGCTGATAAAAAAAATCTATTAGCTGCTGCAATTATGCAAACAGCTGAATATAAAACATTTTAGATTTTTAAAATAAGGTAGTTACCCACAGTTCAGAAAGTTACACAACTCAATTATGAATGAAAATTAAATTTTATTTCAGCAGTACAATTCTTAATAAATCATTTCAAAACAATGCAGTCCTAATTTACATTTTTTTTCTAAAAACATGACTCAGGTTTCTAGTGCATAGTAATAGCATTTCCCATCATGGTTACAGCGTAGTGAAAAGCATGATAATGACAAAACCAAAAAAATAGGATTTTCTTCTTTAATTCCACTCAGACTGGCAACATTTTTCTTTGTGCTTGCTTCACAGCTATCACTGTATCAATAATGATAGCAAAACTAAATTACTGGATCCCAAATGTACAGCTTTGTAAAACAAAGGACTGGGCCATTTTGAAATGAGAATCTAATACAGGCTTCATCAATACTGCAATAAAAACCATCAAATTTCCTCTAGAGTAGAAGATGGGATAAATTAAATTTTGTTTTAAACATACAACGGAATTTCAATGTTACATTTAAGGTTAGAGTTTGAAATGTATTTGGAGCAAACTGCTTTCCAGGTCTTTATTTGGCAATCTTAATGTAGAAAGCAGTTTTGCCCTATCTTGCCTTGATCATGCATGCCAAAAACAAAATGTTAGACAGTTAAATTGCCTACACTGATACATTCAGGTTGGCTCACTTTTGGTCATCTTTCTGCTAAATGATGCCAACAGGGTATCCCACAGACGGAACTAAAAACAGATCACAGAATCCCTCAACACAAACAAAGATTATTTTAACTCAAAAAATTAATTAATACAAGCTGAATATCACTGTTCCACAATTACCAGATTTAATGTTATGTTAGTCACATCTGAGTTTATCTCAAAGAACAAGAATTGTGCACCAAACGTACCACCATATGTAGAAGTGATGCAATACAAACAGTTCAGACTTGATCTAAGATAATTCATATTAGCCATCTTCCCCCACACATTGGCAAATGTCAGTAATTTCTCATTTTCCCTTTCATCCTATGTCAGTACCATCTGCAATGCGCTTAAACACCTGCAAATTCACGCTGTAGCAGGTTGATTCTAGAATTCGTACCTTGTCAGATCTTGCACTTGTGCAATATAAGTATTGGTCAAACTTAATTTGTTTGTGTGCGATTGGAGCTGCATGTATGAAAATGGTCACCAACCGAAAATTCCTGAACAATACCCTACAACACCCAGTGAAGACCACCACGAATATCTTTGTACCAAAATGCATTTGGGAAATTTAGTTGCATAGAATTAAAATGTGATTTTAATTTCACCCATTTGAAATCTGATATTTAAAGCTTGTTGCTTTTTGATTAATGTGAAACTTGGTGCAATGGTAGATGTTTCACCAAGTCTTTTGACAGTGCCAATGCAGACAGCAAGGAATGTGTTTCATTTTTATAACAGTAAACTGTAGTAAGTATTAGTTCAGGATTTTACATTGAAATGTATGCTTGTGATCATTTATAATTTCGTACTAGTGCCAATGTGTGAAATATGCTCTGCTTATTAACCAATGTAGTTGTGAAAGCCAGCATCAGCTATTTGAAACCTGAGCAACAGCAGAAAAAAATTGCCATTTGTTTAAAGTGATCAAAACAAGTTTGCTGTTAAACCATTACATCTAAAAAAAATAGTTGTGAGTAAAGCTATTAATTTAACAGAGTTAAGAATCTGAAATCTTTAAAGTGGCTGTTAGAAGGCAATCGATTTAGCTTAGCTCAGGAACAAGAGGACATTTAATTGCAAGCTAGAAAGTCCAGTGCCATTATATCAAATCTCATTAAAGGCCTGCATTTCTGTAAAAATAACACCCAGCCAAAAAAGCAGCATTTCAACAATTTCCAGTTTCAGTCATACAAGCTTGTTTTGTGCAAGATCCTTGCGTGACACCACAATGCAATCCAAAACACAGTCGATCCATGGCTTTCAATCTATGTGCAACCACAATGTTCATGTATTCGGGCTACAAAAGTACACAATTTTTGTTTTTCTTTTTTCTGTGAGGATAAAGGACTGCTCTCACAGCCTCCACAAACACCTCTCTGATGCCCTCCTGATTGAGTGCTGAACATTCCAGGTACTTGACTGCTCTAATCTGTTTAGCCAAGGTTACTCCCTGTTGAAATGATGTCGGGGAAAGGCTTTGCTCCTTGAGCTTTTTTACGGTTTCAGGATCACTCCTTAAATCTTTCTTCGTACCAACCAACAGTATGGGAACATTTGGACAGTGGTGTAATACTTCTGGTTGCCATTTATGGCGAACATTGGCAAAGGAAGAAGGGCTAGCAACAGAAAAACATATGATGAAAACATTACTCTGTGGGTAAGATAGAGTGCGAAGACGATCATACTCTTCTTGCCCTGCTGTATCCCAAAGGTTCAGGCTTACAGTTCGTCCATCAACAGTCATCTGTGCACTATAGTTGTCAAATACAGTGGGAACATATTCTGCAGGAAAAGCATTTGTTGTGTAACTAATGAGAAGGCAGGTCTTCCCAACTGCACCATCTCCAACAACCACGCATTTTATAGTCTGCATTATTCATACAGTATGAAGGTCACACTCTGTTAACAAAAAATTAACAGACATTAAAACAACTCCACAGTACCCAGCAATCACTCAGCTCAACTCTGACTGGCTTCAATCCAATCACAATCAGCTGCAAAGCAATTAGGAGTCAAAAGTTGCTGACAGTTGATTTGGTGTTCAACAAATTCAAAGACAAATATGGTGGACCATTTCCTGAGAACTAAAACTTTCAAACATGTAGCTATCAGAGCTGAAAACTGCATTTGTTTTACCAGAGACGTGTTAATTTTACATTATTATTTGAACAGCAGGTGAATTTGGAAGTATTTCTCATTTCATTATTATTTTGAATACAATTCATATTCTTTGAAAATCTGCAATTCGTAAAATGGCTACTGCTGAACCAAATTTCAGTAAGTTGAAATTTATCTGAATCAATCCTGATGGATTTCTATTACTTGGTGATCAATAAATATCAACTGAAATCAAGCAGATTTTTTTCACTCAGGTCCCTGTTTAACGTATTTGAAGCATATGGACAATAACTTGCATTAGGAACCATTAATAGTTATACCCCAACACGAATTTTTAAATTCATATTATAAGCAGGCCAGCTAAATAATTGAACAAAGCTTTCACAACAAACAGCTGCAGCAAAAGAACCACACAAAGTTCAGAATTGAGTAAAGGTATTCTCTCCCTTCTTCCCCTTTCTGCCGATCTCGGTAAACAATACTGCCTGTCTTTTTATCCTCAACCCATCAACATTGTCCGCCAACCCAGTTTGGTTTTCTCTTTCTGTTACACCACCCCTTTCTCTTACCTCAGATCTCATCTATCTCCCACTCCTGATTCAGTAAACTCCTCCTCCGCAACTTCGCCACACCCAATAAAACTATATTACATATTGCGTGTTTTACTATTATTATTATAATTATTATCTTGTTTTTTGTGCTGGATCAGATCCGGAGTAACAATTATCTTGTTCTCCTCACACTTGCGTGCAGGAAATGACATTAAACAATCTTGAATTATCTTCTTCCAAACTTGACATAACCTCCCATATTCAAGTTGTCCACAAGTCGTCCAACTACATAGGGCCAAAGTTACTTGGCACACCCCAGCGTACCTTCCCCCCCCGCCCCCGCTCCAACCCTTCCCGTCCCACCATCCTTCCCTCACTCCAACTTTAGTTTCGACTTCTTACTTCCCGTTCCCGGAACCGACGCACCTTCACTTGTTCCGTTCCCTTTCAGCATAATACCCCCAATGCCGGCGTCAAGAATGGGACTTTGGTCAGGAGCAGACACCCGACGAGCGGGTGAGTGGGTAAGCGGGCCAGCCCGCCGCGGAGCGTCCGAAATCCACAAACCCGAAGACACTTACCTCCAGCTACCCGGGACAGGCCTCATCCGGGACTCTCGAACACGGCCTGCCGGGGAATGTAGTGCGAACAGCAACCGGCGCGCTTGCGCAATAAGGCAGGTGTGGTGAGCCGCCCAGCGAGCTGGCGGCGCAGGCGTACAGTCAACATGATATCATTTAGAGTTGGCTGCGAGTAGGAGTGTGCTTTATGTTCTCTTACTTTAAGAGAGGATGGTGATATGAAGAGGGAACAATGATCCTTTGTACTTAATTGCACATTAAACATTCCAAGATAAATAAGATTTGTAACAGATATGACACATCTAAATTTATGGACAATAATTGTTTTAATAATAGCCTTTTAAAGATTGTCTGCTCCACAACAATGTGTATAGAAAGTTCTAGAGGCACTATGAAAGAACCAATAATGGAAAAAAAAACACTTGCGTCATGTAGAATCCATGCAGAGAGAAATAGACTATATCTCTGTAGAAAGAGAAACAGTTAATGTTTCAGTCAGATCAAGGTCTGGGATTTAAAATGTTAACTTTTTTGATATGTTGCAGACCACCCAGTTTGTTCTGTTTTTATTTCAGATTTTCATCGTCTGCAGTTTTCTTAATGGTTTCAGCTGCAGATCAGGAAGAGGTAGAAAGAATAGGGGGAAAGGTTGTAAGATAGTGTAGACCAATGTTGTCAAGATAATGATTACCTTAAAAGCTGAGAGACAGAAGAGGTAAAAAACAATTGAAATTGAATGATAAAGTCAAATTTTTAAGAGGTGTGAGGAATGATATTCTAGAGCTTTTGAAGGCACAACTCAGAGTGTGGAAGGAAAGATAAACACATTCAAGAAACCAGCATTTGGAGGACTGTAACTATTTTCAAAAGAGGTGCTGGAAGTGAGCTATGGAAATCAGGATAAAGGCATGGAAGGATTTCTTTCTGGGGGTTCAGGTGTTCAACCCTCAGGGCACCAAGGTCCTCTCTTTACTAACCACACTTCTTGTTAATATCACAATTAATATATTATTATTCCTCTAAATAGATAAAGGACAAAAATTTTGTCTTGGTTATGAAAGTAGTAACTTCACCACATCTAGGCCGACAACCAAATTCACAAAATCGCTCTACCATTTCCAACTTCCCACAAACACATTTCCTCTCGCTTTATTAACTATTGTGAATTCTCAGAGTAGTAATTTGCAGTGTGTGCAGTATGAAAGGCAGGAAACACAGCAAACTCTGAAAGGTCAAACTTAGTTAACATTCTTCTCAGATGGTGTACTTGCACATAATAATGCATGTGATCAAAATGTCACAAGTTATATCATACATTTAAACATATTACACTTCTTGTGTCCTTTAAAATAAAAAAATATGGTAATAAAATCACAACATTTACAACATTTAGCTAACTTTGTGATCTTTCAAACTTATCAAACTTGTCAACCACAATGGCTTTTCTTATGTTGGTTTTAGATACATATGATATTGACAAAGTATTCACTTCAGGATTCATGGCAATTCTGCTTTTTTCAATGATGTCCTGTGTTAACTCTTCTACCAATGTTGGATTTACTTCTGGAATATAAACTTATAATCTTCATCTTACTCTCATGGGTATCTGGCAGTCATGTAAAGTCATCTTCATGAACCATTTTGAAACTCTCTTAAAACCCCTAAATAAGCTGGCCGGTGGTGTAGTGGCATCTGAATCAGACTTTGGGGTGAGTGTTCCTGGGTTCGAACCTGGCCGGCTCCTTGCATGCTTTCCATCCTTGTTGGGTACAGCATTGAGCTAGCAACTCAATCTCCTAAAAACAGACAAATGCTATAGAAACGTCAAGTGTGCCACCTGATGCACCAATGAGGTGTGGGAGGAATTCATTAATAATAATTAAATCCCTACATATTAATTCTAAAAAATGCACATCTGCACAGTCTCTCCAAACCCTTGCCTAGAGGTCTCAGCACATGAACCTTATCATGCAATCTGAATTTTGTCATTGTGTAGCTCGAGTCATATTGTTTACTCTGTCATTGGCTATTCCTCAACCTTTTTATCCTGGACAAGGCTCGGACACATCCAATATTTCCTGTGCAGTATATACCCTGCAGAGATGTTAATCTTTAGTTCAGAAGAAAGGTTGTAGATCAATGCTTAATTTTGATATCTAGTTTACTTCCCAATGCTTATATTGTAATGCAGCTTCTTCAGAAGGGAAGGGAAATGAAGAGGAAGGCAACAGTAATAGGGGGCTCTACGTTCAAGGGGAGAGTCAGGCGATTCTATGGCCATGAACAGGAAACATGGATGGTAGTTTGCCTCTCAGTTGCCAGGGTCCGAGATGTTTTTGGATACGCCCACAATATCCTGAAAAGGGAGGGTGAGCAGCTAGAAGTCGTGGTACATATTGATACCAATGACACAGAAAGAAAAAGGAAGGAGGTCCTGATAAAAGAATCCTGAGAATTGGGAAGGAAGCTAAGAAGCAGGACCTCAAAAGTAGTAATCTTGGGATTGCTGCCTGTGCCACGCGACTGTGAGGATAGGAATAGAATGAGGTGGCAGATAAATGTGTGGCTGAAGAATTAGAGCAAGGGGCAGGGATTCAGATTTCTGGATAATTGGGACCTCTTCTGGAGCTGGTGGGACCTGTACAAACTGGATGGATTGCACTAGAATCTGAAGGAAACCAATATTCTACTGAGTAAATTTACGAGAGCTGCTGGGAGTGGTTTAAACTTATATGAGGGGAACCAGTATGATAGAGATGAAGATGAGCCAGCAGGTTTACAAGTAAATGATAGGTGTACGTAAGGAAGGACAAGCCAATGATTGGGTACAAGTCCAGACAGAACAAAGAGTTAAATTGTACCACAGAGGCAAAATTCAAAAGGGCGAAGAATGTAGGGCTGAAAGCGCTGTATTTAAATGCCTGTGGTATTCAGAATAAGGTGGATAAACTCATGGTATAATTACAGATTGGTTGATATGACATTGTGGGCATCATTGAGTCGTGGCTGAAAGAAGACCATAGTTGAGAGCTTAACATCAAAGGATATACTTTGTTTCAAAAGGACAGGCAGGAAGGCATAGGCAGTGGTGTGGCTCTGTTGGTAAGAGATGGAATTACGTCTTTAGGAAGAGGTGACAGAGGGTCAGAGAATGTTGAATCTTTGTGGGTGGAGTTAAGAAATTGCAAGGTGAAAAAACATTATGGCAATCATACATAGACCTCCAAACAGTAGGCAAGAAGTGGGGTTGTGATTACAAATAGAGCTGGAAAAGGCATGTAATAAGGGTAATGACACAATTGTAATGGGGAACTTCAATCTGCAAGGGGTTTGGGAAAGTCAGGTTGATGTTGGATCACAAGAGAGGGAGTTTGTTGCATGCCAATGAGATGGCTTTTTAGAGCAGCTTGTGCTTAAGCCGCCTTGGGGAAAGGTTATCTTAGAATGGGAGTTGTGTAATAAACCAGATCTTCTTAGGGAGCTTAATGTAAAGGAACCCTTAGGAGACAGTGATCATAAGATGATTGAATTCATACTGCAATTTGAGAGGGAGAAACAGAAGTTGTATGTATCTGTATCATAATGGAATAAAGGGAATTACAGACATATGAGAAAGGAGCTTGCCCAGGTGGATTGGAGGAGATTACTAGCAGAAATGGTTAAAGTTTCTGGGAATAGTTCACAAGGCGCAGGATAGAGGAAGAAGTTTTCAGATGGCAGGGGTAGGCAACCGTGGCTGACAAAGGAAGTTAAGGACAGCATAAAAGCCAAGGAAAGGGCATATAAGGTAGCAAAAGTGAGTGGGAAGTTGGATGATAGGGAAACTTTTAAAATCTGCAAGGCAGCTAAAAAAGCTATAAGAAGGGAAAAGATGAAATATGAGGGCAGACTAGCTAATAATATAAAGCAGGATATCAAAAGTTTTCTTCAGCCATATGAGGAGTAAAGGGGAGGTGAGAGTTGATATTGGACCACTGGAAAATGATGCTGGTGAAGTAGTATTGGGGGACAAAGAGATGGCAGATGAATTTAATGGGTACTTTGCATCTGTCTTCACTATAGAAGACACTAGCAGTGTGCCAGAGGTCTGTGAGCAGCAGGGAGCAGGAGTGAGTGCCATTGCTATACAAAGGAAAAAGTACTAGGCAAGCTTAAAGGTCTTAAAGTGGATAAGTCACCTGGGCCAGATGGTCTACATACCAGAGTCCTGAGAGAGGTTGCAGATGAGATAATGTATACATTGGTTATGATCTTTCAAGAATCACTTGATCCTGGAATGGTCCCAGAAGACTGGAAGATTTGAAATGTCACTCTACTCTTTAGGAAGGGAGGAAGGCAAAGTAAAAGAAATTATAGCCAGATAGCCTAACCTCTGTGGTTGGTAAAGAATCAAGAATGAGGTTTTGGGGTTCTTGAAGACTAATGATAAAATAAGTCAAAGTCAGCATGGTTTCTGTAAAGGGAAATCTTGCCTGACAAATCTGTGCAAGTTCTTCAAGGAAGTAACAAGCAGGGTGGACAAAGGAGAGATAATGGATGTCATTTACTTGGATTTTCAGAAGGCGTTTGATAAGGTGCGACACATGAGGCTGCTTAATAAGATAAAATCCTATTTCATCACAGGAAAGATACTGGCATGGATAACGAAATGCCTGACAGGCAGGAGGCATTGAGTGGGAATAAAAGTGGCCCTTCCTGGTTGGCTGCCAGTGACTAGTGGTGTTTCTCAGGGGTCAGTATTGGGACCACAACTTTTCACATTGTTTGCCAATGATTTAGATAATGGAATTGATGTCTTTGTGACAAAGTTTGCAGATGATGCAAAGATAACTGGAAGGATAGGTAGTTCTGAGGAAGCAGGGCAATTGCAGCAGGATTTAGACAAATTGGAAGAATGTGCAAAAAAGTGGCAGATAGAACACAGTGTTGGGAAATGCATGATAATACATTTTGGTAAAAGGAACAATAGTGCAGACTATTATCTAAATGGGGAGAAAATTCAAACATCAGAGGTGCAGAGAGACTTAGGAGTCCTCATGCAGGACTCCCAGAAGGTTAATTTACAGGTTGAGTCTGTGGTAAAGAAGGCAAATGCAACGTTTGCATTTATTTCAAGGGGAATAGAATATAAAAGCAAGGAGATAATGCTGAGCCTTTATAAAACACCCGGGCTGCACTTTGGTTATCGTCAGCAACTTTGGCTCCCATATTATCAGAAAGGATGTGTTGTCATTGAGAGACCAGAGGAGGTTTACAAGGATGATTCTGGGAATGAAGGGGAGTGATGAGGAGTGTTTGGCAGCTTTGGGCATGCACTAACTGGAATTTAGAAGAATGCGGTGGGGGGGGAAGCGGTATCTCATTGAAACCTACGGAATGTTGTAAGGGCTACATAGGTGGATCTGAAGAGGATGTTTCCTATGGTGGGGGGTATCCAGAACTAGAGGGTGCAGCCTCAAAATTGAGGGGTGACCCTTTATAACAGAGTTAAGGCAGAAGAGAGTGGCCGGAGAGTGGTCAATCTGTGGAATGCTCTGCCACATATTGTAGTGGAGGCCAAGTCCATGTGTATGTTTAAGGTGGAAGTTGATCATTTCCTAATTGGTCAGGGCATCAAAGGACATGACAAGAAGGCAGGTGTATGGGGTTGAGTGGGATCCGGGACCAGTCATGATGGAATGGTGAGCAGATTCGATGAGCTGAATGGCTTAATTCTGCTCCTATATCTTATAGTCTTCATGTGAGGCTGGACAGTAAGGAGAGGTGAAGAGATGTATCTCTCTATTTCTCAAACTGAAACAACAAAAGTTATGAATAATAATGTGATATAAACTTTCCAGGATGATCATGCTTTGCCTAAATGGATCTAAGTGCTCCTTTTGCTATGTTACTAATGCTGCATGATCCTACACACTTTACATCAATCCACCTTGAATAACTGTCCATGAACACAAAAAAGTTATCCTTATCCCTGTGAAGATAGGCTATGTGCTCACCCTTGGGTTTACACTCGTGATAAGTTGTATACATACTCGTTAAGCTCTTCCAAATCTTTTTCTATGCCAGACCAGCAGAAAAAGCAATGAGCTATTGTCTTCATTTTAACAATACCCAGATGTTCTCAGTGAGGTTTCTCTATTATTATTCTTCATAGCTCAATATAAATATTTTATGACCTCATTTGATGTGGCCTGGAATTATTGAATCTTCATAGCATCTATGGTGGAAAAGCTTTATATTGCCATTCAAACATTAGTCTTTTGAGTCCAGACACTCAAAATATAACTGCATACATGCTTTAAAAGTAAATTCTTCTGCATCCATTTCAATATCTCCACAACTGTAACTGTCTGCATTAAAGTATTTTGCCAGCAGCTTTGTATGACAGTTTAAACAACACACCTACTGTAACATTTTGTTTCGATGCTCCATACACAATGTCATTGTCATATTATAATAAAAGCACAGCCAACCATTGCATTCAGGAAGACCTCTGTGATAAGAGCCCTAGGCAAGGTTGGTAAGGACCCAAGTGCTGGAGTATCTGAGATGAGAAGTGAAACATGATATAGGACTGAAATGCGGACAGTGCTCTAAACTAGATGCTAGATGAGAATCCAAAGTAGAGTTGATGATTGACCACCAAACCTCAGTTCGGTGCTCTTTAAATATTAAAATCCTGGCGCCAAATGTAGCTGCCGATTAGTGGGGGGGCGAGCCTGAATATTTAAAGGGATCATGCCAGCTATCCATATTCTAGAGATTCAGAGTGTTTAAATGCTGGAAGCTGGAGTGGTCGGGTGCACATCGTGACAGCTTCATTTTGAAAATAATGATCTTGGGGGTCCAAGAATAGCCAACAAATGTGGATGCTGTGCCACCCACCCTGCTCATGGACTGTTTGTCCCATTCCCATCAGGGAGGAGGCAACGTAGTATCGACACTAAGACCACCAGACTCAAAAACAGTGACTTTCCCCAAGCAGTAAGACTGCTCAGCACCTCCATCTACTAACCGACCCCACCACCACTACAGTCACCGTATGTACCTGGCATCACTTTATGGACTCAATGTTCTGTATATAAGCTATATTATGTATTTATATTTGTTGTTTTTTTTTATTATTGTGTTCTTTATCCCTTGTGTGTTTTTTTGTGTGCTACACTGGATCCAGAGTAACAATTACTTTGTTCTCCTTACAGTTATGGACTGGTAATCTTGAATCATCCATCAAAAACTGGTGGAACTTCCAAATAAGACTGTTAATGCCTCTTTCTCTATCTGGGCATGTATTTCTCATTTAATGCATATGACACAAAGACAATGGGACTTTCTGCTACTCTCCGCAGAGTGGCTTATTGTTATAACAAATCTGAGGAATCACCCAAGGGTTCGTGGGTCTGATGGTCTCACAACATGCCAATAAAAAGATAAACTGCTGAGTCCTTACTAACAGTAGCTGAATACCTTCTGTTGTTCCTACCTTATTCTCATTTTCCAATCTTCTTTAACAGCTTGTCTGACAGAAACCTGGCATGAAATCAGAGCATCCCAAAGAAATGTCGGACTTTAGTCACTCAGAATTCCTTACTCTCGCAGTGGGTTGTAGACTATTTTTATTGAGCCTCAGACCTAAGAAAAATACCTCTTTCTTCACAAAAATAATTTACTTTTCTTAAACAGGGTAGGTAGCCTCCTTATTACCTCATCAGGCATTCAGAGATTTATCTCTTCTTTGGTTGTATAGATAGCATTGAATTCCCTTTAATAGCTTGTTCATTGTGGCATGAAATATTTTGGTTGATAAACTTCAATCAATAATGATAACACATATGTCTAAGTCCTCTTACAGGCATTGATGATTAGTTAATGCTGGCTTTCTTTATCTATATTTAATGAAGTCAGAAGCTAAATTAACTTGAGAAAGATCTTGGTCCTGGCCAACTCAGCATGGTGGCATCCATTAGTCTCGTGAGACCATGGATCTGCACCTGGAATGGTTTCCAGGGTGCAGGCCTGGGCAAGGTTGTATGGAAGACCGGCTGTTTCCCAAGTAGCAAGTCTCCCCTCTCCACGCCACCAAGGGAAGGACAAGGGCCGATACAGCTTGGCACCAGTGTCGTCGCAGGAGTTGCCAGAGCAAGGTTGAAGACAACGTCGGACTGCCTTAGGGACTCCAGTTCCGGATTTGTCCTCAGGGTTTACTCCCGAAGCCTTTCCCATAAGTGGGTATGGCCGCAAGGCAGCAGAGGTTTGAAATCAGAGTTTTCTCTCTCTTTGGTGGCCCTCTGGGTGGGTCAGTGAAGGAGTGGAGCTTTGAGGCTTTGGTTTGAGAGGTTTTGGCAGTTGGATTGTGCAATCAAGTCAATCAGGATTTGAATAGTTCAGACTCAGCAGAAAGCAGCTGATTGGGCAATCGAAAATTGAAAAGCTCAAACAAATAAAAAGAGGGGTAGCTCAAGCAGAGCAGCTAGTGAAGGAATGGAGCTTTGACGAGAAGAGGTGGTGGATGAGCTTGCTCCCGGTGAGTTAAGGCTGAGTAAGTTTCTTTAATTAATTTAATTAACTTAGCAGTTGGTAATGGAGGCAGTAGATAGGGCAGTCCAGTGCTCTGATTGTGGAAAGTCAGGGACAGCACAATTGTCTTTGATGACTACACCTGTGAAAGGTGCATCCAGCTGCAGTTCCTGACAAATCGAGTTAGGGAACTGGAGCTGGAGCTGGATGAACTTTTGATCATTCGGGAGACTGAGGCAGTAATAATAGATCGGAGTTTCAGGGAGACAGGTAACTGGGTGACTGTCAGGAGAGGGAAGGGGAATGGACGGAAAGAGCAGAGCACCCCCGTGGCTATTCCCATCACCAACAAGTATATGTTTTGGATACTGTTGATGGGGATGACCTACCAGGGACAAGTTGTAGTGGTCATGTCTCTGGCACCGAGACTGGACCCTTAGCTCAGAGAGGAAGGAGGGAAAAGAGGAGAGCAGTAGTGATAGAGGATTCGATAGTTAGGGGGACAGATATGAGGTTCTGTGAGAGAGATTGAGAAACCCGGATGGTCTGTTGCCTCCCTGGTGCCAGGGTCTGTGATACCTTGGATTGAGTTCTCAGTATTCTCAGGAGAGAGGGTGAGCAGCCAGGTGTGGAGACCAGTGACATAGATAGGAGTAGGGATGAGTTCCTGAAGAAGGAATATAGGGAGTTAGAAAAGAAGATAAAAAGCAGGACCTCAAGGGTGGTAATCTTGGGATTGCTGCCTGTGCCATGAAACAGAGAGGGTAGGAACAGGAAGTTATGGCAGATGAATGTGTGGCTGAAGAGTTGGTGCAGGGGGAAGGGGTTCAGATTTCTGGATCATTGGGGTTTCCTCTGGGGTCTGACCTGTATAAAAAGGAAAGGATGCACCTGAACTGGAAAGGGACCAGTGTCCTGGCAGGCAGGTTTACTAGAGCTGTTGGGGAGCGTTTAAACTAGTTTGGTGGGGGGTGGGAATCAGAATGTGAGTGCAGAGATTAGGGTAGAAGGACAAGGGCATGATGCTATATGTTCGGAGTTGGTGAGGAAGGACAGGCAGGGGGCAAAACATAAATGTAGCCAGTTAGAGGGGTTGAAATGTGTCTATTTCAACACTAGGAGTATTAGGAATAAAGGGGATGAACTTAGAGCACGGATCAGTACGTGGAACTATGATGTTGTAGCCATTACTGAAACTTGGCTGGAGAAAGGGCAGGATTGTCTGATGCAGGCACCAGGGTTTAGGTGTTTTGAAAGGAATAGGATGGGAGGTAGAAAATGAGGTGGGGAGTAGCATTATTGGTCAGTGATAGTATTACGACTATAGAAATGGAGAATGCTGCAGAGGGAGTGTCTACTGAGTCAGTGTGGATGGAAGTCAGAAATAGGATCAATCACTGTGCTGGGAGTAGTCTGTAGGCCCCCAAATAGCTCTTGGGACACCAAGGAGCAGATAAGCAGGCAGATTTTAGAATGGTTGTAGTTATGAGTGATTTCAACTTCCCTCATATTGATTGGCACCTCCTGACTGCAAGGGGAATAGATGGGGCTGAATTTGTCAGGTGTGATCAAGAAGGATTCCTGACTGGCCGACAAGGAGAGGCCATACTGGATCTAGTTCTGGGTAATGAACCCGGTCAGGAGACAGACCTCTCGGTGGGAGTGACCACAACTCCCTTAAGTTCAGCATAGCTATGGAAAAGGATAAAAATAGACAAAATGGGAAAGTGCTTAACTGGGGAAGGGCTAAGTATGAAGGGATGAGACAGGAACTAGAGAGAGTAAATTGGAAACAGATGTTTAAGGGTGAAAGCACAGAAGTAATGTGGAGGAAGTTTAGGGACCACTTGTGCTGGGTTCAGGATAGGTTTGTCCCACTGAGACAAGGAAAAAATGGTAGGAAAAGGGAACCGTGGCTGACGAAACATGTGAGGCAACTCGTCAAGAGGAAGAAGGAAGCATATGTTAGATATAGGAAGCAGGAGGGGCTCATGAGAAATATAGGGTAGCCAGGAAGGAGCTAAAGAAAGGACTTAGGAGAGTTTGAAGGGGTCATGAGAAGGCCTTGGCATGTAGGATCAAGGAGAACCCCAAGGTGTACTATGCATATGCGAAGGACAGAAGGATGACAAGAATGAAGGTGGGGCGCTAAAGGATAAAGAAGGCGGAGGAGGTTGGGGTGTTCCTAAATGAATACTTTGCTTCAGTCTTCACAAGTGAAAAAGACCTTGATCAGGGTGAGGTCGAAATAGAACAGGCCTGTGTGCTGGATAATGTGGAGATTAAGGAAGAAGTGTTGGATCTTCTTAAAAACATCAAGATTGATAAGTCCCCAGGATCGGATGTAATATACCCCAGGTTGCTGTGGGAAGTGAGAGAAGAGATCACTGGAGCAGTAGCTATGATCTTTAAATCCTCCTTGGCTGCAGGGGAGGCGCCAGAGGATTGAAGAATGGCAAATGTAGTCCCATTGTTTAAAAAAGGTAATAGGAGAATCCTGGGAACTACAGACCGATGAGTCTTACGTTGGTGGTCCACAAACTATTGGAAAGGATTCTTAAGGATAGGATCTACGAGCATTTGGAGAAGTACAATCTACTCAAGGATAGTCAACATGGCTTTGTGAAGGGAAGGTTATGCCTCACAAGCCTAATTGAGTTTTTTGAAGAGGTAACAAAAGAAGTTGATGAGAGTAGGGTGGTAGATGTGGTCTACATGGATTTTAGCAAGGCATTTGACAAGATCCCCCATGAGAGACTCAATCAGAAAGTCATGAGGCATGGGATCAGTGGAACCTCGGCTGTTTGGATAAAAACATTGGCTTCCAAGAAGAAAGCAGAGGGTAGTAGTGGAAGGAAAGTATTCTGCCTGGAGGTCAGTGACTAGTGGAGTGCTGCAAGGATCTGTCCTGGGACTCCTGCTTTTTGTGATTTTTGTAAATGACCTGGATGTAGAGGTGGAAGGATGGGTGAGTAAGTTTGCAGATGATACGGAGATTGGAGGAGTTGTGGATGGAGCTGTAGGTTGTCGGAGGTTACAAGAGGATATAGACAGGATGCACAGTTGGGCAGAAAAGTGGCAGATGGAGTTCAATCCGGATAAATGTGAGGTAATGCATTTTGGAAGGAAAAACCAGAAGGCTGAGTACGCGGTTAATGGTTGGTTACTTAAGAGTGTGGATGAACAGAGGAACCTTAGGGTTCAAGTCCATATACCCCTCAAGGTATATGCTGATAGGATAGTTAAGAAGGCCTATGGGATGCTAGGCTTCATTAATAGGGGGACTGAGTTTAAAAGTAGAGAGGTCATGTTGCAACTCTACAAATCTCTGGTGAGACCACACTTAGAGTATTGTGTTCAGTTCTTGTCTACTCCTTATAGGAAGGATGTGGAAGCTATGGAGAGGGTGCAGAGGAGATTTCCAGGATGTTGCCTGGATTGGAAAACAAGTCTTATGAGGCAAGGTTAGCAGAGCTGGGACTTTTCTCTTTGGAGTGTAGAAGGATGAGAGGGGGCTAGATAGAGGTCTACAAGATTATGAGAGGCATAGATAGGGTGGATAGCCAGTACCTGTTTCCCAGGGCACAAATAGCAAACACCAGAGGGCAGATATAAAAAGTTAGGGGAAGGAAGTTTGGGGGAGATATCAGGGGTAAGTTTTTTACACAGAGGGTTGTGGGCTCCTGGAATGACTTGCCAGGGATGGTGGTGGAGGCTAAAACATTTGGGGTATTTAAGAGCCTCTTGGACAGGCATATGGGTGAAAGAAAAATAAAGGGTTATGGGGTAGTGTGGGTTTAGTATTTTTTAAAGGAATATATGGGTTGGCACAACATGGAGGGCTGAAGGGCCTGTATTATGCTGTAGTGTTCTAATGTTCTAGATGGACTGCCTTCCCAGGCTTATGAGCTCCATCTACCCGAAGCACTAGTTTTAAGGCATCAGGACCCACCTTCACCCCTTCTCCTGTCAGTAGAAACAGTTCCGCCCGGGCTTAGAGGCTAAGCCATGCGAGAAGGCCAGGAGTTGGACTTGGTTGTCAGAGGCTATTTGAGGTGCATGCCATGAGGATCACTTTTAGGTAGTGGGAGTTTGTCCCCACTATCACTCCTCGGCTTGACAGCTTTGGAAACTAAAGTGAAATTGTCTTTCCTCATGAGAGAGCATAGGCTGTCGATGTTCCTGTAGCAGGCAATTTCTTTTTTATGAGGTCGAGTTGCTAGCTCGATGCTCAACTCAGCATACAAATCCAGCAAAGGATATCGTTCCATGCCCTCAGCTTGGTTGAGTCACTTTGTGGTGTGTGCAAAGCCAAAAGAGAAATGAGAGTTACCATCTCTGAGTTTTGACCATACTTTCTGTTTTAGCTTCTTCAAGTCATTTCCATTTTGAGACTTCAATGCAAATAGTATCAGATTATTTGCAATTGATTAGCTTGGCATCTGGGTCATACACATGCCCCTTAATCTTTGAACAATACTGCATTTTGATCAAGATATGATTGGCTCACACTGAACACATTATTCTTTGAGCCAGACTTGCCCCAGTAGGTCAGCTATCATAATGGGTACCCTCACTTTTGGATGAAAATAGATGCTGTATATCACTCCTACAATAGTGTTTTCAGTATCTCACCAGATAACAGCATGTCTTCAAATTCATTGTGCTTTTTTGCTAATGATACTTTCTCAATTTCCTTCTGTAAATATCTCTGCCCATATGACCATACAACTTAGAACATGTCTGTGCTGACAGTGATGCCAATCCGTACTGACTGAGCAATCATTGACATCTAGTTTGATATGCTGATCAGTAACTTTTATTTCAATTTGATTTTGCTGCTTTTCCACTTAATGTCCCTGGTAGCCTGTTCAATGGTTTGTGGTTATAAAATCTGTGTTGAAATGACTATCTTACAGGCATGTTCAAACATTTGGTCTTGCACATTCAATGGTTGGATTGAGTCTCATCTGCTAAGCCACAACTTGTTCACTTCCAGTTTGTCTAAGAAGGCACCAAAATGCAATGTTGCAACAAGTTCTTCAAAGCCAATATAAGCTCAACTAGCTGCTCTTGACCATAAATTTCTGGTTCAAACTTGTAGATTTTGCAATCTGTGAGGAAACTGTGTTAATATGATGCTTTAACCTCTCAGTCATCTAATCAAATTAAACCACTTACATTTTGCTTGCCACCAGAAGCTCAGCCAAAGTGACTTATTTGTCTGAGTTAATTTCTATCAGTGAGATTTATTTCTTGAAATCTTGTACGTCTCCATTTTTGGTATGTATACAAGAGAACATTGTTTGCTCTGAAGAAACATCTTCATCCTTCCAATATGTGGACTAGATGACCCCTGGGCTCCTAATGCAATCACTTTGAATTTACATTGTCATCTCATAGCCTTTTCTTTACACACTTGTAATACATATTCAAAACTCCTTTCTACTGGCCTTTAATTCTGTGTATTCAATCCTATGCTTGAGCCCCATCACTTCCAATCTGCATGTTAGTGTTACAGCTTGATCACCAGAGGAGTGACGTCATTTGGTATCTACAGCAACTTCACTACTTCGGGAAGTTTCATTTTTTCCCCTCATCACCAATGTGTATGTTTGTGAATTTGTTATTTATAATTTCCAGAGTGCACAGAATAAAATATGGGAAATTTGAAGATCCCTAAAAGGTACACTGTTTTCTTCTTTGTCTGTGCAAATGTATAAAGTGATTGTCAAATATGCACAAATAACAACACGTTCAATACACATACTCTCCAATCATCCCCATTCATAATGTCAGTATTTTTGTCTCCTGCTCAATAGCCTGATACTCTTTTCTCTCCTAAATACAGTTAAAATGATATTCTTATATTTTCTCCCTGCTCCAATCAACCTCTGTTTAATTCATTGTTTAATTCATTGTCATCTATTTGCCACATTCTTTGTCATCTGTCCTTTTTCAGTATTAACTCTTAGGGAACTGTTTCTGTGAAAATAGCTTCATATTTTCACTGCCATTATTCCTTACTTATATGATGTTTCTTTCACAGGTTGTGGGGTAATGCCTGGGAAAATGCTCCACTGTTCTTTTAGTGCTACACTGCACTCACTAATCAAAAACATTCATTATTTTGTATTCAGTAGGAAAGTCTATATTCTCTAATCAAAGTGGTACAGAGAGTCTCTAATTGTGGATCAGAAGTGGTATTGATGAGAAAAAAGATTTATGCCAAGATAGTGACTATTGGACTTGGTTACGAATGTGATCAAGGTGAGGCCAGAGCACTTCCCATTGACCATTACCTTGTAATTGCTACCTCCAGCCAGTGCCCCCTAAATGTTGCCTCTCAGTGTAAGATGGGGATGACATGCTAATATGATTCAGAGTAGTTCCTAGGGCACATTATTCTAGGTTAATGTCTTTGCCCCTCTCCTGATCTACAAGTGCTTGAAGTTCACATGCAATATTGAAATTTGAATAGTCCAGCTTCAGAGCAGTGGACAACATTTCCATGCTAGATTCAACAGATTCACCCCAATCTCTGTTCCATGGAGTGGTCATCTTTCCTCTATTGGTTCATGGTGCTCTTTATGTACTCCAAATGAATCCCATATGTCATTTCTTGTCAATCACTTTATTTCAGCTTTGCTTTTTTTTGGTTCTCTTTCTTCAATTTTAGGCCCCTCCCCAAGTCACTTTTTATGTGATTATTTTTCTTACCATCTCTGTGATTTTGTTCAAACTCAGAACAGCTGCTGCTTTTAAACCCGTGTTTATATCGATGCATATTTACTTTTAACTTGTCTCTATTTGTCTTAATCCCCTCTACAGAGGCACAGTCAGCCTGTCCTGCGTTGTTTTTGTCCATACCCTAAGGCCCCAGTGGTATTTTTAACCTTTCTTTTGTACTGTTTTCACACATTGAGAAATCAGCACAATCTAAAATCTACATTTGTTTCATTGATACTGTGCCGTTGGGCTTTGTGTTCGAACTAATTTCACCTTTAACTGCAATATCAGCGTCACAATTTCTGCACAATATTTAGGTTGCACTTGGGCATCTTCTTTACTGCAGTAAATTGAGTGTATAACCAACACAATTTGCATTCTTGCTTGGCAACTGTTTCTGGAAGGGAGAAAATCTACACAGAAATCTTCTGGCACAAAAGTGCAGCAGCAAAAAGCAGAAGAAAATATAATAATACAATTATTTCAAAACTGCAGTCTGAAAGATCAATTGACCCAAAACTCTGAGCTTGAATCCGTGTCCTCTGGTTAGGGCTAAAGGCTTTATCAAACATTTATGGGATAATGTTTATTCATGATTTTAGAATATTAACAAAACGTTACCTGTACATTTTTACTGAAATAAGCAACTATCTTCTTGGATCTCAGTTCATCTCTGGTGTCCAATTATCATGTTATGTTTAGCTGTCTTTATCTTGCCATGAAAAGAATGAGAAAGATTGAATGATTTCTGTAGTATGAGTTGTAGCATTAGCTCAGGATGCTTGTGATGGGCAAGGGCATGATGCTAATTCACACAAATATTCATTGTTCTGATACTTCTCTATTTTTTTAATCAGGAAGAGTAATGGGAGAAAGAAGGAACTTACAAAAAAGAAAGGGAAAGGTGAGAATGACAGTCAAAAATTAAAAGAAGTTGAGAGTAACAGAAAAAGAAAGACGGAGACAGAAGGAAATTAGTAAATGGATGTAGAGCAGTTCTGCAGACTATATGTTCAGCCAGTGTCAGAGTGTTACCATAAAATTTATGTTTTATTTTATTCTGAGATTTTTGACAAAATTTTGTTCACATTCAGCGATTCTATTTATTTTTACTTAGAGCCATTAATTTGAGGAAGGGTCACTGATTAAATGAAATGTAGTTCTTTTGCATTTTTTTAATTTAAGGGGTTAAAATGGATGATTAGTTCCATTATTTTGCATCAAATCAGTGGCTTTGGTTACAGCTGCAGGTGCAGTTTACTGCTGAATTTAACCCAGGTCCTTATCTTGGCCCTTTTCTCAATGCTGTACTGTATGAATTTCTCCTTAACTTGTTCAGAGCCTGGATTTGACGAGTTTGGAACTTGCATAATGTTCACCTAATTTTCTGAAAAGCTGTGGAGACAGTCTGAACCTTGAGCAATTCAGGCACCATGCACAAATTTGTTAGCTGCCACTTTTATAGATTTTAATCAAGGGTACTATCTCAACAATAAAACAATTCTATTTGATCTGACTCAGTAAAAAAAATCTATGTAAGCATTTTAAGATGGTAATTTTATTTCTTTGAAAAAACTACCCAGAGCACTTAATATGCCTGGGGCATTTGGAAACCAGTACTGTGCACAATTGGATGATACAGTTGAGAAACACACCCTGAGTAATTGTACAAGTAATCATTTTATGCATGATTTCCTTAGACATGCTCATCACCTGCCCTCCTGTGATCATTACTTGTGTTCAAAATACAACATTCTGGAGAATTGTTAAACACCACTTCTTGCCTGTCACAGCTTGACAGGTTGAGAATTAAATTTTTAATGGGAACCTTTGGGGTTGATGTTAGGAGATGTGCAGTATTTTCAGTTGTTTTCTTTTCAAAATGCATTATTTCATTTTGAGAGTAAGTGCTGCTGTCATACTACCACTTTAGCCATGATAATCTATGGTTGTGCATCTAGAGTGGAAGTCTGAGCAGAATGTAGGTGTTGGTGAACAATCTTAATGATGACACGGGAAAATGGATTTAAGACTAAATTCGATACTAACAAAGGAATTAACTGACATGTAAAAAGGAATTTAATCCATTTACCAATTACATGAATCTAAAAAAGCAAATGCATCAAATGATTTGACACATGCTGATTTATTAGTAGTTTGATCGTTGACCAAAGGTCTTTTTCAAGATGAAACTGTATGTTTGTCTTATTCAATCGTTTGTATCTGATACGGGATCTATCGATGTTCATTCCCAGACTTAAAGCAGAATAACTGACTAGGACCTTTATAAGCTTAATTGCACTCTTAAAAGGAAAATGAGATGAAACTATGTGACTGCAAGAAGTATCAGATATTTATTTAAAATAATTTTGGGCTGTAATTCTTTGAGTAATGACACAATATGGAAGATTGAGACCTCAGACCCAGCATTAAACTTATGATGTACCAGGCAGCAGTAATCTCTGCCACCTACAGTATATGCTTCTGAGTTTTGGACTATCTGGAGCAGGCAGTTAAAGGCACCAGAAAAAATACTCCAAATATTCTGTCTGCAAAATCCTCTAATGTCACCAGAAGGATAAGCAAATCAATGTCAGTTTCCTCTCTGAGACCAACATTTTCAGCAATGAGGATTAATAGATATCATTCGGCTACATAAGAATGGGCTACATCATTCACATCCCCAACACCAGACAGATGCTCTACTTCAAGCTTTGCTGTGGGAATAGATCACCAGCCAGGTTGAGAAAATTAATCAGTTTGTTCTCTGACGCACACACAACCCCTCAAAGTAGAGGTCACATTCAGGACTGTATAGAAAATGTTGATGTCATGCAAACAGAACAGACAGAGGCCCTCCTTAAGCAGCTGGAGCAGTGTACCATCTCACAAACTCAACCTCTGTCATCACTTGCCCTGTCTGTGGAAGAGTTTCCACATTGGGCATACTTTCCACAAAACTTGAATGGAAACAAGTTTTCCTTGATCTGCCTCAGAAGGAGGAGGAGGAGATTTGAGCACAATTGCTTATTTACTGTCTTTGAAATCATTAAGTATCATCAAATTTAATATGGTGTGCATTCTGAGGAAATACATAAGCCCTTTTCAAACTGCAACTATGTACCAGGGTATATCGTCCATGTTTAGAAAAATTATTTTCCACATTTTAAATTTTGTGCTGTTTTCTATGCCACAGCTTGCTGTTATTCAGTGACACAAACTATCCCCAAAACAACCCATGCACCTGGGTGTGCCTATATGTATAGCGTGAATACTTCTTTCTGTCTCTGTTTATGTTTATGTTTGTCTTTCCTTTGTGTGCAATGCTTTGACCGATGTTTGAAGCTCACCTGCTTATGAAACAGTCTTTGAGGGCAGTATTTTCTAACTCCAGGAATCTGTGAAGTGTGCTTAAACACCACCCCTAAGAAAGTTTCTTTACAAAGCTTATTCAATTTGTATTCCATACACATTGTAGACTGAATTGATTTTTAGATACTCTTTAATAATATGATTCCCTAGCAAATACTATAGTAAAATAATGCAGTTGCCTCTAAGGATGTTTGTAGCAAAAACAAATGAATTGGGTCAAATTATCACAAATTACAATATGCCTTAAAAATATCTTCCTTTTAAATTAAAAATTCTTTGCAACATTGCCTGGTAAAGGTATAGCCACCCATCCTTGTCTATTTAAGCATTTTATTAGTAAAGTATGGAGTAATTATTGAAACTTAGCTGGATGTATGCTGTTTCAATATCAAAGCACAGTTTTCGTTCAGTAACTCTGATTACTTGTGGGAGCTAACGACCCTCAGGCAATCAGGAGCTATATCTGCTCTTCAACTGCATTCTCTTCAGCTTTCCTGAGGCAGTAACTGATGGCTAACGAAGAGTGGATTTACTGCACAAATGGTAAATCAGAAAAAAAAACTAATAAAAGCAAAAGGACAGCAGATGAGAACAGGTACCTGGCTAAAATAAATTGATTCTCCAGAGCTGATTCTTCCATAATGAATAAAAAAATCTTCTATCCAGTTTGAAATCAGCAAAAAGCATCCTCCTTTATGACATCTGTCCTGCTGCACATGGCTTTTCTCTTTCTCTGTCATACTTTCTTATTCCAAGAACTTCCTAAAGATCGCTAAGAGTCTGTAGCTTAAAAATATCAGTCAATTTAATGCTTATTTTGGAAATTCAGCTTTAGAAGTGTTTGCTCCTGCTTTCTCTGCCTATGAAAGGCAACTATGCGCCATCTCTTTAACATGCTTCAGTATCCTTTCTGCTTCTTTTACTGAGCAATGCTGAAAGAAATCTTCCTTGGGGAGAATATCATAAGTATTGCTTGTAGCTGACAACATGTTATCCTTTGCATCCTCGGCAGGCTGTTGACACCAATTGGATCATTTTCCCTGCCCTATCAGGGGCTCCATATCGAGTTCTGTTTGTTAAGTTGTGCATCCAAAGAGTTGAATGGCCTTACTTATTTAATGTGTTGGAGAAGTTTAATTTTAGTCCGATATTTATATCATGGATTAAATTGATTTATCATACTCCAGTAGCCTCAGTGGTTACCAATAATCAAAGATCTCCCTTTTTTCGCCTATTTCGGGGCACTAGACAGGGATGTCCTCTTAGTCCATTACTATTTAACATTGCCTTAGAACCTTTGGCAATTGCCATCAGACAATCACAGGATATTTTGGGTATTAATCGTGGGACAGATATTCATAAGTTATCTTTGTATGCAGATGATTTATTACTATTCATTTCTAACCCGGAGAAATCCATTCCAGCAGTTTTATCATTATTGGCTCAATTTAGTGAGTTTTCTGGGTATAAGTTAAATCTTAATAAAAGTGAATTGTTTCCATTAAATAAACGGGTCCCAATTTATGGAAATTTACCCTTTAAATTAGTTAATGACTCTTTTACTTATTTAGGGATCAAAATCACAAAGAACCATAAAGATTTGTTTGGATTTAATTTTTTACCCTTAATTGATCAGATTAAAGGTTTGTTTACTAGGTGGTCACCTTTGTCTCTATCTCTAATAGGCAGGATTAATGCTATTAAGATGGTTATTTTACCTAAGTTTTTATATATTTTTCAAGCGATACCAATTTTTATCCCGAAATCTTTTTTTACTAATGTTGACTCTAAAATTTCTTCATATATATGGCAGTATAATAATCCCAGGTTAGGTAAAACATATTTACAGAAGACAAAAAAGGAAGGCGGGTTAGCATTACCTAATTTCAGATTTTACTATTGGGCAGCTAATATTAGATATTTGTTATGCTGGTTGAAAGATGGGGGTGGATCTTTTGGCCCTTGTTGGGTGAGTTTAGAAACTAAATCGGTATCAGCTTATGCTTTGGGTTCTATTTTAGGGACTTCTCTCCCTTTTGCTCTTTCTAAATTGCCGAAACGAATTGACAACCCGATAGTTAAACATACATTGCGTATATGGTTTCAATTTCGGAGATTTTTTGAGTTGACTCAATTCGTTTTAAATAGTCCTATTGTATCTAATTGTTTTTTTCACCCTTCCATTATAGATCAAGCTTATTCAGCTTGGAAAACTAAGGGATTACTAAGATTTTCTGATTTATTTTTAGATAATTGTTTCATGTCTTTTGAACAATTATCCAACAGATATAACTTGCCGAGATTTCATTTTTTTAGATATTTACAGATTAGACATTTTTTAAGTTCTGTACTCTCTACGTTTCCAAATTTTGTGCCTTCAGATACTTTGGAGAGTTTATTTGAATTAGACCCTTTTCAAAAAGGGCTTATTTCAAAACTTTATAATATAATTATGAAGATACATTCAGAGCCCCTTTATAAGACTAAACAGGATTGGGAAAGAGAGCTTAGTTTTAGTATTTCTAGTGAGAATTGGGATAGAATTCTTCAATTAGCTAATACATCATCGTTATGTGCCAAACATTCACTAATACAATTTAAGGTTGTACATAGGGCCCATATGTTCAAGGATAAATTAGCTCATTTTTACTCTCATATAAGTCCTATTTGTGATAGATGTCATTCTGAAATTGCGTCTTTAACTCACATGTTTTGGTCGTGTTCATTTTTGGAGAAATATTGGAAAGATATTTTTGATATTATATCTGCGGTTTTGAATATTGATTTACAACCTCATCCTATTACCGCAATTTTTGGTTTACCAATGTTAGATTCACAGCATTTATCTTCTTCAGCCCGTCGAATGATTGCATTTCTAACTTTGATGGCTAGAAGATCTATATTGTTGAATTGGAAAGAAATTGATCCTCCCACTGTATTTAATTGGTTCTCTCAAACTATGTTATGTTTAAATTTAGAAAAAATTAGAAGTGGTACTTTTGAGACTTCTATTAAATTTGAAAAGTTATGGAGACCATTTATTCAACATTTTCATATGATGTAATATGACCCTATGCCAAGTACATTTGATTTCCCAGCTTTTAGCTTATGTATTTTGAGAGGACCGGAAGTGACGGCATTGATGAATACTTATTTTTGTGAGATATTATAAACAGCCCACTTTTTTTTTCCTTCTCTTTTGTTTGTTTTTTTTTTCTTTTATATTACTTATTAGCTATAGTTATTAGATTAGATTAGTTAGTTCTGCATTATATAAATTTTTTTTGTTTTTTTTTCTTTCTTTTTTCTGTTTTTTTTATATTATACATTATGAAATATTTAGATTTACTATGTCCATACATATATCTTATGGCTTATGTCTTGGTAAACTCATTTATATTGTAACTATTATGTATGTTTTTTTTCATATGTAATGGAATGTGTATGTTGGTAATTTCTTTATCAATATATCATCTGTATTCTGTCCATATTATTAATATTAATAAAAAGATTTAGAAAGTTGTGCATCCAAACAAACTGTCATGGCAGATCCTAACTGGTACTTTGGATAGGATTGCAATCAAATGAAAGAATCCTCGGTGTGCATCTGTCAGTTTTGTGCTCTGTGAAATTCTGGGCAAATGAATCAATCTCATTGGAGTAATGCTCACCTGATGTTTTATGAAATATGCTTATCTTCAATAATAAAATGGAATGAAAGCAATCGATAGCAAAGGCTGGACAATGGAGGGAACCTTGTTTTTGCCACAGCTGCAGCTGACTAGAATGTAAATGCAACACAACTACTCTGAGTTATGATGGAGCTGGGTAAACGCTTCAAATTTGGTCTATCACCAAAGACTCTTACAAATTTCTTTCAATGTATGGTGGAGAGCCTGTTTGTATTACAGCTTATGGTGAAGCCTCCAATGCATAGGATCACAAGAAGTTACAGAGAGTTATATTGGCTCAACCAACTCCATCTCAGGCACCATCAAAGACATCTTTAAGAAGATGGCATCCATTATTATGGACTTTCACCATCTGGGACATACCCCATCTCATTACTCCCATCAGGAAGGAGATACATGAGCCTGAAGACCCATGCTCAAAGTTTTAAGAACAGCTTCTTCCCCTCTATCAACAGATTTTGGAATGATCCACGAATCCATGAGCATTACCCCATAACTCCTTTTTTGAACTATTTATGATTGTAATTTATAGATTTTTATGTTTTTGCACTGTAATAAAGCTGATGGTGCATCATTTGCTAGTATAGTAAATGTGAATGGCTGCAAGCAGTTTGGGTTAAACGGAATTAGTGTTTGGGAAATGGGGTGAAATCATCAGGAAAGGAATTGAGTCTGAAGCAGGGGTTCTGAGTCTGAAGTTGGCTTGCACTGGACACTATTTCACTGGGGATACTAATGAGATGACAGCAACAGGGTTGAGGCATTAGCATACATGCCAAATCTCATCCATTTTAACTGACAAGAATAGAAAGCAAAGTGATATGTGCTGAAGTCTTATGCACATATACAGTATATGGCTAAGGTGCCAAAGACGTTTGCACAGTACTATAGTAACTTTATGTATTACACTCTCCTGCTGCCACAAAGAATAAATTTAATGATATATGAGTGATGATAAAGCAGATTCTGATGTAGGTCTCTATTGCAGACTGAGAGTGGGAAGGAGGCAGGGAGAGAATCATGGTTGGGAAAAGGAAAAGGGAGAGGGAAGGGAGCAGGAAGCACCGGAGAGACATTCTGTAATGATCAATAAACCAATTGTCTGGAATCAAATGACCTTACCTGATGTCTTGGGGCTGGGTGTGTCTGCATTCGCACCACCCCCTGCCCTTGGTACTCTGTTTCTGTCATCTGTCCACACCCCTCCCATGGAGCAGCTCCTACCAGATTTACAAACTTGCCCTCTGCTCCATGTTGACAAATACAGTACTTTGCAAAAGTCTTAGGCACCCCAGCTATACATATTGGGGACTCTGAGAAAATGGGCATGGGAAAGAAGCTTTTGTTGAAGCTGAATATAAAATTGTGATCACAAAAATGGAGCAAATGCTAGTGATTTTGGTTATTATTGTTGAAATATGGTGTAATCTTTTAAAAGGGATGCAATCAGTGCTGGAGGCAGAAACTGAAAACCAACTTTTTTTTTGTTTTTGAGCTTCTGCACATTATTCTTCATAATATTCCATGCTAATTTATTGCATTCATTAATTTCACCCATAAAATGCTCAGTGTCTCACTTCCAAAACTTTAAGCTGTTCTTATAGATGTCTGATTAACTTTAAACACTATCATCCCCCTCTATTACCACTCTCAGCCACAGAACAGTCATTACAGAGAAAAGCACATCAAAACTCATCAATTCATTATTCATGAAAATACACTTTTAATTTGAGTAACAAAACATTAATTTTAAATACATTTTTATAAATTCTTTTAAATAAAGTGCAAATGCAACAATTACAAATTGCTGACTAAGCCCAGAGTGTATATGTCCAAAATTTCCTTGTTAGAAATCTGATAATCTACAACCAGCTTTCACCCATCCAAACTCTACCATCTCTCCTCTGCCTGACCTATAGTATTCCTATGAAATAGCTTCTTCTGATTGCAGAAGGATTGAAAGCTGCATTTTAATTAGCTTGGGCATACGTTATCTGTTTAATTTCAGCAGGATTTTGTTCTTACTTTCTATTTATAAATTCAATAGTGCATAACAATGGTTACAGGACTACTAAATCCCTGCGTTGTGAAGTGTATGTAAAACATGCAGTACATGAAAAGCCAATGCACCATTTTATACTGGAAACTGGCAGTGGGAATTCTATTATGCATGAAGCCCAAGCTAAAATAGGCTAGGGCATTGCATGTTTAAAGTACTCTAAAGCTTTTCCTCTGCTTGCTCCACCAACATACAGAAACATTTTTAGTTGAACGTAGCGGGTAGACGATCAGTATGGATTGGGGGAGAGGTTGGTTGGGGTTTGAGTATAAACTGAAATGGGAAGGAAAATCATGATATGGAGTATCATGAAACTCATTATCAGGTAGTGAAGAAAGTTTGAGCTATGATGGGTGTGGGAAGTTGTGATTGAGATTAGGGTTGATGGAGACCTCCTACAGTAGGTTAGCTTTTAACATAAAGGTTCCTTCCCGGAACTAGTTTCTGGCATTCAATTTCAGGGGCTAAGACCAGGTTAGGAAGATTCTTGTTTAAGTAGTATTCATATTCATAATGAATACCTGCTTCTCTACGTGATGCCCAATCAGCATGGTTCATGCATATGTGAATAAGTTTCGTCAACGTGCATTGGACATGTTTATCTAGGCATCTCTAAATGTTAGTGTGTTGTATAGAAAGAGGATTTGAAATCACAAACTTTGAAATGTATTAAGTAAAACAATAAAAGTCCACCATATAACACACAAAATGGTTAATTACATGACAGACTTTCAAGACCACATTCCCTTAAATTCTTAAAACTTATAAAACAAAGTGAACAAATGCAATATATTAACTGATACTATTGGTGTCAAACTTTGCAATGAGCAATAATTTATTGAATTCAGAAAACATAGAAAAGCTTATTTATCATTTCTAAAACGTATATAGTATTCTATGAATATCATATTTAGCTTTAAATTAATCTATTTTTTGTAGTATTTTCTCCAGTAATGTACTTATTTCTTAATTTTTGCAGATAATGTACAATTTCATGGCACTGTCAACTGTGAGAAGATTGTCATAAACTTGGTGGAAATATGCCCAGAATGCTGAAATGAGTAAGATGGTGGCAGATGAAATTTAATGCTTCCAACAGACATGAGGAAATGTTTCCTCAGAATGATTTTGATTCTTTTGTAATTACTTTCATTTGGTGACACCTGTTTCTTTGGAAACAGTGTTAAATCTGGTTACAGGTATGACAAGAGCAATGTACAGCATAATTGAAAAAGGGGTACAGGAGAGTCTGCACATAATTTGCTGAAAATGGAAACGCAATTTGAGAAAGTGGTTAAAATTAAATGCAACATCATGGACTATATATACATGCATGAGGGTGTAGAGTACAGGAGCAAGGAAGCAATGGTGAATTGTTATAAAGCATTGGTTCCAACATAACTGGACACAACTGGAATAATATGTCCAGTTCTGGGTGGTACACATCAAGGAAAACTTTAATGCTTTTTGGAAGGCATAGAAGAGATTTATGAAAAAGCAGGATATGAGATATGTGAATAGACTGGGAAAGCTGGAGTGGTTTGTCTTGGAGAATAGGATGTTATGTAGGGTTCATTGAGAGTTATGAAGCTTATATTCAGATTAGACAGAGGGGAATTTTTTGTTTTCAGAAAAGCATCAAGAACAGGCGTCATTGAATGAAGATAATTAGAAAAGAATCAAAATTAATGTGTTGAAAGATATAGTCATGCCTGGTATGCAATGTTAAAGTGCTACAGGAGGAAGTTTCAATTGTAGTATTCAGAAGGAAAATAAAAATAACTACTGTTGCTGAAAACCAAATATGGAAACAGAAACACTGGTAGTGTTCAGTATGTCAAACAGCATTTGGAAAGGAAAACAAAATTAATGTTTCAGGTCCATAACACTTGTTTAAAGGAAGTTAGACAAGAATCTGAAAAGTAGGAAATTGCAAGGCTATGGAGAAAGGGTGGGTGGGGTGAACTGGCACTTACATAAAGCTCTTCTGGACTTAACAGCCAAATTGTCCTTCATTTCAGTCTTGTGATAGCCGCTTGTAGTTGTAGCTTGCAACTGAATATTGTAGCAACAATATTTAGAGACTACAGTTAAAAATCTGTATGAATTGATGAGAATCGGGGAATGTCTGATCATTTTTGTGTCCATCTGTAATGTTGCTTGAAGTTCATCTGTCAACATTTAAATTTATATTCTTACCAAGAAAAATTAGATAGAAGGGGACTTCTTATTGAAAGTTGAAGTGCTTAATGCGTGTGATGATCCAGCACTTACTGGCACCATTTTTGCTTTGTTACGCTTAACATTGGAATTATGAACATGTAAAGCTTTCAGACCAAGAAATAAGTCTTGGGAATCAAAAATTTGGAAAATAACAGGAAGTGCCAGTCAGAGTCACTTCCACACTCTCAGCTCAAATACGGTTTCCCTTCCAGCTGAAGTTAGCCAAATCATTTAAAAACATCCAATCTGTTATTCCAAGATCAGAAAAAATATTCATGCAATCCTGTTTCAGCACAAAGTAAAAGGAACTGAATTAATGGCTTGTTCGCAGTTTCTAAAATAGGCCTTTCCTTTTTTTTGTTTTCTGAAAAACAAATCATTTTTATGACTTGCCATTCCACTATTTTTTATTGTATCCAGTTACAGGCAACATTGCACCAAACCTTATGATAAATATCTCAACTGTTTTATTAAATAACAGGAAAATTCTTAATAAGAATATTATTCAGAGTAGCTCAGTTGACTGCAAGATACAGCATTACCATCTAAGCCTCAATAGGCGCACATCACCGCCATACTGGCTGTCTACTCTTTTTCAAAGGTCTGCACTGTTGAATTGCTCCTTTGTGTGTGAGAGAATCTGTTTGGTGATTTACCATAACAACTTTCTCAGAGTTTGGTTTCTTGAGTAGCATAGATTGTTTGGCATGAGGATTCATGCGAGCTGTAGTTGCAGTCTCTGATTGGCTTTGGACAGTTCTGGAACCGGTTATAGGGGAAGTTGATTGAGAAGAGGTACTTTTTTCCTTTGGACTTTGGATAGATTTTCTCCCATTTCTTACAGCTGCCTGATATGTCTTCTCTTTGATGCTACTCATTTGCTTTATACCTCGAGGTAATGTGCCCAGTTGTCTCTGTACTGGAGCTTGTAAGTTCCTTTGTGTTAGAGTTGGCCTGGGAGAGAATTTTTCATCTACCTGTCCTTTATGTCCCAAAGTTATTCCCCTCTGCCCTTGAGTTAGTGTTGGGTAGATCTTATTGGCATCAGGGTTGCTCACTTTGCCTTTTCTGTTTGTAATCAAACTTCCCCTATTATCTTTATTTAACTCTGTGTCTTTCTGTTCTCTTGTCTTCACAGAATGAACCTTCTGATTAATACTGGTCTCTGCTCCACAAGTCCTTTTAGCAGTGGGTGAAGACTGGTTTGATTGCTTCCCCTTTGCAGCTGCGATTTCTTCTCTACTTCGCTCCAAAGACTCTCTCTTCCATTTTGAACAGTGACTAGGATTAGACTTTGTCAACAAATTGTCATTAGGTTTTAATTTGGTTGTAGTGCTGCACACAGTTCTGCAATTAACCTTTGAATAATCCTTATCGAGCCGAAGAGCTTGCTGTGGTACTTCAGGTTCTTGCACTGTTTTGATTGATGCTTTCTTTGTCTCAGGTTCCTGGTTTAGAATTGTTATACTTTTCTTTGGAACAGGATTCACTGGCTGTTTCACACAGGGTCCCAACTGTTGATTCAGCACTTTCTCAGTCACCTTTCTCATGAGATTTCCTAGTTCTTCATCATTGTAGTCTTTAACTATGCTATTTGTGTCACGTTCTCGCTCTACCTGTGTTACTTCACCAGAGCTGGATGGCTTTTTCATGCTATATGCATCTGAGAAAGTGTCACGTTTGAAAGACTTGCATTCCCATCGTCTCATACTCTGAGGTCTTAGGTTTCTGATAAATGCCCTTTCCAGTTCATCCTGACCCAGTTCATTCTCGATTGATGAACAAATGGCTACAGAGTGCCGTTTTTCTGCATTTTTCTGCTCCTTCTGTTGCCTTCTCAGTTCTGCAATTTCACGATCTGTATTCTCCTGAGGAAAGTACAAACAATGAGTGTTAAGAGTTTGGCAATAAAAACTTAGAAGAGTCCCTTTCCTATTCCAATCTATTACCCTCACTGCTGTGTGTAAGGAGTTTGTACGTTCTCCCTGTGAGAGAGTGGGTTTCCTCTGGGAGCTCTGGTTTCCTCCCACAGTCCAAAGACGTATTAGTATATAGGTTAATTGGTCACTGTAAATTGTCCTGTGATTAGGATAGGATTAAATCGGGGGATTGCTGGTGGCGTGACTCGAGGGCCAGAAGGGCTTATAAATACAAATAAATAAATAATTGCAACTGTGAAGGTATGTCTTCATTTTACTAAGATTCCATTATATCCTACACAGTTACTTTAGAAAAGAATAATCAATTTAATTCATCTTGCAGACTCTTGGAAAAAGCATTTTCCACCATCCTTATTGACACCATCACTGTTCCTGGATATATTTCAACTTTAAAAATTGGCAAGCTCTGGTCAACAATTTTTAAAATACTAATACAAATGCCTAACATCAGAAAAATTACCTCCAATGTATGGTTAAGTCATATGAAAGGATGTAATTTTGCTGAGAAGGCAGTAAGACATGGGCTAATTATGCAAGACATAAATAGATTTACCATTTCCTCAGTTGTATTCAAGGAAAAGAACTAATCTAATAACACAAATTAGGTTAAAAACTAAGGTGCATTTTAGGGGATATTCACAGAAAGTTTGGTACAGTTTAGCATGGCTGGGACTTTCAAAGATGATTGAATATTATTATAAAATACCAACTTGTTTTTAATATTTTTTCTATAATCAATCCTGAAAGAAACAAATTACTGATGTCAAGAAACTGATTGATTAAAACAAATACAAGTTTCAAAACTAATCTTATTGACTAATGGAGATGGGAATTTTCAGAACATATATGCATCTTCTGAATGTTGTGGAGTATATTTCCCATCAGAGAAGTTTTCGTTCCAACTAAAAACTGAATGGATCTGGTTAATTTTAAATGCTTCCACATCACAACAGAAACTGTTTAAATCTTAATAAAATGAAAAAGAAAACAAGATATGTCATTCAACAAATTAGCCAGATCTGTGCCATGCCTCAATCAAAATCATTTGGCCCATGCATTCTTTGTCATTTCACAACCTCTTTCAACTCTCCAGTGACCAGATCTTGAGGAGGGAAGAAATCAAATAGTTTAGAAGGTAGTGTCAAAGTAAAAAATAGCTGGCATTTCTTTTAACTTTTTTTTTTAAACTTCTTTTAACTTTTTAAACTTTTAACACATTTAACTTCTTGCCCTGGTTTTGATTAGCTAAGGGGCATTAAATCGAACTTTTCAATGCACCTTTACCAATATTTGTTCTATTTTTGTTGTTTTTTGTTAGATGGGGAAGGTTGATTTTCCATTGAAGCTGACATTATTTTCCATGGTCCTTTCCAAATTAACCAACTTTTTCTCCAATACCTACCCTAGAGTAATCAGTGGTACTCTTTCTCTCATCAATTGATTTTATCTTTAAAACCTCCCACTCTTCAACCCATCCCTTCCACGCTCTGCCTCCAGTTAGGAAGGCAGACTAAGTTATTTCATTAAGGGATCCTGGCATTCCTCTCCACCTCTCATATTCCACAGTAACTCTTTTCTTTCCACTTCATACATCCTTCTCTGAGACAGGATTCTGTACCTCACCTGCTCTCCACCCAACAAAATTAATGCGGCACTTTACATCTCTGTGTGGCACTTGGTAAATGGATAAATTGATCACATTTTGCTCTCCACTACCAAAGTGCACTTATCCTGGTTTTCACTTTCCATTCAGTGTAGCCGCGATCTTCTTTTTCTGTTCATCACTTCTCTTTACCCTTTCTCTGGTCTACTTCACGTTCTGAAACTGCTGTAAATAAGGTTGTTCCACTGAACACTGTGGACAATGTTTCCTGGCCTTGTGAGAATTTCCATGCCTTGTTTGAAGATGCAGGAATAAAATGTGTATTTAAAGTTTGGAAAGAAATGGTTTTGAAGTTTGCTCTAGACAGGGAGGAGTCTGCCATATCCTGATTTTCATCTGTAAACATGAAAATAACTTGCAAAACACAATCAGTGTTATGTGTGAACATTTGGCATGAATATACTGTAACTGGTAACACAACCCTTTAGCAATGTTGGTGCATTGCCATTGCATTTGGAAATAACAATATTACCTATATTCTCCTCAGTGAAAACAATTGAAACAATCTGAAAACTTGTACCAATCAACTGGCAGAGGTATTCAGACATTTTCAACCTCTCATTCCTACAGTCGAAAGTTCCCACTTACTTGAAAAGGGCGTCAATTGTACCAGTACCCAGGAAGAGCTGGCTGAGCTGCCTTAATGACTATCATCCAGTTGCATTCACATCTACAGTGAAATGCTTTGAGAGGTTGGTCATAGCTAGAATCAACTCCTATCTCAGTAAGAACTAGGACCTACTGCAATTTGCCTATCTCCATAATAGGTCTATGGCAGACAGAAGCTCAATGGCTCTCCACGTGGCCTTGCATCACCTGGACAATACAAGTATCTATGTCAGGATGTTGTTCATTGACTATAGGTCAGTGTTTAACACCATCATTCCTACAATCCTGATCAAAAAGCTACAGAACCTGGGCCTTTTACCTCCTTCTGTCAGATCCTCGACTTATTGACCAGAAGACCACAACCTGTGTGGGTTAGAGATAATATCTCCACCTTGCTGACAATCAACACTGGCACACCACAGGGATGTGTGCTTATCTCACTGCTCTACACTCTCTATATTCATACTGTGTGGCTCAGATGCCATCTATAAGTTTGGTGATGATACAACCATTGTTGGCAGAATCTCAGATCGTGATGAGAGTGTGTACAGGAGCAAGATATACCAACTAGCTGGGTGGTGTCATAGCAACAACCTTGCACTCAACATTGGTAAGACCAAAGAACTGATTATGGACTTCAGAAAGGGTAATATGAAGGAACATGAACCAATCCTCATAGAAGAACCAGAAGTGGAGAGAGAGCAATTTCAAATTTGGTGTCAGTATCTCTGAGGACCTAACAACATATCAATGCAACTATAAAGATGGCAAGGTAGTGTCTATATTTCATTAGGAGTTTGAGGAGATTTGGTTTGTTACTGAAAGCACTTGAAAATATTTGTAGATGTACCGTGGAGAGCATTCTGACTGGGGGCATCACTGACTGGTATGGGGGGGGGGGGGTGCTACTGCACCATTTAAAAATTGCAGAAAGTTGCAAAATTAGTCAGCTCCATCATGGGTACTCGTCTCTATAGTATTCAAGGAGCGGTGCCTCATAAGGCAGTGTCCATCAGTAAGGACCCCTACCACCCAGGGCATGCCCTCTTCTCATTGTTACCATCAAGAATGAAGTACAGAAGCCTAAAGGCATACACTCAACAATTCAGGAACAGCTTCTGCCGCTCTGCCATCCAATTTCAAAATGAACATTGAATCCATGAACACTACCTCACTGCTTTTTTAAAAAATTCTGTTTTTGCACTACTTATTTTAATTTAACTATTTAATATACATAAACACATTTTTTTTTCTCAAAGGTATTGTATTGTATTGCTGCCGCAAGGTTAAAAATTTCACGACATTTGTTCCTGATAATAAACCTGATTCTCATTCTGATAAATGCCACAGCAAGAAATTACTGAAGAGGATGAAACTTCGAATTATGTTGACGATGATGATTTCCAATGATTATACTGTCAAAGTCACTCTGGCTCATCAAGGGGAAGCTGATGAGTCGTCCCAACAAAAACTGTTTCAAGAGTGCATTTTAGAGGATGGCAACAATGTGTGGGAACATGGAGTAGTGGGACTGAATTTTCACGCCAGTAGATGTTTGTACACTAAAGTAATTTCCAAGCTTCAACCTCTTCAGAGTGTAATATAATTCTTTTATATTACATGCACCGCATGGGAGGAGGGAGAAGCACATGTGACAGCAATGCTGAAGAGGCATTTAAACATACACATGAACAGGCATGGAATGGAGGGATAGTGACCATGTACAAGCCAAGGGGATTAGTTTAGATTGGAATCATGATCACTGTCAACATGGTGGGGCAAAGGACCTATTCCTCCAGTGCTGTATTGTTCTATGTAATTCATGACCCCAGATCTTTAACCCATCTGCTAATAGAAATAGGTCCTTCCTGGTTCTCTCTGCAACTGAATCTCCCTTTAGCCTCCACTTTTCCCAAAGAAAGCCACCACAGGTAATCCCCAGAATACTTCTCACCTGGCTATGTACTTGTAACGATCCTCTGTGCCCACTCCAGTACAATCACATTTTTATTTCAAGATGGGTAACCAGAATAGAATGCAATATTCAAGCTGGGCCTAACTGGAATTGCATACAGTTTTTTTTTGTAACTTGCTTGTTCTTATATTCTACACCTTTGCTAATAAAGAAGCATACAATTGCCCTTTTAACTATCTTATTGACCCGTCCTGCTACTCTTCTACCATAACTCTATGATCCCTTCATTTCTCCATAGACATTGGTATTCTCCCATTTCTTGTTTATGTCTTTGCTTCTCCAAATTTACATTACCCCACACTTCTCGGGGCTGAATTTGATTTGTTACTTCATTTTCCACTGATCAGACAATCAGTCCCTTGGCCCACTTCTCTTTATCCTGATTCGCACATTTATGACTCAGCTATTCATATTTTCTGATAAATCAAGATACATAGTCCAGTGGAACTCCATTAGCAAAAGCCTTCCAACTTTATAAAAAAAATACCCAAGAACAGTTATCCTCTGTAATCATTATACTATGTCTTGTTTAAAACCCATGTAGACTATATCAAATTCACTATTCACATTAATCCTTCTTGACCCCCATGCACCATCAATAACTCTCGGAGACGTGAGGCGAAAGATAGGCTTTTATTAGCTGGAAGAAAGCACTGTCAGCAGCAAGAGAGCACCACACAACATCCTGGAGTCTGAGGGAGGAGCAGTGCCTCCAATCGCCTTTATACAGGGGTCTGTGGGAGGAGCCACAGGAGCAGTCAGCAGGGGGGCGTGTCCAGACAGGTATATGTAGTTCACCACAACCCCTCAATCAACTTTGTCAGATATAATTTACCATTAATAATCCCTGCCTAATCTTTAATTAATCTGTATCTTCTTAACTGGAATATCACATTTCCATTCACCATCTTTATTTATTTAAGTGAGTCAAACAGTTAATTTGTCCTGGGTTTATGATAATGCTCTACTGTCATTACTTTTTAACATGCTCACAAAATGCTGACAGTGGTATGCAAACACCGAAGACACTGGGATCAACATTTCATGAGTATGTGGTGGGAAGGATGAGGATAGCATCAACATGAATCTCTATTAGTTCCACAGTGGAATATTATTCCATTCCCTCATGATAAAACACAGCTAGGGAGAGCACACTGAGTCTCTGCCTCTCAGCCTCCAATGCAATTCAGCTTGGGAGATGATACACTTAATAAGCAGGGATGTATCAAATCTCCAAGTATGTATAAAGGGCCCAGTGGACTTCAGGAGAGATGACCTAAACAACAACAAAAAAAATCACCTCACCTTAGGAGGGGAAATGAATGCTGGAGTTTCCAGCTAAATGTATTGGTAAATGCCCCAGAGATTCCTGTGTGGCATTCACTTCATCCATACACGTGATCTTCCCTCCTACATATTATACAGGGTCAGCACACGAGTGCACCACCTGTTTCTCAACTAATGATATAAATATTATGCCACTTATAATTATAACCTTGTACAGTGTGAACGATAACACTAATTTAACTCTATGAATACTTGACAGTACCTGAATTGCCTTCAGGAATTTTTCACAGAAGCTTTTGAGAACAATGCAGTATTCCTCCAGCTTAAACTTTTCATCTTCACAGAAATATTCTACCAAGGACTTTCTCAGCTTCTGGAACAATTCAATTTTTTCCCATATCACTTCCAGTTCTTTCTTTGCAGTCTGTAGATGAAAGGCAAATAAAGGCTTACAAAAAGGTCACCTGAAGTACTGTATAAACAGATCATTTTAATATTCAGTTCTTCCATTTTGGTTTAGTACATTGCACAAGCCCTTTAAAAAAGTATCCAGCCAGTGTACAGTGACTGAATTAGAATGCATAGCATGCTGATACTTAAAGATGGAGGCTCTGACGAAAATTTGTAGTTGAACAGTGAGGGATGGTTCAATGGCATTCGAGTTCCATTCTAAAGATTACGCCCAAGATTACGGCTGCACAGGTGAACGGTCAACTGAGGAAGATCTGTACCAGCAAGGCGGTTGGACCGGATGGAGTATCCCCATGATTACTGAGGGCCTGTGCGTCTGAGCTGGGAGAACCCCTTCAGCGCATCTTCAACATTAGCCTGGAGCAGAGAAGGGTACCCAGACTGTGGAAAACATCCTGTAATGTCCCGGTACCGAAGAAACCACAACCAAGGGAGATGAATGACTTCAGACCTGTTGCTTTGACGTCACACGTGATGAAGACCATGGAGCGGCTGATAATACAGAATCTGAGGCCACAAACCAGGCACGCCCGGGATCCTCTTCAGTTTGCGTATCAGGAGAAGGTGGGAGTGGAGGATGCTATCACGTACTTGCTGCACAAATCCCTCTCTCACCTGGACAGGGTCAGTGGTGCTGTGAGGATTACATTCCTGGACTTCTCTAGTGCCTTTAACACCATCCAGCCCAGGATCTTAAGGCACAAACTAACGGAGATGGGAGTAGACTCACACATGGTGGCTTGGATAACGGACTACTTGACAGACAGACCTCAGTATGTGCGTTTGGGAGACTGTAGGTCTGACACGGTGGTCAGCAGCACAGGAGCGCCGCAGGGGACCGTGCTCTCTCTGGTCCTGTTCACCCTGTACACATCAGACTTCCAATATAACTCGGAGTCCTGCCATGTGCAGAAGTTTGCTGATGACACGGCCATAGTGGGGTGTGTCAGGAATGGTCAGGAGGAAGAGTATAGGAAACTGATACAGGACTTTGTGGTATGGTGCAACTCAAACTACCTGTATCTCAATATCACCAAGACCAAGGAGATGGTGGTGGACTTTAGGAGACCTAGGCCTCATATGGAGCCAGTGATCATTAATGGAGAATGTGTGGAGCAGGTTAAGACCTACAAGTATCTGGGAGTGCAGTTAGACTGGACTGCCAACACAGGTGCCCTGTGCAGGAAAGCACAGAGTCGACTGTACTTCCTCAGAAGGCTGGCGTCATTCAATGTTTGTAGTGAGATGCTGAAGATGTTCTATCGGTCAGTTGTGGAGAGCGCCCTCTTCTTTGTGGTGGTGTGCTGGGGAGGCAGCATTAAGAAGAGGGACGCCTCACGTCTTAATAAGCTGGTAAGGAAGGTGGGCTCTGTTGCGGGCACAGAACTGGAGAGTATGACATCGGTGGCAGAGCAGAGGGCGCTGAGTAGGCTACGGTCAATCATGGAAAACCCTGAACATCCTCTGCATTGCACCATCCAGAGACAGAGAAGCAGTTTCAGCGGCAGGTTGCTGTCAATGCAATGCTCCTCAGACAGGATGAAGAGATCATTACTCCCCAACGCCATTCGGCTCTACAATTCAACCACCAGGGGCAAGACATGTTAAGTGCCGGGGTTAGGACTGAGCTTAAGTTACCACTCAATGCACTTTAGTAAACTATTTAAGAACTTTTTAAAAGCTATTTATTAATGCTTTTTGGGAGGGTGATTTTAGATGCATATATTTATACTGAGTTAAATACTGTATGTAATTAGTTTTGCTACAATAAGTGTATGGGACACTGGAAAAATGTTGAATTTCCCCTTGGGGATGAATAAAGTATCTATCTATTTATCTATCTAAATCAAGCTACTGGGGGTTGTTTTACTTGCAGGGAAATATATTGATAAATACCAGGCTGTTATTTCAAAATAACCAGTGACACCTTTGACAGAATTATCTGAGTTAACGAGAGCTAGTAATGAGTGGTTTCAATGATATTTGTCTATAGCTTTGAGTAAATTATTGCCTCAAGGTGTCTGTTATTGTAAAAACTGATCACATGGGTGATACTCCTGAGTACCAAGTCAACTTCCTTCACACATATTGTAAGCTTTCCCTTCTGTCTAGTTGAGTGACAGAACAGAAAACACCTTGTTCATTAAATGGTTTAAAATGAAGGTAAAAGACACCTAGGGGCCTAAAAAGATAACATTGTTAACTTGTACAATTATTTCTGCAAAGCAAAACAATAGAAGGCAAGGGAAGTCATTACCAAACTTTACAATGCTTTGATTAAACTGTGAATACTGCTGTTTCTGGGTGCCAGGAAACAAGGAAACATTCAGGCAATGAGAAGAACATGAGACATTTAGGTTTTCTGGACTGGAAGTAGGCATCAGAAAGCAGATTCAAAGATCAACAAAATGGCCAAGAATAGTGAAAGAGTCTCGGAGTATTATTTCACATTACAATGTGGATGTGGTTAAAGAAGGAAATGATTTAGAGTGGTAAGACATAATGAACTTCTAGATGAAGTAATGAAGACAAATATCCTGCGAATATATAACAATTACATTCCATAGAAGGACTACAGGATTTTTTCCTAGATCAATCTGCTAGATGAGCAGAAACACCTTTAGTCATTATTAATTGGTAAACTGAATTTTTAAACCACTTTTTGCAGTTTCTCTGTGTCCATGAATGCTTCTTTTCCTTTGCTACACAGATGCATGTAGCCTAAAGTTTAAAGTGAAATTTATCCACAAGTTAAAATACAAGAAACACTTTGAATTCATGTTACGGAAAGTTCAATATTTAAATTAATTGAATCAATCCACAAGAATAGAATTGTTCTAAAGCTTGATATTTGCTAGAATTTTTGAAGGCAATATCCTCTCAGGGACCTTTACATGAAACTGTATGGGAATGATGTTATTATTCAATCATTGCAGTTTATAACTGAATTCAGAAAAATGAGGGGTGACCTCATCTAAACTTATTGAATGGTGAAAGACCTTGATAGAGTTGATGCGGAGAGGATGTTTCCTATAAGTGGGAGAGGCACTGCCACACAATAGGCTGACTAAATATTTGCATTAATGAGTGGGTGTACAGGTGTGGCCACTGAGTGCATACTTCTAAAGTCTATAACAGCAGAAGAGAATATGGGACAAGCATTGCATTGAATAACGTTGACTTTCAGCAAACCTTTTTCTTTTGTCTTTCATATCACATCTCTTAGGCTGCATATGTTAACAATACAATCAAGGATTACCAAACATCAAAGTTTAAAATTCATTTGATTTCAAGGACTGTTGACACAATCATGGGGAAATACACCAGAGCTGGATATTTTCTGTAACAACCATATTATTTATACAACCTGACTGTTTATTTGTGACCAGTGGTACCCTTTCAAGAGATGCAGCCAAACAGAGATAGTATTTAAAACACAACTCCTCTGTCTGTTTATCATGATATCAAATATAGAAATTGTTGATATAACAGTAACTATAATGCCATTCATCCATAGGATCAAAGCTAGTGACTACTATCACAATAATGGATGTGAGTGTGTACTATTGCTATGGTGCCTCCAAAGATTGAGAGTTCAAATATGGCAATTTGTGTATTAGTGTCAGAGAATGGCCATTAAAACTTTGAGATTAACTTCAGAGTTTGAACCCAATATCTTGCCTCATCTGACAAAGTTAGCATATGCTGACTCTTAATGGTCCCAGCATAAGCAGAGATATAAACCATAACTCAAAACCAAACTAAAAAAAATAAGATGAAAGTCTAACATTTCTTTCCTTCCAGAAATGGACCAGAACCAGAAACTGTGATAAGCACAAAGTCCAAAATTTGTAATTGCAACAAAACTTACCTAAATGCTATGCTGCTAATTTTAATGTCAGAAATGAATGAGAGTAGACTTGATAGAGGTATACAAAATTATGAGAGGATAGACGGGGTGAATGCAAGCAGGCTTTTTCCACTGAAGTTGGGTAAAACTGGAACTAGAGGACATAGGTTAAGAGTGAAAGTATTGTTGCAGGAAAGCAGCATCCATCATCAGTGACCCACACCACCCAAGGCCATGCTCCCATCTTGCTGCTGCCATCAGGAAGATGGTCCAGGAGCTTCAGGACTCACTCCACCAGGTTCAGGAACAGTTATTACCCCTCAGCCATCAGGCTCTTGAAACAAAGGGGATAACTTCACTCAACTTCGTTTGCCCCATGTTTAAAATGTTCCCACAACCTATGGAATCACTTTCAAGGACCCTTCATCTCATGTTCTCAATATTTATTGCTAATTTATTTATTAAAATTATGAAAGGTGAAAAACTTAAGAGGAACCCGAGGGGAAATTTCACTCAGAGGATGGTGAGAGTGTGGAATGAGCTGACAGTGGGAGTGGTGGATGCAGGTTCGATTTTAATGCTTCAGATGAGTATGTAGATGGGAGGGGTGTGGAGGGCTAAGGTGCAGGTGCAGGCCAATAGGAGTAGGCAGATAATAGCCTGGCATGGACTAGATGGGACATAGGATCTCTTCTGGTGCAGTAGTGCTGTTTAACTCTGTAACTTGTATTAAATATTTATTTAATTTGTATTAAAATCTTAACCAAACTCTACCTGCAGGAATGATGTCATCTGAACTTCAAGCTCTGGATCTTCATGCAAATTTGTCCGCAGAGAATCAAGTCTTTCCTCCAGTTTATTCAGTTCTTCTGTCAACCCATCTTCAGATAATCTTGGATATTGAAGAGTGAGAAGTTAGCAAATTCACTTTGCTGTTTTTTTCTCAATATTACACTGTCATTTTGGAGCTCTTGTATTCATGCATTAAGTTTGCTGAAATGTAATTCAGACTCCATTACTCAAACAAATAATTTAATGTTCACTCCATATTACACACCTTATCACAATTCTGTCAGATTTCATCTTGGAATTGAAGCTGCTGAATGTGTCTGGTTTTCTATACTCATTACTAATAATTATTAACTGTCGATCTTGATACTAATATCATTTACTGTCAACCAATCAAGTCTTAGCTTACATTATCCTCTTTTCTCTTGTCCTGTCAATATCCTATCAGTATTATAGATGACTTGTTGGCTGAAATCCTCAGTCATCATCAAGGAATAATTTACTCTGCTTTCCAAAATAATAAAACTTTTTTATATAGGAATGTTATTCTAATATAATGGAGCATCTGGATAACAAAAACCCCTACATTAGACTCCAATTTACTACAGCACTGCCTTTCATACCACAATTCCACACAAACTTATCTATAAATTCCTAAACCTAGGACTTGGCACCTCCCAATGCAACTAGATCCTTGATCTCCTAACTAACAGAATGCAATCTGTAAGGATAAGCAGCAGCACTTCACATGATTATTCTCAGTTCTGGTGACCTGCAAGGCTGTATCCTCAGTGCCTTATTTTACTCTCTATACATTAACAATTGTGTAGTTAGATTTTGCTTAACATCAACTGTGGGATTGATTTTAAAAGCCGAGGGGTAATGTTGCAGCTATGTAGGACCCTGGACAGATCTCACTTGGAGTACTGTGCTCATTTCTGGTTACCTCACTACAGGAAGAATGTGGAAACCATAGAAAGGGTGCAGAGGAGATTTACAAGGATGTTGACTGGTTTGGGGAGCATGCCTTATGAGAATAGGTTGAGTGAACTCGGCCTTTTCTCCTTGGAGCGACAGAGGATGAGAGGTGACCTGACAGAGGTATACCAGATAATGAAAGGCATTGATCATGCGGACAGTCAGAGGCTTTTTCCAGGGCTGAAATAGCTTGCACGAGAGGGCATGGTTTTAAGGTGCTTGGAAGTAGGTACAGAGGAGATGTCAGGGGTAAGTTGTTTTTTTTTTAAAAATGCATAGAGAGGTGAGTGCGTAGAATGGGCTGCCAGCAGTGGTGGTGGAGGTGGAAATGATAGGGTCTTTTAAGAGACTTTTGGATAGGTACATGGAGCTTAGAAAAATAGAGGGCTATAGGTAAGCCTAGGTTGTTTGGTAAGGTCATGTTCGGTACAGATTTGTGGGCCGAAGGGCCTGTATTGTGCTGTAGGTTTTCTATGTTTCTATCACCTGCAAGCTCACAGGTGACAACATAGTGAGCCAGATGCCAAATGATTACAGATGGCATGCAGGGTGGATTCGGAGTGCCTAGTGGCACAACATCAAGACAACAACTCACTTAATGCCCATCAGGGCAATAGGGCAACAATGAAGGTCCTCCATCTCTGGCAGTGTTCAGGGATTCCTTCATCATGGCAGTAGCTTCCATTTTACTAAATTTTCACTACTGTCAGTCCCAGATGGAGATTCAAGAATACCATCACACTCAGATGTAAAAGGATCCTTCATTGCTGTTTCCAAATCAATTTTGTTTTATTAGTCAGGGTTGTTAGTCCTGAGCTGAACCCCCAAACTTGGAAGAGTGGTGGACCACTCTTTTTCTAGCCTCTACCTTTTGACCTGATTGGCATGGATGACCCATGACTCCAAACAACATGGCTTTGTGGGTCATGAGGCACAAAAGCCTCCAAACCACAACAAGGTTGTGGTGCTCTTGGAGGAAGACAACCACCTGTCCCTCAATGTCTGCAAAACAAAAGAGCTTGTCATTGACTTCAGGAAGTGGGAAGTTTATATCAATGTACTGAGGTGGAGATGTTTGAGTGCTTCAAGTTTCTCAGTGTACATATTACCAACATCTCGTCCTGAGTCCAGCCATGTGGATATCATGGTCAATGAAGCACAGCAGTACCTCTAGTTCCTCAGAAGGCCAAGGAAATGTGGGAAGTCTTCTATAATCCTCACTAATACAGCATTGAATTTGTCTACATTTCCTGCTGCCTTAGGAAAGCAGCCAAAGCAATTGAGGACCCCTCACACCCTGGCCAGTTTCTCTTCTTTTCCTTGATTCAGGCAAAAGCTTGAAAACATGCATCACCAGGCTCAAGGACAGTTTCAATCCTGCTGCTGTTAGGTCTTTTGAATGGATCTCTTATACAATAAAGATGAACTCTTGATCTCTCAGTCTACCTCGTCATGAACCTTGCACCTTATTTATGTGCATACACTGCCCTTTCTCTGTAATTGTGACACTACGTTCTGCTCTGCATTCTCTTATTGCTTTCCTTTAGAACTACTTTGATATAGATACGTTTGTAATGATCAATCTGATTGGCATGAAAAACCAAACTTTTCACTGTGACAATAAAAAATCAATTTCCAATATCGAATTAGCAGTGTATAACTTCACAAAAATGTGGCTAGTGATTAGATATATGTTAATATTTATTAATTGTTCTCCATGCAGCATAATATCTAAAAGCCCAGAAATCTAACTGCATAACATACTACCCTGGGAGAAAATTGCTCAACAAAGGATGACGTAAGCTTATTTTATTGCCAAATCATTGCAGGCCCCAATAATGAAACAGGAACAATACGATACACTGTAGCACTCAAAATTTCCACACAGATAGGATAAAGAGCAGAGAAGAAGGATTATAAAAAGTTTTCAGGATTCAGCCTAACAAAAATTTACAAGAGAAAATCAAGCAACACACACAACATTTGGAGAAACTCAGCAGGCCAGGCACCATCTATGGAGAAGAGTACAGCCGACATTTCGGGCTGAGACCCTTCAGCAGGACAAAACTTTTACTAAGTTTTACTAAGTTTTTACAGAATTTTACAAAGATATTTGATTTTAATGTGTGGCCATGTATTACATGCACTGGATATGTAAATGGATAGGCAAAGTTCAGAAGGTTATAATAGGCCAAATGCAGGGGACTGAGACTAGCCTAAAAGGGCACCTTAGTCAACATAGATGAGTTGGACTGAAGGGCCTATTTCAGTGCTGTATTATTCTATAAGTCTCTTATGTCTGTGAGAAAGACTTGACAAAGCTGCAAGAAATCCTGATATGAGATCACAGCCACATGAAGAGCAGTGCAAAAGTGCAAAATTAATTCAACTGTATTCAATCAATGTGCAATAAAAGCAAAAGCCACAAAGCGAGTGACAAAACATTTACAGGCAGAGGAAATTAGAGGCATTTCATATAGAAATGTTAGTGTTCACTAGTTGAGTCAGATTTGTAAGTTTGTGCATTCTGACTTCATTACTGCATGCCAATCTGAAGCAGGGCCGTGGGGAAGGAATTTCATCTTACCTAGCTGCTGCGCCAATGTGTTCCAGTTTATCCGGGAAGGAGAGAAGGTTTTTGTCTTTTTTTCCTGCTTCCTGTTGAAGAAAAAAATTATCATTCTTACAATGGAACGAGGTGGAACACAGTTCTGATGTCAAGAGACCCAAATTCACCAGAGTGAGGAACTCTGTTCCAAACCACAGAAATTTGAAAAAATCCCACATTTGCATATAATGTATTTGTGATTAATTTAAATAGCAAATTTTAAACTTCAGCCTCTGGAATTCAACATACTTTAGTGTCTACCAACAGTGTACCACTCAAATTTTGTTCTGCAGTTGATCTATGCTACGTGGACTAATATTCTGAGTAAAGATATATTGGGTTATTTTGTGCTTGAAGTTGACTTATTTATGAGTAGTGAAGAGGGAGCCTGCAAAGAGAACTGGTGAGAAAAAAAAGCTGCGGTAGCTGAAAATAAAAGCATAACCTGGCTGCAAAAAATAAGCCAACCTCACAGTTAAAACTTATTTTCCATACACTTGATACTTGTAATTAGGGAGTGTAATGTGCAATGATGCAATTGCCTTTTTTGCTCCGTGATGGAAAACCATCAAAGAACCACCCCATTATACACTCAGTGGTACTTTATTAGGTATAGAAGGTATCTAGTAAAATGGCCAGTGACTGTACTTACCGACTGTAGAATTGCTGATGTTTCTCTTTGAGGTTCATGCCTTAACTTACCATTCTGATAAATAAAACTATAAGTTCAGATGCCATTGAAATGAAATTTTCCTCCCAAAAGGAGAATTTAAATAACTCAAGTGAAATGACATGCATCAAAGTAAAGCAGTCACAATGTATCCCACAAATTGAAACACTTAAAATTAAAGGATATTAGTTTTGGACCACAATTTGACCGGGAGCTTCGAAGAGAAGAAAGCCTTCGCAAGTGCCTAAAAATGTAAAGGCTAGTAGACAAATGATTTATGATAGAACAACAACAGGATTGAGACTTTGGTTAAGATCCCTTCAAGGCCCAGAAGATCTCATCAGGAGCTGATTTATGTCAATTATAGGTCGACCACCACCAATCCAGAGTGAGTGGAGAGCCAGATTTGTGATTTTGCCAAATCACAGGTGGTTTGGATTAATTAAATTAACACCTCTAACCTACTCGATGATTAACTTACCCTTGGATAATAAAGAAAAAAGAAATAACAAATGAAAGCAACTAGAACATAGAAATCTACAGCACATTACAGGCCCTTCAGCCCACAATGTTGTTCCAACCATGTAACCTACTCTAGAAGCTGCCTAGAATTTCCCAATCGCATGACCCTCTATTTTTCTAAGCTCCATGTACCTATCCAAGAATCTTTTAAAAGACCCTATTCTATCTGCCTCTACTTCACCTTCACTGACCGTGCATTCCATGCACCAACCACTCCATATGAAAAACTTATCTCTGACATTCCCCTTGTACCTACATCCAAACACATTGAAACTGTGCCCTCTCATGTTAGCCATTTCAGCCCTGGGAAAAAGCCTCTGGTTGTCCACATGATCAATGTCTCTCATCATATTATACACCTCTATCAGATCACCTCTCATCCTCCATCGCATCAAGGTGAAAAGGTCGAGTTCACTCAACCTATTCTCATAAGGCACGCTGTCCAATCCAGGCAACATCCTTGTAAATCTCCTCTGCACTCTCTTTACATCCTTCCTGTAATGAGGTGACCGGAACTGAACATAGTAATCCAAGTGGGGTCTAACTAAGGTCTTACATAGTTGTAACATTACCTCACAACTCTTGAACTTAATCCCACTCTTGATGAAGGCCACCACACCATATGCCTTCTTAACAACAACACAATGCAGCAGCAGCTATGGACACAGATCCCAAGATCTCGCTGATCCTCCACACTGCCAAGTCTCTTAACATTAATATTATATTCTGTCTTCAAATTTGACCTACCAAAATGAACCACTTCACACTTATTTCATAAATTCCTGTACTGGTTTGCCAGAGTCAACTGCACTCTGTAGCCACTTTATAAACAAAGAGTGATATTTAGGCTTCAAAGTGCATAATATCCTATTGTCCAGGGGTTGAATTAATGATGTACAATTAGGTGGTGGATAGATACTGTAAACATTATTCTTTGCTAAGGATTCTGCTTTTAGATGTGCAGAGCAGTATTAGGGCAATGTAACTGGTTGATATGTTCATAATTCACAGCCACCAACATTGAGTTAGGGTCTACTTTAAGAGGTGGGTCTCAAGTGACGACGGAATTTCATAAAGGGCTTTTAGCACGCTTTGTGTTCAGGTTTTGGAGTTCAATAAAATGTATTATGGTTTTCCCTTAAACATAAAAGCATTAGAGCAGCCCAACACAGTGACATGATCTTTTGATGCTTTATAACTTGTTGCTGATACTGCATCCTCTGTAGTCAGTGTCCACCTTGGAGTACAATGCCAATATAAGGCCTTTCCGTTCGCATTATAGACTTGCTCAGGACTTAAATTTTCATCAGAAACTAACTTAGCAAACTCAGCAGCTGCTTCTTTATCTGCTGACCATTTTTCACCCACACTGCATGAAGTTTTATGCCATGTGGCTGATTGGAAACATTGATGCCACCCTTCACTGTCATCACACTCCTAATCCAGTCTGAATTCTTCATGAAATAATTTCACTTGTTCCTCCACCATCTCTCCTAATGGTTCTACACCTTCGCTATGGAATTTAACCCACTTTATGAGAACTTTATCTAGTTGTGAACATCTTCCATCTTCATTGTTTTCCTTATGCATGTCTGTTTTTTTGATTCACTGTCAGCAAAGAACTGGAGCAGCTTTTCTTTATATCATAAACTGTGGAAGAGCCATTCCACAGAACCATTCCATCATGGTTGATTTATTATTCCTCTCAACCCTATTCTCCTGCCTTCTCCCTGTAACCTTTAACACCCTTACTAATCAACAACTTATCTACTTCTGCTTTAAATACACCCAAGCTTCCATAGTTGTCTGTGGTAATGAATTCCATAAATTCACCACCCTCTGGCAAAAGAAATTCCTTATCTCAACAACAAAATACAAAAAATTATAATAAAATATATACACTTTTAATCTTGAGTGTTGTATTTTGAGGGGAAAGATGGTGCTCAGGCACTCTTCATGCACTCAAAGATTCAAATGTATTTATTATAAAAGAATGTTGCAGATTTGTTTGCTTGCCGGCAGACACAAAGGAAGGAACCCAAAAGAATCCAATTTAAAAAATAAGACCAAACACCTGTGCTCACAGAGAAAGAGAAAAAAACGCAAAACAAATCATATAAGCAATAGAAGTGAGCAACAACAACAGCATTCCAAACCAAACTGAATCCTTAGATGCAAATTCTTGGAGCAGCCCAAAGCCTTGGTATTCACTTCATCATGTTAACAGGGCAAATCACCACAAAATTCGCAGACATGAAGCACAGCAACCGGGCAGTCTCACAGCTTTGGCATTGTGGAGAGAGGAGCCCCCAGACTATCAGGGCTGGCATTTAAATTGTCCAAACCTCACACTGGCACTTAGCCCAGCTGCGGCGAATCACTCCACGCCTAGATGGCGTTGCCTGGGAAGCCGTTTCTGACTTCCCATTCGGCTCGGCGCCCAGAGCGATCCAACCTTGCCCAACACCTTGCCTTCCAGTCTATCTGGGCTGGCAGTGTACCGTGCCTCACGTTAGGACCTGGGTCTCACCGCGGCAAATCGCTCCGAGCTTAGAACATGCTGCCTAATGATTCGCTTTGGACCTGGGTTTCTGTGCCAAAGAAGCTCTTGACCTTGCCAAATGAACCCGGTGCTTAGAGCGATCCACCCTCGTACCCGGGTTAGCAGGGTGGGCATTGGAAATCCCCTGTCCTGTCTTCTCCTCTCCGAATCATCCACTCCAACCAGCATGGCTCCAGTTCCAAGTGAACCCATTTTACAGCGCACCGGCAGGGTGAATCTGGAGAATTCACTTTGCCTTCTCTCACCTCTTCATTGTTTGCGGTGATAATACACCATAATTTTTCTTCAAAAAGTTTTATTAGTAATATTTTTAATCAAATTCCTCTGCTTTCGAACCACCAGTAGGCTGTCACATGTCTTCGGTAGCACCGTCTTAAGCATTGGTGATGTAGAGTGAATTGCTGGTTGTTCTCCTGGGTTAACAGCTGTTGATTGAGGAGCTGAAGGCCGAGAGAAAGACGAGTCTGGGTGCAACATGGTAGCAGGGAAGAGGCACAGAACTGTGATTCTTCCACTGGCTTTGCAGCTGGCTTAGTTTTAATAAAGAACTCTCACAGGCAGAAGAATATCTCTGTATGCACTTGTGCTGTTTTGGAGGCATTTCAAATCTTTCTGGTGCAGCTCTGGTCTGGGACCGCCCTTGTGAGTTTGCAGGTCCACAGATAGTAAATCAACAGATAATGAGGTCATTGTGTCTAAACCTTTACAGATTAGAAACATGCAGTTTTTTGACAGACTGAATATTTTATATAAATTATCTGGTAAAATTCGTTTGAATTCTTTTCATTCCATTTATACTCTGCATAACTTCATTGAAGACTTATTCCGGCAGTGCTGCCTCTGTTGGGACCTGTACTCACAATTGCTTGACTTGGAAATGAGAGTGCTTTCCTTGAGCTGTTGATGTAATCATAAAGCATTTGCTACTGTGTTTCATCCAAACAACACAATTCAGTAAACCCATTAAATTCAAGATTTTGTTGAAACAGTTCTTTTTTCCTGACATTCAAACAAGGGAAGTTATTATTTTTATTGCATTTCCATTTCCAAGCCAGCAACAAAACAACCAACTTTACACGTAGAAGGAATTTATAGTAAGGTCTTCTTTTACTTTAGAATGCTCACCATGGCCACAAAGTGCATTAGGTTCATGCCAGGTTTATTTGCTTTGATGTCAGCGAGTTTCAATAACGAAGCAATGCGAAATCCTGCAGCATTTCCTGAATATCCTCCCTGTAAATGGAATAACGACAATAGGGGAATGTGAATGGTGACAAAAAAACCTGTGTGATTTGCTTTTGTACTGAGAACTGTTGGAAAGCGCTGATACCTCAATTAGCACTATTCGCAGGGTAATAATTTCTAACAGCACTATTGATCCTCCAGGACGAACACATACCTGCTGGCTCCCTTTGTACTTGAGTAAATGGAATCCTGGTGCCAAACTCTCTCCAGTCACTCCCAAGAGTTAAGGGAGAGAAGACAAGCAAACTGGTGCTGGGACGGCTGGGAAAAGCAGTGTCAATGTCTGGTGGTTCTGGGTCTGTATTCACTAAAATTCAGAAGAATGAGGGGTGACCCATTTGAAAACTATTGAATGGTGAAAGGCCTTGATAGAATGGATGTGGAGAGGATGTTTCCTATGGTGAGAGAGTCTAAGACCAGAGGACACAGCCTCAGAATAGAGGGGCGTCCTTTTAGAATGGAGATGAAAAGGAATATCATTAGCCAGAGAGTGGTGAATCTGTTTACTCTTTGCCACAGGCAGCGGTGGAGGCTAAGTCTTTATGTATATTTAAGGCAAAAGTTGATATATTGTTGATTGGTCAGGGCATGAAGGGAATTGAGGAGAAGGCAGGAGATTGAGGTTACGAGGAAAATTGTATGAGCCATGATGAAATGGTGGAGCAGATGTGATGGGCCAAATGGCCTAATTCTGCTCCTATATCTTATGGTCTTATCTGAGATGTGGAGCTCAGGCTGCACTCTGACCATGATATTATTGTGGACTGGCAGCATCTGCACCATGGGTTGATACACTGTCTGGATCCTAAAATTCCTCTCACTACAGCTCTCCGCAGTCCAGCGATCGTCACTGACCTTATTTCCGTACCTATCAGAATGTGATGCTATGGACAGCTTGTCAATGCATGGAGTAGCTGATCATACCCAGCAATGGCCATACTCTCCAAGTTGATCAGAATGTAACTATGAGCTCAGCTTAGCACTGAGTGGCCACACAGCTCTCCCTAGACAGCCCAAGGCCAGAAATCACAGACAACTTCTTGTTACTGAGCCATGAGTGATTTATTATTAAACTCATGCTCACTTCCCAGCAGAGCAAAACACTTCTCTCGAAGTAAAGCTGATTGCATTAGTGCTGTCATTCTGGGAGTGCATCTTGAGTGCTAAGCGAGGGACCAGTGTGGTTTGTTAGTATTCTGCTGTGTAAAGTGGTAACACTGTTAGAAGCAGGAAGCCTGAATGTGATTGAAAACAGCATGATTACCAGGAAGTCCTCAATGTATTTAGAGACTGAGTGTAGGTTTTATTTTCAACAGATCAATGCACACTCCACACAATATTCCATTACATCAGTCCAAGGGAAATAAACATAGAATGGGGTGACTGAATCACAACCAATAACTTATTTCCATCATGAAAAATCAAAGATCCTGACTTCTAGTTACCAAAGATTTCAATTCTCCATCCCACTCACACTTTGACATCTCTGCCTTCAGTCCCCTATTTTGCTCCAGCATATTCAAGGCAAGCTTGATGAACAGCACCTCACCTTCTAAGACCATAAGACATAGGAGCAGAATTAGGCCACACGGCCTATCAAGTCTGCTCTATCATTTCTTTATGGCTGATTTATTATCCTCTTAACCCCATTCTCCTGCTTTCTGCCCATAACCTTTGAAACCTTGATAAATCCAAAACCTATCAACCTCTACATAGAACAATACAGCAAGTGCAGGCCATTCGGCCCACAATGTCCTGCCAACTCTTAAACCCTGCCTCCCATATAACCCTCCACCTTAAATTCCTGCATATACCTCTCTAGTAGTCTCTTAAATTTCACTAGTGTATCTGCCTCCACCACTGACTCAGACAGTGCATTCCACACACCAACCACTCTCTGAGTAAAAAACCTTTCTCTAATATCCCGCTTGAACTTTCCTCCCCTTATCTTAAAGCCATGTCCTCTTGTATTGAGCAGAGGTGCCCTGGGGAAGAGGCGCTGGCTGTCCACTCTATCTATTCCTCATAATATCTTGTATACCTCTATCATGTCTCCTCTCATCCTCCTTCTCTCCAGAGAAGAAACCCCTAGCTCCCTTAATCTCTGATCATAATCCATACTCTCTAAACCAAGCAGCAGCCTGGTAAATCTCCTCTGTACCCTTTCCAATGCTTCCACAGCCTTCCTATAGTGAGGCAACCAGAACTGGACACAGTACTCCAAGTGTGGCCTAACCAGAGTTTTATACAGCTGTATCATTACCCAGCTACTTTTACAGCTGTATCATTATCCCTCAACTTATGAAAGCTAACACCCCATAAACTTTCTTAACTACCCTATTTACCTGTGAGGCAACTTTTAGCGATCTGTGGACATGTACCCCCCAGATCTCTCTGCTCCTCCACATTCCCAAGTATCCTGCCATTTACTTTGTACTCTGCCTTGGAGTTTGTCCTTCCAAAGTGTACTACCTCCAGGTTGAACTCCATCTGCCACTTCTCAGCCCACTTCTGCATCCTATCAATGTCTCTCTGCAATCTTCGACAATCCTCTACACTATCCACAACACCACCAACCTTTGTGTCATCTGCAAACTTGCCAACCCAGCCTTCCACCCCCACATCCATGTTGTTAATAAAAATCACGAGAAGTAGAGGTCCCAGAACTGATCCTTGTGGGACACCACTAGTCACAACCCTCCAATCTGAATGTACTCCCTCCACCACGACCCTCTGCTTTCTGCAGGCAAGTCAATTCTGAATCCACCTGGCCAAACTTCCCTGGATCCCATGCCTTCTGACTTTGAATAAGCCTAATGTGGTACCTTGGCAAATGCCTTACTAAGATCCATATAGATCGCATCCACTGCACTACCCTCATCTATATGCCTGGTCACCTCCTCAAAGAACTCTATCAGGCTTATTAGGCACGATCTGCCCTTCAAAAAGCCATGCTGTCTGTCCCTGATCAGACCATGATTCTCTAAATGCCCATAGATTCTATCTCTGAGAATCTTTTCCAACAGCTTTCCCACCACAGACGTAAGACTCACTGGTTTATAATTACCCGAACTATCCCTACTATCTTTTTCAAACAAGGGGACATTTGCCTCCCTCCAATCCTCCAGCACCATTCTTGTAGACAATGAGGCCATAAAGATCCTAGCCAGAGGCTCAGCAATCTCTTCCCTCGCCTCGTGGAGCAGCCTGGGGAATATTCCATCAGGCCCCGAGAACTTATCCGTCCTAAAGTATTTTAACAACTCCAACACCTCTTCTCCCTTAACATCAACATACTTCAGAACCAACCTCACCCATATTGTCCTCACCGTCATCAAATTCCCTCTCATTGGTGAATACCGAAGAGAAGTATTCATTGAGGACCTCGCTCACTTCCATAGCCTCCAGGTACATCTTCCCACCTTTATCTCTAATCGGTCCTACCTTCACTCCTGTCAACCTTTTGTTCTTCACATAATTGAAGAATGCCTTGGGGTTTTCCTTTACCCTACTCGCCAAGGCTTTCTCATGCCCCCTTCTTGCTCTCCTCAGCCCCTTCCTAAGCTCCTTTCTTGCTAACCTATATTCCTCAATAGGCTCATCTGATCCTTGCTTCCTAAACCTCATGTATGCTGCCTTCTTCCATCTGACTAGATTCTCCACTTCACTTGTCACCCATGGTTCCTTCACCCTACCATTCTTCATCTTCCTCACCGGGACAAATTTATCCCTAACATCCTGCAAGAGATCCCTAAACATCGACCACATGTCCATAGTACATTTCCCTGCAATTCACATCTGCAAGTTCTAGCCTCATAATTTGCCCTTCCCCAATTAAAACTTTTCCTGTCCTCTCTGATTCTATCCTTTTCCATGACAATGTTAAAGGCCAGGGAGCGATGGTCACTGTCCCCCAGATGCTCACCCACTGACAGATCTGTGACCTGACCCAGTTCGTTACCTAATACTAGATCTAGTATGGCATTCCTCCAAGTTGGCCTGCCAACATACTGTGACAGGAACCCGTCCTGGACAAACTTAACGGAATTTGCCCTGTCTAAACCATTGGAAATAATCAGGTGCCAATCAATATTAGGGAAATTAAAGTCACCCATGATAACAACCCTGTTATTCTTGCACCTTTCCAAAATCTGCCTCCCAATCTGCTCCTCGGTATCTTTGCTGCTACCAGGGGGCCTATAGAATACTCCCAATAGAATAACTGCTCCCTTCCTGTTCCTGACTTCTACCCATACTGACTCAAAAGAGGATCCTGCTACATTACCCACCCTTTCTGCAGCTGTAATAGTATCCCTGACCAGTAATGCCACCCCTCCTCCCCTTCCCCCCCTCTCTATCCCTTTTAAAGAACTGAAATCCAGGAATATTGAGAATCCATTCCTGCCTTGGTGCCAGCCAAGTCTCCGTAATGGCCACTACATCATAATTCCATGTATGTATCCAAGCTCTCACTTCATTACCTTTGTTCCTGATGCTTCTTGCATTGAAGTACACTCATTTTAGCCCTTCTACCTTTACACCCTTTATTCTGTTTCTTGTTCCTCAAAGCCTCTTTATATGCTAAATCTAGCTTTTCTCCATGAACTATACTTGCAGCTCTCGCATGACTTTTATCCTTCTCCACCTCACTATCTGCTCTGACACTCTGGTTTCCCTCTCCCTGCAAATATAGTTTAAACCCCCCCAGAGCAGCACTAGAAACCTTCCCGCAAGGATGTTAGTCCCTCTCCAGTTCAGGTGCAACCCGTCCCATCGGAACAGGTCCCACCTCCTTGGAACAAGGCCCAATTGTCCAGAAACATGAAGCTCTCCTTTCTGCATCAACTCCTTAGCCATGTATTTACAGTCAGACAGAGAGACATACTTTATTGATCCTGAGGGAAATTTGGTTTCGTTACAGTTGTGTCAACCAAGATTAGTGTAGAAATATAGCAATATAAATCCATAAATAATTAAATAATAATAGGTTAATCATGCCAAGTGGAAATAAGTCCAGGACCAGCCTATTGGCTCAGGGTGTCTGACACTCCGAGGGAGGAGTTGTAAAGTTTGATGGCCACAGACAGGAATGACTTCCTATGACGCTCAGTGTTATATCTCGGTGGAATGAGTCTCTGGCTGAATGTACTCCTGTGCCTAACCAGTACATTATGGAGTGGATGGGAGTCATTGTCCAAGATGGCATGCAACTTGGACAGCATCCTCTTCTCAGATACCACCGTCAGAGAGTCCAGGTCCACCCCCACAACATCACTGGCCTTACGAATCAGATTGTTGATTCTGTTGGTGTCTGCTACCCTCAGCCTGCTGCCCCAGCACACAACAGCAAACATGATAGCACTGGCCACCACAGACTCATAGAACATTCTCAGCATCGTCCGGCAGATGTTAAAGGACCTCAGTCTCCTCAGGAAATAGAGATGGCTCTGACCCTTCTTGTAGACAGCCTCAGTGTTCTTTGACCATCCAGTTTATTGTCAATTTGTATCCCCATGTATTTGTAATCCTCCACCATGTCCACACCAACCCCTTGGATGGAAACAGGGGTCACCGGTGCCTTAGCCCTCCTCAGGTCTACCACCAGCTCCTTAGTCTTTTTCACATTAAGCTGCAGATGATTCTGCTCACACCATGTGACAAAGTTTCCCAACGTAGCCCTGTACTCAGCCTTATCTCCCTTGCTGATGCATCCAACTATGGCAGAGTATTCAGAAAACTTCTGAAGATGGCAAGACTCTGTGCAGTCGTTGAAGTCCGAGGTGTAGATGGTGAAGAGAAAGGGAGATAGGACAGTCCCCTGTGGAGCCCCACTGCTGCTGACCACTCTGTGTGACACACAGTGTTGCAAGCGCACGTACTGTGGTCTGCCAGTCAGGTGATCAATAATCCATGACACCAGGGAAGCATCCACCTGCATCACTGTCAGCTTCTCACCCAGCAGAGCAGGCAGCAGGAGCAGGGTTGCATTATCTCCCTATTTTTGGCCTCACTAGCACGTGGCACAGGTAACAATCCTAACAACCCTGGAGGTCCTGTCCTTCAACTTTGCACCTACCTTTCTAAACTCTCTTTGCAGGACCTCCTCCTTCTTCCTGTCCATGTCATTGGTCCCTACATGGACCACGACATCTGGCTGCTCACCTTCCCTCTTGAGAATACTGAGAACTTGATCTGAAATATCGTGGATCCTGGCACCAGGGAGGCAACAGACCATCCTGGATTCTCCATCTCTTCCACAGAACCTCCTACCTGTCCCCCTAACTATCGAATCTTTTATCACTACTGCTCTCCTCTTTTCCCTCCTTCCCTTCTGAGCTGACAGTCCAGTCTCGGTGCCAGAGACTACAACTTGTCCCTGGTAGGTCGTCCCCACCAACAGTATCCAAAACGGTATACTTATTATTGATGGGAACGGCCACAGGGATGCTCTGCTCATTCTGTCTTTTCCCCTTCTCTCTCCTGAATCTTAGGGGTGACTATCTCCCTGTAACTCCTGTCTATTTCTGCCTCTGCCTCCTGAATGATCTGACGTTCATCCAGCTCCAGTTCCCTAACTCGGTTTGTCAGGAGCTGCAGCTGGATGCACCTTTTACAGGTGTAGTCATCAGGGAAGCTGTGCTTGCCCTAACTTCCCACATACTGCAAACAGAGCACTCGACTGCCCTAACTGCTGCCTCCATTACCTACTCCTAAGCTAATTAGAGTTATTAGAGGAGCTTACCCGGCCTTACCCGACTGGGAGCAAGCTCGTCCTCAGCCTCTGCTTGCCGAAGCCTCTCAAGCCAAAGCCTTCCTACTCTGTCTCCCTCTACTCCGTCACCCGCTCTGCTAATCTGCTCGCTTTTTAAACTCTCCCGCTGATCTCAGAGGCTGACCTTCACACGCTTGCGCAGTCGTGCCCCGTTCAAACTGCCAAAGAAATGACATATCTATTTTAAAGATACCTAGTGATTTGGCCTCCCCAGCCATCGATGGCAATGAATTCCACAGACTCACCACTCTCTGGCTAAAGACATTCCTCCGTCTCTTTTCTAAAGGAATGTTCATCTATTCTGACACTAGGTTCTCTGGTCCTGGACTCCCCCACAATGGAAGGCATCATCTCCACATCCACATTATATAGGTCTCAGTATTCAACACCTCCATTCTTCTAAATTCTGGCAAATACAGGCCCAGAGGCATCAAACACTCTTTTCATTCCTGGGGCAAACTCCTCTGGACACTCTCCAGTGTCAGCACATCTTAGACTGCTCACAATACTCCTAGTGTGGTCTGACCAATGCCTTACAAAGCCTCAGCATTATATCCTTCCTTTTATATTCTAGTCCTCTCAAAAAGAAAGCTAACGTTGCATTTGCCTTCCTTATCACCAACTCAAACTGCAAGATAACCATTAGAGAATCATATAACCATATAACAATCACAGCACGGAAACAGTCCATCTCGGCCCTCCTAGTCCATGCCAAACTCTTAATCTCACCTAGTCCCAGCTACCCGCACTCAGCCCATAACCCTCCACTCCTTTCCTGTCCATATACCTATCCAATTTTACCTTAAATGACTCAACTGAACTGGCCTCTACTACTTCTACAGGAAGCTCATTCCACACAGCTATCAATCTCTGAGTAAAGAAATACCCCCTCGTGTTTCCCTTAAACTTTTGCCCCCTAACTCTCAAATCATGTCCTCTCATTTGAATCTCCCCTACTCTCAATGGAAACAGCCTATTCACGTCAACTCTATCTATCCCTCGCAAAATTTTAAATACCTCGATCAAATGCCCCCTCAACCTACGCTCCAATGAATAGAGAGCTAACTTGTTCAACCTTTCTCTGTAACTTAAGTGCTGAAACCCAGGTAACATCCTAGTAAATCGTCTCTGCACTCTCTCTAATTTATTGATATCTTTCCTATAATTCGGTGACCAGAACTGTACCCAATATTCTAAATTTGGCCTTACCAATGCCTTGTACAATTTCAACATTACATCCCAACTTCTGTACTCAATGCTCTGATTTATAAAGGCCAGCGTTTCAAAAGCCTTCTTCACCACCCTATCTACATGAGACTCCACCTTCAGAGAACTATGCACTGTTATTCCTAGATCTCTCTGTTCCACTGCATTCCTCAATGCCCTACCATTTACCCTGTATGTTCTATTTGGATTATTCCTGCCAAAATGTAGAACCTCACACTTGTCAGCATTAAACTCCATCTGCCAATGTTCAGCCCATTCTTCTAACCAGCATAAATCTTCCTGCAAGCTTCGAAAACCCACCTCATTATCCACAACACCTCCTACCTTAGTATCATCGGCATACTTACTAATCCAAGTTACCACCCCATCATCATATTACAAACAACATTGGGCCCAAAACAGATCCCTGAGGCACCCCGCTAGTCACCGGCCTCCATCCCGATAAACAATTATGCACCACTACTTTCTGGCATCTCCCATCTAGCCACTGTTGAATCCATTTTATTACTCCAGCATTAATACCTAATGACTGAACCTTCTTAACTAACCTTCCATGTGGAACTTTGTCAAAGGCTTTGCTGAAGTCCATATAAACTACATCCACTGCCTTACCCTCATCAACATTCCTCGTAACTTCTTCAAAAAATTCAATAAGGTTTGTCAAACATGACCTTCCACACACAAATCCATGCTGGCTACTCCTAATCAGATCCTGTCTATCCAGATAATTATAAATACTATCTCTAAGAATACCTTCCATTAATTTACCCACCACTGATGTCAAACTGACAGGTCTATAATTGCTAGGCTTACTTCTAGAACGCTTTTTAAACAATGGAACCACATGAGCAATATGCCAATCCTCCGGCACAATCCCCGTTTCTAATGACATCTGAAAGATCTCCATCTGAGCTCCTGCTATCTCTACACAAACTTCCCTCAAGGTCCTGGGGAATATCCTGTCAGGAACCGGAGATTTATCCACTTTTAAATTTCTTAAAAGTGCCAGTACTTCCACCTCTTTAATTGTCATAGGTTCCATAACTTCCTTACTTGTTTCCCTCACCTTACACAATTCAATATCTTTCTCCTTCGTGAAGACTGAACAGAAGAAATCATTCAAAATCTCTCCCATTTCCCTCGGCTCCACACATAGCTGACTACCCTGATTCTCTAAGGGACCAATTTTATCCCTGCATGAGGACTCCCTAACGGAGTCCTCTTAGTGCCTCTGATTTTTAAATTTTCTCCCCATTTAGAAAATAGTCTACACTTTTATTCCTTCTACCAAGGTACATGACCATGCACTTCCCAACACTATATTCCATCTGCCACTTCTTTGCCCATTCTCCTAATCTGTCCAAGTCCTTCTGCAGACTCAATGTTTCCTCAGTCTACCTGCTCATCTTCATATCACCTGCAAACTTGGCCACAAAACTATCAATTCTGTCATCCAAATTATTAATGTATAACATGAAAAGAAGTAGTCCCAACATTATCCAGAGCACCACTGGTCACCATTGGCCACTCTCAGCCAAAATGTAGAGGCTTTCTTTATTCCCACTCTCTGCCTCCTGCCAATCAGCCATGCTAGTACCTTTTCCTCTAATACCATGGACTCTTAACTTGTTAAGTATCATCACGTGTGGCATCTTGTCAAAGGCCTTCTGAAAATCCAAGTACTCAACATCTGCCAATTCTCTTTTGTCTATCCTGCCTGTTATTCAAGAGGCCACACCAAAAGCACTGTGAACAACAGATGACTCCAACTGCTTTCCACAGGGATCGCTCCCTATGCTTGCATGCGGAACAAGTGCTACACTCGACCTTACACTTCCTCCCTCACTACCATTCAGGACCTGAAACAGTCCTTCCAGGTGAGGTGACACTTCACCTGTGAATCTGTTGAAGTCATCTACTGTATCTGGTGCTCCTGCTGTGGCCTCTTTATATTGGTGAGACCTGATGTAGATTGGGAGATTGCTTCGCCATGTACCTACGATCTGTCTGTCAGAAAAAGTGGGATCTTCCAGTGGACAGCCATTTTAATACAACTTCACAATCTCATTCCAATACGTCCATCCGTGGCCTCCTCTACTGCTGTGATGAGGTCACACACAGGTTGGAGGAGCAACAAGGTATATTTTGTCTGGGTAGCCTCCAATTTCTTGAACTTCTGGTAATGTCCACCCCTCCTCTATCCCCCATCCCCTTTTCCCTCTCTCACCTTATCTCCCTGCCTGCCCATCGTCTCCCTCTGGTGCTCCTCCATCTTTTTTACTTTGTTCCATGGCCTTCTGTCCTCTCCTATTAGATTTCTCCTTCTTCAGCCCTGTATCTCTTTCACCAATCAAGTTCACAGTTCTTCACTTCACCCCTCCCCTCCCGGTTTCACCTATCACCTTGTGTTTCTTCCTCCCCTCCCTTCTAACTCTGACCCCTCATCTTTTTCTCTCCAGTCCTGATGAAGGGTCTTGGCCCGAAATGCCGACTGTACTCCTTTCCATAGATGTTGCTTGACCTGATGAGTTCCTCCAGCTTTTTGTGTGTTAACTTTTCTGGAACGTGATTGTGTTTGAAAATGGCGATAATGTTTGGAAATACGGGGCCCTATGATGCAACGACAGAGCAATAAAGTTCATATACTGAAAGATTTCAATATTTTGCACTGGCAAATCAAATTTCAGATGATATTCATTTTCCAATTTTTTTGACTGTGATGGGTGCAAAAAACATTTCATTCATTACACAGACTAGTGCAACCTGCTGAGCCTGGCAATAAGCCTTATGAGGACATCGTTAAAGTCTTAAAGGGCCACTGTTCACCTAAACATTTGATTATTGCTGAGAAGTTCAGATTACATAAAAGGAAGCAAGAGGAAGGTGAATCTATTTCACAGTTTATGGCAGTGCTGAATCAACTGTCTGAACACTGTTAGTTTGGGCAGTCACTAAATGATACGTTATGTGATGGACTCATGTGTGGTCTGCATAGTGAGGGAATTCAGAAATATTTGGTTACTGAAGACAAACATACATTACAGAAGGCAATTGAAATTAGTACATCTATGGAGATGACAGCTTAAGAAACACAGCTATTAAGCACATCTTCCCAAGTTCCTAAAGTTTCTACTGACTTGAAGAATAAGACACCTTGCTGGCGACCAATGCTACCGTTGTGGGAAAGCTGGGCATTCAGCAAAAGATTGCAGATATAAGGATTTAGATTGATGAAGCTGTGGCTAAAGGGGGCATATCAAATATGCCTGTACCTTCTGTGCACCCTGCTTGACCTGCTTAGACCCCAAACACAAACCAGATTGTGCAAAATGAACAGAAAACCCAAAAAGAGAGATGTGCCAAAGCAAAGTACAGAAGTTTCACAACAGCAGAAAGAGTACTTGCCCAGAACTACATCTGTGGAACAATGTGGATACCTGCGATGATGGTGGCACAAGCTCATCCTGTGTCGTACACAGTGGAAATTAGTAATCACACCATCTGGAAAAAGCTCTTGTCCATCTCTAAGGCTACTAAAACCAACACAAACTGACAAATCCTGATCCAGTGGCAGAAATGTGACAAGATTCTGAAACATTGACTGCAGAATCTCTATTAAGGTCAAGTGTTTTCTGAGGTGCCCCCTACTGACAATGCAGTACCCAAGCCAAGATCTATACATACAATATCAAAAGATAAAATGACTTTGTCGTCATCTCCAGGTGGTCGGTACAGGCGGCCTCCAGGCAGATTGAATCTCTAGTTTAGTGACTAGCCCTCAGCACATGGGGCAGAATAATCTCCATATCTGGGAACATAGGCAGTTTACCCTCTTTCCCCAGTTTAGAAAGTATGGGAAGGAGAAGAAAACTTCAGTAAAAGGAGGAATGATATGTTTTGTATTCATGTGTATTTTGTACCTTATAGGTTGCTGTCAAACTTCCCTGTGTGTTACGTACTGAATTTAATGTGAGAGGATGTTATGGGTAGTTCCCTGACAAGCAAAATAAACAGCTGCATGAGTTCCTGACCACTCTACCTCTCATGTGTGTTATTCACAGCCACTTGGCCTCCCAGTACCACAAATATAACTGGTTCTTTTACCTTAAGCTCCTTAATCAAATCTTGTTCATTACATAACACCCAATCTAGAATTGCCTTTCTAGACTCAACCACAAGCTGCTCTAGAAAGCCATTTTGTAAGCAGTCCACAAATTCCCTCTCTTGGAATCAAGCACAAACCTGATTTTCCCAATCCACCTGCACATGGAAATCTCCCATTACTATTTTTACATGCTTTTTCTATCTCCCATTGTAATTTGTATCCCACATTCTGGCTACTACTTGTAGGCTTCTGTACAAGTAGAAAAAGACCATCAGGGTCTTTTTACCCTTGCAGGTTCTTAACTCTACCTACAAGGATTCTAAAAAGATCTTCCAATCTTATGTTCCCTCTTTCCAAGGATTTGATTTTATTTCTTATCACCAGAGTCAACTCCACCTATCTGTCCTTTTGAAACAAGGTGTATCCTTGGATGTTAAAAGCCCTGTCGTCAGCTTGTCCATCCTCAGTCTCACTACAAACAGCATTATGAAGGACCCCACTTACCCCTCATACAAACTCTTCTCCCTCCTGCCATCTGGGAAAAGGCACCAGAGCATTTGGGCTCTCACGACCAGACTATGTAACAGTTTCTTCCCCCAAGCTATCAGACACCTCAATACCGAGAGACTGGACTGACACCAACTTACTGTCCTCTACTGCGCCTATTGTCTTGTCTATTATCTATTGTAATGCCTGCACCATTTTGTGCACTTTATGCAGTCCTGGGTAGGTCTGTAGTCTAGTGTAGTTTCTCTTTTCTGTGTTGTTTTTCCATGTAGTTCAGGGTAGTTTTGGTATTGTTTCATGTAGCAGCATGGTCCTGAAAAATGTTGTCTCATTTTTACTGTGTACTGTACCAGCAGTTATGGTCGAAATGACAATAAAGAGTGACTTGATTGACTTAAGCTCCCAACTATAATCCTCTTTCAGCCATGGCTCAATGGACTCACAATATCAGACCAGCCAATCTTGAAATATGCTACAAAACCTTCTACCTTTTCCCGGATACTGCATGCATTCAATTACAACACCTTCAGTCTTGAGTTCATCAGCTTTTTTGATTTTGCCCCCAGGTCACAATTCAACTCATCTCACTGATTGCAATTTTGCCCTGTCATCAGCTTGTCCATCCTCACAGTCTCATTACATACTGCATCTGCCTGTATACTGTTTGTTCCATCCTCAGCCTTCTCGTTCTGGTTCCCATCCGGCTGCCGAATTAGTTTCAACTCTCCCAAACAGCTCTAGCAAACCTACCCGCAAGGATATTGATCTCCTTTATGTACAGGTCATACCTTTCCCAGGAGAGATCCCAATGATCCAGAAATCTGAAACCCAGCCACCTGCACCGATTCCTCACCCATGCATTCATCTGTCACATCATCTTATTCTTACCCTCACTGACACATGGCACAGGCAACAATCCAGAGATGACTACCCTGGAGGTCCTGCTTTTTAGCTATCTACCTAATTCCCTATGCTCTCTCTTCAGGACCTCCTTCCATTTCTTAGCTATGTCGTTGCTACCAATATGCACCATCACTTCTGGCTGTTCGCCCTCCCCTTTATAATACTGTGGATTCAATCAGACATCCCTTACTTTGGCACCTGTGATTAAAAAAATACCTTTCACGTCAACAGAATCTCCTGTCTGTTCCTCTATGAAATCCCCTATCATTACTGCACTTCTCATTCTCCCCCTTCCCTCCTAAGCCAGACAGCCAGAGTCAGTGCTATAGACTTCGTCGCTGTTAGAATTGATAGAATTGCTGTAAAGTGATTGTTTCTAAAATTCACCTTTTGTTTAAGTACTTTGCAGTCCTGAGGATTTAATGTGGAATTTAACAATTTCAGGTCGCCACTCCCTTTTCACACATGGTTGTAATTCTGTTGATTTTTAAAAATTTTCTGACTACAACTGGCAGTTTAAAAATAATGATACCTTGGAAACTTTGATCAACATTGAAACATGTTCTCTCATTCCTCCCCCTCTCTGTAAATTAAAACATCTTGTTTTTTTTATTTTGACTGAAATGTTAACTGTTTCTCTCGCCACTGACTCTGTTCTACATACTGTGTGCTTCCTGTTTTTGCTAGCAGTTGTGGAGTTGGCTGCCATGAACACCTTGCTAACAATAGATGTAAGATTTGAAAGAGTATTGCTCATACAAATTTCTCCTTGTCATATCTCACTTTCTCCCTTATCTCAATCTCTGCTCAGGATGCAGATGATTTAAGCACATTTCTTTTGCTTTGCAACCTGGCTTATCATAGGCATAATGTTGAACCTTTCTTTCTGAGATAAATCATTTGGATCATATCAGACTGCTGAGAAGGAAGAAATGTCAAAGTAGCAATTCCATCCCCCTTAACCATTAACTCATGTAAGACCATAAGACATAGGAGCAGAATTAGGCCATCTGGCTTATCGAACCTGCTTCTCCATTCAATCAGGGCTGATACTTTTTTAAAATCTTCTCCTCAACCCCAGTTCCCGGTTTTCTCCCCATAACCTTTGATGCCATGTCCAATCAAGAATCTATCAATCTCTGCCTTAAATACACCCAATGACTTGGCCTCCACAGCTGCATGTGGCAACAAATTCCACAAATTCACCACACTTTCTCCATATCACTGATTTGAAAGGGTGCCCCTCTATCCTGAGACTGTGCCCTCTTGTCCTAGACTCACCCACCAAGGGAAACATCCTTTCCACATCTACTCTGTCTAGGCCTTTTAACATTCAAAAGGTTTCAATGAGATCCCCCCTTATCCTTCTGAATTCCAGTGTGTACAGACCCAAAGCCATCAAACATTCCTCATATGATAACCCTCTCATTCCTGACATATTGGCACTTCACATTGGAGGAAGGGATAGTTTACAGACAGAATCCTGAATCAGTCAACTTTCCGGAGAGCAAAGTCATACTCCTGCAACTCAACTTTTAACAAAAACTTTTTAACAAAAACCCTCTACAGTTTAAGGGTTGCACATTTAGATAAATGTACAACATTGTTCTGCTGCTGCTAAGTTAACAAATTTCATGACACATGCTGGAGATAATAAACCTGATTCCGAAATGAACTATTTTCAGGCCCGCTCAAAAAATCTGCATTAAACGTGGTCAGTTTCATCCTTGCACTTGGCTGAGAGGAGTCAGGAGCCTTTATTACGCAGTAGGGAAGTTCCACATCAAAACTTATGTGCCCAGCGATGCACTGTTGTAACTATGTGGTTTTGTGCAGGTCTTGTAGCTTTAGTTTTTGGTCTTGTTTTGTCTGGTGGTTTTGGAGCTCCTTTCTGGGGAACGTGCTAAGACAGTAGCGCGATATTAATACGCAGCAGCCTCTCCAGACTCTGGATTGGGGATTGCCAAACGTTATGTGGATTTTCTGGTGTAGTCTGTTTTGTCATGTGCTTTTGTGATATCATTCTGGAGGAACGTTGTCTCATTTTTTAACTGCATTGCATTTGTGGTTTCTAAATGACAATAAACTGAAACTGAATCTGATAGCCATGACCTCAACTTCCTCTGCAGCAGAGGGGTAACTCCCCAATTTCCAAATGTGGCATAGAGTGCTCAGACTTCTGAAACTGGACACTGGATTTCTATTTTCAAAAGAGCCTCACGGTGCTCCAATAATCTGTCCTGTAACAGTTTACCAAACTATCTAGTGGGAGTGCTTAAGTTTTGAAGCTCTTTCCTCCAATAACCTCATTGTTGCCCACTAACCAGCTATTCCACCTGCCAAGTCCAACACTGCAAAATGTCAGCCATCCACCAGCCTGTCTACAGACACCAAGGAAATCCCTCCAATAAGCTGCATGGCCGACAAAAGACCATGGAACATGAGAACTAGACATTTGCACTTGAGTAATTAGGGCTTATATGATGTTATGGTTTATTATTGATTGCTTGTATAAAAATTATCCTTTCAGAATTTGTGACGAAGTAGATGGAGAAATGAACGGAGATAAAATGATGATATTGAAAGAACTGGATCAGCCTCAGGGGAATGTGATCAGGATATAAGAATCATCTTCCACTGATTTTACGTCACTGAGGGGCTTATTCCTGACCTATTGCAGTACCTGAGATGAAGTAACTCCCACATACTACTGATTGGGAAGCTTTGATATTTTGCTTCAGTAAACAATAAGGGTAAATGATTCCAAATCCACAGTCTGCAACTAGGAGGTGACTTTGCAAAGTGTTGGAGAGAATCCAAATGAATCTTGGCCTTGTCTTTAAGGGTGACAGAACAAGAAATTTTCTTGTGCTGTTCTGGAACCTTTACTAGTCACTCTTTCCTATAGAAACCACATACTGTGTCTGTAATGGGGAGCAGTAAATTTGAAGGTGATACATGCGATGGGAAACTAGATGGCTGCTTTGATTTTGATGAGTTTGAGCTTCGGAGTTTTTGTGAAGTTTGTTATTTTGCCACAACAGTAAAAAGACAAAAATAACTTAACAAGATAGTAGAAAAGAGAAATAACAAGGTACTGTTCATTCATGGGTTTAGGGACCATTTTAAAGTCTGAGAGCAGAGGAGAAGAAGTTGTTTCTGAATCACTGGGAGTGGGTTCTCAGGATTCTTTCCCTGATGCTGGTAATGAGAAACAGGAATGTCTTGGATAGTGTGTGTCTTTAATGATGGCTACTGCCTTCTTCAGGCACTGCCTCTTGAAGATGCCTTCAATGGGGAGGAGGGTAGTGCCCGTGATGGAGCCGACTGAACCAATGACCCTCTGCCGCCTCGTTCTATCCTGCACATTAGAGCCTCCACACCAGGTGGTGATGCAACCAATCAAAATACTGTCCACTACACATCTGTCAGTGCCGTTGGAGCTGTACTCTTTGAGGAAGAAGAGATGTGATTAAAATTATATTAACTGAAGCACCGATGATATTCTTTGGTTAATGAGTTTAGTCTTATATGTTTTAGAAATGCTTCCTGTTGCAGAATTAAAAACATACCATTCCACAGTATTGCAGTGCCTGTTTAAAGTTAGTTTCTAATAAATTTTGGCCCCAGTATATACAAGTTGGATGAATGGGCAATCATGAGGTAAGTGGTTGCTGTAGGAAGGTGGAACTGAGATAATAGATCAGCCACAGTTTAAATGGATGATCCAATTAAGTGGCTGACTCAATTAGACAAAGTTTAATGGTCAAACATGAGGAAATCTGCAGATGCTGGAAATTCAAGCAACACACACAAAATGCTGGTGGAACGCAGCAGGCCAGGCAGCATCTATAGGGAGAAGCACTGTCGAAGTTTCGGGCCGAGACCGTTCATCAGGACTAACTGAAAGGAAAGATAGTAAGAGATTTGAAAGTAGGAGGGGGGAGGGGAAAATGTGAAATGATAGGAGAAGACTGGAGGGGGTGGGGTGAAGCTGAGAGCCAGAAAGGTGATTGGCAAAAGGGATACAGAGCTAGAGATGGGAAAGGATCATGGGACGGGAGGCCTAGGGAGAAAGAAAGGGGGAAGGGAGCACCAGAGGGAGATGGAGAACTGGCAGAGTGATGGGCAGAGAGAGAAAGGAAAAAAAGGGGAGGGAAAAAGAAACTATATATATCAAGGATAGGGTAAGAAGGGGAGGAGGAGCATTAACGGAAGTTAGAGAAGTCAATGTTCATACCATCAGGTTGGAGGTTACCGAGCCAGTATATAAGGAGTTGTTCCTCCAACCTGAGTGTGGCTTCATCTTGACAGTAGAGGAGGCCATGGATAGACATATCAGAATGGGAATGGGATATGGAATTAAAATGGGTGGCCACTGGGAGATCCTGCTTTCTCTGGTGGACAGATCGTAGGTGTTCAGCGAAACGGTCTCCCAGTCTGCGTCGGGTCTCACCAATATATAAAGGGCCACACCGGGAACACCGGATGCAGTATACCCTGCTGAGCTCATCAACTTCATTAACTTTTCTTCCAATTTCCACCCTGCCCTCAAACTTACCTGGTCTATTTCTGACACCTCCCTCCCCTTTCTTCATCTTTCTGTCTCCATCTCTGGAGATATCTACTGATATCTACTATAAGCCTACAGACTCTCACAGCTACCTGGACTATTCCTCTTCCCACCCTGTCTCTTGCAAAAGTGCTATCCACTTCTCACAATTCCTCCGTCTCCGCCGTATCTGCTCTCAGGATGAGGCTTTTCATTCCAGAACGAAGGAGATGTCTTCCTTTTTTAAACGAAGGGGCTTCCCTTCTTCCACCATCAACTCTGCTCTCAAATGCATCTCCCCCATTTCCCACACATCTGCCCTCACCCCATCTGCCCACCATCCCACTTGCGATAGGGTCCCCCTTGTCCTCACCTACCACCCCACCAGCCTCCAGATCCAACGTATAATTCTCCGTAACTTCTGCCACCTCCAATGGGATCCCACTACCAAGCACATCTTTCCCTCCCTCCCCTCTGCTTTCCACAGGGATCGCTCCCTATGCGACTCCCTAGTCCATTCATCCCCCCCCATCCCTTCTCACCGATCTCCCTCCTGGCACTTATCCTTGTAAGTGGAACAAGTGCTACACCTGCCCTTACACTTCCTCCCTCACCACCATTCAGGGCCCCAGACAGTCCTACCAGGTGAGGCGACACTTCACCTGTGAGTCAGCTGGTGTGGTATACTGAGTCCGGTGTTCCCGGTGTGGCCTTTTATATATTGGTGAGACCCGACTCAGACTGGGAGACCATTTCGTGGAACACCTACGCTCAGTCTGCCAGAGAAAGCAGGATCTCCCAGTGGCCACACATTTTAATTCCACGTCCCATTCCCATTCTGATATGTCTATCCATGGCCTCCTCTACTGTCAAGATGAAGCCACACTCAGGTTGGAGGAACAACTCCTTATATACTGGCTCGGTAACCTCCAACCTGATGGCATGAACATTGACTTCTCTAACTTCCGTTAATGCTCCTCCTCCCCTTCTTACCCTATCCTTGATATATATAGTTTTTTTTCCCCCTCCTTTTTTTCTTTCCTCTCTGCCCATCACTCTGCCTGTTCTCCATCTCCCTCTGGTGCTCCCCTCCCCCTTTCTTTCTCCCGAGGCCTCCTGTCCCATGATCCTTTCCCTTCTCTAGCTCTGTATCCCTTTTGCCAATCACCTTTCTGGCTCTCAGCTTCACCCCACCCCCTCTGGTCTTCTCCTATCATTTCGCATTTTCCCCTCCCCCTCCTACTTTCAAATCTCTTAGTATCTCTCCTTTCAGTTAGTCTTGACGAAGGGTCGTGGCCCAAAACGTCGACAGTGCTTCTCCCTATAGATGCTGCCTGGCCTGCTGCGTTCCACCAGCATTTTGTGAAAGTTTAATGGTATTTGTTAAAAAGGTATAAAAATATGAACTATCCATTTAACTAGTAATGAATTGTGTATTTAAATGAAATGCAGAACAATGTTGACCAGTACCAATACTACTGCAGTACTATAAATCTGTGTATTAGTTCCTAACAGTTGTCAACAGAGGAGTTTATCCTGTGTATACTGCATGTTCTTTTGATAGACTGTAAATGAACAAAATCAGTGCCGACACCTAGTGCAGGACATGAACTGACTTCATACATTGTTTTCAAGACAATTGCATTTTCCAAATGTTCATTTATTTTTTAAAATTCAAGATTATTGTCGATACCTTTGATTTCTTCATAGTTCTTACTATGAATTGTTTCATTTTCAATCCCAATTGTTTCTGGCATCTCCAAGCCTAAATGTTTGAAACTGCAATGAGCAAACCTATTCTAAATTATCGTACTACTTATTTCTCGACAATTATCAGCGACAAAAATCACTGCTTTTTGAACACAAGCACACATAATTGACACTGTTTAAAAGCCGTTTGCTCTATGCTCCGTGTAGTGTCTAACAGCCACAAGTTCACCTGACTGACTTTAGTTAGATACTGTTCAGCAACAATCTCTTGAACCAATTAAGTGGCATAGTGTCCTAAATAAAAACAAAGGCAATGCCAGCTATGTTATTGTTTTAGTTTTTAGTAAACTAAAAATTGTTTAGTTTTGTTCTTTAAGAGTTGTTCCACATGAGCAGCTGCCCTGATTAACTAATAGCCCAATCAACTGGAATCCACTGTAGTTACTTTGTTTTATTTATGTCTTGATACTTTATGATGCTTTGTAATTTGAAAAAAATGAGTGTTCGTTTCAGTCACACAGTGAGACATACGGCAATTGAGTCTTAATGCAGGCAATTCTTATAATTGCAGCAACTGAATCTTCCTGCAAATTGCCTTCTAAAGAACAGATCTGCCATATACAAATCACTATTGACCTTCAAGTTGTACATCTCAAACACTCATCTGCCTAGAAATTCTACTACATAAAACTAATTTTTTCAATCAATGATTTGGCTGTTTCATGTTTCTAGAATTTTTTTTCTGGGCAGTTCAACTATGTGTCTCCATTGATCCTTTGGAGAAGTGAGATTAGGTATTAGACTATGTTGGTAATGTGATTTTGTTATTATCTAGATATCAGTCATGTGAAGAAATATTTGAGTCTCACTTTGGAAACTTAGGAAGAAAATGCAGTTATTTCAGTCAGGCTGAAACACAAAGCTGGTGAGAACAGTGATGGGTAGGAACTTACTGGATTATCCTAAAAGTCCATCTGCTTCATAATTGGTCTTCAGGGAAGAAATTTTGCATTGAAGCCAAAGTCAGTCAAGTTCCTCATATTTTTCATCCTTTAGTTCTAACCACCTGTAGCCCACACTATGATCACTTACACTGGATTCCACCTGGTTCTTTGACCATCTATCAAAGGCCCAAATATCTCTTCACCACTTGACCATCCATCATCAGGCCCTAATATCACTGACCTGAACAAAATGGCCACAGAAGATTGCAATCTAAAAGCAGAATGGAAGGAGGCATATTTTATGAAGAAAAACCAACTGAAGATTGTAGTGGGCACACAGCCTTTTTGGGTGCCCTAGAATTTTCATGATATCATCTTGAGACAGATACAAGAATGACAAAATGTTTTGGCAGTGAGCAAATTAATGAAAAGCTGATTTTGAATTCCACTCTATTAGATTTACTTTGATCGATATACTTACTGCATTCATGAAGTTTCCAGCTTTCAACACCAACCTCAATATAGTATGCAATTCATTACAATTCTGCAGTTCTGCAAGACAGCAAAAGCATCGTGCACATTCAGAACTCTTTCATACGTGTGAACAACAATACACCAATTGGTAGAGTTTATGCACCAACAGCACATGCTTTTCAAGCATGTTGTCTGTTTTACCATTTCAGAATCTTGGTGTAAGCCTTCTTTGTGTGGGAGTGGTCCAGAAGGGCTGAATTTCTGACAGAGGTCATTGAAATACCATATCAAGAAAATACTCATTTTGGAAATCTATTCTAAAATTCAGAATTGATATTTATAGGTGATTCTTGCATAGTTTTGGTTAGTATTTATTTCTTCTCTGAATTGTTAATACATCCCTCTGAGAATCACCCATCTGTAGATTGCCTGGTTGAACATCTGACTTCACCGCTGTGTCTGCAAAATAGTACTATCCATAAAATGTTGATGAAAAGTTGAAGTTTATTTTAAATGTGGTGAACTATAGAATCATAGAAATGTACCACACAGAAACAGGCCTTTAAAGACCAGCACATCCATACGGACAATAACTCCTCCCCATGCCAATGACGTTTGCCCACATTTGGCCCATCAAAGTATCAATCCAAAAGCTAGTTAGGTGTTGTAATCGTGTCTGCTTCTACAACCTCCTCTGGCAGTGTTCCAGATATTCACCACACCCTCTGTGAAAAACATACCCCTCAGATCTCCTCATATCTTTCCCACCTCACCTTAAACCCATGCCCTGAAAAAAAGCTTCTGCCTTGTGAACCTATCTATACCTCATAATTTTATAAATCACTATATTAATAATAAATGTGAGGATATGAATTATCTGCATATGTTTCCATGCAGAGACATGCATGAAGAGCTCTTTTTCAGAATCTTACCTTGTGCAGCTTCCATCAACGTACAAACAGATGTCAGAAGCAATTTTACTTGTGGCTCAAATTCTTCCTTAAGTATCATAATTTCCAAACGAAGGTAGTAGCTGAAAAATAATATTCACAAAGACCAAATTAATCAAAATGAAAATTCCCTGAAACTCCAAGGTTTGCAACAAATGACCATAAGAGGATAAGACACAGGAGCCCAATTAGTCCATTCAACCTATTGTCTGTTCTGCCACTTGATCCTGACTGATTTATTTTATCTCTTAACCCCATTTTTCTGCCTTCTCCCTATAACCCTTGACACCTGTACTAATCAAGAACCTATCAGCCTTCACTTTAAATACACCCAATGACTTGGCCTGAACAGCAATGAATTCCACAGATTCACCACTCTTTGGCTAAAGAAATTTCTCCTTGTCTCTACTTTAAAAGGGACATCCTTCTATCCTGAGGTTGTGCCCCCAGTCCTGGATTCTCCCACTATTGGTAACATCAGCTCCACTTCCGTTCTATCTAGGTCTTTCAAAATTCAGCAAGTTTCAATGACATCCCTGCTCATTCTTCTAAGTTCCAGGAAGTACAGGTTCAGCCATCAAATGGTCCTCATACATCAAACCGTTCATTCCCAAGATTGTTCTCATAAACTTCCTGTGGATCGTCACTAATGCAAGCACATTCTTTCTTGGATATGGGACCCAAAGCTCTTCATGTTACTCTGAATGTGGTATGACTCTCACGTTATGAAGCCACAGTATCATGTTGTTGACTTCATATTACTTTTCTCTGGAAATGAATGCTAAAGTTGCACTTGCCTTCCTTTCTACTGATTCAACCTGCAAGTTAACCATTGGGAATCCTGCACTTGGACTCCAAAGCCCCTTTGCACTTCAGATTTCTGAATTTACTCATGGTTTAGAAAATACTATACCCCTTTATTCCTTCTATCAAACTGCATGAGCATATACTTCCCTACACTATATTCTATCTGCCACTCTTTTGCCAGTTCTCCTAATCTGTCCAAGTCCTTCCGTAGATTCTGTGCTTCTTCAATACTCACTTCCCCTCCACCTACCTTTGCAAGATCTTCAAACTAGGCCACAAAGCCATGAGTTGCATCATCCAGATTACTAACGTATATTGGGAAAAGTAGCAGACCCAATATTGCCCTTCTGAAATGCACGCATCACCGACAGCCAACCAGAATATCCTCCTTTATTCCCACTCTTTACCTTCTGCTAGTCAGACAATCTTCTGTCCATGCTAGTATTTTCCTCCTAATACCATGGGCTCTTATCTTGTTTTGCAGCCTCATGTGTGCACCTTGTTAAAAGCCTTCTGAAAATCCAAGTAAACAACATTCACTGACTCTCATTTGTCTATCCTGCCTGTTATCTCCTCAAAAAATTCCAAACTATTTGTTAGGCAAGATTTCTCATTAAGGAAACCATGCTGAGTTTGACCTATGTCATATAACCATAGAACCATATAACAACTACAGCACGGAAACAGGCCATCTCGGCCCTTCTAGTCCGTGCTGAACGCTTACTCTCACCTAGTCCTACCAACCTGCACTCAGCCCATAACCCTCCATTCCTTTCCTGTCCATATACCTATCCAATTTTACTTTAAATGACAATATGTATTTCCAAGTACCCTGAAACATCATCTTTAATAATGGATATCTTGCCAATCACTGAAGTCAGACAAACGGGCCTATAATGTCATGTCTTTCGCCTTCCTCCCTTCTTAGAGTGGAGTGACAGAGATGGAAGTGGAGTGAAGGAGAGAGGGAAACATAATGCATAATTACCTCTTTTTTTCTGGTTCAATATATGTCTTTATTTCATAGATATCAACGAATCAGTTCAGGACAAAAGTAAACCTGATCTATCAATCATCATTATTTGAGTTAAACCAAGAACAGGGTTGTAGTGCAGCCATTACACTGCATTAATAACCTAGTAAAATATCAAAGCTTTCAGTTACTGCATCTGCATTCTTGCAGACAACATAAGTACAATCAAATACAACATTTTGCACCTCAGACAGTTCCGGCTGATGCTGAGTTTAAAGATAATTCAAGTGGTACTGGCAAACTCTTCAATAATTGAATGTAGGAGCATAAACCACATCCTGCAAATATTCTCTATGGGCCTCTTTTTATCACGATAATATGGTTCTGAACCTTTTACAGTTTTATTTTGCAAAATCCTGCATCTGTCCTCCTATAGGTACAAATCTTGAAGTGCAGCAAACGTTTGTACAGCTGAACACATTCTCAGGGCATATCAGCCAAGGGTGTGGCATGCAAGTTTAACTGAATACATCATTCTGTATCCAGATGTGTACTTATATAGTTAGATTAAGTAAATTTGTATTTATATTTCTACATTAAATGTTAGTAATTTTGTCCAACAGTGTAAATTTCTGGGTGTTAACATTTTCCCAACCTTTCTGATTATGTATTGCTCTAACTAAAATTTGTACACTGTCATTGAGGCACAGTGATTTTTTTTCTACCTTAATGGTTCAATTTCATATCAGAGAATAAATACAGCATACAACCTGAAATTCTTACTCTTCGCAGACATCCACAAAACAGAAAAAACCCAAAGAATGAATGACAGAAAAAGTCAGAGCCCCAAAGCCCAACCTTCCCCCCTCCAAAGCACAAGCAGCAGCAAAAGCATCTTTTGAGATAGGAGAACTTGCAGAATAATCTAATGACTCACTACAAACTGATTTATTACAGTTAAGATTCACCATCACATATCGGATATTCTGTACTGACTGACGAATTTTGTCTTGCCTTGGAAAGTGTTAAACATTAAGTTGGGCACAAGTTATTGTGAACAATTTTTAACTTGTAACAAGGGGAGATGTAGTTGACCTATGTAAGGTGTCGCAGAAAGGATGACAGTGAGGGGGAAATTCCAGATGAGGAGAGGCATTAACAGAGGTGGTCTTTGTTGTAAGTGAGGAGTTCACAATTGTTATTGCTCTTTAGCATTGTTCTTTAGCTGCTATTGGTTTCCATAATAAGAAGGCAATATCACTTGTGGTAAGCCGGGCATGTGTGACTAACAGTGGGCCTTCAGTTGTGTTTCATTCAGCTTATACCCCTCAGATCTGAGTCATGTTAAGAGATGTGGGCTAATGGATCATTTTGGTCCAGGTAGATAAACAACAGCGGTATAAACACATTGTTTACTATGCTTTGTATTATACACTCACTTAGTAAATAGATTCTTTACATTAGCTCTTTTTCCAGGAATATCAATGAAGTGTTTTGTTTCCCTGCACATTACTCTCCTACCTTGGCACTCTCACCAGGAGCAACATGAAGAGATCTGCCTCAGGCAGCTTACATTGGTCTCCTTGAAACATTTTTAGACGTTTCACCTGAAACAGTAGAAATTCAAATGAAGGCTCACGTTTTATAGTCTTGCACCTTGATTTTGGATGTACAACTTAACTGAGAAGTTAGAGCCAATGGTATCACAAAGCAGTCACAATTGTTCAAACAGGCTAAATATATCTTTGCAATCTAGACTGAATAAATACATTCCAATGATAACTTGCCATGAAGTATTTATTTTATGTTGAATCATTTGGTATCTAATGTTTATTAAATTCTTCTTGTGCTTCACCTGAAAAGAAATGATTCAATATTATTATTTAAAAAACACTGAACTCCACTGAAAAATAAGACTTAATTGTAACTTCAATATTTGTCAATGCCGCATGTATTTTTTCTTCAGCTTCCAAAGCCTCATTTACATAATTCTTTTTGTATTTAGAAACAATCTTTCACTTTGGGTTTCCAATATTTACTTAAAATATAAGTATTACATAAATCTGCTTATTCTGCTCTCCTTTAAGATATTTATTTATTTTTTCTTTAGAGGTTCAGCGCAGTAATGTGCCCTCATGGCCAAATGCACCCAAACCACCAAGTACACCCATGTGACCATTTATTAATGTACAAATTCCTTACAGACAGCAGTGGATTTGAACCTGTGTCACTGGGGCTGTAATAGCATCACGCTAACTGCACTGGGGTTGTAATAGTGTCATGCTAACTGCACTGGGGCTGTAATAGCATTACGCCAACTCTGTGCCACTCTGCCACCCATTATCTAATGCCTTTATCATTTAGATCTTTTCATTGCCAACTGCTGATGAAGCATCAACTGTCTTGACTTCACCACTCCCTCTCCAATTCCTTCTGAACACTCTGCTCTCCACTCTCTCCGCACTAATCCTAACCTCACCTCCCTGCAGATAAGGGGGTGCTGTAGTAAAACATAGAAACCTACAGCACAATATAGGCCCTTCAAACCACAATGCTGTGCTGAACATGTACTGACTTTAGAAATTATCTAGTGTTACCCATAGCCCTCTATTTTTCTAAGCTCAATGTATCTTTTCAGGAGTCTCCTAAAAGACCCTATCATATCCGCCTCCACCACCATTGCCGGCAGCCCATTCCACGCACTCACCACTCTCTGCGTAAAAAAAAAACTTACCCTTGACATCTGCTCTGTACCTACTTCCAAGCACTTTAAAACTGTGCCCTCTCATGTTAGCCATTTCAGCCCTGGGAAAAAGCCTCTGACTATCCACATGATCAACGCCTCTCATCATCTTATACACCTCTATCAGGTCACCTCTCATCTTCTGTCGCTCCAAGGAGAAAAGACTGTTCATTCAACCTATTCTCGTAAGTCATACTCCCCAATCCAAGCAATATCCTTGTAAATCTCCTCTACACCCTTTCTATAATTTCCACATCCTTCCTGTACTGAGGCGACCAGAACTGAGCACAGTACTCTAAGTGGGGTCTGACCAGGGTCCTATATAGTAGTCTGGAACACTGACCTCTACCTTGCTGAGGCCTGGTGACAAATCTCAGACACTTCTGCTTACTTACCCCTTGAACAGGACAACACTAAGAAACACCAGGTCATTGTTGACCACACCATCACTGACATTAGTAGCTCTAGTGATCTCCTGTGCTCTGTACCTCCTGTTTCCACCTCCTACCCAAGATCCACAAACCCACTTGTCCAGGTAGACATATTGTTTCAGTTTGTTCCTGCCCCACTGAACTCATATCTGCATACCTCGACTCTGTTTTATCCCCCCCGATTCAGTCCCTTCTTACCTACATCCTTGACACCTCACATGCTCTTCAGCTTTTCAAGGATTTCAAGTTCCCTGGCCCACATCATCTTATATTCACTATGGATGTTCAGTCCCTATACACCTCCATCCCCCACCAGGAAGGCATCAAAGCTCTGTTTCTTTCTGGACACCAAACTAACCAGTTCCCCTCCACCACCACTCTCCTTCGCATAGCGGAACTTGTCCTCACTCTAAATTATTTCTCCTTTGACTCCTCCCACTTCCTTCTAACAAAAAGTGTAGCATGGGCTCTCACATGGGTCCCAGCTACGCCTGCCTGTTTGTTGGCTACATGGAACAGTCTATGTTGCAAGGCTACACTGGTGACTGTCCTGCACTTTTACGACTGCATTGGTGCTGCTTCCTGCACCCATGCTGAACTCGTTGACTTCATCCACTTTGCCTCCAACTTCCATCCTGCCTGTGGGAGGGGTGAATGGAAGAGGGAGTCACATAGGGAGCAATCCTTGTGAAAAGGAAAGCGGAAAGTGTGGGGGAGGGAAAGATGTGTTTGGTGATGGGATTCCATTGGAGATGGCAGAAGTTCTGGAGATTGGTGGAAAAGGAACAACTGAAATTGTGGGAAAGGGCTGGGGGTGCATGGATCATGTTGGAAATAGAAAGCCCAAAGGCCATGCATAGAGAGATAAACTAGCCTGAAAGGTGGAAATGATTATGGTAGTTGGATTATAAGAAGTGACAACATCTGGAAGTCTGGTGTGTGGTCATGGGAACTGGTACTGACCTGACAGGCTACAATAGCATTCTTGTCCATACTTATACAATTGTTAAGTTCAGATATATTAATATTTTACCTTGTTGTTTGCTGCCTGAACTACCTACCGACAGTATGTAGACTCATTTCCTAAGAATGGCATGTAATGGTCCCCATATTGCAGCAGGGGTCCTTGTGTTTATAAATAAGGATCTCAAGCTCTGCTTTCAGAATGGACAGAGAAGGGGAGGATTCTTGCTCTTAACCAACAATGGAACAGATTTAAAAGGATGACTGTCAACATATCACAAGACTCTCAATTACATAGGTTATAACATCTTAATATCCTTGTGTCTACAGTCTTTATGGTATATACAAAACCAGACATGAAATCAAAGATAGTTATTTTTGCAAAATATCATTGCAATCAAGTCATCTACCTACAGTAGAATTTGAAAGTGATTTGGCTGAAGTAGTGCAGATGAAAACTTTATTGAACATGACACTTATTTTTTCCAAAATAAACATTATCAGGAGATCAGAACTATGAGAACATACTATATTGATTTCATGAAATGTTGTAAGCCAATATCACATATTTTCAGAAATCAATTGAGTGAATATTACTTTTTGATAGGAAATGTAGGTGATGAACCCATGTTTATTCTGCAAGACAAAGTAGGGTTAATAAAGGAAGGTGAGTTAAATCAAGAAGTGGTAATTTGGTTATGCAAGTTGTAATACATTTTAAGGGGATAGGAACACTGAGAGAATTATAGTTCATCAGTTTTGAGCTCAGAAAAGAACAAGTCAAAATTGCAGATTAATCTTGTTTTTAATACTTAAAGAAGATAAGCAAGAAAATACATTGTGTGGAACAGAAATATGAAGAATGGGGGCAGTAAGAATGATAGCATTGATAATAAGCACAGCAAAGCTGTCGAAAAATAGGAAGAAAATAAAATGATGTGGTTGCAGAAGTATTGTCCATCAGATTGGAAGTTCTTGTTTTGTATCTTGTTAATGAAGTGAACATGCTGGAATATGTTGCCCAGACAGGATAACAGCACTGCAGTCTCATTCACACTTGGGCTTTATAAAGTTGATCAATGAAAAAAAGAAATTTGGCAAGAACTTTGGCAGAAACCCAACTGTTTGTAGCAAATTAAACAATAGAGGAAATATGGGAGTTCCATTTGAGGTCATGAGAGAAATCATAGTAAAATGAGTGTCGAGAATTGAAGAAGAATTTAAGGTGGAGAAAGAAGAAATGAGAAATATTGATGTCTCTGAAAGATGCAAATAAAGTACGATCAAAAATTTGAAATGCATTTTCATTGCCTCTTTGGATACCATGGAAGAAAGAATGATATTTCCAGAAATTACTTTTGGCATTATTAGTATATATTTTCATTATTATGTCATTTTTGTTTTAAAAAACACTTGAGATACAAATATATGAAGAATTTGTATGCAATTATAAACAAGTATGAATTTTAATCTTCAGTTTTATAACAATTGCATTTATGATAGAAATGAAGGGCATGAGCACTGAAGGTAGATAATTTGAGGAAAACAATGGATGATCATGGGGTCATTGTCAAACCATTCAAAATTTTGACTAATTTTTATCATAACATTCACACATAGCTCATTGCCAATCAAAAGGAAATTACAATACATTAACCATCTAATTGCTACTATGAAGAAAACTTATACAAATGAAATTAAACCTTTTACATTAAATCCAACTGTATTATATAAAAACAACACACACAAAATGCTGGTGAAACACAGCAGGCCAGGCAGCATCTATAAGGAGAAGCACTGTTGACGTTTTGGGCCGAGACCCTTCATCAGGACTAATTGAAAGGGAAGATAGTAAGAGGACTTCCACCAGCATTTTGTTTGTGTTGTTTGAATTTCCAGCATCTGCAGATTTCCTCGTGTTTGTATTATATAAAACATCTGAAGTATAGATTCTGGAGCAGTAACTACTTATTTTTGATAAGTTAAGTAAAACACTTTAAAGGCCAAGCTGCTCTGGCTAGATTTTGTTAACCTGAGCTTCAGAGATGAGATTCACAATTGCTTTAGGGTTCTCAGAAATTGCTGCAACTGAAGTCCGTGGCAGACCGGATTACGTTGATTTTAATTAATTTTTCCATCAACTTTGTGCCGCATTCATAGTCCCTAAAATAAAGGAATTTACCTCTTCAGCTTCTGGCAATAGTTTCAGCAGCTTAGTTAATTCTTCAGACCCATATCCTTTCGCTGTTCCATGTCTAATGTCTTCTACAATTTCTTGTGCAGATCTTTGGTGTTAAAAAATATCAACTCAGTACCATGTTATTTATATCAAGAAGTAACATTAAAATCCCTTGAATGGTTTCGGCAGCACAACTGACACTAAGCATGACTTTAAATTAAGGGAAAGATATTGTAATGCTTTAGTAATTATTATAATTCACAGTTATTCCTACTTTTACAGACAACATTCCTGAAAATTCAAATAATACTCTTTCTAATAATATATGTTTGTTTTCAGGGCTAAGAAATTTTAATTTCCTTTGTCCAGCTGGCTGAGAAAATCAAGGCAATGAAAACCAAAAATGCAGCAAAACCTCAGGAAAGAAAACTACTAATGTTCCAGGTTGAAGACGTTTTTTCTGAACTCTCAGTATTTTAAAATGTTCATAGGTGGAAGATAATGTTTGACTATTTCAATATTTGGCCAACATATCCAACAGGGTGCCAACTGAATTTACCTATCTCCTGAATATTCCAGAACTAAGGCACAAATGAACACAGTAGGGTTATATATTTAAAAAAAATAATACTCTACAGTTCAGTTTGATCAATTAGAAACCAAATTATGGGGATTCAGGAATTGAGTTTCAAGTTACCTTTGCAGTACATTTATTTCATGCTGATTCAGATCATAAATCTGGAATAGAAAGTTCTAATTTATTCCAGAAATACTGAAATAATTACATTGTCAATATTGTTTCTGATGCACCATCAATAACTCTCTCTGAGGTGTAAAGGTGAGATATCGGCTTTTACTGACTAGAAGAAGGAACAAGCAGTGGTTGACCACCATACTACATCCTGGAGACTGAGAGGCCAGGCTCAGGCCTCAATCGCCTTTATACCGGGGTCTGTGGGAGGAGCCACAGGAGCAGTCAGCAGGGGGCATGTCCAGACAGGTATATGTAGTTCACCACAGTTTCCCTTGCAAATTATTTTCTATACCTTGTTCCAACACTGTGATATTCTGGTGTACACTATTCAGTTTACCTGGGGTTTTTCAGGTCATGACTAAATGCCTCTTAATATTTCTGAAGAGTTTCAAAGAGCATTTGTTTTAAGTCTGAAGCCTTATACAGTACCAATTATTTATTTTTGGCCTCTAATAAGGCCCACAGAAAGCTTAATGTGGGTCAAGTAGCAACTTTCCCTTATGAAGGTTGATCTTTACCCAAGTTCTAACCGGTAATGCAAATAATAGAGGAGAGGTGGGGTGTGGTGAGTTGAATGGGATCAATGATGGCTGAAATATAGATTACAGCTACTGCAGAATAGCTAATTTTTCAGGACTACTTCTCTTCCTAACAAGGAACATTAAGTGCAAAATACAATCATTTGCCAATTATTGAATGCAGTGCAGAAGAAAATTGAATTTTAGAAAACCATTTCTCCAAAGAGCTTAATGTGATCAGCAAAATGGAAGTTATTTTGATAACTCTCTTGACAGTATTCTCAAGATGGGCATCAAACAGCAATCAGAAAAAGTTATGTTTCCTTTAGTTGCAAGGTCTAGGATCCAAGGGTACAGCATCAGAATAAAAAGATATCCCTTAAAACTCAGTTGAGGAGGAATTTCTTCAATCAGTGGGTGGACAATATGTGAAATTTATTGCCACAGAGGGCTGTGGAGGCCAAGTCATTGGGTATATTTAAGGTGGAGATTGATAGATTCTTGATTAGTAAGGGTGCTAGAAATTACAAGGATAAAGGTGGAAGAATGGGGTTGAAAAAAAATATCTTCAACTGAATGGAATTCATTGAATCTATTCTGGTTTTTGAATTTATTGACTATGCCTGCAAGAAAGTGAATCTCAGGATTGTATACAGTGTCATATATGTACTTAGAGAATAAACTTACTTTGAACTTTGAATGCTAAAGCAGACTCAAATAGCCTATTTCTGCTGCTCTATCTTATAGGCTTACAATCTGAATTCTTCCTACCTTTTGAACTGTTTTAGAAATATTCCCACATTCATGCTTCTTCTGGAATCCAGTAGAGAAATCTACAAGTAAAAACAGAAAAATTCAGTAGCCACTATGAGAAATACCAGAAGGGACAATCACAGAGATAGTGAAAATGAAAAATAGTTAAAAAGGGCAGAACAGAAAGAGGAAGAGAAAAACCATATTTTATTTTATTTTACTTTATGGGGTTTTAAAAAATGCAATATAGTTGCTATTGGCCTTCATCAATCGTGGGATTGAGTTTAAGAGCCAAGAGGTAATGTTGCAGCTATATAGGAGTCTGGTCAGACCCTGCTTGGAGTACTGTGCTCGGTTCTGGTCACCTCACTACAGGAAGGACATGGAAACCATAGAAAGGGTCCTGAGGAGATTTTACAAGGATGTTGCCTGGATTGGGGAGCATGCCTTATGAGAGTAGGTTGAGTGAACTCGATCTTTTGTCCTTGGAGCGATGGAGGATGAGAGGTGACAAGATAATGAGAGGCATTGATCATGTGGATAGTCAGAGGCTTTTTCCCAGGGCTGAAATGGCTAGCAAGAGAGGGCATGGTTTTTAAGGTGCTTGGAAGTAGGTACAGAGGAGATATCAGGGGTAAGTTTTTTTTTTACGCAGAGAGTGGTGAGTGCGTGGAATGGGCTGCCGGCGGCAGTGGTTGAGGCGGAAACAATAGGGTCTTTTAAGCGATTCCTGGATAGGTACATAGAGCCTAGAAAAATAGAGGGCTACGGATAAGCCTAGGTAGCTCTAAGGTAAGGACATGTTCGGCACAGCTTTGTGGATCGAAGGGCCTGTATTGTGCTGTAGGTTTTATATATTTCTATGTTTCTATATATGTTTACAAAGGTGACTACACTTCAAAGTAATTCATTGTTTCTTAAATACTTTGCAACTTTCTAAGTATGTGAAAGCTACAGTATGATTACAGGCTTATTTAATTGCCATTCCACTATCATTGCTGAGTGAATCGTGGACCACCCACCCTGAGGGAGTATCGTCCTCAGAAGGCTCCTGAGAAACATCCCCTGACCCAGCTGAAGAAACTCAAAAAGCTGCAGATGCTGGAAATCTAAAATGGGAATGATAAAAGCTGTTAACTCAGTAGGTCTAGCACCATCTATAGAAAGAGAACCAGATTTAACTATTCATGACAAAGATACAACAGAACAGGAAAAGGGTGGGAGAGGGACTCATAACATCAGTCATCGAGAGACAGAACACCCAAACAGGCCCCATTAGCTACCAAGTATGCAGTGACCTTTAAATAGCTCTTTACACTAATCCTACATTAATCTTATTTTTAATTCTGCTCACATTCTCATTAAGCATCCCAACCCCACCATACTTTAGCACCCACCTACTTTACAGTTGCCAGTTAGCCTGTCAAGCTGCAAGTCCTCGGGACATGGGAGGAATCAGAAGCATCCAGTGGAAACTCACATGGAGAACATGCAAACTCCACAATGGCCTGAGGTCAGGCTTCAACATGGGTTGTTGTCCCTGTGAAACTTGCTCCACAGTGACTATGGAACGAACCCCAACAAGAGAAAACCTGCAGACGCTGAAAATCAAAGTAACACACTCAAAAGTTACTCAACAGGCCAGACAGCATCTATGGAAATGAGTAAGCAGTTGATGCTTCAGGCCCTTCATCAGTCTCTTTTCCATAGATGCTGCCTGGCCTGTTGAATTCCTCCAATATTATATGTGTATTAAGGAACTATCTCTGATAGGGCAGGCTGGAATGGTTGTGGCGAAAAACAATGAACAAAACCATCTTGTTGATGGACTAATAAGACAACTGAAGAGTGAGAAAATAGACAAAGGGACATACAAACACCGTGAAATGTAGGTTGCAAGTGCCCATGATATCAGGCAGTATCAGTGGAAAGAAAAGAACTAAGTTAATATTACAAATGGTTACCTGCGGGAGAAAACTGGGCAGCCAGTTACAAACAGAGAAATCAACTTTCTCTTCAACAAAACTCCGCCACTAAACATACAGTGGAATTCATTATTAAATTACAAAAGCTACAACATACTTAGATGTAAAATGAGATACAAGCTTAATTTGGGCTTCATTGGAACAATGCAGGCAGTCATAAGCAGAAATATTTGAATGTGGGTGAAATAGAGATTTAAAATAATGGCAAGGTTGCCCTTGAATACTAAAAGGTGGTCTCTGGAAAGTAGTGTAGCTCCCTCACTGGGCTCGTAAGCAAACTCGGCTTGTTGGCTGGCTCTGCCAACAGCCATGGGATTCAGCGGTGAAAAGGCCACCTTTCATAGGCAAAATATGTCCAGGGTTGGTATGTCCTGGGGTTCAATCAAACAGGAATGTAATGAAGTTCTGATCAAATTTGATTGGAATGAATGTTGTGTAAATACTGTCCATACAAAATTATTATTAAGCAAGAAATAACAGATCGTATACTGCATAAAATTATAAAGAAAGTATATTTACCAATCTCAGATTTATCAGACAGTTATCAAGAGAGAGAAAAGAAAGAAAAACTTAAAAGGCCTGGTGCAGTTAAAGTAGTCTAAATGTGCACACAACGATGGAAGCAGTACCTTCCAAATCTGGGTATTCATGGGTGTATCTCCTACTCACGTGCTGGAGATGTCTCTCCACACACACACATACACACACACACACACACACACACACACACACACACACACACACACACACACACACACACACACACACACACAATCTACATCTACATCTACCTTTTGCAGAAACTGCTAATATAAAATACCTACAGCACAGCAGTAGAAATTTTAACCAGGACATTACAGTAATAACTAGGTTTGATTTCCCCTGTGTACAAGAGAGTACTGAAGCAATACACTAGTTTGGAAAAATTGCAGGAGAATTATTGCTTCACTGTTTAGGTATCTGGAGCTGAATTTAGTCCACCTGGGCTTGCTTGTACAGGTTGTCATGAGAAGGAGAGCAGCTGGTGAACCAGGGAATTGCAAGGGGAAAGGTCAGTTATGTAGGCCTGGCAGTGAAGTTTCATGCAAGAGAGAAATCTTAGAGGAGATCTGCTGAATCTGGAAACTGGTGGGCTTGAAGGTGTCCAGGGGCACAGGGTGAGAAATACGTCAATGAGATGTAGACAAGGGCTCTGCCAATTATGGAAGAGGGAATAATAGTAAGGTAGACATCTCAGAGGTAACTGTTCAGAAAGACTTATTAATGGAGCTGATACAATAAAAGCAGAGGAACAAGAAGAATGGAAAAGAGTCCTTACGGGAGGCATGGTGAGAAGATTTCATCACTGGTTATACCTTCCTCTTCTCTTTCAGCATTCCAAGATGACTGTTCCCTTCACAACTCCCTGCCCCATTCACAGCACTTTCCCATGCAACCACAGCAGATCAAACACCTGATCTGTTATATTATCACTTCTTACCATTTAGGAACTCGAACAGTTTTACCTTGTATATGTGAGACAGCAATTCATTTGTACTTCCTCCAGTCCAGTTGAGTGCATCCAGTGTTCTTAATGTGATCTCCCCTACAATGGGGAATCTGAATGCTTTTTGAAAGTTTTCACATGTTCTGCAGGAGTAATCCTGAGTTACTGACTGTTCATCACCTTAACTTTGCTCTCCACTTCCATTTTGATTCCTCTCACTTCCTACAAATCAAAGGAGTAGCCATGGGCATTTGCTACACCCGGTCTTCTTGTTGGGTATGTCCAACAGTCCTTCTTCCAAAGCGTCTTGGTACCACTCCACAATTCTTCTATAACATGGATAACTGCATTAGAGCAGCTTTCTGCACCCCTGCAAAATGCGTTAATTTTATCTCCTTCTAAACAAACTTCAATCCCATTCTCATATTCACTTGGAGCATTTCCAATACCTCACTCATTTCTGCCTCCATCTCAGGAGACAGATTATCCATTTACTATAAACCCACTGACTCCACAGCTATCTGGACTACACCTCTCTCCACCTTGTCTCTTGCAAGGATGGCTATCACTTTTCCTCAGCTTCTCTGTCTGCACTGCATTTGCTCTCAACACGAGCCTTCATTTCCACAGGATAATTAGTTCCAATATTTTCTTATCACTCTCTAGCCTGTCTCCACTTTCACATCCCCATCCCCTCCCCCTCTCCCTCTCCCTCCCTTACCTGACTTCTTTAAGCCCATCATCCCTCATTATACTGTCCATTTATAATCTACCAACAACCGACTCATCACTTTCCCTTTTCTATTTAACAGGTCAAAATTCTGCACTATGACTGACTGGCGACCTTCCCTGAAACATCAACATGATTCTTTCCCCACAGATCCTACTCAACCTGCTGAGGCCCTCCAGCAGTTTGTGTTTTTTTTTAAAATCCTCTCTAAGCTATCAGCTTTATGACTAATAAGTCTTTGCCTTAGCAATCCTGGCCCCAACCATTTGAGATACCTCATCATCCTGTGCATCTTCCCTCACACTCTCAGCAACTTAAAACTAACTTGTTTCTTTCCCCTTTTCTGAGAAAGGGTCTTCTTTTCCACAGGTGCTATCTGACTTGCTCAATTTTTCCAGCATTCTTTTTTAGTGAACTCAGTTTCTTGATGGATTGTAGCGAGCCTTATCAGGTCGGGTAACTAAACTTCTGAAAAATACATATGAGAGCTCAACATGATTGATTGAGTTCAATATAATGAAAATTCATGTTAAGCATTCTGAATGGTCGAGCAATTGATCAGAAAACAGCAGATACTGGTTGGTGGAGGTTTTCTGTGGATAAGTGGAACAGAAAGGGATAGCAAATGAGTAGGCTGGTGAAATGGTATTTACTGGGGCACTACTATCTTCAAATGCAATAACATGCAGGTGAAATGAAACTTGGAACTGATTTTAACAAAGTTCTTAACTCCAAGCACAGGCAATGCTTAGAATATATTACTGGATAATGAAGTGGGTAAACATGTAAGGCAAAAAACAATGAGATCATGTTCCAAGGAACTAATTAATTTAGGCTTGGGCAATAACCAGGCACTTTCTGGTTTGGGCAATAAATAGACCACTAAGAATCTACCATAACGCAACGTTCATTTTCTTATGTGTTCTGTAGTTTCATCTGCAGATTAAAATTGAGAACATGTCCAAAAGAATAATTATCAAAGCCATTTACTTATAGTTTTAATCGAGTTAATGTGGAATTTTAAACCTAAAACCATGCTAAATAGTTTGAGTTGAGATAAACCAATGGGTCTGGTATGGTAGATTGAGTTATGAGTTACAACAGCCTCTGCCATAGGATTCATTACCTGCAATTTGATGAAATCCCAAGCATTTGATCTGGAAAATAAAAATCTATGAAATCCAACAGTTAGGTTAAAAATGGCCTTAGTGATAGAGTGCAAAGAATAATAGTTCTGTAGTTTTTTGTAATTGGAAAGCAATGTACAGTATGGATCCATAAGCCTTGGGATTAGATCCTTTATGTTTACCAAGTATATTGACAAATACTTAAATGTGGGCCCTTTGATTATATAAAAGCTGACAAGTTTGTTGATAGTGAGGGAGGAAGTTCTAAAAGATGATATCAATTTTCTCATTAGGTGGCCACAAATGTGGCAAATGGAATTCACCCTGTGGAGAATGCATTTGGAGAGGGAAAACAAGGTGAGGGTTACATGATAAATGAAAGGATACTAAGGGATCTTAGAGCACATTGTGATACAATGCTTTGAATATAGTAGAATAAATAGGTAAAGTGATTAATAATTTATATGGACTACTTTCCATTATTGAGCAAGATACAAATGTAAGAGCAAGGAGATCCTTTTAGAATTATACATAGCACTTACAGGGTTGTAGCTCAGATTCTGGTCATGACACATAAAGAAGGACGTGGTACTGTGAGAGAGGAGATAAATGCAAATAGTTCTAAGGCTGGAGAATTACAGGTGTGAGAAAAGGCAGAGTAAGGGGATGGTGCAGTTATTTAATTGCGTAGTACAACATTATAAGAAGATCAAACAGGGTGCCCAGTAAAGGGGAATAAAATAGAAAAAAATTCACCCAAAGAGTAATGGGGTCTGAAATGCTTCCCGAAAAGATTGTGAAGATAGAAGTGTTCTTACTATGCATGTAGAGAAACACTTGAATGCATGATTGGGAGCTGGGAACTGGAAATAAGCTGAGTACTTTACTGCATTTGATGTTCACATTGTGCTCTTCTTTAGAGAAACTACATACTGATTGACTTCACTCCGCAGGACCCCCTCAGAACTCCCTGATCTCTGCCTATTTAATCCCACTCTCACATTGTCCTGTCTGTAGTCCCCTGCCCTACAATAATGCTGATCATGAGCTTGAGGAACAGCAGCTCATCTACCATCAGGGAAAATTGCAGCCTTTCAATATTGAATTTTACAATTCCAGATAACTTGCTTTCCTTGTCTGTATAAGAATTATACATTTTATCCAGCCATGGTATTGTTTCCTATTAGGCATCTACTAGCCCTGTAATTAACAACTTTTCATCGTCTTGTTTTTACACTTTCCAACTGCCACCATCTCATAGCCTTTATTTGTTTCTCCTTTTCAACTTAACTCAGTAACTGAACAACCAGTCGATCCCCACACACAGCATCCCTAGGCTTTCCGAGGTGTCCTCTTCGCCCTATTCATTTTGTCCCACTTCCACTGTGACTTAGAAATATCTCATTCTCTCTCTTTCCCAGTTCTATCAAAGGGTTCTTCACCTGTAACATTGACTCTGTTTATCTGGCCACATTGCCATAACCCAGCCTTTCCATATCTTTTTATCTCAAATTTTCAGCACTTACAATTTTTGATTTTCAATGCAAACTCACTTTATGGCTGCAGCAAGCAAGATGCTGGAAGAACTCGGCATGTAATGCAACATCTGTGGAAGGAAATCGATGGTTGATGTCTTCATTTCTCTCCATAGACGCTGCCTGATCCATGAGTTTCTCCAGCATCTTGTTGTTGTTACAGAGTTCAGTCACTTGAGCCTTCAGTTTTTGGTTGGCATGGATGGAATGTGATGAATAGTCTCCTCCTAAAAAGTTAAGTTTCTATTGAAAATGTATAGAATGAAAATGCAAGTGCATTAATCAACTTCCATCGAGAGCGGATCAAAATCTTGGAAATCCTTGCTTAACAATCTTGTGATCACAGCTCCAGTGCATTCAAAAAGAGGATGTCACTATTCAATCAGGAGCAATGAAGAGAAATAAATGGCAGCAATACCAAGATGTGAAAAAGTGGATAACTTAAAGAAGGGGTTTTATGCACTAATCCATTATGAACAATCCAATGGGATCAGTAGTTAATAATTTAATAATAAATGTAATACCTCTGGTTTACATTTCTTTGGTACCTTTTGTGTTGCACCTTTGGTAAACAACACAATCTCTGTATTAATGATTGCAAATGTCCCCTATTATAACTCAGCAACTTGTATTGGTGGCTTGGAAATGGTTATCTTCATGAAAGGGCAGGGCTTGAGGGACCACGCCAGTTTTAAACAATGGCCATAGCACGGTGAGGATGGAAGTGGCAAATTATACGTGTACAGTTACACGTACATATTAAATCTCTACCCATAATCTCCTACCCTGATAAAGGTGAGAGCAGTGAAATAAGGCTCTAAGGAAGATTATCAGTGAGGGTGGAAAGGAAGATGAGCAGTGAGCCTGGTTAAAAATTGGACGGTGACATGGAGATGATCAGGTGGTGAGGAGGAGACACAGCTCCTCAAGGGAAGATGAGATGGCCTACAGAGAGAAGGTGGAAAAGCTCAAGGCCTGGTGCCAGGCAAATACCCCCTCTCACTGTGAGGTCCAACAGTTTTGTGGATTTTCAACAAACCAAACCAAGTTCAAGACAAATCAAGGAAATGATAATATAGAAGCACAAGCCTGGGGAAGGGTGCAAGACCATACTAAAGGCATTGAAGATACTTTGTTTCTCAATGCAGTTCATTGTGAAAAAGCGGAAAAGATATGAAACCACAGACACACTACCAAGGGCAGGCCGCCCCTCTAAACTCAGTCACTGGAGAAGAATGGCACTTGTAGGAGAGTCTACTGTGATGACTACAGTCACTCTGAGGGAGCTGCAGAAGCCAGTGGCTGCAACTGGAGATGAAGTTCATTGCTCGACAATCTCTAACGCCTTGCACAATAATGGTGTTTATGGAAGAGTGGATAGGAAAAAACCTTGGCTGAAAAAGAAAAGCAATTCCTTGCTTGCAAAGGCTTTGCAAAGCATCATTTAGAAGATGTAGAGGGAGGTCTTGTGGTCAGATGAGACTAAAGTGGAACATTTTGACCTCACACTAAATGGTATGTACGGTGTAAATCTAAAACTGCCTATCAGCCTGGTAATCCCTATTGTAAAGTGTGGTGGAGGTAGCAACATGCAATGGGGATGTTTTTAAGCAGCAGGGGCTGGAAATCTAGGATCATGACTGATGGTAAGATAGAGAGAAATCCTTGATAAAAAGCTGCTAGCCTTTTAAACTTGTGATCTAATATAGTTGTTAATGGACTATTTCCCTGCTTGATACTCCTTAGCATTGATCTGAACAAAATGCAAATGGACAGAGTACATAATAGATATGATATTAGTATACCAGCTCATCAAACATGTGATTAGAATTTTTAGAAATAGTTAATTGACAGCGACGGCCTTTGAGAAGGGACGATAGAGGACATCAGTGCATCATAAAGGTCAGGCTAATGGTCAGAACGTCAGTGAGGTGTAGTGATTGCACAGGTGTGGGTGGGGAGGAAGGTATCATGAAAGACACTGGCAGAGACAGGGAATGTGTGGGATAGAGGGAATGGTGCCCTCTTTAGTTATGAAACAAAAATAGAAACATGCTTAGGGAGATCAATGGATTCTTGAAGATTTTCATTGTCAGATTCCCCAACACAGCTTGGTTAAGCAACACACAGGATGCTAGATGGAATCGGCAGGTTAGGCAACATATTTACAGGGAAGTGAACTGTTAACATTTTAGACCAAGACCCTACATCAGGACTGAAAGAGTGATAGCAGTATAAAAAATTTGGAGGGAAGGTGTGGAACCAGTGCCAGCAAACAATAGGTAGATCCAGGTGAAGAGGGCTGATAGGTAGTTGGGGGAAGGAGAGGACAAAGTGGAAATAGTGCTAGAAACTGGGAGGTGGTAGGTAGAAGTGACAAAGGACTGAAGATGATGAAACCTAATCAGAGAGGAAGTTGGAAGCTGGAGCATGAATGCCCCTCCCCCACCAAGTAGCACAGGGGAAAGTCTTAGACACCAGCTTACGTCTTGCTTCTGTTGTTGAAATTGCCATCATTTGTCAATCAGGTAGAATGAAGGACTTACACTACTATGATGAGGTGTGCAGTTAATACATTATACAGTGAGGTCGATTCATACAAATTGATGTCATTGCATAGGCTCAGTTTGCCCTCTTCAGTTTGTGCTTTGTTGTGACAGAGCATCTAATTTCCTTAAGTACACTTTACACAGACTAAGTACCCAATTGCATGTAACTAGCCAATAAAAGTTCTAGATTAAGGACTTCTGCATAAATCCATGATTCATATTACTACTAGTTTACCAATCAGTTTCACATTTGATTCACCATGCATACTAATATCTCATTCAATGTTGAATAAAAAGCATAAAACATTGTTCTGACCCCAATGAAAAGCATTATCTCTGCGCCAAGAATCAATTTTGCTAAGTTAATAGCAGCATCCTATTAAAGTGTTCACATCAAGGGCTCAATTTGGATTTAAACATATAATCTATAAGAAAGTTCAGCAATGTAGACTGCAGGCATCATAATAAAGCCTCTGAATTGGTAAAAGAAAACAGTACAAAACATTAAATTCCAGGAAGAATGACTGTTGCTCCTTAATCAACCTATCACCCAGATTTAAAAACAAGACTCTTTTAAAATCTATATAGTGGGATAATAACACATTGGTTTCCTTTCTTGATTTTTCCTGTTATTAACTTGAACAGAAATCAAAATGGAATGGGATGATTAATGGGTGGGTAATCTGGTTCAATTATCTGCAGTCAGACTTTGTGATTAAATATAGTTGAGGTGAGTGTTGATATTACTGAAAGACTTGAAAGGCTGTACAGCCTTCTCTTGTTCATATGTTTTATTTTAACATCATACTTGGAAAAAAATAATAAATTGTGCCTTACTTGGCACAATGAAACAAAGCACCATCCAATTTAACACCAACAATCCCAAGAGACAGCTATTTAACTACAAAACGTACAGGAATCAACTATTCTATAAGTTTTTGTTCAGGTATTTTTTCATGGAATTACATCTCGCAAAATACTCCAAAGATCTATTTTCACACAACCTACACAGAAACATTTGAATTAGTAGCAAAACCAGGCAACTCACCATGTTAGATCTGATCCACCATTGAGGAAGAGAATTACAAAGACTCACAACCCTCAGAAAAAAATAAAATCATCCCATCTCTCTCTTACATGGTCAACTCATTTTCTTTGCAGTGGCTCTTTGTTCTAGATTTTCCCACAAGAGAAAACGTCCTTGCCTTATCCATCCTTTCAAGATCATTCAATATCTAAAATTTTCAAACAAGTCTTCTCTTGTTCTCCTGAACTTGGGCAGGTACAAGTTTAAATTATAAAACCTCTCCTCATTAGATGATTTGTAGAACATGCATTAGAATTCGCATGAGAAGGGATAAAGCTCTGCTGTAGTCAACCAGAAGTGATGCCTCACCTTATGGAAATTCAGTGCATCTAGCAATGTGCACACAATGGAACTTGAAGCCAACTTAAACAAGGCCTACTGATGCCAGAACCTATGGACCCAGGGAAGGTAATTTCCATCAGAGATGTCTTCCCAATCCCAATCTGTGTCTTGTCTAGCACTAGAAATATGGGTAAACTTAGCATTCACCTTCTTTGGGCAATTCTTCTTGAGGTGGTTTAGGATGAAGATGGTTAGAGGGTTGGGGTTGGGGGGGTGGAGGGTTCAGATTTGAATTCTCACAAAACCACTATCATCTTTGCGTCCCTATTGCAGAATTAATTACATTTCATGCCATCCTTTGTCAAAAAATCAACAAACCCTGTTGGCTAAGTGATCTCACTTTTAACTTGGAAAGCCAGAGGGATAAGTAATGAAGCTCAGAACTGCCCGTTGCATTGCATTTCCACCAGTCAATATTTGATGATGTAATTCTTGTTAAGTATTTAATCTTGAATTTGTTCACTGCAAAATGTGGCACTTTGAAAATTATCACCCTACTTTGTGACATTCTAATTGATATCAGTGAATGTAAAGCAAACAGGATTTATTTGACATGGGCTTCGTCTGTGTTCTTGTTTCCAAGATTTGATGGACCCAATATTCTGATATTCTATGTTGATGATAGTCTGATAATCATGTAGTTTTGGCATTGGGACTAACAATTGGGAAATAAATCAGACAGAATTGGTTGTTGGCAGAGATAAATTTATCTCCACAAATTATGTGTCTAAAAATAACAGATTTAATCAGGTCAAAGTTCTTGTTTTTTCAAACTCCACCTGTTCTGATTTGAGTGATGTATTTAGAAAGTAGACATGTTGCCTTTAGCATATATCAATTCCAGGAAGCAATTAGTTCACACCCACTAAATATGAACCTTAAATGAAGTAGCAAGATTATTTTTCAATACAGTGCTACTATAAAATTATTCTATAGGTTGTATTTCTGCAACATCAGGCTGCGAAATCCATTGCATTTTACTCTTTCCAGCTCACTTTGTGGATCACTGTGGGATTTTTATAAAGGGAGCAGAGCAAGAGAATGAAGTACTTTGTTTTCCTTTTAAGGCTCCCTTTCCACCAGTCTCTATGATGTCTCACTCAGATATTACAGAGATGATCTGCCAAAGAGCGAATGTATTGCTGAGGAGGCTGAGAAGGAAAATCTGAATTCAATTTGCAAACCTATAGCCAATCATACATAAAGCAAAAAAACATTTCATAGTAATCAGGTAAAAAATTGCAGTCTCATTCCTAATACTTCCGTGGCTACTTGTGAAACCTGTCGAAGGAGGTCAGGACTGTATCCCTGCAATCATTTGATGAAAAAGGTGTGTTGCTTGGATTTCCAACATCTGCAGAGTTTTTCTTGTTAATTAATTTTGTCACCCCACCTCTCTCACCATGTCACAGTCATAACATGGAATTTTAAAAAAAACTGCTGGAGAAACTCAGGATTGATTCAGGATTATGACCCGAAATATCAACCAACTCCATGTCTCTATTGATCCTGTTTGACCTACCAAGTTCCTCCAGCAGTTTGCTCTAGATTCCAGCATCTGAATTCCAGATACATAACCTGATTTGCTTCCAACTAACTTACCCTTTCACTGGTACGGTATGGACAGCTGCTTTTAAAACTTCTTCGAATGTTCTTCTCCTCCAATGATACATTCACCACCTGCTCAAATAAGTCCTTCATTACTGAAGTGTCTAACTGAAAGTCATCATCATATTTATCTGCAGTCCAGATGTTATTTTTTCCTAAAATCCTCTCCTTCGGAATGGGGATCCAGTTCACTTTTTTCAGTTTGGGCTTGTGAAGAAGGGAGGGAGATGTTGATTCCAAGAGTGGTAGTGGTGGGGGTGGGGGTGGTGGAGATGGGGGAACTGGTGGTGCCATCTGAAAGCCACTTTTTGGTAATGGCACAGAAGTGGTATCAAGGACAGGAGGAAATGGTGTTGGGCACAGTTTGATAGCTTCAGTGCATTTTGTAGCGACTGTCATATCCATCATCATCTAAATGCAGCCTCTTGATAAGGAGGAGCAACGAATGTGACAGTTTTCATCACCAGGATGAACATTACTCAGCGACTTTGCATGCACACATCCATCTGCAGCCTCTGTTATCCAGCTGCTCTCTGCAGTCCTTCATTTATTGTGTTTGCATCCTTCAATAAAAGAAAGGAAAGTTCATTTGCCAAGTGTTCAGCTACTGATTATGTATATCTATTGTTTAAATGCACACTGAACAAAATAGTCATTTCCAGTTACGAAGTCTATGAGTCTGCCTGGTTCATCAGGACTGTTGTTGACATTTTCAGTTTTTATTTTAAGTTAGTGAGTCACATACATAAGAAGCAATGTTGGACCATTGACCCACATTACCAGAAAGCCATATTCATTTCCAATTTGTAGAATTTCCCATAACATTTCTGTTGCTCATCTACTTCTTATAGCAAGATGTTCAAAAAACAGATTTAACAAAAGTAATCTGCTGGTCTACCAACCCTCAGCATGTGCAACATCCCCATTATAAATCCAATGAGGACATAGATATGCATTTTTCTCTGAGTAATTTCTCAATGTAAAAGGTATCAATTGTAATTTCTGCTTATTTTAAATACAGTAGGATTTTGCCTTGACAATACGTAGCTGATCTTGATCAAGCAAGGGACACAGAAGATGTACAGAAACCAATGATGTAATGGGGACTCCCTCCCCCTGGGAATAACTTTGCCTGATGGAATACAGATTTCTGTGAAGTGAAACAAAATATGAAAATTGTGGACTGTATTCAACAGTACCAAGGTGACTGATTTTGCATGGCAACTGTTCATTCATTGAATGAAAGCCTTTCCTGTTTATAAAATCTAATGCATTGCCACATGGGGCCTTGATTGGCACATGTATTCTGTTGATTTCTTCTGGCACTTGTGTGAAGATTAATAGTCTGTAGAACTGGAGTGGTTTTTCATGTTGTTTATATGACTTGATTAGGAAAGAATTGAATTGTGTGGTTCTCCTGAATAGAATATTAATTACTACATGGCCGCGGTGGCTAATGGTCTGTTAATAAAGTAAAGACTGTCTCATGCTACCTGAAAGCACTACGTCTCAAAGAATTTTGAGGTAAAATGGTCGACAGCCAACAGTTGGCTTATCATTTTAATACATGGGAAGGAGAACACTGATGATAGCAATGAAAGCAATTAACAAAATGATCAGAAAAATATTGAAGAAAGCTCATTCCTGGTCTTTGGACCCGTATGTGGGTGTGTGTTGATGCAGGGAAAAATGCCTTCTCTGGGTCTCTGTTGAGGAAGGTGGTGGAAATGAAGAAAAAGATTACCTTTGGCTACTGGGTATCATCTACAGCTATCAATTGTTTATTTTAAAATAACGAGTGTTTTATTAGACAACTGGCTTTGAGGACATAGTCTTTTTATGGAGTTTCAGACTCCTAGGCTGAAGATGTCCCTTATGTACATTATATCAGGTATTAACCTGAAGAGAAAAGAAAACTGCTCAAATTGAATAACAGATTTCCAAAAATAGCAGCAATTCTGTATAAACTAAAAAGAATAAAAAATAGGAAACTTATAACATACCTCATCCTAAGAAAATGCACTCCAAAGTAAAAGTGATTAATATGACATAAGATTAACCAGCATTTTCATGTAATTACAAAAACATTCACCAACACAAGGAGACCATATAACCCTTATAACCATGCTGACTCCTTTCAAGTACAAGTACAGCTTAATTTCTTCCTTTTATGTCTCTTTTTTTCTTTTCAAGGTGGATGGGGTTCTGTCAGAGTCCATGATTGATAGCTACAAACTGCAGTTCTCTAGTGAGAAGGTTCCCACTCCTGAGGTTGAATGACTGGCCATTTATTGATACCCAAGGATGCAGGTTGGAAGATGTGTGTGCCTTTGGGGCAAGGTCCTGCAGCCCTGTGGACGGGCCAATTCTATGCTGTTTTCGCTGACTGAGGTATTGTGGGAGAAATGGAGGATCACGAACGGTGGATCAGCTGTTGGAGGCCCCCTCCCCTCTCTCTCTCTCTCGATGGTGGGGGAGAGTCTGCTGCTGATCCTCGAGTCAGAGAACTTGGAATAAAAGTGACGTTGCAAACTGTAGCATTGTAATTAGCGGCTGCTTGGTTTTGGTCTCCTTTCTCGCTGTGGAAAGGGTGTCATGCCTCTGTCCCTTTATCGGGAGGGGGGATTGTGGCGTGTCGAATTGTGGGGTGAACAACTGGTCTTTGTTGTACAGCAGATCATGGTCTCTCTTTGGAGGCTTTGCTATTGCTTGCTCAGTGGGTGGCTGGTGTGATGCTTTCTGCTGGGGAAGGGGACGGTTGATGCTTTCGACTGGGGAGGGGGATGCTTTCTGCTGGGGGATGGGGATGGTTGATGCTTTCTGCTGGGGGATGGGGATGGTTAATGCTTTCCACTGTTTGTGTTGGGATGGGAATGGTTAATGCTTTTTGCTGGGGATGGGGATGGTTGATGCTTTCTGCTGGGGGATGGGGACGGTTGATGCTTTCTGCTGGGGGATGGGGACAGTTGATGCTTTCCACTGTTTGTGCTGGGATGGGGATGGTTGATGCTTTCTGCTGGGGGATGGGGACAGTTGATGCTTTCCACTGTTTGTGCTGGGGATGGGGATGGTTGATGCTTTCTGCTGGGGGATGGGGACAGTTGATGCTTTCCACTGTTTGTGCTGGGATGGGGACGGTTGATGCTTTCTGCTGGGAAGAGGGACGGTTGATGCTTTCTGCTGGGGGATGGGGACGGTTGATGCTTTCCACTGTTTGTGCTGGGATGGGGATGGTTGATGCTTTCTGCTGGGGGATGGGGACGGTTGATGCTTTCCGCTGTTTGTGCTGGGATGGGGATGGTTGATGCTTTCTGCTGGGGGATGGGGACGGTTGATGCTTTCCGCTGTTTGTGCTGGGATGGGGATGGTTGATGCTTTTTGCTGGGGATGGGGATGGTTGATGCTTTCCACTGTTTGTGCTGGGATGGGGATGGTTGATGCTTTCCACTGTTTGTGCTGGGATGGGGATGGTTGATGCTTTTTGCTGGGGATGGGGATGGTTGATGCTTTCCACTGTTTGTGCTGGGATGGGGATGGTTGATGCTTTTTGCTGGGGATGGGGATGGTTGATGCTTTCCACTGTTTGTGCTGGGATGGGGATGGTTGATGCTTTCCACTGTTTGTGCTGGGATGGGGATGGTTGATGCTTTCCACTGTTTGTGCTGGGAAGAGGAACAGTTGATGCTTTGTGCTGGGATGGGGATGGTTGATGCTTTCTGCTGGGGATGGGGATGGTTAATGCTTTCTGCTGTTTGTGTTGGGATGGGGATGGTTGATGCTTTTTGCTGGGGATGGGGATGGTTGATGCTTTCCACTGTTTGTGCTGGGATGGGGATGGTTGATGCTTTCTGCTGGGGATGGGGATGGTTGATGCTTTCTGCTGGGGGATGGGGATGGTTAATGCTTTCTGCTGGGGGATGGGGATGGTTAATGCTTTCCACTGTTTGTGTTGGGATGGGAATGGTTAATGCTTTTTGCTGGGGGATGGGGACAGTTGATGCTTTCCACTGTTTGTGCTGGGATGGGAATGGTTGATGCTTTCTGCTGGGGGATGGGGACGGTTGATGCTTTCTGCTGGGGGATGGGGACGGTTGATGCTTTCCGCTGTTTGTGCTGGGATGGGGATGGTTGATGCTTTCTGCTGGGAAGAGGAACAGTTGATGCTTTGTGCTGGGGAGGGGGACGGTTGATGCTTTCTGCTGGAGGATGGGGATGGTTGATGCTTTCTGCTGGGAAGAGGAACAGTTGATGCTTTGTGCTGGGGAGGGGGACGGTTGATGCTTTCTGCTGGGGAGGGGGACGGTTGATGCTTTCTGCTGGGGGATGGGGATGGTTGATGCTTTCTGCTGGGAAGAGGGACAGTTGATGGTTTCTGCTGGGGAGAGGGACAATAGACAATAGGTGCAGAAGTAGACCATTCAGCCCTTCGAGCCTGCACCGCCATTTTGAGATCATGGCTGATCATCTACTATCAATACCCGGTTCCCGCCTTGTCCCCATATCCCTTGATTCCCCTATCCAAAAGATACCTATCTAGCTCCTTCTTGAAAGCATCCAGAGAACTGGCCTCCACTACCTTCCGAGGCAGTGCATTCCAGACCCCCACACGGTTGATGCTTGCTGCTGGGAAGAGGGACGGTTGATGCTTTTTGCTGGGGATGGGGATGGTTGATGCTTTCCACTGTTTGTGCTGGGATGGGGATGGTTGATGCTTTCTGCTGGGGGATGGGGACGGTTGATGCTTTCCGCTGTTTGTGCTCGGATGGGGATGGTTGATGCTTTCTGCTGGAGGATGGGGACAGTTGATGCTTTCCACTGTTTGTGCTGGGATGGGGATGGTTGATGCTTTCTGCTGGGGGATGGGGACGGTTGATGCTTTCCGCTGTTTGTGCTCGGATGGGGATGGTTGATGCTTTCTGCTGGAGGATGGGGACAGTTGATGCTTTCCACTGTTTGTGCTGGGATGGGGATGGTTGATGCTTTCTGCTGGAGGATGGGGACAGTTGATGCTTTCCACTGTTTGTGCTGGGATGGGGATGGTTGATGCTTTCTGCTGGGGGATGGGGACGGTTGATGCTTTCGGCTGTTTATGCTGGGATGGGGATGGTTGATGCTTTCTGCTGGAGGATGGGGACAGTTGATGCTTTCCACTGTTTGTGCTGGGATGGGGATGGTTGATGCTTTCTGCTGGAGGATGGGGACAGTTGATGCTTTCCACTGTTTGTGCTGGGATGGGGATGGTTGATGCTTTCTGCTGGGGGATGGGGACGGTTGATGCTTTCGGCTGTTTATGCTGGGATGGGGATGGTTGATGCTTTCTGCTGGAGGATGGGGACGGTTGATGCTTTCTGCTGGGAAGAGGAACAGTTGATGCTTTGTGCTGGGGAGGGGGACGGTTGATGCTTTCTGCTGGGGGATGGGGATGGTTAATGCTTGCTGCTGGGAAGAGGGACGGTTGATGTTCGCTGTTTGTACTGGGATGGGGAGAGGGGAATTTGTGGCTCTAATGTTTTACTGTCATTCGTTCTTTGGGGTACTCTCCTGCTTCTGTGGATGTCTGCGAAGAACAAGAATTTCAGATTGTGTACTGTATACATTCTCTGATATTAAATGGAACCTTTGAACAATTGTGTTTCCTCCTATATTACTGATTTTGTCCATAATCCATTCAGCTTTATATCCTCAAATACCCACCCAACTCCATTTTAAAATGTATTGTAGAATTAATTTTCACTACTGTTTTAATTAGAAATTCCCAAATCCTAAGTGCAAAATATTTAAACTGCGGCGTTAGCGAATGAGTTAATGCATGACCTCTGGTTACTCACAACTCACCAGACAAAATGTTTTTTTTTATTTTACCATCTCCTCTTTTACGACCCTGTTCCAAAAACAGCACTCCTAATATTTTTTCAATCTTTTCATGACTTAAGTTTCTCACCCCTGGCAACTTTCTTATTTATGTTCTTTGCATAATTTGATGTGTGGTGTCCGAAATTGTTCACAGTGCTCTAATTAATGTCTAATCAGCTACTTATAAACTTCTACATGTGTGAATACATCAAGAATAAAACTAAGAGGATGCTTCATGCTGTAGACATTATGATCAGGCATTCTTTGAATATTATTGATCCTGTTTGGTCTAACAAATAGTAATGTTTAATTCATTTTCAGATAGTGCAGATGCATATAATGTGGATTCAGCTGTAGTAACAGCAGAAAATTGGAATGATAAGAGTACTAGTCCATATTCAATTAATAAACTTCAGTCCAGGCTGTTGATCAGCCCCATTTGACAGCATGATATTTAATCTCAGCGAACAAAGCTCACCAGCTCTTCAGCGTGTGATTTTTTCCCCTACAGCTTCATTTTTTTTTAAGTTTCCAACACAAAAGAGCGAGGTCAAAAGAGGAAAATGGGCTGGACATTTCAATTGCCAATAATAACAGTAGTCAAACAATCTCAAAAAGATTCCTCTGTCCACTATTTACAGCTTTACCAAAATATTTCGAAAGGGTTATCAGCCTATTTCCCTTCCTGCCGGATAATTGCCGTTTTTTGCAGGACAGGGACAAATATTTTTATTTCTATATTTAAAATATTTATAACCCTTCCAAGAGAAGTTATATTTGGATTGCAAGACAAAATTAAGCACAAAGTTTAACACCACCAGAAATCCAGCACTGTCTGCAAATTATATCTGGGATATAACTGGTCAGAAGAGATTTTTAGTTCTGACAACTTCGACAGAATAAGAAAACTGTCGTGGCGCCAAGTGTTCGATAAAACACAAAAAAAAGTCGGAAGGGACTACTGAAGAACGCACAATAGCAAAATAAATTCGATTTTAACATTGAAGGTTTCATGTGTTACTCTGTGATTCTGGATGGGCGCCAGTGTACAATTATCTCTTTCATCCTGAGGCAGAATTCCAAGACAAAGCGGATCAACTATTCCTAAATAAAATGTCAGAACTACATGCACAGCACATACGTTGCGAACGACCCTTCGAAAACTTCCCGCATCGGTCGGTCCTGATCCCCGTTAGAGACTGAGGTGCGCCGCTCTATGTCCTTCAGCAGTGCGGAAATACCAGCCACTGTGCCTGGGGACAGACTCACATTTGTTTCTTAAATCACCCTCAGCCCCTCTCCCCAACTTTACTCACTGTTTTTTCCTGAAGTGCAATCAGATCCGTACAGATTTCTCGATCTCTGATGCTCTGTTCGCTGGTCCAGTGCCTCGATGCCGGTTACTCTGAAATTTCTGTCCCTGCTTTTCCAAAGGTTCGAAAGCTTAACGCTGCTGTCCCTGGGCACGAACGCAGTGTGCAATCGTCCAAATCATGGGATAATGGGAACTTGGCGTATTAAGTGGGAGTGTCCAACTACAGGTGGTTCTGTGACGGTAGTCCGCGGGGATCCGGAGTTAGCGAACAGGGTGGGATCATAGCCGAGATTAAAATCAAGGCAATTTTGAAAGGGATAATATCAATATGAGTGGGATTCAGAGCGACACATGACACCCGTCCTCTGGCCAGTGAGAAAATAAACGGACAAATCCCATACATTTTCTAAGGACTGGAATGAAAAGTATAACTGCGGTAAACTATGTGTATACCTGTCTGGACACACCCCTCTGCCGACTGCTCCTGTAGCCTCCTCCCACAGACCCCTGTATAAAGGCGATTGGGGCACTGCTCCCCCCTCAGTCTCCGAGATGTACTGGGCTCCCTTTTTGCTGCTAATAAAAGCCTATCATTCACTTCCTGCCTCTGAGAGTTATTGATGGTGCATTAATAACTAAATCAGCATGATACTTGGATCAATACACAATCATTTCAATGTGCCGACTACTTTTTTTGAAGACTCCAATAATGATGCATTTATCATATCGGTTGCATATCGTGATGACAGGTAATGAAGTAAGGAACAAGAAGCTAATCAAAATAATATAATATTGGAGGTACTACGGTGAAGTCTGGCCCAATTTCAAATGGAGCATTGCCAGATCAGCATGGATGTTAGACATGGAGGATTTAAAAGATGTTTCGCATTTCATATCAGGGATAGATATGAAAACATAATCTATTTACATTACAATGCTAATATGGGAACGTTGCAATAAATGTTTGCGAAGGACTAGTTTTTTTTTGCATTAGACTTTGTGCACAACCACAGGGAGAGTTTGGGGCACCTTGCTTTAGAGATGGACAGGTGTATTTCCCCAGGACTCAGGATGCTAGGTTCAATCTCGGCCCCAGGATATCACTGTTGAAGTTTCACATAAGAATGTCCTTCACTCAACCACCTTCTGCTGACTTGTCAACGATATTCATTTTATTCTGCTCGTGGAACTCAGCAGCATCTGTGGGAAGGAAAGGAATTATCGGCGCTTTGGGTCAACAGCCTGCATCAGAACTGGAGGCGAGGATGCGACCTTTGTCCGGCATCGGGAGAACATGGTAGCGTTCATGGGAGTGGGATGAAGAGTTTCAACTCAGAATGATCACTGTTCCCTTCTTTGCACAGATGCTGCGCCATCCACAGATTGCTTTTTGGGCTGGGGTTCCATCCACTCCATCTTTCTTTCATTTGACCAAATAGGTCGCTGATGATAGTGCATAGCAATGATAGCATCCTGCTTATCAATTTCCAAATTTTGGAGGCATACAATGGCTTCTGTGTATGCCTGTGTGACTGATTGTCAAGTGCCCTGGAAATCCAGCTATTTCTCGGTTTGAGTTTCTACCTTTATAAATGAAGACCATATCTCCCTTGTCCAGCTGATATCTGGTTCAGTGTAATCTATATACAAGGATCTAATATAGATATATAGGATCGAATCCAGGTTCAATGTCTGTAGAGATATGATGACATCTCATTGGAAATATTGTACTTGTTCCAACATTCTTCATTATCTCTCCATTATGACTGAGACATATCACTGGCATTTCTCCCGTATTGATTTCCTTGATTTAAGTTGAGTTGCATTCCATTCTTCTTTGGATCAATGTGATCAGCTTGCAAAGATGCAATCAATGAGGCAGGTGATAGAAGCTTTGCTTCAAAAGCCAGAAGATGTCATATGGGGGGGGGGGGTGTTGGGAGCGGACCCAAATGCAAGACACAGACACTGATGTACTTGGAACTGGACTGGACTAGAGTTAAGGATGGGACAGGACACTGACTAGGAGCTGGTACAGGAACACAGACTTGGACTAGGACTTTGGCTAGGAAAGCAGGACCAGGACAAGGAACTGGGAACTAGGAGCCTGGGCTTGGACTCCATGCCAGAGACTGGACAAGGACCCAGAACCTGGGTCTTGACTCAGGATCAGACCCCAGAACTAGGTGAGGGCATGACGTGGCTAGAGGACTAGATGGGTCTTGGGTTCTTTGAGGCTTGGCTGTCAGACTAGACATGGAACTCCTGCACAGGGTGGGAACTTGGAGCCTTGGTCTTGAGAGAGGCAGCAACACGGAGCCTTGGCCTTGAGAGAGGCAGCAACACGGAGCCTTGGTCTTGAGAGAGGCAGGAATACAGGGACATGGAACACAGAGCCAGGACCCCTCCTAGGGAGCTGGACGTAGGGCTGGGCTTCATACACAGAACACAGAGAGACAGTTCCCAACACAAGGTAGTGGCAAATGGCCTGACCTGCCTAGCGAAGGTGTGGACACAGAGACAGTTCCCAACACAAGGTAGCGGCAAACAGCCAGACCTACCTAGCAAAGGCATGGACACAGAGACAGTTCCTTTTCTAGACACAGCAAGGCTCCAGTCTTGCAGTAGAACTTGACAGCAAGGACACCAGAAAGGCTTCAGGAGGAAGGTGAAGGGAACAGTCCAGCAAATGAAGCTGACCCCAGAAGTTATTTATGTAGCCAGCCCAAAATGAGAATCAGATGCCTCAGTTAGAGCACCCAACAGAACAAGGGAAAACTGGAAAACCTGGAATAAGGAACAATGGGCCGAACCGTGAACCAGATTGTGGACTTCACAGACCGGACCATGACAGAAGAACAAATTTTCCAGAGCCTGGAACCAGACAGAAAGACATACTTTATTGATCCCGAGGGAAATTGGGTTTTGTTACAGTTGTACCAACCAAAAATAGTGAAGAAATATAGCAATATAAACCCTAAATATTTAAATATTAATAAGTTAATCATGCCAAGTGGAAATAAATCCAGGATCAGCCTATTGGCTCAGGGTGTCTGACACTCCGAGGGAGGAGTTGTAAAGTTTGATGGCCACAGGTAGGAATGACGTCCTATGACGCTCAGTGTTACATCTCGGTGGAATGAGTCTCTGGCTGAATATACTCCTGTGCCTAACCAGTACATTATGGAGTGGATGGGAGTCATTGTCCAAGATGGCATGCAACTTGGACAGCATCCTCTTTTCAGACACCACCGTCAGAGAGTTCAGTTCCATCCCCACAACACCCTCAGCCTGCTGCCCCAGCAGACAACAGCAAACACGACAGCACTGGCTACCACAGCCTCGTAGAACATCCTCAGCATTGTCCAGCAGGTGTTAAAGGACCTCAGTCTCCTCAGGAAATAGAGATGGCTCTGACCCTTCTTGTAGACAGCTTCAGTGTTCTTTGACCAGTCCAGTTTATTGTCCATTCATATCCCCAGGTCAGTTGCTGTTCAGTTTAATAAATTGTTAAATTATTATCACATGCACCAAGTCATAGTGAACAACTTTGTTTTGCATTCTATCCATACACATAATTTCATCAGTTTGGCATGTCAAGATAGTATAAAGGAAAAGCAATAAGATAATGCAGAGAAAATGCAGTGCTGGAGGACAATAAGGTGCAAGGCCATGAACTCTGAGGTCAAGAGTCCATCTTATCATAAAATGGGAACATTCAATTGTCTAATAGCAGCAGATAGAAGCTGTCCTTGAGCCTGGTGGTACATGGTTTCATGGTTTTGTATCTTCTGCCTGACAGGAGTGGGAAGAAGACAGAGAGACCGGGATGGGTGAGGTCTTTGATTATACTGGCTGTTTTACTGAGACAGTGAAAATGATAGCTAGTGGTAATATATCTACCACCATGTTTAGAAGATTCAGAATCAGGTTTATTATCACCGGCATGTGACATGAAATTTGTTAACTTAGCAGCAGCACTTCAATGCAATACATAATCTAGCAGAGAGAGAAAATAATAATAATGTTAAAAAATAAAATAAAACATAATAAATAAACAAGTAAATCAATTACGTATATTGAATAGATTATTAAAAATGTGCAAAAACAGAAACACTGTATTTTTAAAAAAGTGAGGCAGTGTCCAAAGCTTCAAAGTCCATTCAGGAATAGAATAGCAGAGGGGAAGAAGCTGCACGTATTTCATCTTCATGTAGCAACAACTTATTCATACACGTTAAGTGTCTTCACAACACTTTACTTGTTGGAGTATGCCAAGGTCCATTGATAGGAGGACCTTTGTTCTTGTGAGCTGGGAATTTCTGCAGGTTTTTTTCTTGAAGCAAGGAATGAGTGGCAGCAACATTAATGCCAGGCAAGTGCAGGTAATGATAATCTTTGGCACTTACACAAGGTTCAATGGATAATCACTGCTGAGCCCTTCACCATTATTATCTAATTAGTCATCGCAAATTAGCAATTTAACTGGAGAACCAGAGAGGTATTCCTGCACAGCGTGTCAGAGGCTGGGCAAGCTGCATCAAGAAAGTTTTTTTGGGCAATAGAGGACTCAAGTGTTATGGGAAGCAAGCAGGAAAATGAAACTGGTGATTGGATCACCAATGAACTTAAGAAAGTCATCAGCCTCTTGATTTGAGATAGTGATCAGAATCAGAGTTAGAATCAGGTTTGATATCACTGGCATATGTTGTGAAATGTGTTGCCTTTGCATCAGCAGTACAATACAATATATAATAATTGCAAAAAAACTGCAATTAACAGTAAGTATATATAATATTTGTTTAAATCAATTAAGTAGTGCAAAAATTTAAAAAAATGTAGTGAGGTAGTGTTCATGGGTTCAATATCCAGTCAGAAATTTGATGGCTGAGGGGAAGAAGCTGTTCTTGAATTACTGAGTGTGTGTCTTCAGGCTCCTGCATCTCCTTTCTGATAGTAGCAATGAGAACAAGGCATGTCCTGGGTGATGGGGGTCCTCAATGATGGATACTGACTTTTTGAGGTATTGCTCTTTGAAGATGCCCTGCACACTGCAGAGGCTAGTGCCCAGAATGGAACTGACTAAATTTACAACTCTCTGCATCTTATTTCAATCCCCTGCAATAGACACCCCCCCTCCATACTAGATGATGATGGAACCAGTTAGAATGCTCTGCATAATACATCTGTAGAAATTTGCGAGTGTCTTTGGTGTCTTCAAATGGCTAAAGAAATATCGCCACTGTCATTCCTTCTTTGTAATTGCATCAATATGCTGGGCCCTGGATAGATCCTCAGAGATGTTAACACCCTGGAACTTGAAACTGCTGACTTTTTCTACTTCTGGTCCCTCCATGAGGTCTGGTGTGGGTTCTCTTGTGTTTTCTTTTCTAGCTTGTGGTTCCTTGAAGTCTTTCCAATAGCTAAAAGTAAGCAGTATGAAAGATTATTTTCCTTTGTGTGGATGAATGCAGCACTAGTATCAAAAAGTTAGGACCATCCATGACAAAACATCAAAGTTTAAAGTGCAAAATAAATTTATTATCAAAGTGTGGCGATCCATTTCCTGACACATCCGAACCGGCTCACAATTAGCCAGCATTCCGGCTAAGGGAGATAGCCTACGGGGGTTTGTGAGTACGTGTCTTTTGGAGCATCCGCGCCCACGGGGGGGTGGGTTGAGGGAGGTTTAAAAGCAAGGCTGTGTAGTTTGAATAAAGTTATCTTTGACTGCAGTTTACCAACTCCGTGTCGTTATTTTAGCACTGCGTGTAGCACACCGCTACAAAAGTACATATATGTCTCAATATGCTATCCTGAGATTGATTTTCTTGCCGATACTCACAGTAGAACAAAGAAATAGTAGAATCAATGAAAAACTACACACAAGCAACCAATGTGCAAAATAAGACAAACTATGCAAATGCAATAAAAAATGATAATTTTAGAATAATAGTTTTAGAATCAGAATACCACAGATTATATTAGTTATTACAAATAGGGCAATCCATAATAACTGTCTGGATCTAATAATACAAGATAAACAAGCAAGAACAATTTACTTAATAGATACAGCCATTCCATACACACATAACTTACAGAAATCAATTAAGTGAAAAACAACAAAAATATGCTGAACTAAATGAGGAAATTGAAAGACTTAAACATGGTATACATTGTCCTGATAGTAATATCTACAACTGGTGCCATCCCAAAGGCACTACACAACAGTATTAAACAATTAGGACTACACAGTAATATCTATGTAAATCTTCAGAAAGCCACAATACTAAACACCACAAGTTCCTAGCAATCGATCAATGAGCATGCTTGGCTATGCCCCTACCTCAGGTTCTACCAGCTTGAGCTGAGAAAAAAAATATTGAGAGCATGAATTATAGAGTCCTTGAAAGTGAGTTCATAGGTTATGTTCTGTGATTAGCTCAGTGTTGAGGTGAGTGAAGTTTCCACATGGGTTCAGGAGCATTGTTGAACTGCTGCTGCTAAGTTAACAAATTTTATGACACGTACGATGAATATAAACCCAATTCTGATTCTGAGTCTGATGGTTGAAAATTAATAACTGTTCCTGAACCCAGTGGTGTGGGACCTCAGGTTCCTGTACTGCCTTCCTGATGGCAGCAACTAGAAGAGAGCATAGCCTGGATGGTGGGGGTCCCTGATGATGGATGCTACTTTCTTGTAGTAGTGATCCTTGTAGAAGTCCTCAATAGTGGGAGAGCTATTCCTGTGGTGGGCTGGGCTTTATCCATCACTTTTTGTAGCCTTTTCCAGTCTCGGGCATTAGTGCTTCCATTGGTGATGCAAAGCTGTTCATTTGGTTGGTATCCCTTGCATCATCTAAATTTTCAGTCCCTGCAGCCCTGTGCACTATGGCTTCAGTTTGTACAAACTACAAAGCTCTCTCCAGTTATCTTCAGACAGCACATATCAACCTGTGGCCTCCATTTACTTGTTTTATTTATTTAGAGATACAGTTTAAAGTAGGCCCTTCCAGCCCTTTGAGCTGCCCTACCCAGCAATCACTGGCCACTCTGATTTAATCCGAACTTAATCAAGAGAGAATTTACAATGACCAATTAACTTACCCGGTATGTCTTTGGATTGTGGAAGGAAATCGGAGGACACTGAGAAAATCCACGTATTCTGTAGGGAAGACATACAGAGGCTCCTTACAGAGAACACTGGGACTGAACTCTGAACTCCGATGCTCTGAGCTGTAATAGCGTTGTGCTAACCACTATGCTACTGTGGCTCTCTACCACCAAACGAGATGGCTGCAAGCACGTGGGAGCAACACCAGATGCAGATTTCTCAGCATGGCACTCAGCACCCTGACGTAGAAATACCTTGCTGCCCTTTCTTCATAGTTCGCTGTATGTTGTAACAATCATCAACCAACAGCACTTTAGGAGTGTCATTATGAAGAGGAGAGTGTTGATCCAAGGTGGCAAATCACCATCAACTTCGAAAGAGCAATTGAAGATGGGAAATAAATTCTGTCTGTGCTAGTAACATCTATACTCATGAATAAATTAAAAGAATTTAAAACTACCCTTAAAGTTGGGGAATGTCAGCTTACAAGATCAGAAGAGAATAGGAGGAGGAGCAAGTCATTCAGTCCCTCAACCTGCCCCGTCATTCAATATGGCTGTGGATTATCTACCTCTTGCCTCACATCCTCTTGAATGTAATTTTCTATAGGCCTAATCTTTCAGAAATACATCAATTTATTTTTAAAATCCTCTATAGTAGAGAATTCCAGAGTTTCACATTCTTCCTTTACCCAGGGTTTAATATGGGAGGGGAGAAATTTCAAGGGAACCTGAAGGGCAACTTTTTCATCCAGAGGCTGGTCAGGATATGCAATGAACTACCAGAAATGATTGAAGCAGGTATGTTAACATAATTTAAAAGGCAGTCAGACACATACATGGATAGAAAAGTTTTGAGCTCCTCATCTGTTATCTGTGTGCTTATCCTTGTTTCAGGTTTTTGCACGAGTGGAAACATCTTGACATCTACTTTGGCATGCTCCCCAAGGATCTTAAATGTTTCAATAAATTCACCCCTTCTCCTGTAAACTCCAAAGAATAAAAGTCTAGTTTCATTAGCCAGTCAAGATGGAATAGAACTCTCATCCCAAGAATTAACCTACTGAATCACCTTCAGACAGCTTCCTGTATATCCTCTCTTAAATAAGGAGATCAAAACTATTCCCTGAAGTCCTAGAGTGGCCTCACTAGTTCCACATAAAATTGTAACACTTTCTAAACTCCAACCCACTCACAAATTGCCATTGTCTTCCTAATCATATGCTATACCTGCCTGTTCACCTTCTGTGATTTATGCATTTGTACCTTGCTGATCTGCAACTTTTTTCCATTTAGATAAAGTTTGCCTTCATTCAATTTGCTGAAGAGAAAAACCTCACATTTTCCCACATTAAACTTCACTTGTAAAGTTTGCACCCACTCACTAAACCTACATATCTATTTCATGTTGCAAAATCCAAATATCTGCACCATAACATGTCCTCCCACCTACTTCCATGTCATTGGCAAATTACCACCAGTGAACTTTATAAAAGAGACAAGAAAGGACTTTCTTACCAGATACATTAAAGTAAAGAGCATTTATGCTCAAGTAGCGATTACACTGAATTTGAAATAATAGTTTAAGAGAATGAAAGATGCTTAAAACGCTCATTCAATAAATCAATATAAAGTATCCAGACAGATTTTGAAATATCGTAAGTGAATAAGACTTTTTATTGCAATGTAATGTGTAAAACAAAACAAGTCTGAAAGGCACATATGACAGCCCAAATAGTCGTCCTGCACCAACACTTTTACTTTCATGTTCAAATACAGTTACAGCACCAGATAACTGATGATCTCACCAGCACCCTAGAGGCACTAACCATAACTTAAATGTGTTTCTTGCAAATGTTCCTCGTGTGGACTTTTATCTTTGACTCCTCCTATTGATAATCCCATGATATCATCAAAGCTGTTGGATTGGGATCAGTTGGTAGCAACTGTGTTTTAATTTTTGATTGGTTTGCAGAACGATAAGGTCAGTACATTCCACTCTGTAGTTGGTGAGGGTGAATCAGTATCCTGTCCATGCAAGGCTATAAAAACAGCCTTGATCCTTGTGAATTCTCAAGCAAAAAATAATCCTTTTCAGCATGATTTGACTGTCTGCCAGTGTCATGACACACATCTTGCTCATCTCAGCCTCCGATTCACAGAAAAACAAAATCTTTTTATTTTCAAATTGAATCTATTCCTTTCAAAAGTAGTCTCAGAATACCCTGTAAAAATATCCCCATATATTATGCTGCTGCTTTTATCTCCTGTCAATTAGAAACAAATATTGTAAGTAGCTTCAATAACTTACATATTGGCCTTCTTTGTTCTTCTTTCTGTGTCAGGTTTTCTGCTTTATCCTCTGTCCCACTTGTGTCTGTTTTTCTTTATCTTTGCCTGTTTGTTTTTGTCTCTTTGCTTCTCCCTCCATCTCTAGTATAGGCTGGATGTCAATGTCTGTTTCTCTTGTGTCTCAGTCTCTGGGACTGGAAATTCCTATGTATATTACTGTTGAAGAATATGCAATTTTATAAATTTTGCATTAGTATTTAATAACTTGAAATGCTAATAAAGCATGCTACATTAGACTGTGGTCCAAACTTACTCACAGTTCCTGTGTAAAGTTAATTTATGCCATTGTGTCCTATGAGTAACCAGAGTGCAATTGGACGGGCTCACAAGGTGAAGGTTTATCATCTCAGTTTCCTGCTGGTTGTTCAGCATGAGATCCTTGCCACCCAACTCTGACTTCACTGAATACAAAATGACTGGCTCATACTGCCAGCTGCCTGAAGATTCTGTACTCTTGATCAGTCAAGTACTAAACTGCCTCCAGAAATGATTTCTTAATAGTGGTTACCAAAATCCATTTTAAAGTACTTCAAGAGGCTGGTCATGGCATGTCTTAATTCCAGCCCCACCCAGACAATTTTGACCCATTTCAATTTACCTACTCATGAACAGGTTTATGGCAAGCACTTTCTCACTGGTCCTGCACTCATCTCTGTAGCATCAGGACAGTAAAGGAACCTGCGTTAGACTATTGCTTGTTGACTACAGCTCCACCCTCAATACTATAATTCAGTAGGTTCAAAAGGTATGTTTAATGTCAGAGAAATGTATACAATATACATCCTGAAATTCTTTTACCTCGCAAACATCCATGAAAACAGAGGAGTTCCCCAAAGAATGGATGGCAGTTAAATGTTAGAACCCCAAAGCCCCCCAACTCCCCCCTCCCATGCACAAGCAGCAGCAAAGCAATGACCCTCTCCCCCACCATCAAAAAAGCATCAGCATCACCCACTGAGCACACTCAAGCGTGCAACAAAGCATCAGCAAAGACACAGACTTGCAGTACCCCAACGACTACTCATTCACCTGGTATTCGACATACCACAGTGTCTCTCTCTCCCTCTCTCCCTCCATAATCAGGGAAAGCAAGGTATCCCCATTTCACAATGAGAGGGGAGACATAACAAAACAACTTGCTGATTTATGGTGTTAGAAGTCAGTTGTGTCACTTTTTCTGAGCTCTGTGCCCAAAGAACTCGGGTCTCTGGGCACACAGCCAGGAATCAGCTCACTGCTTTCGATCTTCCATGTACTCCCACAGTACACCAGGCAGTAGCAGCAGCCTGGAATCCGCCCGCCTCCAGAGCCATGAAAATCTGAGACCCTGAAACCGTGTTGTGGGAAAATTGAAAAACGGCCGGTTGTGAGGCCCTGAGAGCGGTCCCATTTCTGCAAAGAATTTAAGTCAGCGTGTAACTCCTGACCGAAGTCAGGGTCTTCAAAAGAACCTTGAAAGGGGAAAAAAAAGAGATATCGAAGATAAAAATAGAGCTGTTTCCGAAGATGCAGGCAAAAGAGTCGCCGTTAGGTGCCATCATCCTCCTAAGCACCCACGATTCCAAGCATCTCCAAACTCTTAGACTCCATTACTGACAGAGCATCGTGAGCAGTTTTGGGCCCCTTATTAAGAAAGGATGTGCTAGCCCTGGAGAGGGTCCAGAGGAGATTCATGAGAATATCCCAGGAATGAAAGGGTTAATACAAGAGGAGTTTTTTTATCGCTCTGGACCTGTACTCACTTGAGTTTAGAAGAATAAGGGAAAACCTCATTGAAACTTATTGAATATTGGAACATTTAGATAGACTGGACATGCATTGGAGAATCTAGGTCCAGTGGGCATAGACTCAGAATAGAAGGATGTCCTTTTAGAGCAGATATGAGGAGGTATTTGGTGAATTTGTGGAATTCTTTGCCACAGATGGATGTGAAGGCCAAGTCACTGGGTATATTTAAAGTGGAAGTTGATAAGTTCTTTACTAGTCAGGACATCAAAGGTAACATGGTAAAGGGAGGAGAATGGGGTTGAGAGGGATAATTAATCAACCATAATGAGGTTTATTTATTTAAAGATACAGCATGGAGTACGCCCTTCTGACCCTCCAAGCGGTGATATCAGCAACCTACCATTTAATCTCAGCTTAATCATGGGACAATTTACAATGACCTATTAACCTTCTAACTGCTACATTTTTGGACTGTGGGAGAAAACAGTAGCATATGGAGGAAGCCCACATGTGCACGGGGAAGGCAGAGCAATCCTGATGGGCTGAATGGCCTAATTCTGCTCCTATGTCTTAAGCACTTATCATCGTAACACCACCCTTTGCAAAGGGACTCTTGACTTGCTGACCAACAGACACAAAGTGTAAGATAGACAGCAACACCCCCACTACAATTATCCTCAACACTTTTGACTCACAAGGCAGTGTCTACAGGCCTCTACACTACTCCCTGTACACACACCACTGCAAGGCCAGATTCTGTTCTACTCATTTACAAGTTTACAGAATGCTGTGGTAAAGAAGGTTGAGAATGAACCTGTCCAGGTTCAACCAACTGATGCCATGGCCAAGAAAGCTTACTAGTGCCTCTGCTTCCTCAGGAGGCTGAAGGAATTGGGCAGGTCCCCTAACTTTTATAAACACACCATAGAAAGGAACATATCCTGATGCACCATGGCTGGCTCTACATGTGGCCGCAAGAAACTGCAGAGAGTTGTGGACACAGCTCAGCACGTCATGGAAACCAGTCTCCCCATCAAAGACTCTGTCTGCACTTCCCCCTGCTCAGTAAAGCAGCCAGCATAATCAACAACTCCCCACCCCAGACATTCTCTCTTCTCCCCTCTCCCATTAGGAAGTAGATTAAAAAAGCCTGAAATCACATACCACAAGGTTCAAGAACAGCTTTTCTCCGTGCTATTATAAGACTAGTCATCCTTCATACAATAAGATGGACTCTTTTAAGTGATACAGAACAGTAACATGCCCTCCTGGCCCAACAAGATTGGGCCACTCAATTACACTCATGTGACCCATTATCCACCTGAATCCCCAGGTCTTTGGAATGTGGGAAGAAACCAGAGCTCCCAAAGGAAACCCACGTGGTCACAGGGAGAATGTACAAACTTGGCAGGAATTGAACCCAGTTCACTGGCTCAGTAAAGTGATGTGCTAACTGCTTCACTACTGTGCTGTTTTCACCTCACTCCAGAGCAGCTGGACTTTTGACATTATGACCACTGATTCTGGATAACTCCAATCTGGGAAATAAGGATACCTATCAAGGTACACAATAAGTGAATTTATACAAGATTTAGGTGGTGTTAAATGAAGGAAGGTGTAGGAGATGTTGATAATAACCAACAATACCCAATGGTTCAGGAAGTGATAGACAGTCAGTTTAAACTATAGCACAAGCTAAATTTAAAAGAATGGCATACTTAGGGACAACATGTTCAGTCACATGAGGAGCAGAATCTTTGGAAAATAGGGTTGCATCATACATCATGCAGAGGGAAATACAGTAACTTGTTTTCTCTGCTCATGGAAAGCATACAGAGCTAATCACTATGGAAACAGGCCCTTTAGCCCAATCTGTCCAGTACTAACTAAACTGCCGAACTGGGCTAGTCATGTTTGCCTGGGTATGGTCCATATCTGTCTAAACCTTTCTTATCCTGTACCTGTGCAAATGTCTTTTAAATGTTATATTTGTAACAATTGCTATCAAGCCATCTGGCAGCTCATTCCAGTTACAGTATGCACTATCCCCTGCGTGAAAAGATTGCTTCTCCGGTTCCTTTTAAATCTTTCTCCTTTGACTTTAAAGCTATGCCCTCTAGTTTTGAACTCCCCTTCCCTGGAAAAGAGAGGTGCTTCACATCTATGCCACTCATGATTGTATAAACCTCGATTAGATCACACCTCAACCTCCTGGTCTCCAAAGCAAAAGAGTCTGAGCCTTTACAGTCTCCCCTTATAACTCAAACCTTCCAGTCCTGCTCATAAATCTTTTTTGTACTCTTTCAAGGTTAATTATGGGCTTCCTGAAGAAGGGCAACCAGAACTGTACACAGCCTATAAATGTGACCTTACCAACATCATGTATAACTGTAATATGATGACCCATCTCTTGTACTTAATATAAGACTATAAGAACATAAGATATAGAAGCAGAATTAGGCCATTTGGCCCATCCAGTCTGCTCCACCATTTCTGCCCACTCAGCCCCAATCTCCTGCCTTCTCCCCATATCCCTTCATGTCCTGACCAATCAAGAATCTATCAACCTCTACCCTTAATATACCCAGTGGCTTGGCCTCCACAATCACTTGTGGCAACAAAATCCACAAATTCACCACTCTCTGGCCAAAGAAATTCCTTCTCATCTCCACTCTAAATGGACGTCTCTCTATTCAGAGGCTGCACCCTCTGGTATTCGACTTCCCTATCAGAGGAAACATCCTCTCAACATTCACTCTATCGAGGCCTTTCAACATTCGATAGGTTTCAATGACAGCCCCCCCATCATTCTTCTGAATTTCAATGCATACAGACTGAGAGCTATCAAGAGCTCTTCATATGATAAGCCTTTCCACTTGGATCATTTTTGTGAACTTCTTTTGAGCTCTCTCACTGAAAGCTCATCTTTTCTTAGACATAGTGCCAAAACTGCTCACAGTACTTCAGTGAGACTATTCCTCCATTGATCAAGATCCCATTGTAAACAGACATCTTTATTCACTGTCCACTACACCACCAATTTTAGTGATATCCTGATGTATTCAACATGACTGAGGAAGGCAATTGTCTTCTTTATCACCCTGCCTCCTGTTGCCACATTCAAAGATCTATGTACCTGTGCCCCTTGGTCCCTCTGTTTTCTATACTCCCCAAAGATCTACGTTTGGAATTGGAATCGGTCTATTATTTTCACATATACTGAGAGACAATCAAAGGTTTGGTGCAAGTCTTTCCCTGTTTTCCTTATCAAATTGCAACACCTCACATTTATCTGAATTAAACTCTATCTGCCATACCTCGGCCCACTGACCTAGTAAATTGTAAACTTAGATAAATTTCTACACTGTCCACTATATTACTAAATTTAGTAATACCCATAAATTTACTAACCACACTATTCTATGTTCTAATTTTAAATATTAATATAAATGGTGAAAAATAGTGACCAAGAACCAATCCCTGAGGCACACCACCAGTAATAGGCCTCCAGTCTGAGAAAAAATTAGCATGCTTTGCATTGAACCTTCTGGACCAGCCTATCATTTAAAACCTTGTCAAGGTCCTTGCTAAAATCCACATAGCCAACACCATACTATGTTGCCCTCATCTATCTCCTGGGTCACATCTTCACAAACTCAATCAATTTCATGAGACATGAGTTCCCATGCACAAAGGGAACTCTTAACTTTCCAAGTGCATGTAGATTCCATGTCTTAGAATTCCCTCCAAATACCTGCCACTGGTGTTAGGCGTATTGCTTTGTATTTCCAGGCTTTTCCTTGCAGCCTTTCTCAAATAAAGTTACAGCATTAGCTAACCTTCCAGTCTCTGGCACCTCACTTCTGGCTATTGATGATACAAATATATCTGCTAGGGGGCCTGCAGTTTCTTCACTAGCTTTAAACGTGTTGTAGGATACACTTGATCAGGTTCTTGGGAATTATTTATCTTTATGTGTTTAAGACATCCAGTACCTCCTCTTCTGTAACATGGGTTTCTTCAAGACATTAACTTCCCTTTATATGAGAGACTATATAAGCCAGATGATGGGCCAATGTGCATTTCAACTTGGTTTTGAGTGCTGCTGCTGACACCTCATGTGGGTTGTTTCAAACCTGTTAATCATGAATAATCATGTCTATCAGGCAGCTCATTCAGCTTTTTAAAATTTATTCATGTGGTGTGGCTATTGGTTGCAAAGTCATATTTAGTACCTACCCATAATTGTTTTTGAAAATATGACACTGTATTTTTGAAAGGTTATGATCATTGTACTAAAGAGTAACCAAGAATAGTGACACAGTCAAAATGTTTTGACCCGGAGAGGAAAGGAAGGATTGGCATAGAAAATGCTTTGGTGTACTGCTGCAGTATCTATTCTGTCAATGTTACTGTATTGTGGAAGAGAATTAATGTGCAGAATGGTGGACAGATTTAATCAACTACTAAGTTTTGCTTGGCATGAAGCTTCTTAACAGTGGTCAGAACTCAACTCATCCAGGGAAATAGAATGGACTCCATTATGCTCCTAAGCTGGTACTTGCAGGTCGTGCAAAGGCTTTGGGAAGCCAGAAAGTGAAGCAAAGGGCATTGGATGCCTAGTAGCAGTTTCTTTTTTAAATCACAATACTTATTTAGCTGGTCTTTTAAGATTCAGATCAAGATGTGATGGTGGGGATTTGGTGATTGTCAAGCCATTGACTATTTAAGGGAGGTAACTAGATCTCCTCCTAGAAATGGTCATTTCCTGGCAAAGTGTGCCAAAGAAAATATCATCCACATTGAATTAGTTCAGGTCTTGCTGCATACAAACACAAACTGCTTCATTATCTGAGAAGTTGTGAATGGAATCAAACACTGTGTAACATTATTGAACATCCCCACGTCTGACCTGTTGCCAGCAGAAACACACAGAGAGACCAGATGCCTGGATTTATTTAAACAGGAACTTCATGGTAATCTCTCTGCTCGACTCAGAAAATTGAATTGCAGGAAATCACTTGGAAGTCATTTTAAGTTAAGCAAATTGAATTACTGATCTAGGAATTATTGGACAGTCACTGCTTTTGTTTTATTATATAAAGTTAATTTGAACTGATTGAACCAAATTGGCCAATCACAACATTTTCTCTGAGTAACACACGCAAAATGCTGGACGAACTCAGCAGGCCGGGCAGCATCTATGGGAAAGAGTAAACAGTCGATGTTTCAGGATGAGGCCCTTCTTCAGAATACATCATTGTGTGTGTTGCTATGGATTTCTAGCATCTGCAGATTATTGTGTGTTTGTGTTTTTCTCTGCGTATTTAATTGCTGTGAATGAGAGCTTAGTGATTTATACCGAGCTTTGATTAACCATATTTTCCTAATCATTGAAGTGCACGTGGTGACATGTGTAGCAGATGCTAAAGTTACAAATATTCAACTCAGAACCCAGTTGGACACTCTTTGGTTTATGCCTTTGATTTACAGTATTGCAATGAATACCAGACAAAATAAGTGTAGATCATATGCATATGATAATCAGAGTGCTTATAAAATAATCAGATTTGAGGAAATGTCTAAGGCAAGAGCGAAATTTGTAAGAGTTTGCTTTGTACTTCCAAACGTCTCCTTTATTTGACAAGTGCACATTTTCTAAATATGCCCATCACCTGTGCCAGTGTTTGGCAATAATGTGTTCCATTGATTGAAGTGATTTAATTTAGCAGTCTGGGGCAGGGGCAGATGTTACATTGATAACAGCCCTGCTGGACTGTGAGAACAAAATTTACATCGTCTGATACTTCAAGCATAAGAGGAAAGTTGTAAGACTGCATTTGAAGGCTATTCAAATTTAAAAAAAACAACTGGATCATACCTGAATTCCATCTTCCTCTATTTGTAATTTATTTACTGACTGGTTTAATTTCTCCCCAAATAAAACAGTATTTGTGTAATAAGTTGATTCAGTTATTCAATATTTGTTAATATGAACCAGTTATTTTAAAATTATGCTTTCAATCAGCTTTTATTATCAATAATCATCTTGTTTATTTTATTGTTGACTTAACACATGACACTTTCTTTATTTTTAACATAGCCAGCATGACTATCCCACTTCATTGGTTTTAAACATAATGATCAGCGATCTATTTTATAATGGAATATCTCATTTGCAGCTCTGACACACTAATTTTTAAAAAAATCTTGATTCTGCTTGAACACATTTGCTAACTTTCCAGATTTGAGACGTTCTGTGAACAGTGTATGAATCCAAGATGAATAAGCTGCTGATCTGCGCATGTACACGATGGGAGACACTGCTGCTGTGTGATTTCTCACAACTTGCTTTCTCCAGTTTCAGCAAGCTGATTGTGCTCAGATTAAGTGGCAATGCTTCACAACTTTGACCTTATGTTTCAGCTCATTAGAAGAATATTGAAGCTTGTAGTATTGTTGCCCAGGATGACGTCTAAGACCTGGTTTTCTCGAATGGCTTTATACTATGTCACATCCAGAAAACAAGTGAAAAGGAAAAGAGAATGAGTTTTTTACAATTTGGCTGGGTATGAATGCCTGTTTTTACAAACAAGCTTAGTTTCCTGCTGGTTTTTGTTCAGTCTGTGGCTCTTTTTTTCAGAAAGAACAGAATTAGAATCAGGTTCAATTTTTCTGGGAGATGTTGTGAAATTTGTGAAATACATAATAATAAAAACTATAAATTACAATAAGAAGGGTATATAAGAAAATTAAATAAGTAGTGGAAAAAGAGAGGGAATAAAAACTGAGGTAGTGTTCATGGCTCATTGTCCATTCAGAAATTTGACGGCAGAGAGGAAGAAGCTGTTCCTGAAACATTGAGTTTGTGTCTTCAAGCTCCTGTACCTCCTCCCTGATGTAGCAATGAGAGGATGGCATGTCCTGGATGATGAGGGTCCAGATGGATACCACCTTTTTAAGGTTTCACCTTTTGAAGGTGTCTTGGATACAGGGGAGGCTAGTGCTCATAATAGAGGTGGCTGGGTTTAAAACTATCTGCAGCTTTTCCCGATTCTGTGCAATGGCCCCTCCATACCAGACAGTAATGTAACCGGTATGTTCTCCATAGTACATCTGTAGAAATGTGCAAGTGTCTTTGGTGATATATTGATTCTCTTCAAACTCATTATGAGTAGAGCCACTGTCAAGCCTTCTTTGTAACTGCATCAATATGTTGGCCCCAGGATAGATCCTCAAAGATATTTACACTTAGAAACTTGGAACTGCTCACCTTTTACATTTCTGATCCCTCAATGAGGACTAGCATACGTTCCTTCGACTTCCACTTCCTTAAGTCCACATCAATTCTTTGTTCTAACTGCAACACCGTTCAACTAGCTGATATATCTCACTCCTGTTCACCTCCTTGTCATCATCTGAAATCTGCCAACAATAACTGTATTGTTGGCAAATTAATAAATGGCATTTGTACTATGGCTAGCTACACAATTATGGGTGTAGAGAGAGGAGAGCAGTGGGCTGAGCACACATCCTTGAGGTGTGCCAGTGTTAATTGTCAGTGAGGTGGAGATGTTACTTCCAAACTGCACAGACTGTGGTCTCCCAGTGAGGAAGTCAATGATCCTGTTGCAGAGGGAGGCACAGAGGTCCAGGTTTTGGAGCTTGTTGATTAGTATTGACGGCATAAATGTGCTGAACACTGAGCAATAGACAATAAACAGCAACCTGACATAGGTACTATTTTTGTCTGGATGATCCATGGCCAAATGGAGAGCCAGTGAGACTGCATCCACTGCTGATCTGTTGTGGCGTTAGGCAAATTGCAGTGGGTCCAGTCCTTGCTTAGGCGGGAGTTGATTCCAGCCATGACCAACTTCTCAAAGCACTTCATCACAGTAGATGTGAGTGCAACAGGGTGAGAGTCATTGAGGCAGTTCATCCTTCTCTTCTTGTGCTCTGGTATGATTATCACTCTTTAGAAGGAGGTACGAACCTTTGACTGCAGCAGTGAAAGATTGAAGCTATTATTGAACACTTCCACCAGTTGGTTGCCACAGGTTTTCAGAGCCATAGCAAGCTCTCCATCAGGGCCTGATGCCTTACAAGCATTTACCTTCTTGAAAGATATTCTGATTTGAGCCTCCGAGACAGAGATCCCAGGGTCACCAGACATTGCAGGGATTTGCACAGCTCTTGTTTTATTCTCCCTTTCAAAGCATGCATGAAAGGCGCTGAGCTCATCTGGGAGTGAAGCATCACAGTCACTCATGATGTTAGCTTTCACTTTATAGGAAGTAATGGCTTGCAAATCCTGCTAGAGCTGATGTGCATCCAATTCTGTCTCTAACTTCAATAGGAATTGTTTTTTTGCCGCCCTTAAAATAGCCTTCTTGTATAGTTCTGGATCACCAGAGTACCACAGATCTAGCCTACAGCAGAACACAAATCTCCTGGTTCATCCATGGCTTTTAGTTTGGGTATGTGTTGTATGTTCTAAAAGACAAACACTCATTCACACAGGTCTTAATAAAGTCGCTGACAATTGTGGCATATTCATTCAAACTGGAAGATGAATCCCTGAATATTGTCCAGTCCACCAACTCAAAGCAGTCCTGCAAGAGCTCCTCAGCCTCCCTTGATCAAATCTTCTTTGTCCTCACCACTGTTGCTGCAGTCTTTAGTCTCTGCCTATACACTGGGAGTAGTACAGCCAGGTGATTGGGCTTTGCAAAGAGTAGGCATTGGATGGTACCGTAAGCGTTCTTGACGGTGACATAACAATGGTTAAGCATGTTGGCTCCTCTGGGTCCACAGGTGATATGCTTGTGGTAGCTGTTCAGAGACTTCTTCAAGTTAGCCTGGTTGAAATCCCAAGCAATGAAAGGATGTGCTGTCTGCTGATTAAAGTTTTCAGCTCCACCAGTGCCTGCCTGACATCGGACAGAGGTGAAATGTGTATCACTATCAGGATGCTGGTGGAAAACTCCCTCCCCAGATAAAACAGACAACATTTGACTTTTAGATGTTCCAGATCTGGTGAGCAGACTGAGACAGACCCATCATGTTGTGCACCACCATGAGTTAATCATAAAGCATATTTCACCTCTTCTGCTTTTAAAAGACTGAGTTGTCCTGTCCTTGTGGAGAATGATGAAGCCATTGAGCTACAGTACTGCATCCGAAATGGCAGGGGATAAACATGTTTTTGTGAAGCAAAGTACATGGCAATCCCTGATGTCCCTCAGGTACGGCAATCTTTCTTCGAAATCTTCAGTTTTATTTTCCAGAGTCTGTACATTCACCAGCATGATTGTTGGGAGTCCTCAGTGTTTCTGCTACCGGTTCTTGAAGGGGAACTACACTTGTGACCCAAATCTGCCATCCAGGGTCCATCAATTTTGGAGATCGTTTGATTTTTTAGAAGTCTTAAAATGATGTTGCTTACTGAAGTACCCATAGCTGTGTCTGTAGATTTCAGCCGTAATGGTTCTATATTAGAATATTTGATAATTCCCATTCGAACTGCATGCAGTCACTACCTAATGGCGCTATTTTACCAATGATCAATAAAATAAAGCTTCCTTAACTGCCTTGCAAATATCAGTTTGTCCATTTACATTGTATGTGGAAAAATGTCTAACCATCAACAATAAAATAGCACAAATTTTCACCTTTAGCAGTGAAGTGCTCAGCCACAGTTTTCTGCATTTATGTACCTTTTGATAAACTTTGTATGTCAGGTATGTATAGATGTGTAAGAAATGCCTTGTTGATGGGAGTATTGAGGCCTGAGATCCACAACCTAAGACAATGCTGATTGCAAGCACTTTGAAAGCTAGGGATCAGAAGAATGGCCAAGCAGACAACTTATTTACTCCTTGGAATTTAATCAAATTCAGATAAGATTTAGACCAATCTAGATAACCAAAAGATCAAAACTGAGATCAAAAGCATATGAAGTGTAGCTGATTTAGATGGGAAGGGACTGAACCAAGGGGGATAGATTGTAAGGGTAGTTATAATTTTTTAAATGTCTGCTCATATTACAGTCTTACATTTTCTTAGGACATTGAAGGAGACCACTTAGCTCATCAAATTCATGCCAGCTCGTAGATCATTCCTATCGGTGCTGTTCTTCTATTTCTTTTAATTTTCCTGATTTTCTTTTCTTTTTCTCCAAATAACAGAAAAATGTAGGGATTTTTATGGGATTACCAATAAATTATAGATGATGCAACCGAAGTTGTTTCTGCCAAGTCTTTTCTTCCAAAGCCTAGAAAAACAACAAAGCATGAACCCAGTCAGAAATAATACATCACAGTTTTCTCAAGAACTTTGCATTATCACAGAAGTCAGTCTTCGGGCAATTCAGTTCAGTTCAAGTAATATCAAGAAATCTCTGAGGCTCCTGAATATAGTAAAGTTATGATAGTCAATGGCGTGCTGACTGTAATTCTGATGTTAATGTTCTGAAGCCAGTGTCAGATGAACCCAAGCTATTACAACATAGACACCCGCTAATGTGGAAAATTTTCTGAGGGGGTCCAGAATTAAAGGACAAATCCAAAACAGCAATTCTTCAGCACATTGGTGGATGATGTTGCTATAGGTTTCATCAAATGCTGCTTAATAATAACAACCAGTTCAATGATGCTCAGCCTGGATTCTGCTAGAATTACTTGACCTCTGTCCTTATTACAGTCTTAATTCAATCATGGAATAAAGAACAGGAACAAAAGGCAAGGTAAGTTTGATATACATTGAATCTTGGCCCAAATTGTTGATGGTTTATTCCTCTCCATTGATGCTATCTGACCTGCTGAGTTCCTTCAGCATTTTATGTGTGTTACTCTAGGTAATTTTGACAGTCCTTCACAGTCAAGCAATATTGGATTGACTCGTGATACTAGGTTATTATTAATGGATTTCAAGGTAAAAACACTCCACTGACTAGCACAAAGAAAGTTAACTTTGCTTGTTGGAGGCTAATTGTCCCATCCTGAGGGCATTAACACAAGAATTCCTCAGGGCAATGTCAGGAACTAACCATCATTGACCTTCCAAGCCATCATGTCTGAAGATGTGGGTTTTTGCTAATGACTGGAAAATTCTTTTATCAATCTTAAAATGACAAAGCAGCTTATCTCTACCTGAATCAGGGCTTTTATATATTTGTGCATTCATTGACAAATGGTGAGTAATATTCATGCCCAATAACTATCCATCTCCAGCAACAGAGGTCTGCTTAACCATTTTCCCTTGACATTTAACATCGTTACCACCACAAGTCCTCCACCATCAAGACAATGCAGTTTATAACCCTGACTAGCCATTAAATCATGTGATCAGAGCCTGTGGGTTCTGTGGTGAGTGACTCACTATTCTTCAGTATCAAAATCCTGGATCTGCTTACTCAAGGGTTGAGGGTTCTGTTACTGAGGGACTGCATTGATCCAAGAAGATGACTCACCATCACTTTCTCAAAGGCTGCTTTTGATATGCGTTAAATGTTTCTTCCAAACAACTTTAGATCAAATCACATCTTTTTAATGTGGAAATAACTTGTATCACAAATCTCCTCTTTAAATTATAGTTTGAAATGCCATATTCAAATAATTCAGTGAACACTTGCAACTGAACAGTATCAAGTACTTTGTCTGCCAGATTAAATCAATAAAGCCATTGGAAATTCAGATCTGCTCCAGCTAATTTATCAGGTTCAATGGCATCTGTAGCTCCAGTAAATTGGCTAATCATTTTTTTAAAGAAATTGGTTCAGACACCCAGGATGTAACAAAAGTGCCCCCTTCTGTTTTGGACTGGATTGTCATATCTTAAAGACATACACTTCTGTATCTCTCGGACGATAATACTGATAAAAAAAATACTTGTTATAAATTATTAAACATGTTGTTCATTTCCAGACAGTTAAGCTTAGTTTGAATTTGCTTATTTCCATCAATGGCATTTGTCACTGCATGATGTGACAAACAATGGATTCAGAAAATCATTACTCCACTTCCATGGACAACTTGCTTGGCTTTATACAGTTACTGTTTGCATTTTAACCTCTCTGTGTCTGCCAGCTTTGAGATCTTTCTGCCTTAGTGCTCCCACTGCAGAAGGTGGACTGCCAAAATTTATTCATAATTTTCTGTTCTCACTCAGAGATCAAAGATCACCAACACTGGTGTCATCTATCAATATGAAACAAAATAAAAACTACATATTCTGAGGAAATCATACTGAAGATAATTACTTAATGTTTTAACTATCTAATATCTTGGATCATTTAAATCAGAGAAATGTACAAAAGTGAACTCAATTTGGATTTCGTATAGGATACCACAGAATCATTTTCATTGATTTCCCCAACAGAAAATTTCAGATTTTTGCATATTGGCTTCTAAAGGATTATATATTCACTGAGACAGAGGATGCAGTCCTCAAAATGGATCTGAGTAGCTACCAATGCTACTGATCACTCAATAAATTGTTCCTCAGATAGCACTATCAAGGGCCCTGACCTTAACAGTGTCCTGTCTAGTTATATTTGACCTAATTCACACTTGGCCAGGTTAACCTCCATCTGCCATTTCTCTGCCCATACTTACAGCTGCTTTATATCCCACTCTATTCTTTGCCAGTCTTCCACACTATCCAAAGCACCACCAATCTATGTATCATCTGCAAGATTACTAACCCGCCATCTACATTTTCATCGAGGTCATTTATATACAACACAAACCGTAGAGGTCCCAGTGCAGATCCCTACAGAACATCACAAATCACAGAGCTCCCTTCGACCATTATCCTCTGTCTTCTGTGGGAAAGCCAGTTCTGAATCCAGATGGCCAATTCACCATGGATCCCATGCATCTTAATCTTTTAGATGAGCCTCCTATGAGGAACCTTGAGAAACGTCTTACTGAAATCCATGCAGACAACATCCACAGCTCTGCCTTCATTACTCACCCTTGTCACCTTGACAAAAAACTCAATCAAGTTTCTAAGACATAACTCACGGTGCACAAAGTTGTGCTGACTTTCCCTAATTAGGCCACTCTTTGCAAATGCTTGTAAATTCTATCCCTAAGAATTCTCGCCAGTAACTTCCCTACCAATGATGTGAGACTCATTGGTCTATGGTTTCCAGGATTATCCCTGGTTCATTCCTTAAATAATGGAACAACACTAACTACTAGCCAGCCCTCCAGGACCTTGCCTGTGGCTAGAGAGGACACCAAGATATTGGTCAAGGCTGCAGCAATCTTCGTTCTTGCCTCTCTCAATAACCTGGGTTATATCCCATCAGCCCCTGTGATCTTACCAATCTTAATGCTCTTTAAGAAACTCAACACTACCTCCTCCCTTACCTCGAAGTGCCTTTGAATATCAATACACTTGGCACTGATCTCCCTGTCGTCCATGTGTTCCTCCTTAGTGAACACTGATGTAAAGTACTCATTAAGGCCAACACCCATATTCTCTGCGTCTAAGGAAATGTTCTCCCCTTTATCTCTGAGTTGTCCTACCCTCTCCTCTTGCTCTTGATGTATGCATAGAATGCCTTGGGATTCTCTTTAATTCTACTTGTCAAGACATTTCAGGGCCCCTCCTGGCTTTCCTAATTCCTTTCTTGAATTCTTTTCTGGCTGGGTTATAATCCTCAATGGCTCTGTTTGATCTTAGATTACTAAACTTTTCATACTTTTCCTTTTTTTTCTAGATTAAATTCATTACCTCTCTCAATATCCAAGGTTCTCTTACCCTGCCATCCTTGTCCTTTACACTGACTGGAATATACTTGTCTTGTACTCTGTGCAGTTAGTTTTTAAAAACTTTCCATATGTCAGATGTGAGCTTGCTCCAACACAGCTGTTCCCATTTAACTCTTGTTAGTTCCTGCCCAATTTGCTCAGTTCCAATTTAATACTCTCCCACAAGGTCCATATCCTTATTTATAGCTGTCTTAGAACTTCAGGAGTTGTGGCCATCATGCTCTGACGGCTCACCCACTGGTAAGGTTGGTCACCTGGCCTGGTCCATTACCTAACATCAGGTCTAGAACAGCCCTTCCTCTTTTTGGACGATCAACTTATTGATTGAAGAAACCTTCCTAGATGCACTTTACAAATTCTGCACCATCTGAACCTCTTGCACTGAGAAGTTCCCAGTTTATATTAAGGAAGTTGAGGTCTCTTATGACACCAAACTTATTGTTTTTCCACCTTTCCTTAAACTCTCTGCAAATCTATACTTCAAAGTCCCAGTGGCTGATGAGGGGACAGGAAGGGGAGGATCTGTAGTACAATTCCAAGGTCTTAGAACGTTTGATTGTTTTACATATGAATACTATATTATGTCTGTATTCTACCTAGTCTGTATGTACTGCTCCCCTTGTGTGTGAAGTAAGCACACACTAGGAAATACAGCACAATTCAGCACTAAGCCAGAGTCCACTCGAGTGAACACAGGAGTCAGGATATAGTGTCCAGGCTCCAGGTGCTTTATTGGGCAGCCCTCACATATATGGTTGAATAAGTGTAAAACTGAGTGAGAACAGAAAAATGCCCTTAGTATTTAATGCAGCAAACTTATGATGACTATAACTCACACATTCATAAGAAATTAGGAATATATGAAGCTAGACTTACATACAAGATATTCAAAAATTCCACACAACATCAGTAAACAAAGTTTTAAATTACGTAAGAAGATTAATATCATGTAAGCATTCTTTAAATTACCAAGGCTGGTTAAACACTATATTGATAATCAGGAATAACTTTTTACTTATATAAACATGAGATATTGCTCAAATAGTGTTCTCCTTTATGAACTAAAACAATAATGGTTTTGATGGCACAAATGAAAAAAAAGATGGCACAGGGTTGTGAAAACATGCTTCAATCTGACTGAAAATCAAAAATGGCTGTCTTTCTCTTGCGGTCCAACTGAATTTCAAAATACAATGTTCCGGTTTTTCTTTAACAGATAATAGCTTGAACATTGCGTGAGTACTTCAACAAACAAACTAGAAGTTTTTTCATCAAGTCAGTAGTCGGCTGTTTTGCGGTGTATACATCTCGAAAGTTGCTATGACAGCTTTCTGAGTAAAAACTAGTAAGATTTAAGATAAGGATACTGACATTGGAGATTATCAGAAAAATAATTGAATGAAATGGTTTCAATGAAAAACTCCAACAAAGATGGACAAGCAACTAATGTGCAAGAGAAGACAAGCTGTGCAAATACAAAGAAAAAACAAATAATAATAAAAATTGTAATAAATAGTATTGAGAACACAAGTTGCAGAGTCCTTGAAAGTGAAGCACCAACGCTTGTGGCATCAGTTCCTTGGCGAGGTCAGAGGAGTTAAATATGCTGGTTAAGGACCCTGATGGTTGAAGAGTAATAACTGCTTCTGAACCTGGTGGTGTGGCACCTCCTCCCCGATGGTCGTGGCAGGAAGAGAGCATAGGCTGGATGATGGGACTCCTTGAGGATGGATGTTGCTTCTGTTGCAGTAGTTTTACTTGTAAATGTGCTCAAGGATGGGTAGGGCTTCACCTGTGATGAACTGAGCTGTATCCACGACCTTTTTTGAGACTTTTCTGTTCCTGGGCATTGGTGCATCCATACCAGGCCATGATGCAACCAGTCAGGATACTCTATAGAAGTTTGTCCAAGTTTTAGATTATATGCCAAACCTGCACGAATGTCTAAGAAAGTAGAGGCACTGCTGTTCCTTCAATGTAACGGCACTTGCATGTTGGTCCCAGGACAGATCCTCTGAAATGATAATGCCAATGTTCTGAATCTCTCCATCTTTGATTCCCTGATGAGGACTGGTTCATGGACCTCTGCTTTCCTCCTCCTGTAGTTAATAATCAGATCCCTGGCCTTACTGACGCTGAGTGTGAGGTTGTTGTTATGGTGGCACTCAGCCAGATTTTCATTCTCCTTCCTACAGTATATGCGGATCCGTCACCACCTTTGATTCAGTCAATGACAGTGGTGTCATCAGCAAACTTAAATATGTCATCAGAGCTTTGCTTAGCCTCACAGTAGTAAGTATAAAGCAAGTAGAGCAGGGGGCTAAGCACACAGCCTTGTGGTGCACCAGTGCTGATGGTGATTGTGGAGAAGGTATAACTGAGTGGGATCTGCAAGTTTGGAAATCGAGGATCCAATTGCACAAGGAATTATTGAGGCCAAGGTCTTGGAGCTTATTGATTAGTTTTGAGGGGATGACAGGATATTATGAACACTTTATTTCTATATAAATATCCTACTTCTATTTATTATAAGCACCCTATTCTAGAAAGTTATTATTATTTTGAAAAGTCCATAGTTCCCGTTATCATTAATAAATTAATTTTAATCAATGAAAATTGGATCACAATTATAACCTCTGCTGAAAAACAATTATTGTTTGAATAGCTTTGAGAAACATTAAAGAACCTGAATTTGAGTATTTTTGGCAATGTTTCGGTGTACTTCAATAATTTCCACAGAAGTTTCCACCCAAAGGATCTTTTTTTACATGCTAGCTGAGACTTAGGCAATCAGCCCACATGAATATTCATTACTCTGGCCTGAACTAAATGTCCCCAACTTTTCACACTTGCTTTCAGCCATCCTAATTCGTGGAAATACACCAATTCGTGGGATCAGGCTGGTGTTCCTTTCCACATTTACAACTTTCCTCCATTTTCCACTATGGAGCTGTTGGACATCCCGATCACTCCCCCACCCCTCCACAGAAAAGTGCTCACAAAAACCTAGTCATATCTGAACTGCTTTGCATCACAATACAAATGAGACCCAAATCCAAAAATAGTTGAAGGCTCTCTACTGTGGGTGGTCCATTTCCTAAAGCTTTCACATGGTTACCCCCACCTCCTGACCTGAATCATAAAGTTGCTATTATTATATGGCCTGGCCTTCCTTGGTTGGGGTGCACTTCCTTACTCTTGATTAATGAGATTTACCCTCTCCACTGTCTGCCCCACACGAGTGAATGTCGAACATTCTGCCCCCAGAGTCTTTCATCTGTGGTTGAGCAGCTATTCCCAATGATAAAGGTTCTTTATCCTTCCGTATAAAAACAAACTGATAAGGATTGAATATTATCTTAGAATTTCCCATGTTTCCAGAAGATTACACCATGAGATAGTTATATTAACAAAAAGAAGAAGGGTACTTACAGTGTTCCATAACACAGTTAGTGGAATACATTATGTCATACCAAAAACTTAACATCATTGCTGCTGCTGGGATTCTTATCAACTCCTGCACAAAAATAAAGACTATCAGGGATAATAATTTGGACAAGAGGGTGACATCATCTGTAGCGGTTAGTAATTTATTCTTCAAATTACTCAGTAATTTAGTAAGTGTAATAACGATAATTCAGGACTTCATAATGACATTTTTGTACTTAATTATTGAAAAGTAATTAATGTTTACAAGCTGACTGCGAAGAATATATTTCTGAGCTCATTAACTGTGCTGTGAAAATATTTATAAATGAGGGGGTAGTTAGAACTTATTTTAAGAGCCGGATGAAGGTTAGTGAAGAAGGCCCCCGAGCAAACAGTCTTGTGAATCTCACTGTTCGGAAGCAGGAAAGCCTAATGAATATAGCTGAGAAACTCATCAATTAAGAAAGAAAGGAGAGCAGTATGAAATCATTAGAAATATTAGGATTCAGGTCAGGGAGATCATGTGAAAGCTGCTGGAGATGATTTTGGACCACCCACACCAATTTATCCATAGTTCCTGATTGTAGCTAGATTTGAACTGTGGGATGAATATCACAAAATTAAATCTATGTGATACAATTTAATAGGAGTATTCTGTGCATGTCAACCAAAAATAAACTTCCTTATTCTATTCTTTTGAAACGTTGCATGCATCTTCACGTTCTTTTCCAAAAATAATACTTTAGCTTGTCAACTCAGTCGTACAAGCAACAAAGAATACAAATGATACAAAGAGGAAATATAATTGGACCCTGCTGAGCCTTACTTTCAGCACAAAATTCACTTCTTGAAACTGATTTCTATGCTCAACCCATTGACTCTTTTCCTGGGCTTTGTTTCCACTGTGAGAAGCTAATAATTTATCAGAAATTGAGTGGATCGTACAGCATGCATCCAATGCCTATTCCTATACAGTGTGCAATGACCCTAAGGTTCAACCAGTGACATTCCATACCAGATTTATATAATGCTATTCCAGATTTTATATAAAGCATGGCATCAAATATCCTGTTTAACATTGTAGTGGATATTCAGAGCACAAGCAAAGTTAGGAAGATAGATTGTCAAAAATACCACAAGGCAGTGAACATATCATCTTCCATTAACTCTCTAGTTGTTCGCTTATACTGAATTTCATGCCTTGTAATGAAGTCATCTTGTTGGATCCTTGGCTGAACTTCAGAAGCCAAATTTAGTTCAGCACTAAGGGCAACTCTGTTGCTTGATTATTCCAATGTCGCTGTACCTTCTGTCTCTCTGCTCAAATTTTTCAATAGTCTTGGCACAGTATTTTCAAGAATCACACAGCAAACTTCCAAAAACCTAACATGCACTAAATTCAAAGGCGTCCTCATCCTCACTCATTGGTTCACTTTTAAAATATCATGATTCCCAACAATATATTCTTCCATAATCTTACAATAACTAACCTCTGTTAATTCCTCCATCTCTATTTTCCAGTTTAGGCCTCACTATCACTCAGTTCCTGTAAATTAGTTTTCCCTCACCATTGTTCCCCTCTTAATAATCTTGAAACCCTTAGTATCCTTGAAATACCCATTATCTTCAAGATGTGTTCAGCAAGCAGCTCCTTCATTTTGTGTTTGGCTACTTCCTGTGATCCTTGCAATGATTCAATAAGTAATGCATGTAAAGGACAGGAAAGATCACATTGCCTATAAATCTGTTCCACCAGGCAAATTGAGTAATTTAATTTCTGAAATTAAAACATTTAGATATGGTCAGAATGACATTGTTCTGCACAAATATGTCAATATTTCAGCAATAGATGTTGTCAAATTCCTTCCTATTTCATTGTTGGCTGATTTATTTCAGATATCTTTAAATTGAATCATCAAACATTCAAACTCTTTATTTAGACTGTAACTACATAGACTAATTGATGAAATACTCTGAGATTTATTCCATACATCTTTTCTAATCCTATTTACCTGCAATATCTCCCTCTTTCACAAATTTATACTTGGTGTGTACCCAGTGTAATGACAACCTGCAAAGTTAGATACTGTTAAATAAACTATCTAATACAATTCTTTATGCAAATATGATATATTGCACTTTAACACATCCTTAAATAAAAGTGCCAAACAAATTAAATCTAATCTTCTCAATATTTTAATAATCATAATTGTATGTCAATATGAACAGGCACTCTGATAACTTCAACCCTTCAAACTGAATGTCATTTTGAATGTAATTTCCTGATGAAAGTGGATGCCAAAAAACTGAATCCTACTGCATATGCTTTTTTTCAACAATAGCAACTGCTAATTTGCAATTGGATGTGATTAACTTGGCTATGTGCACTAATTTAAGTTCAAACATTGCATAGTTTTGAAACAATGTGGATTTATTCCAGCTGGTTGAAGTAGCCATATTGATAGCTTCATTCTCCATATTGCATAAAAGGCCACGGGGCTGGACCCCTGCAGCTTTATCAATATCCCATTTTAACAGATGACAAAAGGCAGAAATCACATACAACAATCAAGAAACAATCAAAAGCTCTTCTATTTGTCTCATTATTTTACTAATGAACACACAAGTACACATATTGTGACATATATATATGTCAGCACTGCAATCTCAGGTCAGGTGGCAATGTCTTTCTTGTATCAGTGGAAGCACACTTCTGTCAGTTTCTAGAAACTTCAAGCCGTAAGCTAGGTAGACTCAGTGTCAGAACTGTTGGAGATGTTGCCTTCTCAGAAAGGCAGCGTCCATTATTGAGGACCTCCAGCACCCAGGGCATGCCCTTTTCTCACTGTTACCATCAGGTAAGAGGTACAGAAGCTTGAAGCCACCCACTCAGTGATACAGGAACGGCTTCTTCTCCTCCCCTCAAATAAACATTGAACTCTTGAACACTACCTCATTTTTAATACATATTATTTCTGTTTTGGTATTATTTTTAATCTATTCAATATATGTATACTGCAATTTATTTATTATTATGTTTTTCCTCTTCTATATTATGTATTGCATTGAACTGCTACTGCTAAGTTAAGAAATTTCACCACACCTGCCAGTGATAATAAACCTGATTCTGATTCTGATTTCAGCTCAGTCATTTGACAGACACATTTCTGTAAAGGATTCAAAGATATTTTTATTTTAAAAGGAGCTGCAGAAATTCCCCTGTGTTTAGTCCAATATACACAATATATCAATGAACTAAGTAACAAATTTGCAAAGGGAACCATTAATATCGTCAGCTCGACCAATAAGAATAAACTCATAATGCTTGTGAGATCTTGCAGTGTCCAATTTCACTGCCGAGGTCCCAGTGTTAATACAGTGACAACACTTGACTGTGTTTCATTGGAATTTAAAACTTTACTTGTCATCTCATTATGAATTCACAAACTTTTAAAATGTATTAATAAAAAATGATAAATAACTGCTTGAGAATTTTTGCAAGCAGGTGACCCTGCTAATTTGCAGCCTATCAGTGAGAAACAGAAACTTCTGGAAACACTCAACAGGTCAGGCTGCACCTGGGGGAAGAAAAACAGACTCAACATTTCAGGATGGAGCCATTTGTCAGGTTTTGTTTTAGATTCTCAACATCTACATTTTTTAAAATTTTCACAGTCAGCTGGAAACTCTAACTAGAAATTCTCATATTCAGTTGCACAAACACAGGCCCTTGACTGAATTGTTTGGTGACTTGAAGTACACAAATAAATCCCTGTAATCCAGATATTTTATTAAAACAATAGAAACTGCAGGGAGTTCCCAAATTCATTGATTTCCATACAGCTATATTTAATTTGTGGTTGAAGTCTTGGCAAATAGTATGTAATTTGCCTTTACAGTCTCACTATCATATTCAGAATTCTTTGTTGACTTTGGCTTACATTGCAAAGTAGGCAAGTTTTTCCTGTGCCAGAATTTCTATTATTTTCCACCATACATCTGTCAACACAAGGATGCAGATTATTAGAAAGTCTGTGCATTGTCGCTCTGTCTGCTTGTTTAACTTCTGTGTTTCAGTCTGTGCCCTTGTTAAGGAACTCATGTATTCGTTAGCAGACTTAGGAACCATGGGCACCATGGGGATTGCAGTGCTGGTTTGATGGAAAAAATAAATGGTGCAATTTGGATGTTTGTCTGTCTTGTGCTCCTCAAAACTGAGGATAGTTTTGTCATATTTATCTTTCATTTAGGTTGATTTTGTATAATGAGACTTTTACCAAAGTGGGCACATCAAGGGTACAGGTTTCATATAGATGGGTGACCGCTTGTTAGAATAGGCAGATAGTGCAGGGTTTCCTGTGGCCATTCCCATCACTAACACATGAATCTCTTTGGATGCTATTGAGAGGGATGTTTTTTCAGGGGCTCTTCACAGTGGTCAGATCTCTACCATTGTGACTGGCTCTTAGGCTAAGTGGGAAGGGTGCTATCATAATGGTAGAAGAGTTCACAATGAGGGGGACAGACAGGAGATTCTGTGGCCGTAGAAGAGACACCAGGATGGTATGTTATGATATATGAACGGATACGTAGACTGTTTATGGAAAACTTCAGATTCAGATTAATTTATTTGCCACATGTACAAAGAAACAGTGAAAGGCTTTGTTTGTGTTAACAGCCAACACACCCTAAGGAAGTGCTGGGACAGCCCACAAGTGTCGCCACACATTCTGGCACAATATAGTATGCCCGCAATATCCAGCACAGCAAAACAAGTAACACCAATAACAGCACATTGGCAGAAACAAACCAAGACAACGGCAGCAAAACAAATTTGCTTCATCCCTTCCACCCATTCACACACTGATAGGCCCCCAACCTCCTCCAGGCCTCTAATCTCCAGTCCTTGACCTGGGCTCATGGAGTCACAGTCATCAGGCCTCCACTTTCCAGACATGCCACTGGGCCCCTGAGTTGCAGATATAGGGCCTCCAACTTCCAGACACTGTGAACCAGGGGCTTCAATAACCAGGCCTCAACTTCCTGACTTGCTGACTTCAGTCTTCAACATTTGGTATCGACTCCAGGACTTACTGATCATTGATATTTGAAATCAGGGTCTCAAACTGTGGACTTACACAGACTCTGACCCCGGGACTTGCCCACCTGAGGCGTCACCAGTCCTCATCCACACGGCCTGCTGACCTCAGTCATCGACTACAGGAATTACTTGTCTTTGTGCTCAGTGCCCGTTGACCCAACAGCCATTTGTGGTGAACACTGACCTTCTATTGCAGAGTGCTCAGTCCTAAAATCCAGTGAATTGTATTGCATTGACTATATTTCTTACATCCTTCACATACACAAGGTGTAACAATCTTTACATTACGTCTCCTTCTAAATGTTAGTGCCTGCCATAACTCTTCATTTACTGCCCTTGATCGCTAACTCTCCTAATCTCTGTCCTTAAACACTACCCTGTCCCCTAACTCCCCACGCTTCCCTGAAAGCATCCTTGCAAACCGAAAGCTAAACCTGAGCCTCAATCTCAATGGACATTGCAGCTCGGCGCCATCTTCTCCAGAAGGAAATGATATATGTCCAGATATGCAAATAACCTGGCACTAGTAGAGTGATCACTGAAGTCGAGTAAGGTGTTCTTCTGAGGGGCTGTATTCAAGGAGTACTTCTTCAGATAGTGCAAGGAGTTGGTTGACAAGGATATATGCAAGTCCTTTGCCTGTTGTTGATAGGAGGAAGATGCCTCTGTAATTGCCACAATCTGCCTTGTCTCCCTTTCTGAATACTGTATGGTTGCTATTAGAGTATCCCTGAGCTCTGAAGGCAGTATCCTATTTTTCCAAGAATAAGGAATAAGGCATGTATGTGTTGCAGGAGTGCTGGTCCACTTTCCTTACGGAACTCTGCCGGGATCTCATCAAGACCAGTGGCTTTATTGTATTTCAGGCTCCTGATGGCATCATGGACCTCTCTCATACTGGGAGATTCCCTCATGTTGTCTCTCACAGGTCTCTGGAGGGGTTGGTTCCTAAACTTTGGTTCCACAGTGCTGTTGTGGTTAAGAAGTTCTTGAAAATGCTCTCTCCATCAATTGTTAATATCCTTCCAATTCATTAGTTCTTCCAACATTTGACTGCATGAAGTTTAATCTGAAGTAACTTGGACCATAGACTGCTTTGGTGGTACTGACGAAGCCTCTTGTGTCACCAGAGTCTGGTAGTCTCTGAATTTCCAAGGTTTTCTCCGTACACTAAGAATTTTTAGCTCCTTCGTCCTATGCTGTACATTTGCCTTGGCTCTGGGATAAGATTCTCTTTTGGCCTTGCTGCTGATGTCATTCTGGTGGACAGAAAAGGATTTCCTTTTCTTGGAGATAAACTTTTCTATCTCCATGTCATGATCATCAAACCAATCCTGATGTTTTCTGGACTTGTACCCAAGAATGTTTCAGCAAGTATCAAGGAGGGTGGATTTAAGCAGACTCCTGTGTTCTTCGATATCCCTTGGATATTGCTGTTGGAGGTTTTCTCCACACGAAGCCAGAAGATGCTGTTGGGTAGCATTGTCCAGTAGGCTCCTCAGCTTTAATCTTGGCCTGGTCTGCTTCTTATGAACCCTCCTCCCTATCATGAGTCTCATGGAGATCATATGATGATCTATCCAGCAGTCATCTGTTCCAGTCCTGGCCCTTGTGATATTCACATCATGACAGCCCCTAGCTCAGACAACAGTCAGCATGGTTTTGTGTGTGGGAAATGATGACTGACAAATCTTTTGGAGTTAAGGGGATAGATGAAGGTAGGGCATGAACATTAGTAAAGCTTTTGAAAAGGTCCTGCATGGCAGGCTGATTGAGAAGATTAAGTCACATGGGATTTAAGGGGGAGCTAGTGAGATAAATTTAGAACTAGTACGATGATAGGAAGCAAAGGGTGATGGTTGAAGGTCAATTCTGTATCTGGAGGCCTGTGACTAGTAGGGTTCCTAGGAGTCAATGTGGGGATATCTGTTATTCATTGTTTATATAAACTATTCGGATGTGAATGTACTGTATATTGCATGATTAGTAGGTTTGCTGATGATACTAAATTAGGGGATCTTGTTGATAGTGAAGCAAGTTACAATGGATTATAAAGTGATCTTGATCAGTTCAGAAATGGGCTGAGCAATGGTAAATGGATTTCAGCCTAGATAAATAAGAGGTGATATATTTTGTCGGGATATGAATTATACAGTGAATGGCAGAACACTACGAATGCTGTGGAACAGAGGGATCTGGGAGTACCAGTGGTCAGTTCACCGAAAGAGGTTGCACAAGTAGGCAGGGTAGTGAAGAACAACACACACAAAATGCTGGTGGAACACAGCAGGCCAGGCAGCATCCATAGGGAGAAGTGCTGTCGACGTTTCGGGCCGAGACCCTTCGTCAGGACTAACTGAAAGGAAAGATAGTAAGAGATTTGAAAGTAGTGGGGGGAGGGGGGAATGCAAAATGATAGGAGAAGACCGGAGGGGGCTGGAGGGTAGTGAAGAAGGTGTTTTAGCATGCTGGCATTCATTAGCTGGGGCATCAAGTTTAGGAATAGGAACATTATGTTGCAGTTATCTAAGTTAATGGTGAGGCCACACTCGGAGTATTGTGTACAGTTGTAGTTGCCATGTTACAGAAGACTGTCACTGTCTTTTCACATGGGGTATGGAGTCCAAAACTAAAAGGCACAGATAGAAGAAAAGAGGGAAAAGGTTTAAAAGAGATCTGAAAGGTAAATGTGATTTCTTTGCATGGAGGGTAGTGAAGATCTGGAATGAGCTGCCAGATGAAATCAGATTTATTATTACTGACTTAGATAACATGAAGTCTGTTATTTTATGGCAGCAGCACAGTGTAAAGACATAAAATACTATAAATTACAATAAATAAATAAATGAATACAAAAATAGAAGAGTCAGGTAGTATTCATGGACTGTTCAGCAATCTGATAGCTAAAGGGAAGAAGCAGTTTCTGAATCATGAGCATAGATGTTCAGGCTCCTGTTCTTCTCCTCTGATGGTAGTAACAAGAACAGAGCATATCCTGAATGGTGAGGGTCCTCAGTAACAGATACAACTTTTGAAGGTGTTCTCGTTGATGGGGAAGATTATTCCTGTGATGGAGATGGCTGAGTCTACAATCATCTACAGTCTCCTGTAATCGTGTGCTTTGGAGCCTCTGTATCAGGCTATCTTGGAATTTATTATTGTGCTCTCCACCATATATCTATAGAAATCTGAGAGTCTTTGGTAACCTGTTGAATCCCTTGAAACTCCTAATGAAGTAGAGCTGCTGTCATGCCTTTTCTGTGATTGAAACAATATGTCGGGCCCAGGAACTTGAAACTGCTCACCCTTTCCAATGCCGACTCCTCAATGAGAACTGATCCCCCAAACTTCCTCCTTGTTGATGTCACCAATAAATTCCTTGACTTTGCTGATGTTCAGTGCAAGATTGTTGTGACACCACTCAACCAGCTGATCTATCTCACTCCTGTACACCTCCTCCTCATCATTTGGGATTCTGCCAAGTATAGATTGGGCGCCATGGTAGTGTAATGGTTAGCGCACCACTATTACAGCACAGGGTGTCGGAGCTCAGAGTTTAATCCTGGAATCCTCTGAGAGGAATCTCTCCATGCCTTTCCCATGGAATGCCTGCATTTTCTCCGTGTCTTCCAGAGTCAGCCCAAAGATGAACCAGAGAGGTTAATTGGACGTTGTAAATTGTCCTATGATTAGGTTAGAGCTAAATTGAGGTTGTTGGGCGGTGTAGCTCGATGGGCCAGAAGGGCCTATTTCTCGTTACGTCACAAAATAAATAAATAAATGACATAGTGCTTGATAGTGCTTAGCCACACAAGTGTGAGCACAGACCACAGGGTTAAGCATGAAACCTTGAGCTGCACCAGTGCTGATTCTCAGTAAGGGGGAGATATTATCACTGATCCATACTGACTGTGGTCTTCTGACGAGGAAGTTGAGGATCCAGTTGCAAAGGGGTTTAGAGGCCCTGGTTTTAAAGCTTTAATTTGCATGACTGGGGTTAAAGATTGTGGTCATGTACGTTCCTGCTGTTGATGATTCATGCTTAGTTCTCAGCTGCCAGATCTTTTGTGAGTTTATCCTAACTAACACAATTGTTGCTCTGCAAAACACAGTGGTATCCTTGGTGGGAAAATGGGATTTTGTCTTTCCATGGACTTTGGAGCAGTCACTTTTAAAAGTGTTGTCCCAAATTAGTTTAGTATATCAAGATCAGGCAGGTTCATCCTAGTTGGTTTTCTGCTTCTGTTTGATATTGTGTTCAGTGGTGATTCAAGATTTAAGATTTAATATTCAAGATTCAAGATTGCTTCATACCATCTTCAGTACACAAGTGTAAAGGAGAATGAAATAATTGTCAGTCTGGAACCAAAGCAGCACAAAAAAACCCCACAATGAGATAAAGAACACAAAAATAATAATAAATTCACAAAAAACACATAAGGTAAGCCCATAAAGTGATGCAAGGCATAGGAAAGTTTGTACATAAGGTGACTGATCGGAAATGATAAAATAATGGTGGTTGGAGGAGTTGATAAGCCTTACTGCTTGGGGAAAATAACTGTCTTTTGAGTCTGTTGGTCCTGGTGTGGATGTTACATAGCCTCCTGCCTGAAGCAGTGGAACAGGCAGTCCATGAGCAGGGTTGGTGGAATCCTTCATGATGTTATTGGCTCTTTATCAGCACCTATCATTTTACAATTAAACATAAAGGTTCAACTGTAAGTAGATGTGCAGCATAAAAAGGTCTATCAGTGAGAACATAACTTTTTAAAAACATTTTTTTCCTTTTTTTCCTGGTCTACTGGCCTTGATGCAGAATGGATAATCAAGCTCCAGGCCTTCACCACTGCACCTTCCAAACTGAGCTATAGGAAATGCATTACAAATGCTAAAGGAATCTGTCTTTACTATAAACAGATTTGTGCTTTTGTGTTGATTGCTAAATGTGTGGACAACATGAAGGTAGGTGGAGGGGCAAGTAGTGTTAAGGAAGGAGGGGTTTGCAGAAGGACTTAACCAGATTAGGAGAATGGGTAAAGAAATTACAGATGGAATACAGTGTAGGGAAGTGTATGGTCATACACATTGGTAGAAGGAGTAAGGATGTATACCATTTTCTAAATGGGGAGAAAATTCAGAAGTCAGAGGTGCAAAGGGGCTTGGGAGTCCACATGCAGAATTCCCTAGATTAACTTGCAGTTTGAGTCTGTGGTAAGGAAGGCAAATCTCATGTTAACATTCATTTTGAGAGTATGAAGATAAATGCAAGGATGTAATGCTGAGGCTTTATAAGACAATGGCCAAACTGCACTTAGTGCATGAGCAGTTTTGGGCCCCTGAACTAAGAAGAGACATGCTGTCATTGGAAGAGTCCAAAGAAAGTTGATGAGAATTATTCCAGGAATGAAAGGGTAGTGTACGAGGAGCATTTGATGGCTCAGGGCCTGTATTCACTGGAGATGAGAAGAATGAGGGGGAAATCTCATTGAAGCCTAAATAGCGTGGATGTGAAGTGGTGTCCTAAAGTGGGGAGCCTAGAACCAGAGGGCACCATCTCAGAACATCGCTTTAGAACAGCAATGAGGATGAATTTCTTTAGCGAGAAGGCAATAAATTGGGGAATTCATTGCCACAGATGGCTGTGGAAGCCAAGTCATTGGGTATATTTAAAGAGGAGGTTATCAGTTCTTCATGAGTCAGAATGTCAAAAGTTACAGGGAGAAGGCAGAAGAATGGGAGTGAGAGAATACTGTGGTCTGCATGCACCAGTTAGACCAAAGAGCCTGTTTTTGTGTTGTGTTATTCTATGATTCTGTGGGAATTAAGTGACTGCAGTGAGTGTAACAACTACAAGACCTTTGTCTTGTGAACATAATGGGAAATTTACCATGTTGCCTTGACCAGAATGTAGATGTTGGCCAAAGTAATTTACCCTGAATGCAGCATGGTTTTAAATCTGTGAGATTCACAATTGATACAATCTCAGTCGGGCATCAGCAAAAGAAATGCTGTGAACAAAAAAGACCATTATGTCTTTCTTCCCTTTATCAACCTCACCAAGATTGTATGAGTGGGGTGGTTTACTCATGCTGCTGAAGGGAATTGGCTGCTTGCCAAAGCTATTCAGTGTGATCTTTTGTTTTCATAATAATACAGGAGATAAGGTTAGCTGCTCTGAGACTGCACATGATCTCTAAAAACAGCAGCAGGGTTAGTCAGGATGGATTCTGGCTCTGCCACTCTAGATGTTCTCTATTGATGTGGTTACGTCTTATGTCCTTTTGCAGAGGGTGTCCATTTACAAACCTAAACCAATAGAAATTTAGGTTATACACACGTTGCTGGGGGAACTCAGGAAGTCAGGCAGCATCTATGGAGGGGAATAAACAATTGAAATTTGATTAGTTTTGTTCACTGACAGCCAAGACGAAGTATACTGGGTCATCTTTAGAGAGTGACTCCAGCCAAAATGGTGCACCACTATCCCATACAAGGGTTTATCTGCAGCAGCTAATAATGGTCTTACTTACTCACATAATAATTTTCAGTTGATCATTAACACCTTGAAGACAAATGCCATGCCCTGGTCAATGGCTTATCACTGTTATGGAAATAAATCTGTAACCTTTAAGTCCTTATGAACTTGTAACTTCTGTAAAATGTAATGTGTCAAAATAGAACCTATGAAATCCCAGTTTGCTGTTTTGGATGGGAGGCTTACAAGTGCCTCTGTGTGTATGTTTTATGACAGGAAAATGTGTGTTTTATGGAGGGAGGATGTTTTGACAACAGAGGTAAACATGACACAGCCTCTTAAGAACAAATGTCAGGAACCAGATAAACATGCAGATAATGGAGGAATGTTATGGAATGGAATTAATTACTGTTCTTTGTAAGAAGTATAGAAGTACTTTGTTTGAGATATAAGATTGAAGCTATTTCCAGACGATAACGTCTTGCAAGTGAATAAATGTATCCATAATTTGAACCACTCTGGATTTGTTGTAGTATGTTTCTGTACTTTAGACCTAGCTGAATGGCATATAACACTGTCAATTAGAATTTATAAATAGTGATTAAAACTTGTTGAGAGCACTGTAAATCAAGATGCCACTTTTCACCAACATTGCATGATGCTGAATATGGTGCATTGCAAACATTGCAAGTGTGTTTTCCAATCTGAGCTGGAGCGTGTGGCTAACAGTTAGCAACCTAACAGAGACATCTAGATTACTAGTTCACCAAACTTGTGCCCTCTGTACACTCATGTAGTCTTGACAAAATATATAAGCCATGAGGAAAGGCCTAAACTTTTGACCTTGCTACTTGAGTATCTGACATCTAGTTTTTGGTACCTCATCTACCTAGATGACCAGTGTAGAGATCCAAGAGTATGATACATCTGTCAACATACTTTCATCACTAATATAGCTGTGTCTGCAGTGGATTGCACACATTCATTGGATGGATGATTAAAAAGAACAATAGAAAATAGCTGCAGGGATAGATCATATGACCCCTTAAATTTACCCTGCCATTTAAAATGATTATGGCTATCTGCTCCAGTCCTCATCTCCTCTTCTCTGGCAGATCCCCATAGCCTTCAATCCACATAATAATGAACAACACAACTGTTTGGGCCCATGACAATGTGCCAACCCACGTAAACATACTCCATGATCAATCTGACCCTTCCCTACACACCACATAACCCTCCATTTTCCCTCCATTCATGAGCCTGTCTCTGAAGTGCTCTAATTGTATCATCCTCTGCCACCATCCCAACAGTGTACTCCAGGCATCTACCATACACTGTGTGAAAAACGTACAATTGACATCCACCTGTAAACTTTCCTCTAAGTGCCTTAAATGGATGTTCTCTGGTATTAGTCATTGCTACCCTGGGGAAAAGTGGCTGTCACCCTATGCCCCTCATAATCTCATGCACCTCTATCAAGTCACCTCTCATCTTCCTTCATTCCAAAGAGAAAAGCTTGAGCTCTCTCTACCTTTCCTCATAAGATATGTTCTCTAATCCAGGCAGCATCTGGTAAATCTCCTTTGCACTTCAAGTCAAGTCAAGTCAAGTCATTTTTTATTGTCATTTCGACCATAACTGCTTGTACAGTCCACAGTAAAAATGAGACAGTGTTTTTCAGGACCATGGTGCTACATGAAGCAGTACAAAAACCAAACTGAACTATGTAAAAATGACACAGAAAAAAAACTAGACTACAGACTGCATAAAGTGCACACAACAGTGCAGGCATTACAATAAATAATAAACAATAGGCACAGTAGAGGGCAGTAAGTTGGTGTCAGTCCAGGCTCTGGGTATTGAGGAGTCTGATAGCTTGGGGTAAGAAACTGTTCTCATCCTTCCCATAATGAGGTGACCAGAAATGAAGACTGTACTGCAAGAGTGGTCTCACAGTTTTATAGAGTAGCTACCTTACCTTTCGGCTCTTGAACTTAATCTCCCATCTAATGAAAGCCAACACATCATATGCATTCTTAATCACCATATCAATTTTCATTGCTTTGAAGGATCTGTGGACTTGTACTCCAAGGTCCCTCTGTTCTTCCACATTTTCCCAATCTTTAAAAATTTATCTAGTTCCTCTTTAAATGCTCCTAGTGATTACCTTCTGCATTCTTGAGATTTACTTTTCTCTGTGAGATATGGCTTTAGATGATCATCCCTTAATCTTGTTATTAGTTCCATCATTCGAGATTCCCCCATTTGTGTAAACAACTCTAAACCCTTCCCATCATGACCTCAACTGATGTAATATGTTTCAATATAATCATTGCTCATTCTTCTAAACTAGAAAGAATACAGATCCAATATCTTTGGCAGTTTATGAAAGGACAACCTTCTCCCAGGAATCAGCCAGGTGAGTCGCCTAGACCTTTTCCATGAGTTTCTCTCAGAATGTTCTGGATGGCAAACTGGACAAGGTCACTATCTGGATGTCCATATCTCTGGTTCTTGAAAGCAAAATATAAAGATAAATATATAAATTCTGCAGTTGCTAGAAATCCAGAGCCACACACACAAAATGTTGGAGGAACTCGGCAGGTCAGGCAGCATCTATGGAAATGAACAAACTATTGACATTTTGGGCTGAGACTTTTCTTCAGGACTGGGAAGGAAAGGGGAAGACACCATAACAAAAAGGTGGGGAGAGGGGAATGAGGACTAGCTAGAAGGTTATAGGTGAAACCAGGTTTGTGGGAAAGGTAAAGAGCTGGAGAAGAAGGAATCTGAAAGGATAGGAGAGTGGACCATGGGAGAAATGGGAAGGAGGAGCTGCAGGGGTAGGGTGATAGGCAGTTGAGAAGAGGTAAGAGGCCAGGTGGTGAATAAAAGACAAGAGAAAGGGGAGGGAACATTACTGGAAGGGGAAATCGATGTTCATGCCATCAGGTTGGAAGCTACCTAGATGGAATATGAGGTGTTGCTCCCCCACCCTGAGAATGGCCTTATTGTGGCAAAAAAGGAAGCCATGGACTGACATGTCAAAACAGGAATGGGGACAGGAGTTCCTCCTTCCTTTTCAGTCCTGAAGAAGGCGCTCAGCCTGAAATGTTGACTGTTTATTCATTTCCATAGATGCTGCTTGACCTACTGAGTTGCTCCAGTATTTTGAAGATAAAAGGGTGTCTGCTGCAGACAATGTTGGGACTTCTGGTTGACTGTTTAATGGGGCATCAGAAGAGGCAAACAGAAACAAAAAGAGCTCACCTGGCTAAGGCCAGCAAACTTAAGAGTTCCAGCTTAATAGCTTGATTTGCATCATGTTTACTATTATGCAGCCTGGTGACAGACCCTTCCAGCCCATTGAACCTGCGCTGCCCAATTGCACCCATGTGATCAATTCATCTACTAAACCTGAGACCACCAGATCAGTGTGAGCTGCACCAGATATAGTTCAACAGGGAGCTGACCACCAGGATGCAAACCATAATCTGGGACTGCTGGTTGGTCTCATTCGCTGAATCTATGAATAAGTCTATGAAGGAGCTCTGAAATGTTGACCACTCATTAAGATTCTGGGCTCCCCTCTGACAGCGGATGGAGGCAGATTCATGTGGGACGGTGCTTGGAGTACACCACGATGTAATTGCGACCGTGTGCTCCTTCGGGAGGGAATGCCAGAATAATATTAGCGGTGTTAAAACTGCTGGAGCGAAACACGTAACCTGTTGCCCGATGTTCTTTGTCCCCTGTCTGCAGTCCTCTCACTTCCCAGGTTAAACACAACTCCCCGCACCGCCTGCTGCACAGGCACCGACGCTGAATTTTGCAGCTGCGTCACCTTTGACACAAACAAGAGAGAGAGAGCTGCGGGTCCGCAACCCAGCAGGGCGATACTGGCCCGGTCTGGCATGGGCTTTTTAGATAAACTAATCGCACGTCTGAGACTGCGGCGCAAGAATGCCAATGTTCTTTGTTTGGGGCTGGACAATAGCGGGAAGAGCACCATCATCGATCGTTTGAAACCTGCCAGTGTGAGTAACTGGAGCTGCAATTCACAATGGAATTAAATTCCCCTTCCTTTGTGTGTTACTGATTACAGTCACGCCCCATGAGGAGGCGATTTATTCTATCCCCAAATACAACATAGAACAAATGAATGACGGACACGAGAGGTACTGCAGATGTTTAAAATCTAGAGCAATAGATACAAATGTGCTGGAGGAACTCAGCAGGTCAGGCAGCATCAATGCATGGGAAGCAACTCGGAAGGCGCACAATACATACTACATCCTAAGGAGGAAGGAGTATTATAAACGCAAGATGACAAGAGACACAAGGCCAACATAAAGCCAAAGAGAGGGCATAAGTTAGAGCAAACATTAGAGGGAAGTTAGATGATTAGGAAGCTTTTAAAAACCAACAGAAGGCAAGTAACAAAAAAGTCATGAAGAAGAAAAAGATGGAATATGAAAGTAAGCTCGCCAGTAATATTAAAGAAACTACTAAAAGTTTCTTCAGATACATGAAGTATAAAAGAAAGGCTAGAGTGGATATCGGAGTGCTGGAAAATTATGCTGAGGAGGTAGTGATGGGTGTCGAAGAAATGGCAGATGAACTGAATAAATATTTTCTATCAGCCTTCACTGTGGAAGACCTCGCAGTATGGTGGAAGTTCCAAAGTGTAAGGGGTCATGAAGTGTGTGAAGTTGCCAGTAGTGGGGGAGAAGGCTCTTGGGAAACTGAAAGGTCTAGAGGTAGATAAGTCACCTGGACCAGGTGCTGTAGGTCCCAGTGTTCTGAAATAGACGTCTGTGTTATGGTCCCAACTGGCAATTCCCCATCTTGCCATTATCTTGATTGTGCCTTAATTCCTGTCGGCTAATTCCCTATGATTGCTAGTCCCATTAATTACCGCACACCTGGTTCCCATTAGCGAACATGGGATAAAACTCGGGCATCACAGCCACGCTCTGCCAGTTTGTTGGTTGACTCTAGCGTGAGTAAACCTTGTTTCCTTATTCCTTAGGACTGTCAGTTCTAAGCTCTGCATCATTTCCTGGATACTCCATGTAAACCTTGCCTCTGTGTAAAGACTCTCCTGAATACTGGTTCCCTGTTCACGGCGGTGCTAACGCCTCATGACTCTGCCTCCGTGCCTGTGCCCTGCACTTGGGTTTGTCCTCAGCCTTGTCCTTGCAACAGTCTGAAGAGATTGTGGAGGCATTCAAAGATTAGAATCAGAATCAGGTTTAATATCACCAGCATAGTGGCAGTACTAGATTTTGGAATGGTTCCAGAAGACTGGAGAATTGCAAAAGTCACTGCACTCTTCAAGAAAAGAGAGAAGCAGAGAAAAAGAAAGTAATGACCAGTTAGTTAGTGGTTGGGAAGATGTTGGGACAGATTGTTAAGGATGTGGTTTTGGGGTAGTTGGAGGCACATGATAAAATAAGCCATTGCACGGTTTCCTCAAAGGAAAAGCTTGCCTGACAAATCTGTTAGAATTCTTTAAAGAAATAACAAGCAGGATAGACAATGGAGAATCGATTGATATTGTATACATGGATTTTCAGAAGGCCTTTGACAAGGTGCCACACATGTGGCTGCTTAACAAGTTAAGAGCCCATTGTATTAAAGGAAAGATTCTAGTATGGATAAAGCAGCGGCTGATTGGCCGGAGGCAAAGAGTGGGAATAAAGGGAGACATTTCTGGTTGACTGCCAGTGAATAGTGGAGTTCCACAGGGGTTGGTGTTGTGATTACTTCTTTTTACATTATATGTCAATAACTTTAATGATGGGATTGATGGTTTTATTGTAAAGTTTGCAATCAATACAAAGATAGGTGGAGGGGCATGTAGTTGTGAGGAATTAGGCTACAGAGATTCGAAGACAGAATAGGAGAATTTGTAAGGAAGTGGCAGATGGAATATAGTGTTGGGATGTGTATAGTCATGCACTTTTAGAGAAAAAATACAAGAGTAGAGTATTTTCTAAATAGAGAGAAAATACAAAAATCTGAGGTGCAAAGGGACTTGGAAGTCTTTGCGCAGGATTTCCTAAAGGTTAATTTGCAGGTTGAGTCTGTGGTGAGGAAGGCAAGTGCAATATTGACATTCATTTCAAGAGGACTAGAATATAAAAGCAAGGATGTAATGTTGAGGCTTTATAAAGCACTGGTGAGGCCTCACTTGGAGGACTGTGAGCAGTTTTGAGCCCTTTATTTTAGAAAGGATGTGCTGACACTGGAGAGGGTTCAAAGGTGGTTCACAAAAATGATTCCAGGACTGAATGGCTTGTCAGCATTTGATGGCTCTGGGCCTGTATTCACTAGAATTCACAAGAATAAGGGGTGACTTACCCCTCAGGGATTGAAACCTATTGAATGGTGAAAGGCCTTGATAGAGTGGATGTGAAGAGGATGGAGAGTTTCCCATTGGTGAGAGAGTCTAGGACAGGGAACACAGCCTCAGAATAGAGGGCATCATTTTAGAATGGAGATTAGGATGAATTTCTTTAGACAAAGAGTGGTGAATCTGTGGAATTTATTGCAACAGGCAGCAGAGGAAGCCAAGTCTTTATGTATACTTAAGGCAGAGGCTGATAGCTTCTTGATTGGTCAGGGCATGAAGGGATACAGGGAGAAGATAGGAGATTGAGGCTGAGAGCAAAAATGGATCAGCCGTGATGAAGCAAGCTCGCTGGGCCAAATGGCCTAATTCTGCAAATATATCTTCTGGTCTTGTGGTCTAAACAGTCAACATTTGGGCCGTGACCCTTCATCAGGACTCATGAATGAGATGTTTGTGACATTCCAGGAATTGGCTGACAATCTAACTAGAGAAAGAGTATGACCATCTACATTTCTCCACAATTTGTTCAGTTCTGAAATTTTACTTATCTGGAATCAATTTTTTTCCCCAATCTTGACTTTGTTTCCCCATGGACACTCTGAAACAAATCTCTGTGGATGGTAGAAATCTTAAATATAACAGAAAATACTGTCAGGATACATGACAGGGTAGCCAGTATTGTCTTAAGTGATATGATATATGAACATATATGTAGACAGAGTATGGAAAGGTGCAAAAACAACAGGGCTGTAATAGTGACAGACTTTAACTTCTCCAGTATTGACTGAGAATTCCTCAATACCAAAAGCTTAGATGGGGCAGATTTCTTCACTGCATCCAAGAGGTGTTCTTGAAAAAGTATGTGGAGAGTCCAGCCAGAGAAGAGAACAGACAGGACCTGGCTTTAGAAAATGAGACGGGCCAGATGACAGACCTAACAATGTGTTAACAGGATTTCCTGTGGAAGCCCACATCAAGGAGCACAGGAGATGTATCGTTTGGGTTACCTGGAGAAATCGTAGGAAGCAGAACACTGCATTTATAATGGCCACAGGGTTAACTTAGATGGCACAAAATTATCGTGCTTGGCCAAGTGCCTTTGGGACCACCTGGTAAAGGAAGCCATTGAACTAAAACTAGAGGAAAAGATTTTCAACAAAGATGAGGGTCTTGTTCTAAGAACTGGAATTTGATTGTAAACAAGGTGGATGAGGACTAACTGATCAGGAGGGAAGGAATGTGGGGTTATAAATACCACTGGACTATACATGTCCAAATCTGATGAAGGTGACAGAGCTTGTCATTAAAATGTTTGTTATAATCAATAACTGTAACCAGTGAGAAGCCCGAAAAGAGTTTATTCATCATATCCGCCAGGAAAGCACTACATTCTTTTTCAGTGGGTGAATACTTTGTGAATACCAACCACATTTTAACATGTTTCTAAATAGTCCTGAGTTAGGATAAAATTGGATTTTGCAGGAATGTACCAAATTGGGGAAGGTAAAATTATGACAGAATAAAACAGGAGCCAAGGGGCATTGACTGGGAGCAGTTGTTTTTGGACTAGTCCATGACTGACATGAGGAAGTCATTTAAAGGAGAATTTATCAGTGTTTAGGATAGTAAGGTATGGGAACCCTGGGTGACCCAAGAGGTCCAAAATTTAGTCAGGAAGAAAAAGGAAGCATACGTAAGGCTTAGGAAGCTAAAATCAGAGTGAGCCCTTGTGAATTATAAACATAGCAGGAGAAAACATGAGAGATTCTGCAGATGCTGGAAGTCATAAGCAACAGACACAAAATGCTGGGGTATTCAGCAAGTTAGGCAGCATCAATGGTGGGAAATAAACAGTTGATGTTTCAGTTTGAGACCCTTCCTGATGAAAGGTCTCAGTCCAAAATGTCCACTGCTTATTCCCCTCCATAGATGCTGCTTACTGAATTTTTCCAGCATGTTGTCTGTGTTGCTCAAGATAGCAGGAAGATGCTCAAGCAGGCCTTTAGGAAGGCCTAAATACTCCATGAAATGTACTTGGTGACCAGGGCCAAGGGAAAATCACAAGGCAATTTATGCTTCTATTCAGAAGATCTGGATAAGGAGAGGACAAGGTCCACCCAGACTGAAAGAAAGAATTTACTTGCAAACATATTGTCATCATGCGAGGAGATATCATCAGCGTTCAGTTGATTGTGGTGTGTCCTCTGAATGTTTAGCCTTTATATACTTATCAATCAGCTGATTGGTCATCCTTTTGGAAACTCAATTGTGATGTGCGAGGAAATCTCGTAGCTGTGTCCTCCGAATGCATGGCCTTTATACATTATCAATCAGCTGATTGGTCATCAATTGGGTTTCCAAAACGAGTAAGGCCAAGCATTTGGAGGACACACCACAACCAACAGCGTACTAATGATGTCTCCTCACATGGTGATGTAATATTTGCAAGTAAATTGCCAAGATCGGAGAACAACTCAACCCAACCATCAACCACCTGAGTTACACATCTTATGAATTATTTTCAATAAAGAAAGAAATATGTGCTTGCAATCAGAGCAGTGTGGCTGAGATACTACATAACAAACACAAGAAATTCTGCAAATGCTGGAAATCCAAAACAATACGCACAAAATGCTGGAGGAACTCAGCAGGTCTTGCAGCATGTATGGAGATGAATAAAAGAGTCGATGTTTTGGGCTGAGACCCTTCTTCAGGACTGGAAAGGAAAGGGGAAGAAGCCAGAATAAAAAGGTGTGGGGAGGGGACGGAGGGCAGTTAAAAGGTGATAGAGGCCAGGTAGGTGGAAAGATTCTGCTTGCTGCTCTGTGACATTTACCCTACTGTCCACGGTGCTGAGACTGTGGCCTGCTCCGGCTGCTCTGGGTTTTGTGTCAATCGACTCTCTTTAGTTCTGAATGCTGTTATTTGCTTTTATTGTTTGCACAATTTTTTTTCTTTTTGCACCTTGGGTGATAGCCTATTAAAAAAAAATTGGGTTTCTTGTCGCCTGTAAGGAGATGAATCTCGAGGCTGTATAATTTATACATACTTTGATAATATATAAGTACTTTGAACTTTAATTTTGTTTGCTCTCCATTTTGTGTATCCATTGTGCTGGCTGAGATTTTGCATTGACCAAAAATGAAACTGGTCTTCATGGTTTTATATTCCAGTTGGCAACTAATTGTTGTATTGGAAGTTCAGAATTCCTCAAATGCCTTTGTAATACCTGAACTGAAGATAGATGGACTGCAAAACTTATTTTTTATATTTCAACTGTCTGACATTGAACTTAACTTGCCTCCTTTTTTTTCAGGCACAAGTCCAAGAGGTAACACCCACAATTGGATTTAATGTAGTGAAATTCTCCACAGTCAGGTATATATAAGGCATTGGTGAGGCTATACGCTAGTGGTTACCCTGTTATGGGAAAGAGTTATTAAACTAGAAAGAGTGCAGAAAAAATTTACCAGGATATTGCCTGAACTCGAAGGCACTGAGTTACAAAAGAAGAGGTTGTGTAGACTTGGACTTAATTCCCTAGAATGGAAGAGATTGAGGAGTGACCAAATAGAGGTCATGAGGGAGCAAGGCAGGGTAAAAGCACATTGTCTTTTTCCTAGGGAGGGGTTGATAAAAACAAATGAGGGTTTAGGTTTAGGATCAGAGGCGAGAGATTTAAGAGACATCAAGGGCAACTTCTGCATGCTGAATGAACTGCAGGATGTGTTGGCTGGGGGGGGCAGGGTGGGGGCACAGCAGCAATGTTTAAAAGCTATCTATAGATAACTGCATAGTTAGGAGGGGATTAGAAGGCTATTGGCCAAATGTGGACAGATGCAACTAGTTCATTGGTGACACAGCAAGGACAAGTCGGGCCAAATGGCTTTTTCCATGCTGTATGACTCCAAAGATTTGACTTCTTTGTTTGCATTCATTTGAGTGATTTCAAGAGTGAGTTGTCCAAATTTCAGGATCTTTCTTGGGAGGGGGGGGGATTTGTATATGATTGATAGAAGCTGTTTCCATTTGCTTACATTTCACCAATATACCTTGAACTCTTTCCCAGCCACATACCTACTGTATCTCAGTGTCTTTTAAATTTTGTTATTGTGCCTGCCTCAACCACTTCCTCTGACAGCTCATTCTATTGGAGCACCACAGTCTGTGCGATAAAGTTGTCCCTCAGGTCCCTTTAAATCACTCCCTTTCAACTTAATCCCTGGGGAAAAAAACTGTGCATAATAATAATCAGATTTGAAAATTTCTAGTACTATTTCAGCTCTCTTGGAGAGATATTAATTTAGCCAAGTTCACAACAAGGCTCAGATTTGAGGACATTGAACTACCAGTAACATAAGCTTCCAGCTTCATTTATACCCTGTGCATGAATGCCAATGACAATGAGCTTGAATTTGAGCTTTTTTTTCTTTGCTCTGTGCTTACAACTTCTAATGACAATTTGGTTGGTTTGGAGAAAAGTAATTGCATTCACAAGATTACAGAAATCATTTATTCTTCTTCACCTATTTTTTCATAATTAGTTGCTTTATTCTATTTCAGTTTGAACTTTACAGTGCTTGATATGTCAGGCCAGGGAAGATACCGATACCTCTGGGAACAGTACTACAAGTAAGTGGCAAGTAAATAACGTGCTTTGATAAATGATTCAATACCATGGTGTCTTCTGCACAGAATCTGGAATCTGCTTTATTTACAACAATGTATTTATAATTTCCGACCCTATATTTTTGAGTTACAAAGCGATAAAAAATGTTGCACAATGAATGTTAAAAAAGGAAAGGAGAGCAGAAGTTAGGAGGGTGAGTGAAGGTGGGAATGGTACTTTGTGTATGTTGGAGAGAGAATGAAACTGGAATGAGTGCTTTCAGGTAAGGGAGTGAAAGGACATAGCAGCTCTTACTGAGAAAAAAATGAAGCACTGCTGCAAACTTCCTTTGGTTTAATATGGCTGGTTGCTATCTTAAGATAAAGTCTGTTGGATCCGACTGCTTAATTCTTAGATTAATCCAGGGTTTCTCATCTGGGGTTCTGAGAGAGAAATGATGTAAAAAAAATAAACATTGCTGTTTGAACTTCGTGCGACGTGTGATGTTAGCGTTTGCAATGGTGGGCAGTGACCGAGCAGCCCTGTTAGCAACCTCGTTGAGGTCTCAGCCCAGTATGGCAGTGCACAGTAGGACTCTGTTTACCTGGTTGCGTCTATTCTCAGCTTTTGATGTGAGACAGAGGAGATTTGTGATAATTGGTGAGCTGTATTGCACAGAGGCTGGTAGGCTGATGAGGAACCTCTGCCTCCTAAGTTACCTCCTCCAACTTCCCCTTATGTGCCGCTGATTGACTTATGGGAGCGAAGAAGAAGAATAGCTGCAGAAACTAACCTACTTAACAGACACTTTTCATCATACAAACCAGTTGAACAAGCTTCTGCAAGGCCCTAAAGAAAACGTTTTGACTTCAAGTGACAGGATTCTTTGATTTAAAAGGAAATTGTATCTTTGGAAAAATCACATTGCAAAAGGAAATCTTGAAATGTTTCCACTGCTGCTTGGGCTTGAGAATGAGGAAGGATATCGGAAAGTCTCAAAACTTATTGAAAACCACCTGGAAGACCTGTAGAACAAAATTGAACAGTATTTTTCCTCCCTTGCAACACAGTGTATGACTTGGTGAGGAACCCTATCTCTGAATCTTCTGCTCAGTCCTGAGAACTTGACTTTGAGAGAAGAGGAAGAACTTTATGAGCCACAGTCTGATCATGCACTCAAGATAATATTTACTGATCTACTTCTGGACAAGTTCTGGATTTCTGTGAAAGAAGGGAATCCTGCCATTCATAGGAAAGCAATGAACATTTTGCTGCAGTTTTCAACTTCTTACATGTGTGAGCAAGCTTTTCTTGTTAAACAAGTATCAAGAGCAAGGTTAGAAATCGTCTCATTTCAGTTAAGGTGAAATCTTGTGTGCTTATCTCAGATTCGACCCAGAATTGAATGTATGTGCAGCAAAAGACAAGAACAGGTTTTACATGCTAGGTCTATACTTGAGCCTGATTATGTCACTTAGCAAGAGAAATTGTGTCTCAGGTTATATTTTTATGCATATTGCTTCAAATTTACTATTGAACATAGTCAATAAATTTTCATGTTGTAAATAGCATTGATTAAAATCAATTTACAATCTTTATTTAAATTAAATCTGCTGAGTGAACCTTTAGAAAAATTAAATCCCATTTTGGCTTAAGACAGTTATTTAACAAAAATTTATTATGTTTCCCTTATGAGTTTTTAAAATTTATGAAAGGGAATGAAAGATTAAAGAAAGGTAAGCTAAGCTTAACGACCTGTTTTTTCAAGAAAGGTTGGCCAAAAATTTATTCTCTACTCAAAAAAGTATTAACAATTATTTCTGGATTATTATAGTGTCTATAGAAAGTACTCCACCCCCCCCACCCCCAGAAGTTTTCGAGTTTTATTTTTTGAGGTCTAGACTCTGATTCCAGGACATTAATTTTGTTTTTAAGTGTGTAGCTTTGGGTTTATGCTTGGAGTTATTGTTTTGCTGGAAAAGTAATCTACTCCCAGTCTTGCAGACTGCGTCGTTTTCCTCCAGAATTTTCCTGTATTTTGCTGCAATCGTTTGACTCTGTACCTTCACAAGCCTTCCAGGGCCTGCTGTAGATAAGCATACCCACAGCATGATGCAGCCACCACCATGATTCACGGTAGGAGTGGTGTGTTTTTGATGATGTGCGGTGTTCGGCCTACATCAAACATAGCGTTTAGTCTGAAAGCCAAAAAGCTCAATTTTAGTTTCATCAGACCATGGAACCTTTTTGCAGCAGACTTTGGTCTCCTACATGCTTCTACATGGTAAACTCTAGCTGAGATTTCATGTTGAATTTTTTCAACAGTGTCTTTCTATTTGCCGCTCTCCCATAAAGCTGGAACTGGTGAAGCACCTGGGCAACAATTATTGTATGTGCAGTCTCTCCCATTTCAGCCACTGAAGCTTGAAACTTCTTCAGAATTGTCATAGGTCTCTTGGTTGCCTTCCACACTAGTCCCCTTCTTGCATGTTCTCTCAGTTTTTGAGGATGGCAGGGATTTACAGCTGTGCCACATTCTCTCCATTTCTTGATGGTTGACTTCACTGTACTCCAAGGGGCATTCAGTGACTTGGAAATATTCTTCTATCCATCTCCTGATTTGTGCTTTTCAATAACATTTTTGCAGTTACTTGGAGTGTCCTTTTATCTTCATGGTGTAATTTTTGCCAGGGTAATGACTCGGCAGTTGGCCCTTCCAGATACAGGTGTATTTTTACCACAATCAATTGAAACATCTTGAATGCACACAGGTCTCCAAAACAGATCCCCATTTAACTAATTATGCGACTTCTAAAACCGATTGGCTGCACCAGTGATGATTTGGTATGTCATATTAAAGGGAAGTGATTGCAATGCAATAAATTATTTTGTGTTTTATGTTTGTAATTAATTTAGACCACTTTGTAGAGATCAGTTTTCACTTTGACACGAGTCTTTTTTTTTGTTGATCCGTGTCCAAAAAATGCCAAATTAAATCCACTGTGATTCTAAGTTGTAAAACAGTAAAACATGAAAACTTCCAAGGGGGTGAATACTTATTATAGGCACTGTATATCCACAACTTACTGATCACGTTAATCTAACGTGAGCTGTAGATATTTTCATTTTTATGCGAGGGTTCCTCCAGGGCAAAAAGTTTGAGATTAGACTGTTTATTTGTTATTTTCTTTGCAAATTAACAACTAATTATCTGCTTGTATTTTAAGTCATTATATGTACATAACAGTTTAATATGCCTCTAGTGGCTATACAAAGTATAATTCTGGATAGGTCTCTTTGTTCTGCATTAAGTGAATGAGTGTTTTCTCATTGCATAATATGGTACTGCAGTACTGAATAATAGATTTTGAATTAGTTAATTCTTATGTATAGATTTGCCTTATCTCTGTAGAATAAAAGAGCTGTTTTATGCCAGGCACCATCTTTAGTTTTTCTCTTTCTCTGTTCAACTGGTAAACCCCTGTCACTATCTGTTCAACTTGCCTCTTTTCTATCAACTCTTAATAAAGTGATCATGAAACAACAAGCTTTGTGTTTCTTTCCTGACTTCTGAAGAACCTTTGACTTAAACACCAGAATCCAACAGCACCTTATTTAAATTGGAGTTAACAAATGCAGATTTTATCTAATTGGGGGACGTGAGGTAGTTTGACTGGATATCACCATAATTTGTATGTTTACAGCTTTAATCTTACCAAAGGAGGACCAAGTAAAAATGTATTCTTCAGCTTCTTTATTGTATGTGAACATGTGTGTTTGGAGTGCGATTAAGGACAGAATGTCAGCCTGAAGGTGAATGACAACTTAATTGCTGTTGGAGGAGATAAGCAGATAGATTGCTTGGTTAAGAAGTAAGGCATAATCATGACATGTGTTTGGTAGTTAGGAGTTGTGTTCCTGTGCCACTCAGTCAGCCATTCCCACATGGGAGGAGTTCACGTCTTGTACAAGCACCGTTATCAATGAAGTTCAGTTGGATATCCTGCATGCTGGCCTTCTGGTGTGTCTGAGAAACATAGAAACATAGTTTCTCTGCACTTTTTCTCAATATCAAACACAACATGGTGTCAGAAGTGGTTGATCATCCATGAATTGGTGCTGCAGACCAGGTGAGACCCCCAACAAGCAGGAATTTATAGTAAGACTATTCTTGTTTGCATATATGTATGAAAAATATCTAGAAACTTATCAACCTATATAGTTACTACATGTATGCATCATGAGGCTAAGCTGGGAACTGGCCAGGGTTGCTAGGCAACACCTTCGGGCTACATCCGAAAGTGGGGATATATTAATCTGTTTGCCACTAGCGTGGGGAAATGGAGACACAGATACAGCAGAGAAGTCAGTCAAACTCTCAGGGAGAGAAAAGACTTTTATGGTCCAAATAAATGAAAAAATAGATAAACAAACAGGAAAATAGAGCAAATACCTGCAGTGCCTACATCTACTTACTTTATAAAGGTCCCTGAGATATTTGATTTTGCTAAACAAGTGGACTTTGGGGAATGGCTCTGATGCTTTGAGCGTTTTAGAGTTGCAAGCAATCTCACTCAGGCTTTAGAAAAGCATCAAGTAAGCACAGTGATATACTGCATGAGTGACAAATCAGATGACATCTTGGGTGGATTAGGACTGAGAGATGCCCAGAAAAAGGAGTACAAAACAGAACAGGACAAGTTCAAAGAATATTTCACAGGAGAGCATAATGTGATATATGAGAGGGCGAAGTTCAACTCCAGAAAACCAGCAGATGGCAGTAGAGCTCAGCTCAAACAAAAACAAAACAGACAAGTGAAACAAAGAGCAGATAAAATGTCCAGCTACAAGAGATGTAAGTCTGCATTTGACGTCAAAGAGCTCTGCCCAGCAAAATAAGTGAAATGCCATCAATGTAATAGAGTTGGCCATTATACAAGCCAGTGTCTCTCAAATACAGTTCTAAAGGAGGTCAAAGAAGGCCATGTTTCTGACGAAGAAAGAGCTTTCCTTAGGATTCTATATTCAAATAGACAAGGTTGGTGTACTATGTTTCAGTTGAAAAATGAGGCCATGATGTTCAAAGTGGACTCTGGGTCAGATGTCACAGCCATCCCTGAATGTTTGTTCACAAAACTGGTGAAGAAAACGTGCATTATGCTAATCCTAACAAAGAATGTGTTCATGGGGCCAGGGAAACATAAGGTCAGTGTGAAAGGAATGTTTACTACTTCCATCTGTAAAAATGAGAAACAGTTAAAAGAGGATGTCTATGGTGTTCAGTATCTTCTTACCACAACTGGGGCAAAACGCCATTGAGAAGCTAAACTACATTGCAAGGTTGGATTTGCTAAACAATGTTCAGTGGCAGGAGAAGTATCGGAGTTATTCACAGGCCTGATGGTATTGGAAAAAAAGAGTACCTTATCCAACTGAGACCAAGGGTGACGCCTACTCTCTGGCCACAGTGAGATGTATTCCAGTCCCATTGATGAACAAGGTCAAAGCTGAACTTGAAAGAATGGGGGTGCCGGACATCATAACTAGAGTGAATGGACCTACTGGCTGGTGTGCAGGCATTGTTCCTGTTACCAAGCCAGATGGCATAATGAGCATCTGTGTTGATCTAACAAAATTGAATAATTTAGTGAGGTGGGAGAAGTTTATTCTGCCTCCTGCTGAACACACATTGGGTATGCTGGGTTCTTCACCAAACTAGATGCAAACTCAGGGTTCTGGTAGATCCGTTTAACTCCTGAGTCACAGAAGCTCACAAAATTTATCACACTATATGGACACTATGCCTTCAGGAGACTCCCTTTTGGCATCTCATCAGCCCCTGAACTCTTTCAGATGAGGATGAACCATATTTTGGAGGACTGGAAGAATAGTCTGCCACAGGGATAATATCTTCAGAGGCTCAGGTGAGGGACATGACAAAAGAGTGGAAGCTGCCTTGGAGAAACTGAAACAGGCTGGAATCACCCTGAACAAAAAAGAAATGTGAATTTGTAAAGTTGGAGGTGACTTTCTTTAGCCACCAACCATCCTCGGAGTACAACCTGATTAGACCATAAGGCATAGGTGCAGAATTAGGCCATCTGGCCCTTCAAGCCTGCTCTGCCATTCAATCATGGCTGATCCCTTTTTTTTCCCCCTCAACCCCAGTTTCCAGCTAACTTCAAGACTAACTTTCAGACTAACTGGCAGGAGTTTGGAACATGAAACAACCTATGAATGTATCAGAGTTCCGCAGTTTCACTGGCATGGTAAAGCAGCTCAAAGTTCATTCCAGATTTGGCAGAGAAAACAAAGCCACTATGTGACCTCCCCTCTCAGAGAAACATTTGCACCTGGGACGCACCATAGTAGAAGTCATTCCCATCACTTAAAGTAGAGCTTATCTTTGATCCAGACAAGGTAACCAAGGTCTCAGCAGATGCCTCTTCGTTTGGCCTAGGGGTGTGGTCATGCAACACTGCAGTGGTGTATGGAAACAGGTGGCATATGCATCAAAAGCACTGATTCCTACTCAGCAGTGAAAAGGAGACACTGGCACTTGTGTGGGTTTCTGAACACTTCAGCTGCTCTTTGATAAGCACAAAATCCCTCCTTGAAACAGACTACGAGACATTTGTCAGCCTTCTCAGCTTGAACCGCTTGGATGAATTATCTCCACACCTGCAAAGATTCAGAATAACATATGTTATACTGTTATGACAGTGAACATGTCCCCAGTAAATATTTCACAACTACAGACATTCTGTTAAGGGTGGCATGCAAAATTGATTGGATGGAAGCTGACTCCTCCCTCTTGGAAGATATCGACATCTATTTAGCTCAGGTACATGAAAGCTTTCCTGCATCACAGAGTAAACTGGATGAAGTTTGTGCTGAGTTGAAGAGGGACCAAATCTGCAGCAAGGCCATGCAATACTGTGAGCAGAGATGGCCAGCTGTTCCAAGGGAGCTCACAAACTCAGACCTTACTGGCTTAAAAGAGACACTCTCACCATTCTTGATGGTTTGCTGTTAAAGGGCTCCAGACTCATCATTCCTGCTTCCATGCACACCAAAATCATCAGTCAAATGCACCAAGGATATCAAGGCATTGCAAAATGCTGCAAGGCAATTTGTATGGTGGCCTGGTCTGAGCACACAGCTGGGGAATTACGTAAAACAAAGTGAAGCATGCAGGAAAGTGCACAAGAATCATGCTGAACCTCGCTGTCCCACAGAATTCCCAGACTTTCCATGGCCAATTGGAGGCAGAGACATTTTTGAGCTGAAAAGGGACAAATATCTTCTCACTGTGGATAACTACTCATGGAATGTGTAGGAGTCCAAGCTGTCCGCTACATCCTCAGCAGCAATTATACAGCACCTGAAAGATGTATTCACTTACCATGGAATACCAGAGACACTTGTGTCAGACAAGGGTCCACAATCCATCTGCTCAGAATTCAAAGCCTTTGCTAGGAACTATGAGTTCAAACACTAGACAAGCAGTCTGTGGTATGACAGACAAATGGAGAAGTGGATAGAGCAGTGCAAACTGTCAAGAGTCTCCTACAAAAGGCAAAAGACTCCTACAAAGCATTGCTAGCTTATCGTACCACACCTCTTGTGAATGGCTGCAGTCCATCAGAGCTGTCAACGGGCCAGAGACTGAGAACAAGTCTGCCGGTTCTTCCTTCCCTTCTCCAACCTCACTCACCGGTCTTAGACAAAGTGAGAAACTTGGTGTCAGCAAAGCGTGAGAAAACGAAGAGCATGCATGATCTCAGACGCAGAGCAAAATCTTTGTTGCCGCTCGGGAGTGGTGAAGCTGTTTAGATTTCAGACCAATTTGCTAAAGGAACAATAGTCTGGCAGCATGTGCCATGATCGTTTGTGATCAGAGCATCACAGGGTGAAATCAGGCCGAAAAGGCCTGCGCTCGTGCACCTTCCGAAGTTCACTGAAGGCAGAGAAATAAATAGAGTGGCTGATCCTTATGATGAGGACCACTTACCTGAGGTGCACCTGAGGTGCACCTGTCCAAGAATCTCCATCCACTCCTACCCTTCCAGGAACCTATACCAGAGTTGTTTATCTGTCCCACCACAGAGATATACTCTGTAGCCTAATAGCTCAGGCAAGTGACCAAAGAGGCAGAATAATCTTCTCACTTTGCCAGAGTGTTCAGATTGCCCACCCTGACCTCAATTAGATTTTGTTATTTCTAATAAAATGACTGTTAATTTAAAAAACAGGAATTGGTTAAAAAAGGAGTAATACAAAGAGAGAGAGACTACTGAAAACAAAGCAGAAGACAGACAGACACGCATACTTATTGATCCTGAGGGAAATTGGGTTTTGTTACAGTTGCACCAACCAAGAATAGTGAAGAAATATAGCAATATAAAACCAGAAATAATAATAAGTAAATTATTCCAAGTGGAAATAAGTCCAGGACCAGCCTATTGGCTCAGGGTGTCTGACACTCCGAGGGAGGAGTTGTAAAGTTTGATGGCCACAGCTAGGAATGACTTCCTATGACACTCAGTGTTGCATCTCGGTGGAATGAGTCTCTGGCTGAATGTACTCCTGTGCCTAACCAGTACATTATGTAGTGGATGGGAGTCATTGTCCAAGATGGCATGCAACTTGGACAGCATCCTCTTTTCAGACACCACCGTCAGAGAGTCCAGTTCCACCCCCACAACATCACTGGCCTTACGAATGAGTTTGTTGATTCTGTTGGTGTCTGCTACCCTCAGCCTGCTGCCCAGCACACAACAGCAAACATGATAGCACTGGCCACCACAGACTCGTAGAACATCCTCAGCATCGTCCGGCAGATGTTAAAGGACCTCAGTCTCCTCAGGAAGTAGAGATGGCTCTGACCCTTCTTGTAGACAGCCTCAGTGTTCTTTGACCAGTCCAGTTTATTGTCAATTCATATCCCAGGTATTTCTAATCCTCCACCATGTCCACACTGACCCCTTGAATAGAAACGGGGGTCACCAGTGCCTTAGCCCTCCTCAGGTCAATTTATAATATTGGCAATTATGTTTATGTAAGCAGCATAAATTATGTGCTATGGGTAAAGTGAACTGATTGCTCAGTTTTGTGACTATGATTTCAATGCAGCTCTATAGACAAGAAGTGCATATCTAGTTTTTCATTTTTTCAAGGCAAGATGTTGTGGTAGTTAATAGTGGTATTCCTATGCCACCCGGTTAGCCACTCCTACATGGGAGGAGTTCACATATTGTACAAGCAGCATTATCAATGAAGTTTTGTTGAATATTCTGTATGCTTGCCTCTCGGTGTGTTCTCTGCACAATCCCTCAATATTGAACACAACAACATGAACATGGAGAGCTGGAACGATTATGTGACTTTGAAAAGGTTGTGAATTGAATGAAATTTTGGCCTGGGATTTGCTTAAAAATTGTAGCAATTCTGTAGCGATTTGCTGATATCATAGTAACAAGAGTCACGTGGCCGAACACATTTCTGCGTTCAACTGAGAATGCCCACAAGAAAATGAATCACAATGTACAGTAGTATATGGTGACATATATGTACTTTAATGATAAATTTACTTTGAACTTTGAACATTGGTGGAATTCCTGCACATTTAAGCTTCCAGATTTGCTTGCAGGTTCATTCCTAGGTTAAACCTGATGTGGAAACAACTAACTCATTCATTTGCATTTATATTTCACGGCCCTGAGAATGAAGTAAAAGAACAAAGTGGTTGTATCATTTATTATGTGGTTTTAAATGTTTTTAAATATTTTAGGTGATTGTTTTTAAACATATTTTATTTCATACTTAACACTGAGAAGCATTCAAACAATATCAAATACATTCAGAAGAATTGTAAAATGTGACAGCTTTGGGTGCTGGCCAGATCAGGAGTGTGGGTTACGTGAGTGGGATTTGTGCTATCCTGCCAACATGACTTAATTGAGGCTGTGGATCCATACTAGACAGAGCCTTGTTCATCAGTTCATCAGGCCTTTCAACCTGCAAATTCTTCTTTATGGATGAACCAAAAGTGATCACCACAGCAGACAAATTGCCGGCCATTTTCTGTGACTGTTTTTGGTAAAGGAGATGTAGTCAATCCAAGTTTGATGGGTTCAGGGGACAGGGCCAGGAGGCGGGGTGGGGGCAGGTGTCAGGTTACAGTACTTTTTAACCTGTAGCATATTAGGATTTAGATGTGGTTGGTGATATTGTGGATATTAGTGATCTGAAATTGTGAAAATTTCAGGGCCACAGACAGTTCTTCCAGCTGAGGCGACACTTCACCTGTGAGTCGGCTGGTGTGGTATACTGCGTCCAGTGCTCCCAGTGTGGCCTTTTATATATTGGTGAGACCTGACGCAGAGTGGGATTCCATTTCGCTGAACACCTACGCTCTGTCCGCCAGAGAAAGTGGGATCTCCCAGTGGCCACACATTTTAATTCCATGTCCCATTCCCATTCTGATATGTCTATTCATGGCCTACTCTACTGTCAAGATGAAGACACACTCAGGTTGGAGAAACAACACCTTATATACTGTCTGGGTAGCCTCCAACCTGATAACATGAAGATTGACTTCTATAACTTCAATTAATGCCCCTCCTCCCCTTCTTACCCCATCCCTGATTTATTCATTTTCCCCCCCTTCCCTTTTTGTTCTCTCTCTGCCCATCATTCTACCTGTTCTCCATCTCCCTTTGGTGCTCCCCTCCCCCTTTCTTTCTCCCTAGGCCTCCCCTCCCATGATCCTTTTCCTTCTCCAGCTCTGTATCGCTTTTGCCAATCACCTTTCCAACTCCTAGCTTCACCCCACCCCCTCATGTCTTCTCCTATCATTTCACATTTCCCCCTCCCTCTCTTACTTTCAAATCTCTTACTATCTTTTCTTTCAGTTAGACAGTGCTTCTTCCTATAGATGCTACCTGGCCTGCTGCATTCCACCAGCATTTTGTGTGCGTTATGAAAAATGAAATGCTTTGTTCTTTTCTATATTTATTCATAAAATGATTAGGTGAATCAGAAAGTATTAGTTTAATATGTTCTCATAGGAACATCTTGTAGAACAATTTTTGTGTTAACATTTGTATTCTCCATTATTTTATAATTTTATAATATTTTATAAAATAATGAGGCAATGTAGGCTCTTCTCAGTTTCTTAGAAGTCAATGTAATCATATTCAATACTTGATTGTCAGACATGACAACATTCGGGCAGTAGGCATTTTGTTGAATTTGTAAGTCTCTTTCCAGAATCTTGCATGTGAAGCAATTTAAAGAGAAGGGTGGACTACCGGTCTGTTGGATTATCACATACAAAATGCTGGAGGAACTCAGCAGGTCAGGCAGCAGCTATGGAATTGATTAAACAATCAACCTTTTGAGTTGAGACCCTTCTTCAGGACAAAAAGGACAATAAACGTCAACTGTTCATTAATCTTCAAAGATGCTGCCTGACTTCCTGAGTTCCTCCAGCAATTTTGAGTGTGTTACTCTGGACTTCCAGTATCTGCAGAATCTCTTGTGTTTATGTTGTCAGATTATCTTTATTTTCATAAATAATTTGTTTGGTGTTTAGATTTTGTGATTTAGAAGTTGGTTGCATAGTCTTATTAGACTGTATTACTTGATATTAATAAATATCATAAGGATAGGTACGTAGAGGGGTGGTGCTTTGAGGGAATAGGCCAAATGCAGGAAATTAGGTCTACCTGGATGGGCACTGAAGTCAGCATAGAATTGTTGGGTTGAAGGGCTGTATCCGTGTTGAATTGCTCTATGACTATATTGAGTAAGGTTGGAGCCTATCAAGTTATGCTTCATTTCTGTGATGTTTGATTGTGCATGTGTAGAATATAGAACATATTGGCAGGCAATAGTTTTTGCTTCCATTGTAAAAAGGAAACTTTTTGATACATTTGTAATTCATACTGTGGACAACAGTATTTTATGAATAGAATGCTGAAAATGAATACAATTGTTAATTTATTTCTAAATAACCGTCCCATTTGGTTTCTAATTGCTTTTGCTTTTATTTCAGGGATGCTCATGCAATTATTTTTGTCATTGATAGTGTGGATAAGCAGCGGATCAGCGTAGTGAAAGAAGAATTAGGAAATCTCCTTATTCATCCAGGTATTCTTGGAACTATGTGGTAGATAATGTAGAGAAATCAGCCCACATGATTTTTATAAGTCTAGATTCAAGGTACATTTATTTCCAAAGCATGTACAGTATATGTCACCATATACAACCCTGATTCATTTTTTCATTCACAGTAAATACTAAGAAATACAACAGAAACGATGAGAAATGACACGCAAAGATGGACAAACAACCAATGTGCAAAAGCAGTCAAATTGTGGAAATACAAGTAATACCAACAATAAATAAATAAGACTGAGAACATGAGTTGTAATGAGCTTAAAAGTGAGAATCGTATCAGAGTTGGGGTGTGTTAAGCTATCCACGCTAGTTCAGGAGCCTAATGGTTGAAATCTAATAACTGCTCCTGAACTCGGTGGTGTGGAACCCAAGGCACTTGTACCTCCTTGCCAATGGCATAAGTCTGGAAAGGCTAACATTTGTTGCTCATCTCCAACTTACACCAGCCTGCCATAGATGCCACAGCCAAGAAAGCTCACCAATGCCTCTACTTCCTCAGGAGGCTACAGTAACCTGGTACGTCCCTTTGGACATTCACCTATTTTTAATCGATACATCATAGAAAACATCCTAGAAAGATGCATCGCAGCTTGGTATAGCAACTGCTCTGCTATGACACCATTCTGCACATCCTAGAAACCAGTCGCTCCTCCATGGACTCTGGTCTATACTTCTGCTTGGTAAAGCAGCCAGAATAATCAAAGTTCCCACTCACCTGGACATTTTCTCCTCTATACTGTCCCATCAAGCAGAAGATACAAAAACCTGATAGCATGTACCACCAGCCTCAGGACTCTGTTATAAGACTATTGAACAGTTTTATAGTACGATAAAATGACCCCTTGTCTTCACAATCTACCTCATTGTGACTTTGGAACTTAATGTCTACCTGCCCTGCACTTTCTCTGTAACTGTAATGCTTATTTCTGCACTCTGTTATTGTTTTACCTTGTACTACCTCAAATACACTGTTGTAGTGAATTTATCATATGAACAGTATGTTTTCCACTGTATCTCAGAACATGTTACAATAATAAACCAATTATCCTTCAGAAGTTTTTGGTGAATCACCACAGTTTTTTTGATAAAAGTGTTTTCAAGGTGCTGATTGACTGAGAGGCAGTGATTACAAAGGAAATGGTGATTTATTTTTAAGTCACGTTGGTATGTCACTTGAATTTTCTGCTAGTAGATTTTCCATAACACTTGTTATTGTTATTATGAGTTACTTTCCTCTCAACCGAATAAATACTGATATTTATCCTGAGGCAATAGTAATGGTTCTTTGGCTTTTGCCAATTTTTTCTAGGGCTATGTTTGGTAATATAGATGGTGAAAACCTGCTAACTTTAGTTTTTACTTTCCCTATCATTTAGCCTCACTTGTTCCATTTCACCCTGATGCTTAATGATCTAGTTGGTGTTCTGGCATCTACTGTTGTCTAACTGTCACTCCCTGTAAGGAAAGGCATGAATGTGGCAGTGAGAGTATCCTTCATGATCAATCAACTTCAAACTTGTATACTATTTATGTTTGTACAATGAGCACATTTACACAGTTAAGGATTATTGTACTGAGACTGTCTCCAGAATATTAAAAAAACAGCCAAATTAAGCAAGAAATATTATGTTCAGAAAATGCAAAATAGAAACAGGAATAGGCCATATATCCTCAAATATGCTGAATGTGTTTTTATTATGCTCAGTAAGATAATGGTTGTTTCCTTCCTCGATTCTCCCATCGATCCAATCCCTGGGTTCCCTTAGAGCAGGGGTTCCCAATCTGGGGTCCATGGACCTCTTGCTTAATGGCATTATTCCGTGGCATTAAAAAAGGTTGGGAACCTCTGCCTTAAAGTATCCTCAGTGATTTTGAGTATTCACAATTCTCATGTTAGTCCTAAGTGCCAACACTTTCTCTCGAGACTTCGTTATCTCCTAATTCCATCTTCAACTTGTTCCCTGTGCATTTCAGGACTCCCTAGCTAGGGAAAATATTACCTTTGCATCTACTCCATTAACTTCTCTCAGGATCTTGCATGTTTCACCAATCTTTCTTGAAAACGTTCTTTGCATTCAAATATTATTCTTACAAGTCCCAAATGTTATTACCTCACCTACACAAGATCAACCTTCTCTGGAATCAACTTAATAACTTCAGTGAATTCTTTTAAAAGCAGTAAATATTCGGAAGACTGCATTTGTGGAAAAAAAACTTTGCTAGGTTGATGATCCCCCATCATCCAGTGAGACTTGATATACACTCAGTGGCTATTTTATTAGTACACCTGTACACCTTGTTATTGCAAATATATAATCAGCCTATCATGTGGCAGCAACTCAATGAATACAAGCATACAGATATGGTTGAGAGATTTGGTTGTTATTCAGACCAAACATCAGTTTGTTCAGATCAAATATGATCTAAGTGACTCTGGCCACGGAATGATTGTTGGTGTGAAATGATGTAGTTTGAGCATCTCAGAAGCTGCTGATCTCCTGGGATTTTCATGCACAACAATCTCTAGAGTTTATACAAAACAAAAAAATCCAGCGACCGGCAGTTCTGTGGGCGAAAATGTTTTGTTAATGAGAAAGGACAGAAGAGAACGGACAGACTGGTTCAAGCTGACAGGAAGGCGATAGTAACTCAAATAACAATGCCTTAGAACAAAGTGTGTGCAGAAGAGCATCTCTGAATGCACAACATGCTGAACCTTGAAGTGGATGGGCTCGAGCAGCAGAAGACCATGAACATACAGAAATACACTCAGTATCCACTTTATTAGGTACCTTCTGTAGCTAATAAAGTGGCAACCGAGTGTATATTACTCCAGGTGTCATAATACTAAAGCCCTGCATTGTTATAGCCCTGCAACTTTTGCTGTTGGATTGCAACCCTTTGTAATAAAGGCCAACATTCTGTTACCTACATGTTTAGTTTTTGTAATCAGAATCAACCAAGACTTTCAGATGAGAATTGATTAGGCACTTAACAGAATAATTTACAGGGCAATGGAAAAAGAAAGGGAAATGGAATTGATGGGATTGTTGTATCACAACCAACATGGTCTCAATGGGCTGATTGACTTGCTGCACCATAACAATTTTATGACTGTATGAACTGGAAAGCAGAAAAAAGGCATCAAAAATATTTTGACAACAATATATGATGAGTAACCTTGCATTGGCTGAGATTATACACCATTTCCCATTTTCTTGTCCTATCACTTAACTTTGCATATTCAATGCATTCTCATTTTCTTATCTAGCTTTGTATGTTTGAAAAAAAGAGGATATTGTGATTGCGTTCTCACATACTACACAGAAATGTATTTGCATAGGAACTAACAGAACATAATATTTGTGCTTGCAGATGTTAAACACAGACAAATCCCCATTCTTTTTTTGGCAAATAAAATCGATCTGAAAGATGTTATGCCATCAGATATGCTCACCCAGATATTGAAACTTAATAACATCCAGAAAAAACGTTGGTATCTATGGTAGGTGAAATATCTTGTTATGGTAGATTGGAGAAACAGGTCATTGTGTTGATGGATGTTACTTAACTTCACTGAAAAAGAGCATGAGATCCATAATTATTTAAAACACCAATTGTACCGGAAGTGATCATAATGGTATTCAATTTATTGGGTTCATAGATATCAAGAATATTCATACACAAGTTAGTACTGTTAAAAATAGAAACACACAATTCTTGAATAAATGGTTGTCAAAAAGAGCAAATTAAATTTAAAGGCAGGATTCATTTTGCAGGAGATGGTGAATTTTTGATAGTTGAAGAAATAAGGATGTGCCTATGAAATGAAAGAATTTTATTGCATTCAAAGTCAAGAGGTTGTATTATTTTATGTTTTGTTGATGATGGAATGAAAGCCTTGATCTAATTAGCAGGTCCACAACAGAACCAATTTCAGAGCAAAATAATGTCAAGTAAGGCTGTGTCCTTGCACTAACAGTCCTTTCTTATTGAATTGCTGTCCCTTGCTTCCAATAAATTCCTCATCAGATCAAAACTAATCTATAGGATTAACAATATCAGATCATTGAACTTGGTTCTACTGTGAAGGCAATTTAGGTTGAATATTGGTTAAGCTGCAGTAGGCAGATGAAAAATGTGTTTGTGCCACGTTAAAGTAATTCAAGAGAGAGATTCAAGATTGCTTAATGTCATTTCCTGTACACAAGTGTCAGGAAAACAAGATAACTGTTATTCCAGATCCAATGCAGCAGAAAAAAATCCCCCCAAAAAATAAATAAATCAATAATACTAAAATAACACAATAAATATAATTAGATATCTTATATACATTGATTGTATGTACATAAAGTGTTGTACCTTATCAGTACATAAGGTGACTGATGGAAAATAACAGTGATGGAGTTAGTGAGTGGCGGTGTTGATCAATCTTACTGCTTGGGAAAAGTAACTGTTTTTGAGTCTGATGGTCTTGGTGAAGATGCAAAGTAGCCTCCTCCCTGTGGAGGTGAGACAGAGTCCATGAGCAGGGTGTGTGGGATCCTTTCCTAGTACCTTTCTGTACTTGATGATGGATAGGCTAGTGCCAGTGATGCGTTGGGCAGTTTTGACTACCCGTTGTAGAGCCTTCCTATCTGCCGCAGTGCCAAGCAGTGATGCAGCTTATAAAAGTGTTCTCTACTGTGCACCTGCAGAATGACAGGAGAATGGACGAGCAAAGTTCAGAAAGTAGAAGCACTGGCGAGCTTTCTATTTGTGTAGAACGTGTTCTGGGACCATGCGAGGTTGATGACTTGTTCACAAGTACTGAATACAAGAGAATGAGCCTGATATTCAACATGCACAAAACAAAGCTTCTTTATCAGTCTGGCCCCACTACACAATATTGCCCTCATACAATAAAAGTTCACGATAAATTCCTGTAAATCATGCATCACATTTTATATCTCTGAAGCCCTCTCTCAGTGATGGCAGACATCTGTGTTAAAATTCTACCAATCAGCAATTCCTGCCTTCCCTTTTTCTTCTCAGACTCATTACCTCCACAAAGTTGTCTAAATCTGAGAAGGATAAGTGAATTGACATCAATGTTGTCTCCCACTAATTGCACTCAGTCTGATCCATTGTACAGACTGCACCATTCACATGACCACCACTAGTCTCTCAAAAAAGACACTACAAAATTAATAGGTAGGGAAAAGAAAATATTCAGGAATATTCTAAATGTCTGCTTGATAAAAATGCGAAATCCCTACTGATACCTGTGAATGCCTGGTCCATGAACACTGAAAGCAGAGGAACAGCATTTGGGTCATCATTGAAAACTCCATGCTATGCACGGAGAGCGCATGAAATCCCAGTGTAAATAGTAGAAAAGGCTTTCATTGTTGGAAATGGCAATTAATTTTCAATAAGTCTTCTATAGAGACATGTGACCTACCTGTCAAAAAATATTCATCAGATTAAGAATTCTCATATGAATAAAAGATTGAATAGAGGATCCCATTCTCTTGAGTTACACGTGACAGTGAGATTTATACTGAGTAGTCAAAGGGACAACCTCATTTGTGTTTTCACAAATGTGATGAAAATTGGAGGCTCTTTGTGCTATGTTCTGTAACTTCAAAACATTAAATTAATTCAAGGAAAAACAATAGAGCTGGGAATGCAAGTCTTAAGTTTGTTCTTTAAGTGAAGCATGTACATATCATGTAGTAGTGTAATAATATATACAAGTCACTCATTTTTAATCTAGAACCTATAACTATTTAATCAAATAAAGAATACTTAACAACATATTTACAATATTACTCTAATATTACTGAATTATTAAATATACAATACTGGATATTTAATGCTAACAGTATCTTAATTTATATCCTTTTTTAAATCATCTATTCTAAGTCACATGGTTTGATCTGGTATCTGAAGCTGAATGGTTCAATGCCTGAGCCAATATAATTTAGCACTAGTCTTTAGTCACCAACAAACAGTAATCTATTAGCAACTGTTGGATATGTAAAGTTATATTCAAGGCTTTAGTGACATACGTGAAAGAAATATCTAGGATAGCTCTAGTTATTGTTATCAATAGAAGAGCGAGAGAAAGAAGATGAATATACTCTTCTCGGGTTTCCAGCCAGGTACAGGTATTAGTTATAACCAACTTTTTGATGACAAACTCTGATATCTTCATCAGGGATGATGCCTGGGCATGTCTAATCTGGTGGTATGTATACTGCCATCCTCCATCCCTCCCGATTGGTTAGTCCAATCAGGTTTCTGTTCTCCTACCTTGTTTACAATCGAATTCCAGCTCTTAGAATGAGACCTTCATCTTTGTTATAATTCTTATCCTGTAGTTTTATTTCAATAGCTTCCTTTACCAGATGGTCCCAAAAGCCATTGGCATGGCACAGTAGTCTTGTGCCATCAGAGTCAATCCTATGGCCATTACGAATGCAGTATCCTGTTACTGCCAGTTTCTCCAGGTAACCCAAAAGGATACACCTCCTGTACTCCGAGATGCAAGGGTATCCACCATGCGACCCATACGCTACCCCACATTCACAGGGAATCCTGTAAACACCAGCCAACCTGAGTCCCAGGTCATCTTTTACCCACATAAGTTGTGAGTTGACTTTCCTTATGGGTTTGTGGATGGTTTAATCTGGCATTTATTCATCATATATGACAGGAAAGCACCAGATTCTTTTTCAGAGAAAGAAGATGTTTCATAAACTTAAGGAAATATGAAGTTGAAGGGTAAAAGCACAATACAGAGCATGTGAGCAAAATTAATAACTTCCTAGAGGAACCAACAATTAATAAAATGGGTTATATGTTGGGAAATTAAATTGCATAGCAGTCCAAAATAAAACTCGCTCTATAGTGGGAATATTAAAGACATAGGCTTCAATGGTCTGACAGTCCTCTCTTTCAGTCTCCATTTTCATTATATTACATGGCCATTCTTTACTTACCTGCTATCAAAACCTTCATTCATGTCTGTGAAGTGACTGGACAGTTATTTCAATTAGTCCCTCAGTTTCACCCTCTTTAACTTTATGTTCATTCAAAACTCTGAAGCCCATCTCTTAACTTGTACAGGTAACCCCGCATTACACAGGGATTGTGTTTCTAAAAACTGTACACATTGAAATTTTCTGTGATGCAAATCCCCTCTTATCCCATTGAAACTCGTATTATTAATGGAGAAGTGTTCCTATGGGATGCCTTTCTCCCACATTTAGTCATTTTATCGTTTATCACAATCACCGCTCTTATTTAAAATTAGATTTAGGGGTTTAGACTCTGGGGAGGAACAAGGCTCATGCAAACAAAACAAATGTTGTCAATTTTTATTTTTAATCACTTAGCACTGTGGGGTATTAAGAGAAAGTGGCTCACATATGAAAAAACAGTGGCAGTGCCACACTCAGACATCTGTTGACATGTGTTTGGATTGGAGAGGGCATGACAAATGAGGGACTTCGCTATGATTGCCAACCCAATCGATGCAGTGGTGTCATAGCCACATGTTTTGCCCCACAATGTTGAATGACAAAATTTGTTTCTTTTGCATTTTGTCATTATTCTTTTTCCTACTTAAATTTAATAAGAGCAAAATTTGATCCATACCTCAAGATTTTCGGTAGTTATTTGTGAATTCCATATGGGCAAATTTCTGTTACCCAAGCAGCCATAAGGTGGAGGTCAACTGTATCCGTCTCTGTTTATTCATCATACATATGATTATAATCGATATTGGGTATTTGTTAGGCACAATTCAATTTTAAAATACCCTTCATTGTTTCTAAATCCTGACATATCCTTGCCTCTCCATCTCTGTAAACTCCTATTCTATAATTTCTCGAGATATCTTTGCTCTTTCAATTCTCCCTTTTGAGTAACTCAGATTTCAATGGCCATGTCTTTTCTGTCAAAGCCCTAAAGCTCTGAACTGCATTTATTTAACCATTACACTTCACTCTCACTTTCCTCCTTTAAAGCACTCCTTGAAATCTATCTTTGACCAATTCTTCGGTCTTTTGTATTGGCTTCTCTTTATGGGCTTGCCATTAAATTTGTAAAAGTTAGAGAGAAGCACACGGAATGTTCTGTTTTATTAATGGTATTACAGAAGTACATTTTTTTTCAATTGAGTGAAATCTTAATTCCAAAACTGAAATTAAAATATTAAAAAAATTTGCTTCATTGTTTGAATACACTTTCCCCGTTACACTTGTAATGTTTGAATTCATTACAAGAGATTACATTGAACATCTCTTGTAATGTAGGTCAGAAGAACTTGTAGAAAGAAGTCTTAGGCTGCAGAAAGATATTGATTGATAGGTGAGGAGCACTGAAAATTAGCAGATGGAATTTAGTCCTGACAAATGAGAGGCTATGCATTTTGGGAGCTTTAATGAGGCTAGGACATATACCACAAATGGTAAGGTTTTAGGGAGTATTGTGGAATAGAGGGAACCTAAAATACATATCCTTGAAGGTAGCAACATAGATAGATAACATGGTTAGGAAGGCATATGAGAAACTGGCCTCTATTAGGCAGGCCAATGAGTACATAAGTTGGCAAGCTATGCTTTGGAGTACTCTGTGCAATTGGGATCGTTAAAATATAGGAAAGATATATCAGCAATGAAGGGTGTGCAGAGGAAATTCACCAGAATATTGTCTGAGACAGAGCTGGTCAGTTTTGAGAGAAACTAGATAAGCTAAGTGATCTCTCCTTCAACCAGAAGAGGTTAAGAGGGAACATGAATGACTTGTATAAAATTACAAGGGGTAAGGCTAGGGGAGTCTACAAGAAAGCTTTCACTACTTTAGAAGTAGATAAAACTAGAGACATAGATTTAGGATAAAGGGAAGGAGATTTAGATGAGGCAATCCACCCTCACTCAGAAGGTGAAAGTAAGTGATATGCACTGTTCTGTGAATGCTAAATCTCCTGTCAGTAACTAAGTATCTAGAGGAGCACTTGAATCACTTTGGCATAGAAGCCCATATACGAAGTGCTGTGCATGACATTGATACAGAAAATGCTCACAGGTTGGTGTGGAAGAGTTGGGCCCAGTGGTCATTTCCTTTCTGTACAATTCTATAATCAGGAAAATGTTTTATGAGCAGCATTGTCATTTTCATTTTTATGTTTGTAGTCCCTGTAGTGCTCTGACAGGGGAGGGACTTCAAGAAGGAATGGAATGGCTACAAGGTAAGAGTAGAGAGTACTTTATCCAATTATTTACATTTACATTAGTGTATTGTTCATACTATTTGAATGGTACAGCAAGTTCTGCAGTTGGAAAAGTGATCTGGAAATCAGACAACACTATTCTGACCTGGCTGTCTAGTGTAGGATTAGATGTGCAGTACATCCTTCCTAGAAAAAGCAAGCTTTGTAGTATCATCTTAGTTTCCTTACACCACAGGCTGTTATTGTAATGCTCACGCGATCGGCTGGTGTATGTCTAGGGGAAAATTCATCCGCCCGCCAAACCGCACTTCCCGTATACATGGATGCTGTGAAATGAACACTAGTATAAACTCACACACACAATATCAAACAGCACACCATGTACATTTGCAGAAAACACTTTATCAATCTTACTAAAACTAAGTGATTAATAGCAATACAATATATGAAAGAAAAGAAAGGAAAGAAAAGGCGCCAGAACGTATCAGGGTTCAGTCAATTAGTGCACAATCGTTGGAGCTCAACCATTGAGGTCTTCGGTCCACTATTCGATCTTCTCCAACCTCCACGACCCGCATGCCTGGGACCAACCTCGGTGGTCGACCAGAGCGCATCCAGCACCGTCCGCCTTCCTCGCGATCTCCTCTCCAGCTCCCCAAAAGTCCGCCAACAACAGCTCACAGACCCACAAGAAAGAATAACATCTATCCCAATTGGTAAACAAATGAACACAATTCTCATTATCAGTAATTATAACCCAAACAAGCTGCAAAGGAAAGCACTCTCTCACCAGTTACCATAACAAAGAAACATTCCTACTTTTACTTAACAAAGAAGCCATTTTGATTAACATATGCAGTAACATAAGAAACCCCTTACATTATTCTGTTCTTGAATGTACTGTAGTTGTGGTGCAATTGGTTTCATGATTTTTGTAACTTATTTTTCTAGTGTAAGCTATTATAGAGGATATTGTGCAAGATGAGAAACCACAAATCAAAAACTGGCAATATGGGTGGGTCATTGTCTTTTGCCCAGCAGATTCAGGAAAATTAAAGAAGAGGAGGTGAATTAACAATATAAAAATAAAATTTAAATAGAACTATCATACTGAAGAATCTAATCACATATATTAACCTACCTTATTCTATCTTCCCACTACCTGGTCATTGCACCCCACACCCTGCCACCGCTCAAGTCTTACCACTTACTTCCCACTGCAAAGTCCCCCTAAAACAATTCCTCTATGCCTACTCTAAAGAATTGACCAGTGTCATTTTAGTAGAAACAATACAACCAATCCAAGAAAGTCAATAAACAAATTTCAATCCCAAGGCTGCAGTGAGTGACTCACCTTATGACACCCCAAAGCCTTTCTACTATCTGCAACACACATAAGGACAGTGATGAAATGCTCTCTCCCTGCCTAGATATGCGTATCTCCAATGACATTCAAGAAACCCAACACTCACAGGGCAAAATAGCTTACGTGGCTGACACTTTATTTTGCACTGGAATTAAAACTGGTTTATTATTGTCGCATCTACCCGAGATCCAGTGAAAAGCTTGTCTTGCATGCTGTTCATACAGATCAGATCATTACACAGTGCATTGACGTACCAGAGGTGAGAACATATTAGATCTGTTAATGCCAACATGGTGCTTCCAAGGCTGTCTGCCCCGCCCCACCTTGGATACTCTGACTACTTACCTATTATACTAATTCCTGCGTACACTGATTAAATGGGTCAAGTCAGTTCAAAGGGAGGCAAAGACCTGGCCAGAAAGTGCAACCTCAGCGTTATAGGACGGTTTGGAAAACACGGACTGGAGCATGTTCAGGGAGGTGGATACCTCTGATCATCACATTAACGTTGATGAATATATGGGATCTGTGACTGGCTATACAGAGAATTGCATTGAGCGTATCGCCGTGATTCTGTGAAGGCAAATCAGAAGCCATGGTGAACAGCAGAGATCTGGGCACTGCTGAGAGACTGGGGTGCTGCCTTCAGTTTGGGGAATAAAATGGCTCTTAGGTCAGCAAAAGCTGCACTTTTCCTATATCAAGAAGGCAAAACAGGACAATTCGGAGAGAATTTACAGCCATTTCTGTTACACCAGAAATGCATGTGGCAGGCATTCAGGCCATAACAGATTACAAGTCCTGCAATAATGACAATGAAACCTCTCTTCCTGATAGGCTGAATGACTTTTACGTACAGGTTGATGACGGAACGATGTACTGCTGAGGAAGGCCCTCCCTGCACGTGAGGTACAGGCACTCTGACTGGCCACAGATGATGGGAGGAATACCTGAGGTAGGGTCAACCCACATATAACTGTGGGGCCTAATTACATACCTGGTCAGTTACTGAGGGACCGCGTAGCCCAGTTAACAGAGGTTATAACAGACATCTTCAACAGCTCTCTGGAACGGTTCACTGTCCCCGCAGGCTTCAAGGCAGCCACCATCATCCCTGTGCCCAAGAGGATGACAGAACCTGCCTTAATGACTACCATCTAATGACACTGACCTCAGCAATAATGAAGTGCTTTGAGTGGCTAGTTCTGAACCACATTAAATCTCATCTTCCTGCTATATTGGACTCTTTCCAGTTCACTTCTTGTACAAATTGGTCCACTGACAATGCCATAACCTCCTAACTCCACTTCATTCTATCCCACCTGGAAAATGGTATTTCATACACCAGGCTGCTACTAATCGACTTCAGCTTGGCATTTAATATGATCATCCCTGAGAAGCTGGTAGGTAAACTGTCATTGTTGGGTATCAACACCTCTCTTTGTAACTGAATCTTGGACTTCTCAACAGAAGACCACAGTCAATTCGTTTGACAGCAATATTTCTAGCTCCATCACGCTGAGCACTGGTATACCCCAGGGGTGTGTGCTCAGCTCACTGCTGAGGCATTACTGTACTGCCAAATCCAGCTCAAACCGAATCATTCTCTGATGATACAACCATAGCTGGTCTTATCTACAATGAGGAGATGGCGTACAGAGAGGAGATATAGCAGATTGTAGAATGGTGTGAGCATAACAATTTGAGTCTCAACGTGGACAAGACTAAGGAAATTATGGAATCTAGGAAGGTGCAGGCTGATAACTCCTCATTGCACATAAATAGCTCCTCTGTGTGGACCAACAAATTTCTGAGAGTACAAATACTGGACTATCTCACCTGGTCTCTCAACACCATCTCTTTAATTAAGAAAGCACAGCAGCATTTCCACTTCCTGAGCAGATTGAGGTGAGTGAGGCTCCCCCCATCCATTCACCTTTCTAAGGGCACAACAGTAGTTAGCACGATGCTACTACAGCTCGGGGTATCAGAGTTCTAAGTTCAATTCTAACGCTATCTGTAACGAGTTTGTACATTCTCCACGTAATCATGTGGGTTTCCTCTGTGTGCCACATTTTCCTCCCAAAGTCCATAGACCAGTGCCAGAAAAAGGCCAGCAATATCATGAATAGATCCCACCCACCCTGCTTCTGGACTGTTTGTCCCACTCCCATCAGGGAGCAGGCTGAGGTAGGTCCTTGTGATCTACACAAGGATCACTAGACTCAAAAACGGTTACTTTCCCACCTTCCCCAACTAAATCACCCACACTACCACTACGTTATCACTTCCTGTCAGAGTCATCTGATGTACAGACACTCCTCTGCTTGTGCATCCACTTTGGCTGGCTATAACATGCAGTTTTGTGAATGGTGTGGTCTCGAGCTGTTCTACATGATTCAAGCTGGTTGCTGATTGAGAACAAAGAGCAATAAATTACAGATTGTCACTTGCTGGGAAGAGGGCAATAAATGGATGCTAGCCTGGATCAGAGCCAATAAAAGGTATTAAAGGTCAGACATGTAACCTACAGCCAATGGCACTGGAATGTAACATTTGAATTGGTGAGAAATGAATACAGGAGCAGATACTTCAAGTGTGCTGCAGCAATGACCTGGTAGGAGGTTCACCATGGTGTTTGTGAGGTGCCCAAGGACATGTGGAAATCCCAAATGGAACTACGAGGAATGTATGGCCAGCAGCAGAAACTCTTTTTTAATTGGTAAAATCTTTTCTGTTCTTTGACTTTTCACGGAAGGTCAGGAAAACTTAGATGAGCACACGGGTATTTGGTTGTGTAAGTTCATGAGTTCTTTCGTTGAGATAATTAAGGTATTTGTCAGTAATTGCAGATTCTTTCTGTGCCTTCCTGATCATTATTACAAGGGATGATTCCTGTCACACTATCCTTTAATGCCTTTTTGGGTTTAAATAAAAATTAATTGGATTCATTCTTGTTACTAATTAAACACATCACTAAGAATTTCAGAGGATGTCTTAATGCCAGAAATGCCTCTTCCTATTCATTACATTTCATAATTTTATGGTTTGTGTATATCATGCACAATGTACTATATAATATTTTAGGGGCAAATTTATTGCTAAGGTGCATTTGCTTGAACAATTTTGAGAAACACTTTTTCATCTTCATAGCCAACCACTGTTAGGTTCCTCATGCTTTAGGAACTCACACTACTTTTAAGGTGGTTGCAGTAGTTGTTCAAAAAGTGAAAGAACTCAACTTCTGTTGCTTGAATGACTTAATAGCATAAAGATAGAGTCCAATAGGATTAGTTTGAGTGATCTTGTCTTTGTTTAGAAAGTGGAATGGGACCCAGTATTTATACTATTTTAAAAACTTCAGTAAACAATGACATCACAATGTCCTTATGCAAATCTATATTTTCCAGATTGCATCATTGAAGAAATGAAAAGGAAATGAACTAAAGCTAGCAGATATGATTGAAGCTTATAAAATTGAATAAACTCTTATCTCATTGTCTCTAATGTTTTGTGTTTATCATGTTGCTGCAAATTTTAAGTGCACCTGCGCATACAAGTACTAGTGCAAAACTTGACTTGAACAAAAATTAACGAGAAAAAAGCTGCCATTTAACATGTTGTTATAAATCGTATGGTGGATGTACTCTCCAAAATGGGATTTGGGGAGGGAATCCGGAATTGGATCAAACTGCTCTACATGGACATCTGTAGCGCAGTCCAGGTCAATGGGTGGGAAACAGACAGCTTCCCCATCAGGTCTGGAGTCAGGCAGGGCTGCCCTCTCTCCCGTCTTGTTCGTGTGCTGCATAGAACCCTTTGCCAAAGCCATCAGGAGGGATGAGGGCCTAACAGGGTGACGCTGCCAGGCAGCAGAGGGACACAAGTCAAAACCTCCCTGTACATGGACGATGTCACCGTCTTCTGCTCTGATTCGAGGTCAGTTCGCAGGCTGATCAGCATCTGCGAACAGTTCGAGCAGGCGTCAGGGGCCAGGGTCAACTGCACGAAGAGCGAAGCTATGCTCTTCGGCAACAGGCCTGACCGATCCAGCGTCCCCTTCACCATCAGGGCTGATCACCTGAAGCTGTTGGGGATCTGGTTCGGAGGGGCCGAGGTGTGCAACAAGAACTGGCAGAAGTGGACTGCCAAGATGGAAAAGAAACTGGGGCTGTGGGGAGGGCGCTCCCTATCGATAGCAGGCAAGAACCTGGTCATCAGGTATGAGGTGCTCTCAGGGCTGCTGTACTTGGTGCAGGTGTGGCCAGTCCCCCGCTCCTTCAGCTCAGAAATCACCCGAGCCGTCTTCAGATTCGTCTGGGGATCCAAGATGGAGCGGGTCAGACCGACCACCATACACAAGTCCCTGGACAACGGGGGCAAAAACGTCCCCAATGTTGCCCTCACCCTGATGGCCAGCTTCGTGTGTGGCTGCATCAGGTTGTGTGTGGATCCCAGGTACGCAGGCACCAAGTACCACTACGTGTCCAGGTTCTACCTGTCGCCCTGGCTGTGAAGGATGGGTCTGGCCCCTTTCCTGCACAACACCCCTGTCAGCTGGTCGTTGCCGCCATACCTGTCCTTCGTAGAGAAGTTCTTTCTGGTCAACGCCTTTGACCGCAGGGCCATCAGGCAGTGGTCAGCACGTAGGGTCCTGCAGGCACTGCAGGAGAAGGACGAGATGGACACAGTGGGATGGTTCCCTGAGCAGACTGTCCAGTTCATCTGGCAAAATGCCTCATCGCCAGACCTCACCAACAGGTACCAAGACCTTGCCTGGCTGGCGGTGAGAGGGGCTCTCCCAGTCTGATCCCTCCTGTACGCCCGGAATGTTGTCTCCACACCCCTTTGCCCACGGGAGGACTGCAGTGAGGAGGAGTCGGTGACCCACCTCTTTGCACACTGTGGATTCGCGGAGAAGGTGTGGAGGAAGATGGAAGGGGCAGTGTCAAGGTTCATCCCCAGCAGCTGTGTAACAGAGGACTCTCTGATCTACGGGCTGTTCTCGGGGACGCACACCGAGACCAACATCCGGTGCTGCTGGCAGATCATCAACTCGGTCAAAGAAGCTCTTTGGTCGGCCCGAAACTTGATGGTCTACCAGCACACGGAGATGTCCGTGGAGGAATGCTGCCGACTGCCACATTCTTGGCTGCAGGAGAACGTGCTGAGGGACGCACTCAAACTTGATGCAGACACCGCAAGGGCCCAGTGGGGAAGGACCACAGTCTAGGGTTCTTCTCCTGTGGGAGTTGAGGGTTGGGGGGGGTTGGGGGTATACCCCCTGAATGTAAATATGAAAGAACAAAGTGCCACATGGGTGGCAAAACTTTTGAACTTTGAAAATGTAAAGACAGTAATGGTACCAACTGTAAAAAATTGAAAGTCTTTGAATGGTTATTGTATATAATTTTATTTTTGAATAAAGTATATTTTGTTTAATTAAAAAAAACTGCAGTTTGTTCAGCATATCTGTCAACTCCCTAGATGTCCAGAAAGTTTTCAGCTTCAGAATCCAAATCTTTATAAATAACAGAGTGAAGACATTTGATAACAGGGCAGCCCTTTAACGTTACATTGTACCCACTAGTTCTAGAAATATATGGCTCATGGAAATAGATTTCCAATGTACACCCCACTGAGAACAAATCTTAATCTGATTTCAAAGGACAACTTTCTCATCTCTGATATCATTCTAGTGAGTCTTGCTGCTCCAAGGAAGCAAACCACAGACTGACTATTTGCCAATCCTTTCAAGGTCCTCTTTCACTATCATATTGGTTAGACAGCTAGACAATTGCGACAACACGTGACACTGAATGGTATGTTTTGAAATCCTTGCAGACTGTCAGCACTTAGATAGTAAACAGTAACAATAGCTATACCATTTAGAAATGATGTTATTTTACAGATGTCTTTTAAAAATATTATCTTAATAATATTGAACAGGATTATTTCTAAACAAGATAGCAGCTTGTCTAGATGCAGCAGTATAGCACTGTTTTGAAAACATGGATCAGAGCATGTTCAGGGAGATCGCTACACACGACCATCATATTAACATTAACATTGATGAATATGCGAGATCTGTGGCTAGCTAATTGAGAAGTGGACAGACGACATCGCTATTGTTAAATACATCTATGTGAGAGCAAATCATGAGCCACGGTTGAAAGCAGAGGTCTGAGTACAGCTGAGAGATTGAGATGATGCTTTCAGTTTGGGGAATAAGATGGCACTTAGGTCAGCAAGAGCTGCACTTTTCCTTGATATTAGGAAAGCAAAATGGAATTATTCACATAGAATATACAGCCAGATACCAGGGATACGGGGTACATGTGGCAGGTTATTCAGACCATAACGGACTACAAGTCCACCCTGAATATTAACTGCAGTGATGCTTCTCTTCCTGACAGACTAAAGATATTTTATGGTTTGATGCATGGAACAAGCAGATGATGTACAGGCAAGGAAGGCCCCTGTTCCCCACGAGGAGCAAGCGCTCCGTCTGGCTGCAGATGATGTGAGGAAGATCCTAGCCAGGGTCAACCCACATAAAGTTGCGGGACCTGATCACATACCTGGTTGGGTGCTGAGGGACTGTGGAGCCCAGTTAACCGAGGTTCTAACAGACATCTTCAACATCTCTTTGGAACAGTACAGCAGCATCTCTACTTCCTGAGGCAACTAAGGCTTCACCTCCACCCCACCCCCCACCACCATTTAACCAATTTTTACAAGACCACCATTAAGAGTGTTCTGACCAACTGCGTCACCGTCTGATACAGGAATTGCAAGCCACCTGACCGCAAGTCCCTACAAAGGATTGTGAGGACTGCTGATCATCAAGGTCTCTCTTCCACCCATTAGAGTTATTTATCTGGAACACCGGAACAGGGCCCTTTGCATTGATAGTGATTCCTCCCATCCATCCAACAGTCTCTTTGGACCCCTACCATCAGACAGGAGGTACTGTAACATTAGGACAAGGACTGTTAGGATGGGAAACAGCTTCTTCCCCAGGCTGTAAGGCTACTTAACTCCCTGCAGCCATCCAGGTTCATCATGTATGAGGTGCCAGTAGCGTGATACTTTTAAAGCTTCAAAGTACATTTATTATCAAAGTATTTATAAATTATACTACCTTGAGATTCATGTGCTTACAGCCAGCCACAAAACAAGAAACCCAAAAGAACCCTATTTAAAAAAAAGACCAATACCCAATGTGCAGAGAAAAAAAAACACAAATCATGCTCACAATAAAAGGAAGCACAACATTCAGAAGCAAATTGAGTAGACAGACGCAGAGCCCGGAGCAGCCAGAGCAGGTCACCGCCTCAGTCTTAGTTCATCACACAGTGGGGCAAATTGCTGCAGAGCTTGCAGACATGAAACGAGGAGCAGTCTCACAGCCTCAACACCGCGGAGAGAAAAAAAATCTTGCAATCTATAAAAGCAAGCAACAGCGTTCAGAACCAAATTGAGTCCATAGACCCACAGCCCAGAGCCTAGAGCAGCTGCAGTGGGCCCATAGCTTCAGTTCATCACACAGCAGGGCAAATCGCCATGAAGCTCAGACACAAAGCACGGAGCAGTCTCCCAGCCTCAACTCCACGGAGAGAGAAGTAAACATTGTGGAATTGTGTGTAGAATGAGTCTGAACCTCGGCTCCAGTCCTGACACCTTGCCTTTCAGTCTCTCTGGGCCTGTGTTTAAATTGTCTGAACACTAGGACCTAGGCCTCACCATATACCTAGCCATATACTCTGCGCCTGTACCCTGCTGCCCAGCCCTTGGCTGTTCTTGACCTTTCCAAATTGGCTTGGTGCTTAGATTGATCCAATCTTGCTCTCGGTTTAGGTGTACAGGTACTGAAACTCCTCCGCACCGGAGCCTCTCTGATCTGCTCACTCTCTTGAACACGCCTTGACCTTGTTTCTTCTTGTATATGCTACACTCTGACTTTGCATCCACATGGCTCAACCATTGAGTCAGCCTTGCCTTCGCTCACCTCTTCATTGTTCGTGGTGATAGTTTACCACAATTTACCACAGAAAAAGAATTATTAATAAAGTACTTAGTCGTATATCTTGCCTTACAAAGCAACAGTAAGCTGTCACCCAACTTCAGCAGTGCCAACTAACTTGTATCATATATGCACCTTATTATTTGTTAAATAATATTTTATGTTATGTGTGTGAGGTATACTTACTGTGTTGTGCACCTTAGCCTGGAGGAATAAAGTCTCGTTTGGCTGTATACTTGTACATGGTTAGAAACATAGAAAACCTGCAGCACAATACAGGCCCTTCGACCCACAAAGTTGTGCTGAACATGTCCCTACTTTAGAAATTACTAGGCTTACCTATAGCCATCTATTTTACTAAGCTCCATGTACCTATCTAAAAGTTTCTTAAAAGACCCTATCGTATCCACCCCCACCACCATTGCCGGTAGCCCATTCCGCACACGCACCACTCTGAGTAAAAAACTTACCCCAACATCTCCTCTGTACCCATTCCCCAGCACCTTAAACCTGTGTCCTCTTGTGGCAACCATTTCAGCACTGGGGAAAAGCCTCTGACAATCCACACGATCAATGCCTCTCATCATCTGGTACACCTCCATCAGGTCACCTCTCATCCTTCGTTGCTCCAACGAGAAAAGGCCAACTTCACTCAACCTATTCTCATAAGACATGCTCCCCAATCCAGTCAACATCCTTGTAAATCTCCTCTGCACCCTTACTATGGCTTCTACATCCTTCCTGTAGTGAGGCGACCAGAACTGAGCACAGTACTCCAAGTGGGGTCTGACCAGGGTCCTATATAGCTGCCACATTACCTCTCGGCTCCTGAATTCAATTCCACAACTGATGAAGGCCAATGCACCCTATGACTTCCTAACCACAGAGTCAACTTGCGCAGCTGCTTTGAGCGTCCTATGGATTCAGACCTCAAGATCCCTCTGATTCTCCACACTGACAAGATTCTTACCATTAATACTATATTCTGCCATCATATTTGACCTACCAAACTGAAACACTTCACACTTATCTGGGTTGAATTCCATCTGCCACTTCTCAGCCCAGTTTTGCATCCTATCAAAGTCCTGCTGTTTGAATGACAATAAACTTTAACTTGAGCTTGAAAAATGTTTCATTTATTTCAATCTATTTCTGTTATACTTTTATTAATAGTAAAACAAATTCATATACATAAGGAACAGGACCCATCTGTTTTCATTTTTAAAAGTCTATAATTATTGTTTTCTACTTCATTAATCAAGGTAATTTCTGCTCAAAATTACCATGCCATTGTCGAACACCTTTACGCCTCATCTTATAACAGAAGTGGATCAATTCAATGCATATTTAATTTACTTGCTCCAAGGGAAGACCAACACTCTGCACAAGAGCTGGTGAAAGCTTTGAAAAAACAGACAGCATAATCACTTCTTTATACCCAAGTGTTAGCTTTAGTTCAAGGACATTCTGTACATCTACCTAATCAGTGTCCTTGGCATTCTTCCAGTAAATCATCTGCTTGTCTTTCTGCAGTTTGTCATATACTCAAGGTCCATTGGCATAATGTTGAACAAAGCACTCTGATACAATACAATGTTTCAGACAAAAATAACATTTTGTTACTACAAGTACATTTCTACCTTTCCTCCTTTTTGTCATTTCGTAACAACTCTGTTTCATCAAACACAGTAACTGAAATATGCTTATATATGTAGATAAAGCAACGATGGAGTTTCAAAGCCCTACCCAAAATTCCCTTTTACTCTTTCCACTTCAGTGAGTACCCATTAATTTCCTCTCCTTCGTCTTATCACGCACAAAAAAGGTAGAAGAATAACAGTCATTATTATAATACCAATAGTTATACCATTAATACAGAATAGTTACTCACCGGTGTCCTGGAGTGTAATAGATGCGATACTGATCCCTACTTTCTTAACCTCTTTGGTAGCTTCTCAGATGTGACTTCACAAGTTAGTTATATTTTCTGATTCATCAGGTATGTAAGTACAGCAACACAAGTGCCCCCTTTTTCTGATAAAATCCAAAGCCGGCATTGTTCTGTAATGGTACTGTATGAAGAAACAACTGCTGACAACTTGGTTAATGCTTGTTGAGTTTGATCAAAGGCATTTGTGGTTCCATCTGGTATTTTCTCCAAAGCCGATGCTATATTAGTCAGTACCCAGAACAGCCTCACAGTCCCATATCCTAGAAATGCAATCATCTAGAATCTCTCAGCTTCTAGTGCTGCCACTCTATAGGGTGGTAAGATAGTGACACCAAGTGTCACATGTGGAGCACTATGTAAGCAAGATAACAACAGCTCTTCCAGGACCACGACTCTTTCTACTTCCCATCATTCTCAGGAGATATGCCCTGCATCCAGGGATAGGCCTGGTAACTACATACACAATAAGTGCCATTTAGTGGACAGGGAGGACTGAGATTTGTCAGTTCAGCTCATGTACCTTTACTGCTCTCCGTATAGGACCCTTGCCCTTCTAGCTGCTGTGATATGTTGCCTGATGCCAGCACTTTGGTTCTAGGAACAACCATTTGAATCCCTCTCTCAACCACTGAGGATCTATCAGAATATAGAATCAAATCATTGGCAGAGTCATAACCAACAGGATGCTCCATGTTCTTGAATTAAGACTATTATGTGTTTCTCATTGGTATAATGGGTGAATTTTTTAATACAGGTGCAGTACACAATGTCACCTTTAAAGTTTAAAACACTTTCAGATATTCTTCATTAAGAGTCACAGGGTCATCTGAGCACTTCTTGTCCTTCAGCAAAGAACTGTTGAGCAATAGTCGATTGATCTGCCACCAGCTTGCCAATACATTAATTAACAATAGTTTTATCTGAGGTAGCTGTCAATCTTTTCGTTTCATCCGTCATTTTCACGTGAGCCGCTAGGGGGCACTGTAGAGCCAATCTCATGTCCATCCTGTAATTCTCAGGAGTTCTGATGGTGCCGCTGTTCCTGGAGTTATGTAATACTCCTTAATTTGGATGGTGGCACTGTTAAATCAGAATCGAATCAGGTTTATTATCTCCGGCATGTGATGTGAAATTTGTTAATTTAGCAGCAGCAATTCAATGCAATACATAATCTAGCAGAGAGAGAAAAATAATAATAGAATAAAACATAATAATAAACAAGTAAATCAATTACATACATTGAATAGATTTTTTAAAATGTGCAAAAACAAAAATACTGTATATTAAAAAAGTGAGGTAGTGTCCAAAGCTTCAATGTCCATTTAGGAATCGAATGGCAGAGAATGGTAATTTCTTGGGCAAAGCTTCAAAAGTAGGTGTTTCCCAGGGTAGAGCACCAGCAGTACCATCCACTTGAAGTCATGGTTGCGCTTTTCTTTATTTTATTTTCATTGAAGCTTCAAGCACTGCATATCGATTGAACTACAGTGTTTTTTTGCTCTTTGGTTAATGCAAATACTTGCCCTTTAGATTTTTCACTGTTTCTATTGTGCTGATTTTGTAGTTTATTGCATGTTAAGTAGTTTGATTAGTAAAAGACTTTACTCACCCTGTTAACTTTCAATTGCTTGTTTTTAATCATTCCATTTAATCTTTTGACTAAGCCTGCAATTGAGGATGGAAGCTACAATGAAAATATTGGTCAACGTTTAAGGCCTTACATACGTCTTTTATTACTTCCCAGTAAAGCGGGCACCATTGTTATCATGCAGCTTTCAAAGGATCCAGAAAATCAGGATGATTTCCTTCAATGAACATTTAGACACTGTAACTGCACCATTCTTACTACAAGGGAATGCTTCAGCCCATCATGAAAAACACCAATAATAACCAATATATAGTAATACATTTCACATGAAAGTAGTTGTATAAAACCCATCTGTAAGTGCACAAACAGTTCATCAGAAGGGGTGTGTGGGATTCTTCCATCTTCACTAGTTTCCCTGGGTTTTGTAAAATACACATCATACATTGTTCACAAACTTGATTTACAGCTTATGATAAACCAAATCCATAATGCTAGGTTTGTGACACAAAACAAGTTTTAAATTTGTGAATAGCTTTTTCCAAACCTGTCTCTGGGTCGAGTAGTTGTTCTACCAAAGCCCATAATTCTCCTGCTGTCCAAGGTCAATATATACTCCTTGGTTCCCTCTCCATAATTCCTCCACTGATCCCTTCCCATAATTACTCAACATACATCATACTTGTGTCCCCTTATTTGAGACAGGGAAGGACTCCCCTTGTCTCATTATTACCAATTTCTAGTCTCTCTTCCTCACCCTACTTATCGATTTTCTTTTGTTTATTACAGTGTTCTCTAGGGATTAAATTTATGAGCTCAGTTTCCACAAATACTACTCTTACTTTTTTTGCTGGTGCGTCCATGACACCAGATGTGTCCCTGACACTCTTACCATTCAAATTTGGTGCATCTCTGACACTCCTACTGGTCAAATCTGGTGTGTCCCTGATGCCATAGGTGTCCCTGATAAACTTACCAGTCAAATCTAATCATTGATACCCATATGTTTCTGGTTGCCATGCTGAAAGTGTTGGAATCATGGAGAGATAAACTGATCCGGAATGGAAGTGGGGGAGAACCCTGTATTTGCCACTTGCCTGGGAAGGCCACACAGAGCAAAAAATAGATATACTTTTTGGTGATTACTCCTCCACCAGAGTTTCCCTGGGAGCAGACAGTCATCAGAATCCTCCTTGGTCTGCTCCCACATCTAAACATGTGATCTCGGTGCAACCCCAAGTTCTGTTGAGCACCTTTTCACTACCTTATAACAAACAATAATTAACTCAGAGTGGATCAATCATAAAAGTGTGTATTTTACTTGCTGCAAGGGAAGACTAGCACTGCACAAGATGCAGTGGTGGCTTTGAAAACACAGACAGCATAATCACTCCTTTATACCCAAGTGTTAGATTCAGTTTAAGGACATCCTGTGCATCCGCTTGTCTTTCTGCAGTTTGTCATATACTCAAGGTCCATTGGCATAATGTTGCAGGAACACTTTTAGCAAAGCTCTCTGATAAAATACAGGTTATACTTTGCTTCAGATAAAAATGTCATTTTGTTACATTTCCATGCCATGCAAGGAACTTTTTTTAGAAGATTATTGCCAATTTTGGCACATGCTTTTAAAAAGATTTGCCATCCTTGGTTTAATTGAGGGATTTGGACAATGACTCTATCTACTACAGCACAACATATAACAAGTATTTATTTACTAAAATTCCCAAAAAATGTTAAACATTATTGATATTCCAAGTCCCCTAGCTTTACCAAAAAAAATTGTGTGGATAGATACCTCAACAGTTACACAGTTGCATTTGATATCATATTCAAGGTATACAAGGGAACTCTGGGTACAAATAGGGTTTGATTTTGACCATGTCAGAATATACACAAAAATTTTGATACCACCGTCATATTTTAATGATTGGTGTCAAAAACACACAAGACATAGAACACAGAACATGGAACAATATGGCACAAAATCAAGAATCAGGTTTAATATCATAGTATGGATCTTTGGCCCACGATGTTGAACCATTTTTTTAACCTACTTCTTGACCAATCTAACACTTCACTCCTACATAGCCCATAACTCTCCTTTTTTTTCCATCCAGGTGCTTTTCTAAGAGTCCCTTATGTATCAGCCTCTAACACCACCCCTAGTAGTGCATTCCAGGTAGTTACCACACCCTATGATAAAAAAATCTCACTCCAACATCTCCCCTAAACTTTCCTCCATTCCCCATTGAAGGATGTCCCGTGGTATTAGCCATTGCTGCTCTGGAGAAAAAGTCACTGGTTGTGTACTCTAAACACTCTAGTGTATAATCTTACACTCTATCAAATTGCCTCTCATTTTCTTTTGCTCCAAAGAGAAAACTACTAGCTCACTCAACCTTTCTCTGTAAAACATGCTCTCTGATCAGACAGCGTCGTGGAACATCTCTGCCGCACCATCTCTGAAGCTTTCACATCTTTCCTAATAATGAAGTGACTAATGAAGGTCAGCAGACCATAAGTGACCAAGCACCACTTAATTTAAATAGCATCAGTCCATGTATATAAGATAATCTTAAGTATTTACATTTATTGTTTTTTTCTCTCGGGTCCTTTTTGGTTATTGTTTTTATTCAATGTTGCATTGGATCTGGAGTAACAAACATTCATCCTCCTTTACACTATTGTAGTGGTGAATGACAATAAATGATCTTAAATCTTGACAGTGCCTGCTTAACCCTCTTATCAACTTGCATGGCAATTTTGAGGAATCTATGGTCTTAGGACCCCAAGTTTCCAAGGATTACAAAGACTCATAAGAAGAACTACTAAAAATGGAGGGAAAGCTAGTTTTGCCATTCTAAGCAGCGGACATTGGACTTTTTAATTTAATATTATGGGAGCTTGACTTTATGTAATGTCTGTAAGACTGGTGTTTTTAAAGAATTAAAATTTCATAGTTAGTTGATTACTAATAATGTACTAAAAAAGAATAGCCCTTAACTCGGCAGTGGAGTTATCAGGGCACTGTCATGACGGTGTTTCTGTAGCAAGCTATTCTTGTTTTTATGAGGCCAAGGTGCTAGCTCAACGCTCAACCGGACTTGGATTCAAACTCAGGAACCTTCACTCTGGAGCCCAGCACTGATATTATTGCGCCACCAAGCAGGACAATGTACTAAAGTACTGAGAATAAACCAATTGCTTGAGTGACAAAAAAAATACTAATTTGTGTTTTAATAATAAGGGGTTAAATATCTCTGAAATAAACCTGTTATGATCTAACTGAATTGAGATCTATTTGATACATTTTCTTTATCATGTAATGTGAACAAAAGGTTAACAAAAGTTTACTATCTTAATTGTTTAATTTATAGTTGGAGAAGAATCAATCATCAAGGCAATGTTTTAGTTCCTACCATAATTAATTCCTAACTTAACCCCTGACAGACCCAGTCTTGTCTAAATTTTCAAAATTCAAGGAGGTAATATTTTTCCACCATCCTGTTTCCTTAATATTTGAAAGCTACATATCTGCTCTCTTCCTAAATTCCAAGGAACCTTTTCCTGGCTTGCATTATCCATTATGAGACATTCTGAGAAATTTAAAATATTACAGATACTGAAAACACTCAACTATTGAAACAGTATCTGTGAAGGGAGAAATCAAAATAATATTTCAGATCAAAGAAATTCCATTTTCCAATTTAGATTAAAATCCATGGCCAGACACAGCTTGAAGTGCATCTATAAATTTACCAATGACACTAAAGTTGTTGGTAAAATCTCAGATGGTGAGGAGGAGGTCTCCAGGAGTGAGGTAGATCAGCTGATTGAGTGATGTTGCAACAACAACCTTGCACTCAACATCAGCAAGACCAAGGAACTGATTGTGGACTTCAGGAGAACACACACTATCTTAATTGAGGGATTAGCAATGTAAAGGATAAGTAGATTCAAGTTCCTTGGCATCATCCCTTAAGAGGAGCCTGAGCCCAATACATTGATACAATCATTAAGGCATACTAGCAGTTTTATTTCAGTAGGGGCTTGAGATGTGGCAGGTCACCAAAGACTCTGGCAGATTTCTACACATGAACCTGGAAAGCATTCTGACTAGTTCATCATAGCCTGGCATGTAGGTTCCAATGTGCATTCAAGGTTTTAGGAACAGCTTCTTCCCCTCTGGTATTTGATTTCTGAATACTGTAGTGCATGAACCCATGAATGCTACCCCACTATTCCTTTTAAGCACTATTTATATTGTATTTTATAGTCATTTTAATGTCTCACTCCGTACTGCCACATAACAATTTTCAAGACATATGAGCCTAACATGTGAATACACTGGAGGCACTGCAGAAGACATTCACAACATGGTGCTTTCAGTTTGTGTAGATAGGCTCGATTTGTTTTCCTTGGAGTGGAAAAAGGTGGGGGGAGTGGCTGGAAATTGAACTGATACAGCTAAAGTCATTTGATAGTTTTCTGTAACACATTGGCCTAAACAACTCACTTTCATGGTCTACAACCAATTAGTCCACAGTGGCTACTGAATCACCTCAGTTTAATTTTCCATCTACTCTGACCAAACGTAGCTCAAAGAACATCAATCTAACAGGTTGTCCCCTTTAGGATTCGATATTGATTTAACAATTTCTAATAACCAGTTTCCTAACTGACTCAGACCCAAGGTCATTAATTCATTTCTCTCCCGTTCTCCACATCGGTTATTTGATCTACTGGGTATTTCCGGTATTCCCCTATTAACTCAGAACACCATTACGTCTCTGCTTTGGCTGTCACATTTGCAAATGTTTTCTCACTGACAAACTATCATCAAAGTAGTCTGAGTAGTAGTAGTTATAAGTTAGTTTACTGTAGTGTATAACGTGAGGAGCATCAGATGGAATTCCACGCAGTCTATGGACCCTGGGCCCTGAAACAAAAATACTTAAATTTTGTATGGTTGCTGCTAGAGCATTCAACTCATTGTATGACCTGAACCACCCTGCACTTCACCAAAACGCAAACATTCTCTTTGTTTATTTCAGCAACCTGCTTCCTCCTTCGTCACCATCATACGTTGAGTCACTAACTTGAAATGTCTACCTTTCTCCAAAACTGGTACGTGACCTGTTGAATGTTTCCAGCATTTTTCTGCTGCATTACAGAATAAAAAGAATGGGCGTTCTTTACTTGGTGAATGGTATACAAACATTTAGTGTTCGCGGTTTCTTTCAGTTGCGCACTCCACCTACGACGGGAAAATTCAGACCCTGGAGCCAATGCGCATGCTCTGAGCCATCGGTCGCGTGCATTGAACGTCAGCGCCCCCACCCCCACCCCCACTCCGCGTTGCGCTGCGCAGGCGCCAACGGCCCGCGGTGCGCGCGCGGATTTGAAAGTGTCCCGGTATTTTTCACCATAATGGAGCGGAGCCGTGGGTCGAATGTCCGCTTCAGGGAGGTGGGCGTTGACACGGAGTCGCTGCAGAAAGCGGTCGAGTACTTTACCACTGGTAAGTGCAACAGGGGCCACTTGCCATCCTACTTACTCCGTGTGGAGGAGAGCCAGCCTGGCGTTGAGGGTTGCCCCCTCCCCAAAGCCTGGCTGCATCTCAAGTACAGTCAAGCGAATAGAATGAAAGAGCGAGCAGGGTGTCAGGACTTGGCGCTGCAAAGGATGGTAAGGTGGGTTGGGTGAAATCGGGCCATATCTGTTAATAAGATCTTGAATGTGATCTTCGGGGGGTATCTGGGTACTCGCTAAGGATTGCCCTTTGGAATTGATCATCAGCGATAGTTGCAGTGGAAGCCGAAATGCTTGTTTAGAGATGTGTAGAGACAAGAGACTGTCTGTGTTGTCATCTGGAGTTAGGTCCGTTAGGAAAACTCTGCTGGTTTGACAGCATCTGTAGGAGGAAAGGAGTTGGTAATGCAGTTGGGTCAAGAACCTGCATCAGTTGAGGAGGAGAAATTGATCCTCTTGCACGTGATTTTAAAATAGTATAGAATCATTGAGGGAGAGCTGAAAGATGCGGGATCTAAATCAAAACAAAATATTGGGTCAAGCTCTGTGGGGTGAGAAAGATAATTTCTCAAACTGAGGAACCTGAGAACTAAGTAAAGTTGACAGTAAATTTCAAATTGTAGAGAAGGTATCAGGATTTGTATTAGAGATTAAATGACACATGACGGTGAGAGTTAAAAGGGGGACAAAGGCAATGAATACTGTAGTAAAGGTTGGGTGTAGTGTCTGGACAATGTAATAGCTTTATGAAAGAAAATGCAGAATGATTCCAAAACACAAGGAATTTTACATCTGAGGTGATAGTTGAAATGATTGAAAGAATAGTTGGAATGAAGGGCAAAGTCACTGATAGTAGTGTCACTTTTGATTCTGATTTAAATATAACCTTCATAGAACACTGCTTGGTGTAAAATGTGCTGCTGACAAAGACTGTTTCTGGTGATGAGCATAGTTACTCGTGATGTAGGTTGAAGTCTAGGTGAGTGAAATGATTTAGTTGGAATGCACATGAAAATGCTGGAATTTTTAGGTTTTGATTGGGGGATGCAGATATATACTTGGAGGATAATGGTGATTTAGTCAGGTCACATCTGCGGTGAACAAAGCAGAGTTTCATTAGAACCAGAACAGATTTGAAAATGTACTTTAAATTAGGTGACAGCACTGGGTAGTGAAAAAGGCATGTGGGGTTCTTACCATCATCAACTGTGGCACTGAATATGAATGCGAGAACACCATGGTTAGTTCACATTTGGAATATTGTGTACAGTTCTGGTCACCATTACATAAGAAAGGTGTTATTGTGCTGGAGAGGGTGCAGAGGTGCAAATATTGTCTTGCATGAATGAGGTTGCCAGAGAAAAGTACTAGTAGTTATGAAGCAGCTTCTTTATTCAACAAAACAAGACACAGCAGGCATCATATGCAGATGTTTTCAGTCGGAAGGTCTGTCTATTCCCAGCACTACACACATTTTATATGCTAAAGATCAAAGACAATTCAGGACAACTCAAACCATTTATATTTACAATCTTCTCACCATCTCACCAAAAACGAGTGTTAATCACTGTGACATCCATGCAATGGAATGTTGATTGGACTCATGCATAGCAGGCAATCAGGTAAGTGCCTGTTTCCTGGTTTGCTTAGTCTGCAAACCTATTGTTCAAAACTGTATTAAAATTAAATCCATAATTCAGACGTAAAGACAGGCCCAAGTTGTCTTCTAAATGTGCTAAACACAAAAATTGCTCTAACAGTACCTCCTCTTGGCCCTCCTGGACAAAAAGTAAAGTTGTACCAATAAAGGCCAATGTTAAGGAGGATCTATTCAAATAGGGCAGCAGAAATGCCCTGCCTTGGAATTCCTCCCCCCCCCCCCCAATTTCTTTATGTGCATCTACATCTACCCTATTATCTCTAATTGTTAACTACAGAATGCTAAGCAGAGAAACTGTTTCCGAAATTTGAACACATTCTTTAGAAATGTGTCCATTCATATGTCTGTTGTTTTTTCCCCTGTTGGTTGATTGCAGCATAATCACATTCCCCGTCTTCACCCCTTCGTTCTCTGGTAGCTAAAACTCTCTCTTTCTAGGGGTACCAGTAAGGCAAGTGCATCAGGCTCACAGGCCCCCTTATCAACATGCAGGAAGGAGTTGGGGTGGTTTATATTTGAATAGCTGCAAGGACCTCTCCCTGGCTGTACCCCCTTCCAAACTGTCCAGTTGATTGTTGGCCTAACTGCTGAAAGAGATCAGCTCATTTGTATTCATGACTGCCTTCAGATACCATGTGCAATCTTTCTTAGTCTTCCATGCTATATAAGTTGTGGAATCTGCTGTCTCTGCTTTAACTTGTTGGGAAAGTATCTACCCACTGGGTGAAGTGATCCATAATTACTAGACAGTAGCTTCCCCCCTCCCACTCCCCACCTGTGAAGTCTATAAGACCGTAAGACAAAGGAGGAGAAGTTGGCCATTCAGCCCATTGAGTCTGCTCTGCCATTTTATCGTGAGCTGATTCATTTTCCCATTTAGTCCCATTCCACCGCCTTCTCACCATAACCTTTGATGCCCTGGCTACTCAGATACCTATCAGTCTCTGCCTTAAATACACCTAATGACTTGGCCTCCACTGCTGCCTATGGCAAGAAATTCCACAGATTCACCACCCTCTGGCTAAAAAAGTTTCTTTGCATCTCTATTCGGAATGGGCACCCTTCAATCCTTAAGTCATGGCCTCTCTTACTAGACTCCCCCACCATGGGAAACAGCTTTGCCACATCCACTCTGTCCATGCCTTTCAACATTTGAAATGTTTCTATGAGATCCCACCTCATTCTTCTAAACTCCAAGGAGTACAATCCAAGAGCGGTCAAACGTTCCTCATGTTAACCCTGTCATTCCTGGAATCATTCTAGTGAATCTTCTCTGAACCCTCTCCAATGTCAGCACATCCTTTCTTAAATAAAGAGCCCAAAACTGCACACAGTATTCCAAGTGAAGTCTTACCAGTACCTCATAGAGCCTCAACATCATATCCCTGCTCCTATACTCTATTCCTCTAGAACTGAATGCCAACATTGCATTTGCCTTCTTCACCATCGACTCAAACTGGAGGTTAACCTTTAAGGGTATCCTGCACGAGGTGTTTCTCGGACTGGCTGGAGGTGACTAGTGGGGTACCACAGGGCTCTGTATTGGGACCACAGCTCTTTACGATTTATGTCAACGATTTAGATGAGGGCATTGAAAACTATATCAGCAAGTTTGCTGACGATACTAAACTGGGTGGCAGTGTGACATGCGAAGAGGACGTTAGGAGAATACAGGGAGACTTGGATAGGCTGGGTGAGTGGGCAGATACTTGGCAGATGTTATTCAATGTGAATAAATGTGAAGTTATCCACTTTGGAAGCAGGAACAAGAGGGCAGAGTATTGTCTGAACGGTGTCGAGTTAGGTAAGGGAGAAATGCAAAGAGACCTCGGAGTCCTCGTTCACCAGTCAATGAAGGTGAATGAGCAAGTGCAACAGGCAGTGAAGAGGGCAAATGGAATGTTGGCCTTTGTTACAAGGGGAATTGAGTAGAAGAGCAAGGATGTCCTTTTGCATTTGTACAGGGCCCTGGTGAGACCACACCTGGAATATTGTGTGCAGTTTTGGTCTCCAGGTTTAAGGAAGGACATTCTGGCAATTGAGGAAGTGCAGCGTAGATTCACTAGGTTGATTCCTGGGATGGCAGGGCTGTCTTACGCAGAGAGATTGGAGAGATTGGGCTTGTACACGCTGGAATTGAGGAGATTGAGAGGGGATCTGATTGAAACGTTTAAGATAATTAAAGGATTTGATAGGATTGAGGCAGGAAATATGTTCCAGATGTTGGGAGAGTCCAGTACCAGAGGGCATGGATTGAGAATAAGAGGTCAGTTATTTAAAACAGAGTTGAGGAAGAGCTTCTTCTCCCAGAGAGTTGTGGAGGTGTGGAATGCACTGCCTCGGAAGATGGTGGAGGCCAATTCTCTGGATGTTTTCAAGAAGGAGCTAGATAGATATCTGATGGATAGGGGAATCAAGGGATATGGGGACAAGACAGGGACTGGGTATTGATAGTGAATGATCAGCCATGATCTCAGAATGGTGGTGCAGACTCGAGGGGCCGAATGGTCTACTTCTGCACCTATTGCCTATTGACTCCTGAGTCCCGTTGCATCTCAGAGCTTTGAATTCTCGCTCTATTTAAATAATAGTCTGCCCGTTTATTTCTTCTACCTCAGTGCATGACCATACATTTTCCAACATTGTATTTCATTTGCCACTTCTTTGCCCTTTCTCCCAATCTATCCAATTCTCTCTGCAGACTCTCTGTTTCCTCAGCACTACCGGCCCCTCCACCTATCTTTGTATAATCAGCAAACTTAGCCACAAAGCCATCTTTTCCATAATCCAAATCATTGATATACAATGTAAAAAGAAGCAACCCCAACATGGACCCCTGGTAACCGGCAGCCAACCTGAATAGGATACTTTTATTCCCACTCTCTGTTTCCTGCCAATCAGCCAACGCTCTATTCGTGTATGTAACTTTTTAGTAATTCCATGGGCTCTTATCTTGTTTAGCAGCCTCATGTGTGGCACTTTGTCAAAGGCCTTCTGAAAATCCAAATACACAACATCCACTGCATCTCCCTTGTCTAGCCTACTTGAAATTTCCTCAAAAAATTGCAATAGGTTTGTCAGGCAGGATTTTCCTTTAAGGAAACCATGCTGAGTTCTGCCTATCTTGTCATGTGCCTCCAGGTACTCTGTAACCTCATCCTTGACAATTGACTCCAACAACTTCCCAACCACTGATGTCAAGCTAACAGGACTATAATTTCCTTTTTGCTTCCTTGCCCCCTTCTTAAATAGCAGAGTGACATTTGCAATCTTCCAGTCCTCTGGAACCATGCCAGAATCTATTGACTTTTGAAAGATCATTGCTAATGCTCCCGCAATCTCCACAGCTACTTCCTTCAGAACATGAGGGTGCATTCCATCTGTTCTGGGAGCTTAATCTACCCTTAGACTATTCAGCTTCCTGACTACTTTCTCTGTTGTAATTGTGACTGTGCACACTTCTCTTCCCTGACACCCTTGAGTGTCTGGTATACTGCTGATGTCTTCCTCAGTAAAGACTGATGCAAAATACTCGTTCAGTTTCTCTGCCATCTCCTTATCTCCCATTACAATTTCTCCTGCATCATTTTCTATCGGTCCTATATCTACTCTCACCAGTCTTTCCTTTGCCCTCTCCTTTGCTTTTACTTTGGCTTTGACTTCTCTTGCCAGCCAAGGTTGCATCCTTTTTCCATTCGAAAATTTCTTCTTTTTTGGAATATATCTGTCTTGCACCTTCCTCACTTCTCGCATAAACTCCAGCCGCTGCTGCTCTGCTGTCCTTCCTGCTAGTGTCCCTTTCCAGTCAACTTTGGCCAGTTCCTCTCTCATGCCACTGTAATTTCCTTTACTCCATTGAAATACCAACACGTTGGATTTCGGCTTCTCCTTCTCAAATTTAACAGTGAACTCAATCATGTTATGTTCTCTTGTCTCCTAAGGGTTCCTTCACCTCAATCTCTCTAATCACCTCTGGTTCATTACACAATACCCAATCCAGTACAGCCGATCCCCTAGTGAACTCAACAACAAGTTGTTCTAAAAAGCCATCTCGTAGACATTCTACAAATTCTTGAGATCCAGTGCTGACCTGCTTTTCCCAATCCACCTGCATGTTAAAATCCCCCACAATTATCATAACACTGCCCTTCTGGCAAGCCTTTTCTATTTCCTGTTGTAGTTTGTAGTCCACATCACTGCAGCTGTTAGGAGGCCTGTATATAACTGCCATCAGGGTCCTTTTACCCCTGCGATTTCTTAGCTCAACCCATAAAGATTCTGCGCCTTCTGATCCTATGTCACCTCTTTCTAATGATTTAATATCATTTCTTACCAATAAAGCCGCACCACCTCCTCTGCCTACCTGCCTATCCTTCCGATACAGCGTGTATCCTTGGACATTCAACTCCCAGAGACATGCATCCTTCAGCTATGTCTCAGTGATGGCTACAATATCATACCTGCCAATCTGTAGCTGTACGACAAGATCATCCACCTTATTCCTTATGCTGCGTGCATTTAAGTATAACACCTTAAGTCACTATCTTAGATTTATTTCTGTTTTCCACCTCCTCTGCTCTATCATTCCGGTTCCCATCCCCCTGCCAAATTAGTTTAAACCCTCCCTAACAGCTCTATTAAACCTTCCCACCAGGATATTGGTCCCCTTCGGGTTCAGGTGTAACCTGTCCTTTTTGAACAGGTCATACTTCCCCCAGAAGAGATCCCAATGATCCAAGAATCTGAAGCCCTGCCCACTGCACCAGTCTCTCAGTCACACATTCAGATCCTGCTCTTCTTGTCCTCGGTAGCACACCGCCCAGGTAGCAATCCTGAGATTACTACCCTGGAGGTACTCCTTCAGCTTTCTTCCGAACTCCCGGAAATCTCTCTTCAGGACCTCCTCCTTTTTCATATCTCTGTCATTGGTATCAACATGTACCAAGACAGCTGGCTGCTCGCCCTCTCCCTTCAGAATATTCTGGATCCGATCTGAGACATCCGGTACCCTGGCATCTGGGAGGCAACACACCATGCGGGTATCTCTATCAGGCCCACAGAATCTCCTGTCTATTCCCCTGACTATTGAATCCCCTATGACTACCACATTCCTCTTCTCTCTCCTTCCCTCCTGCACAACAGCGCCAGGCTGTGGTCACCGTGGCCGTCCCCTGTCAGGTCATTCCCCTCAACAGCATCCAAAATGATGTACTTGTTGCTGAGGGGGGTTGCCACAGCGGTGCTCTCCACTATCTGGGCATTTCCCTTCCCTTTCTTGACAGTCACCCAGTTTTCTGACTCCTGTAACTTAGGGATGACTACCTCCCTGTAACTCCTGTCTATCACCTCTTCACTTTCCCTAATAAGCATTAGGTCATCAAGCTGCAGCTCCAGATCCCTACACGGTCTCCGAGGAGCTGCATCCCGGTGCACCTGGTGCAGATGTGGCCATCAGGGAGGCTGGAGATCTCCCAGGATTCCCACATCTGACACCCTGAACAAAGCACTAACCCTGCAGACATGCTACCTAATTCTACAGGAATGAAACAGGAAACATAAGTCTACTCACCCAGTTATCTTGCCAAGCACACAAACTTTTAAACCGTTAGCTGTGTGAGCCCTGCTGTTCCTCCGTCTGTCCAGGCTGATTTGCCAAGGGGAAAAAAAGAGTTGGTGCCTCTCTCTCGCCTCTTCCCATTACCGCCAAAGCCCCACATGCTGCTGCCACTCTCTCTGCTGTCCACTGTATAGGGTGGATTCTGGATGTTTTCCCAGAATCCCCTTGGTCATTGCTCGTTTGCCAGTTGTAGAGTTGTGCCCTTATCAGGGTTATGCTGGGCACAAACGATACAGTGGCAGTCGCCACCAGTCCTGTGGGAGGGTTGTGATCATGCTCTGCCTTCCCTGGTGCAACACCTGTGATATAACTTCAGTAGTAATACACAACTCCTTCCCTGGTGTCCTGCTACCTTCTGATTTCTTCTTTGCTCCATTTTCCCTTCTCCTCTGCCTTTTCATATAATTTTACTAAACGTTGTTTCTTCCTGCACACTTTCAATTTCAATTGCCTCTTGATCTTCTGCTGCCTTCTTCGCGTTGATGTTTGTCCACACATTTTGTTTCTGCTCCTTACTCTCCCCTTTCTGGTGAGCTTTTACTTTATTACTGCCACCTCTGCTGGCAGACTTGCTGCTTTCAGCAGTTATTGTGTTAGGTGCCCATGCTGCGCATCTGCCTTTTAGCTGTTGGTGACTGCTCTCAGCCACCCCATATTCAGGAGCTCTGCAGTGGTATCAGGTGTGTTTAGTATGAATTGTCCTATCATTACAACTGATTCACTTACTCACACTGCCCATGCAGTGCAGTCTAAAGCTGCTATGCAGCGAGGAAGTCCTACTGCATTGGATATCTGTTTCCTTGAATAATATGCCACTCACTTTTTTGTGTCTCCATGGTCCTACACCACTGCATTGTAGTACTCTTCCTCCTTGCTGCTGTTGCTGCTGTATAGGTGAAAGGGACAAACCGCATCTGGTAATGCTAGCATGAGAGCAGGGTCCAGTGATTTCTTGATATTAAAAGCCTTTTCCTTATCTGGCCTCCATCTTGCTTCCTTCAGAGGGAGCTTCCCTCCTTTAATCAAGGCCTGTATCAGGGCCACTAGTGCTGAGAACATTGGTATGAAGTTATGGCAATAATTGAAAAGACCCATTACCTTCCTCACTCCCCTTATGCTTACTGGTTGGGACATGCAGCTGTTTTATTGAACATTTGTCATCTGACATGGCCTTCCTCCTCTGCAAAATGGTGTAGCCCAGGTACTGTACGGTTTGCTTTCCTACCTGCACCTTGTGTGGACTGATATTAAACCCCTCGTCTAGCAGTATCTCTACACTGGCTATTGCCCCTAAGTGACCTGTTTCATCTTCTGAAGCAATTAGAAGATCATCTACATACTGTAAGCTGGTCAACCAGTAGGGCGTTAGATTGAGCTTTTCCAACATCTGCACCATCACCTTACGAGAAATGGCTGGGCTACTGTGGAATCCTTGGGGAGTATGGTCCACGTGTACTGGTGCCCAATCAGGTCCAAACTGGTCTTAGAACTCGGGTGCTAAGGGGAGTCTTCAAAATCCATTGGCAATATCCAAAACTGAAAAAAAAGACTGTGTCCTGGAGACGTGCCATTCAAGATTGTTGCACAGCCCCCCACAATCCCAGTGTGGCCTTTAGTGCAGTATAATGTATTGTTCACTGAAATGATTCATCAGGCTTCTTTACTGTCCATATTGGTGAGTTAGTAATTGACACAGTTTCCCTGAGTACTCCCTGGTGTTTTAGTTCCTTCGCTATAACCTGAACAGCTGTCAGTACATTTACGCTGACTAAGTTGTGTTCTCTGTTGGTCGTACAGGTTTGCTGCCCCTGGCTTGTCCATATTATTTTTCCCTTTCCTGAATCTATAATGGCTCATGCTTCTCTTTGGATGTCTCACCTAAGGATAGTACCCTCATTATTTGGACGTATCCAGAAATACATTGGGAGCTGCACTCCCCAGATTTCGATTATTTGTGACCCGCTTCTTTCTGCTTTTACTGTTTTTCCTCCTCCACCCATAAAATAAATAACACATCTGGTTGTTGGCAAGGGAAGATCATTTATGGATACCAGTGTCAACTAACATATTGCATCTGCCGGCCCCATAACAATGCTGTAGTGTACATCCATGGGTCATCAGCACAGGCAGTAGGGGCTGCCGTCACATCTTCTTCTGACGCAGAAGTCGTCGTCTTCAGCTCTATGATCTGATCAACAGTCAGATTGGTCAGACTGGGCACCGGTGGGGTGAGAGATTGTGTGTATGCTTGACTTTCACCTATTTTTCTTTCTTCTCCTTTAGACACTTCCTCTAGCCATATCCTGATAGGCCACAGCTGTAGCATATCAACTCCTTTACCCTCCCACGTCCATTCCAGTAGTACCTTGCTTCGTGCCTCGGCTGCCAGCACACAAAAAACCTCTGTGATGTCACAGCAGCTACATCCACTTTAGCCACTTTATGATTTTTTTTTCACTTTCTTTGGTCTATCATACCAGCCCACAAACTTATCGTTCCCAGTTACTCACACCTCCCCCCAGTTGCTGCTCATTTCCCCTTTAAGAGAGCAATATCTTTCTTCATTGATGATGTTCCTGGTAGTTGCCCATGTACCATCCTGCACCCCCTGGGCCATACTGTTCCAAGTTTTCATTGGGCACATTGCTTTTACCAACATATATATACCTTTGTGGTACATCTGGTGAATTTCAACCATTTCCTCAAGCTTGCACCAGAATTCTGAAACCCCGCGTGCAACTTTACGTGAGGGTAACTCTGACAAAATGCTCTGTTTCTCCCCTGGGGTGAAAGAATTATGAATAGTCATAATTAGAGTCAAGGGCTGGCCCAGATCATTAGGGTTCTCAACCTGACATTGCCTGACCTCAGCTGGTGCCACCTGACAGATATACCTGGGTAAAAAGTCTCCCTGAAATAACTCCACACTAATTCCCACACTGGTCAAAATATAAATGATGGGTACCAATTAAATATCACGTGCTTAAAACCGCAGAGTATGTACTCCACAACCTGAATTTGTGATGGCTGCTTTATTCCTTTGCATCACACTTGCAAAATATGTATGCTAAAATGCAGCCTTCGTACGAGTATACACGCCCCCAGAGATGTCCCAACGCTTCACCAACAACGCTTTATAACTGTTGGCTCCGTCTCACCAAATTAACACACAAAGTTTCGTCTCTTACATAAACAGATATACTCGTGCGCGCACTACTTTTATATCTGCCAGCTCAGCTCTCTTTGATTGTGATACCTCATGTTCTCATATTACAATGACCCGAACAAATCCAAGTGTGAGTGCTAATTTTAAAAATACTCACCCACTCAGTTCGCTGGTCACATGATGGGTTGCACAAAGGTATCCCACTTCTGACACCAAATGAGACCAGATATTGTGTAAATGAAGTCACCAAAGAAAAGTACCAGTAGTTATGAAGCAGCTTCTTTATTCAACAAAGCAAGATAGAACATACATCATATGGAGATTCTTTAGGTTGAAAGGTCCGTCTGTACCCAATGCTACACACATTTTATGTGTTAAAGATCAAAGAAAATTCAGGACAAGTCAAACAAATCCATATTTGCTATCTTCCCACCATCACACTTTAAACGAGTGTTAATCATTGTCACATCCATGCAATGAAATTTTGACTGGACTCTTGCATATGCAGACAATCGGCTAAGTTCCTGTTTCCTGGTCTGCCTAGTCAGTAAACCTCTTGTTCCGACATGCATTTAAATCAAATCCACAATTCAGATGTGAAGACAGGTGGCCAAAGTTGCCTGCTAAATGTGCTAAACCCAGAATTGCTAACATGGACCATAACAGTTCTGAGAGGAGATGTGTGCTAGGTTTGTTTTCTCTGCTGTGGTAGAGGCGGGTGGCTGGGGGTGGGGTGGTGACATAATAGAAATAGTAAGTTTGGAGGAAGATTAAGATAAATAGTACAGATAGTACAAATGGTTTTATGATGGGAGGTGTCTAAAATGAGGGCAAAGATATAAACTTAGGAAGGTTAAAGTGGTACACAACTATGATCTTACTAGGTGTCCGAACCCGCATAAAGGGTTTAATGGCTCTCCTGTTTTTGTTCCTTAAATGCCTTTAGGTTGTAGTACTTTAGTAGGATTTTTGTGATAATATTACAGTTGGTGGATTGTGGTTTTCATTTATGTTGTTTATTAGTAATGTTTTAGCAAGTAGAATCTACAATTTCTGCGTTAACGAGAGAAAAATTCAACATGGTTTCTTATTTGTGATTCCCACCCAAGATTAAATTATAACTTAGCAGAGGCTGCGTGAGATGGGATCTAAGCGTGCGAAAGAAAAAAGCATAATAATTGTATTTTCTGTTTTGGTCCAGTGAAGGAGAAAAATCCATCAAAAGGAATTCTTTATCTGGAGACAATTGAAGGCATTGCTTTTGAGAAGGGCTTGCTACCGGATGTGATTGAAGCACTTCTGGATGTGGCTATGAGTGCCAGACTAGGTAAACAAACTTAATGTACAAAAGAAAACTTTAAAGGTACTAAAAGGCATGATATAGAAGAGTATATAATAATTTATTTTTCCTTAGTAATATCAATTTTAATGCTGTTGTGGAAAACTTCAGTTGAGCTTGTTTTATTAAATATCAAAAATTTTGATGACACCATCTGTGGTGTATTTGAACAAATTGCAGTGTAAATTAGACTTTTAGTTGGTAAAGTGTAAAATATTTTCATACATTGTCACATTTTTCTCTTGTAACAAATGTTTTCATTTTGGTATACTGTAGTGGGTCTGATGAAATGAATGCTTTCTTTTAAAGTTGACAGGTTTAATACACGCATCTTAAGATGCCTTATTCCTGCGTCAGTAGTTCCTGAAAATGCAGTGACTAAAGCCATCTCCTGGATATGTACAAGGAAACCTGGTGTTAATGTCCAGGTGAGTCAAAATGCTTCTGGAGAACAGGGAACTGTGCCTTTATTTAAGACTCAGTTCAGGCCAGCATCTGAGCTACAGTGGATGCTTACTTCATAGATTATTTTCTTTGCAGAATTTCATTCAAATCACTTTTATATCTCAACTGTACTTCTATTAATGACCATTAGTAAGCAATGAATGGCAAAAGGAAAACCAATTATAATTTTATATTTTCTGAGACTAGAAATAGTCCAAATGATTTATTACAGATTAGTAAGTGAAACAAATATGGAGAAGATTTGGAAATATGGAAGTGACATATAAACTAAATGATGTTGATGAAAAATTAACTTTTCTGATCTGCAGGTACTGTTTTTCAAGTGGTTGTTAGCTGTGTTTGATCTGTTGGATTCAAAGAAACATATACATTCATTGTATGGCATGATTTTCTTCTTCCTTCAGAACGACAAACTGGTAAGAAATACTTCAGATTTTCTCATTAGGCAAATTTTATGTGCCATAGTGCAATATTCTTATTGAATGATAATATGTGAAAGTGAATCAATGGCTCAGGGTTTCTCAGCTGGGATTCCATGAGTGGTCGTTAGGCGTTCTGTGAGAGATTGTGATAAAAAAAAAACATAATTTTTTGAACTTCAGTCGATGCTAGAGCTTGCAGTGGTGGACAGTGACAGAGCAGCCCTGTTAGCAATCTCGTTAGAGGTCTCTCAGCCCAGTAAGGCAGTGTGCAGTAAGACCACGTTTATTCTCAGTTTTTGATGTGAGGTAAGGGATAATGTGAGCACTGTATTGCATTGAGGGAAGGACGGTAGGCTTATGATGAGTGCTGTATTGTATGGAGGAGAGGACGGTCGGCTAATGAGGAGTGTAAAGTGCATTTTCTGAGTATTGAATGGACTTATCCAACTTGGGATGTGACATCAGCCTCTCCCTCCCGAATTACCTCCCACAACTTCCCCTTGCGTGCCATTGACTGACTTATGGGAATGTTGTAGAAAATTGGAGGGAAACTTTCATTCTAAAGAAGAAATTTGTACCTGCCATGACTCAGCTGCTGGCCTGCCACTTTGCTGTTGTTGTAAACATTGCAGCAGGTGGATTGTGTCGCTTAGAAGTGAATTGTACTGTGAAGTTTTTTTTTTGTGTGGTTTTCTCATTCATTTTTTTATGCCATTCTTATTATGCAACGATGGTCACAAAAAAGTCTCCTTACCATGAAAGCTACGTAAAAGTCACACAGTTGGTGAGAACCTAATAATACCAGCATGTAAAATTATAGTGGGTAAAATGCTAGGACAAGATGCAATATGAGAAATTGAAAAGGTTTCACTCTCAAACAGTATGGTAAGTCGACGTATTGGTGACGTCATATGATGCTAAAGAGGTTTTGTGTGATAAACTGAAAAACACCAGATTCTGTCCAGGTTATGAGCCAACACAGTTCACCAATAAATGTCATGTTGTAGCATTTGTAAGATTTGTAAATGATACTGAAGTTCAAGAAAGCCTTTTCCGTTGCAAAGAGCTGCCGAAACAAGCAGAGGCCAAGATATATTTAATGTTCGGTCTTCATATCTGGAAACAAAAGGTTTTTCTCGGAGGAACTGTGTTGGCGTCTGTGCTGATGGTGCCCCATCAATGGTTGGCTCAGTGAAGGGTTTAATTTCTCTCTAGTGGAAGCAGAAGAAAAGCCTGATGTTGTCACAATATACTGCTTCAATGTTGCAATTAAGTTTTCATGTTGTAAATAGCATTAATTAAGACCAATTTACAACCTTGATTTAAATTGATCTACAGAGCTGACCTTTAAGAAAATTAAATCCTATTTTGGCTTAAGTCAGTTATTAAACAGAAATTTATTATGTTTGCGTTATGAGATTTTAAAATTTACGAAAGGGGAAAAGAGATTCATTACAAGAAGGGTAAGCTAAGCTTACCATTCCTGAAAAATAAAAGGTTGTTTTGCTAACAATTCATTCTAATTATAATTAATTCTAATTCTAATTATGGCATTTGCAGTGTAGACATCTCTATACTTTAAAATGTCAACACTTCAGGATGGTCTATGATAATAAATGCACGATACTATCTGGAATAGAACTGCAGTGTAGAGATACCTAGAGATCATTTGCCCCCTCATGTCTGAAGGAGTTTTGCTGATTTGTACCTTAATTTCATTCATGCCTCTTTTAATTTTAAAAAAATCTATCATCTATAAAGGGGCATATTTCTCAGTCCTGAATATTTCTATTTGCTTTGTATTCATAGATTTGTGAATTCACTTTGTGTGCGTGTGTATGTGGAAAGTGCTTCTTAATTTCATTACAAAATGGCCCTTCTGCAGCATGATAATATCTTCACCGAATATAGTTTCTTTATACCTAACTCCTTAAATTCCTTTTCTAGTTCAAACACCACAGTTAAATTTCTCCTCAACATTCTAAATGCAAGAGGTTTAATTAAATAAAGAATCTATTATTATTCTTTGTTAAATGAAAAGCATATTCATTGTGAAGTAATTTTGGAAGCAATGCAATTTGCTTCTGATGTGCCACTTAATGGTTGAGAAATAACCAAATATCTGTAACCTATGCAGGTATGCTTAAAATAAGATTCAACCTAATGCTTTGAAGGTGAAAATTTTTAAAAAGTAGCAAAAATGTTTATCTTTTTGATATTTCAAATAGTGTGAATTAAATAAGATTTTTTTTTCTTTCCAGTGCCCATATATATGTCACTTATTGTACCTGTTGACAAAAAAGGAAAATGGTACGTATGCTGATTTATCACAGTTGTATTTTACAATGCTTTGATTGTGTATCATAATTACAACAGCATTCAGTAACTTGAAAATCAAATTGCACTTGAAATTTGTTCAGTGTTCCAAGTTTAAAAATATAAGTTCAGTCAGTCAATTGATCAATTCTCCATTTATCTTGAGGAAAGTGTTCCAGCCAGTTTATAGCACAGATGTTTCCATCTCATCTTTCCCAGAGTATAATTAGTTTGATGTTGGTGCTAAGCTTGCAGCAAAAACATGTTTAAGGGAACCTGTATTAATAGCTCAATTGTACTGTAAAGACATTTTTGGGGCTTTCAGGCATTTAAAAAAATTACAGTGCATAAGATCCCATCATGCTGTGAGGAAATTAAGTGATTTGGATTGAATTTTTTTTTTTCTGTGAATCTTGGCTTTGAACTGAGAAAATGCTGACAAGTTAAAGGTAATAACCTTGGCTTCCCCCAAATCTGGATTGATCTCAGAGTACACATTTAGAAATGATGAACCTCAAATTGCTATTGAAGTGAAGTTGTTCCAAAAGCCATTATACAGATCAAACCCAAAATACAGGCACGTTCATCTTACAAAACTTTTTACTTTCAGAATTCACATATCACTACTCAAAAAAATTGAGATAAGGAATAAAATTCAGTCATACAGAATTTTGTTGGGGGAGCAGAAATAAAGGAGCATAATTTTATTCAACTTGTTTTCCTTAATCCATGTGCAAATGACAAGGTTTTGCATTATGGGAAAGTGTAATATTGGCTATTTTCTAGGAATACAAACCTCGCTACCTCCCTCTGCTCTCTCTTCACATCTTTAATGTGTGGATTGCTTTGTTGTTGGTCAAGCATCAAAGGAAATTATATTTCATTCAAGGGAATAGATTAGCTCATTAAATCAGACAATTCATTGAATTATTACAAATGATGCAAAGGGGGGAAATGGAAGGAAAAAACTAAAAAGAAGGCACTTATATGCATAAAGACATGCAAAATCACCCAGGGCATGTCATAATAGATGGTGCATTTTTAATTGAAGTCAGAGAAAGCTACAGCACAGAAGCAGGCCCATTTTCCTCATTTAGTCCATGCTGAACCAATTAAACTGCTTACTACAGTTGACCTGTACCCAAACTATAGCCCCTCTATACCCTTCTCATCCATGTACCTACCCAAGTTTCTGTTAAACGTTGAAATCAAAATCACATGCACTACTTACACTGGCAGCCCATTCCACACTCTCACCACCCTCTGAGTGAAGAATTTGCTGAAGAACTGTAGCTCTTCTGATATATTTAGTTGTAGTGAGATAAACGTAAGGCTGAAATGCAAGCAGGATGATGCGGTGTGAGCAGATTTTTTGAGTACTCAAAGCCAAGGGATTTGGAGATTTAATAAACTGCATCTGGGGCATCAACCAGAAGTTGGGCATTGAGGATAGTGTGAACTTTAGTGGGAAAACAAAGGGAAAGCAGATGTGCGGTGGGAATGAAGCGAACTGATGGCCTGCAGAATCTGGCTTTAAAAGTTCCCCCACCGTTACTGAGTTTCTGTAATTACAGAAGGGTGACTTGGCCAGTTACCAAACAACAACAGACTGATACTCAGGACAGGGGATGATCTGGTCTGATAACATGATTGTCAACAGTACGTTAGATTGTTTAAGCTTTAATTGGTGGACATTAGTGATTGTTTCATAATCTGTAAATTCAAGTAAAAGTTGATATTACAAAATAAGAAAATTCTTGTTTTGTTGTCTCTAATTGAAACTACTGATTAGATTCTTGCACAGCTAGCGGTGGTCTGTCACTGCCCTACTTAAGATTGCTAGATGAGCATAAGGGAAATACTTGTCCTATAATAGTCACGATCAAATACAGTGTAGCAGTCGCATGACATCGATTTTGCTTGGTTGATATGCTGCTTGAAAAATCTGGATGATTTTCTTTCTAATAAACTCTCTGATCATTCACATCTATTTCATCACGTTGCAAACTACAGATTGCAACTTCAGTATAAGGGTTTCAGTTGTAGTAAAAATGCAGTTGTAAAAGACCCATAAACAGCAAAATATCCAAAATGTTTCTCAGTGACATTATATGAAACAAAAGAAAGGGTTTTTTTTTTGAGTGGCCATATTTTCATCTAATACCTTGTGCTTTCTTGCCAATTCTCAGTTAAACGATTCAGAGTTAAGAAGTTAATAGATCTACAGTCCAAAATGGTAAGTGCAAAGTTGGTTTGATTTGTTTACTTCTAGGAGTATAATGCTTCATTCAATATTTATTGCCATTGACATTCAACAGCATATAGGTTACAGCCAGTAACTTGAGCTGATGAATTTGCTAATGCCTTGTGAAAATCTTTGAAAAGATCAACTACTCCTGTGATTGAATATGAAAATAAGTCATGGGGTATATTTAAAAATTGTTCTTAATTAGTAAGGGCGTAAAAGTTTATGGGGAAAAGGCAGGAGAATGAAGTTGCGAAGGATATTAAATTAGGCATGATCAGATAGTGGTGCAGACTCAATGGGCTGAATGGCCTAATTGTGCTCCTCTTATTTACAGTTTTATGATGTTGCTTGGAGCTCTAAAAGCCTACCAAGACAATTTCAGCATCCCTGCATGCTAAAATCAGAAAGAAGCCATGACGGAATGGCAAGTTGATTTTGATATTGCCAAAGGTGAACTCACACATTCAAAATGACAGAACTGTCCAAATGGGATCAAACTAGAAGAACTGAAGGTCCAAAAAATATTTAGGGATTATTTATTTGTATCATTGAAATATTCGTTGTAAATCACATACAGAAAATTATCTCAATGGATAATGGAATGTTGTCTTTTAAACTGGCAAGTATTTTGGGTTATAATAACGGTACAAAAGTCTGATTAGACCACACCTGACTGCTGTGACATCTCTTGGGATCACACCTTAAGTATAAGCTGTGGAATAACTAAAGTTATCAAGATGCAGCAAACAAGCAAAAAAAAAACGATGTATTGAATTTTATTGCAGTAGATTTGAGTACACAAGTAACAAGTCTTACTATAAACTGTTCAGGGTTTTGGCACAATATGCTGTTTTAGATTACATACCAAAGGAAGAACAAACTAGCTGTCACTTCTGCATTATTATCCTTTAATGATTGTAGAAACAACATAGCAATAGATTTAATTATTTAAATTATCCCAAGGAGTAACCACATTGGCAAATAGGATATTGGCCTTTATCTCAAGGGTATTAGAATGTATTGAGTCTTCATCTAATCAATTCTGTGTAACCATGATATATTTTGGTTGGTAAATCTTGGGAAAGTACCATCTGCCCAGGGCAGGCACAACACAGTTTCTGTAAAATGATACCACGGTTTAATGGATTAAATCACAAGGGCCTCTGTGGTAGCTTGTATATTCTTCAGTTAAGGAATCCAGAGATTTGAGATAATTAAATCACTGCTGGATTTAAAAAAAAGTAGATGCATAAATTCATTCTCTGTTACAGAATCTAGAAGAAGAGTCTGAATATAATTATGGTTAGGCTATTTATGAGTAAAATTTAGAAATGTCGTTTTGAAGTGATCATGGGACTCCAAGATCTAGAAGATCATGAAATCATTTGGTCAAAAATTGAATAAAAATAGATAAGGCACTTGGCAGTCAGGATCAAACTGAATGGAAGAATTGATTTAATTGGTTAAATTACCTGTTGTTGGTGTTATGTATCTGAATGAAGGAAGGTAGTTGATATTATATAAAAGCTACTGAGCCTGTGTTGAATTTTTGGTTTTGTCATTAAGCTGCTTTGACAGATGCAGATATGATCTCTTTCATAGGGAATGCAGACACACTTGGTGGCCCTTCTCTTGTTGTATAAGATCCATGCACCTGAATATGTTTCTTTGACACTATCTGGAAAACCCAAAGTAAGTCCTTTTATATGACTTGTAAAAAATCTTTTGCACTATTCTGTGTGGGTTGTGGGTGCTTTTCCTCTTTTTCACGAATTTGCCTTTTTGAGATAATTTCAGTTTCCTGTTGTCTTGACCAATATTAAAATTTGCATCTTTGTGAGGTGGGGAGGGAGGATTTTTTTTCTCTATCTTTTACTTGGTTTATTCAAATTTGTATGTGGGCAGCCAATTGAATCTCTGGGTGAATGATTTGGGATTTAAGAAGTCAAAAACATCAATGTATTGTATTTATATCTTTGTTTCTTTAAGATCCAAATAGCAGGTTGCTTGAATAAATATTATAAAATTTTTGAGGCTATTTCACAATAATATGAAGTTGGATTGCACTTGCATCTGCAGAACAAATGTGCTGTGGATCAACATTATTAACTGTCCCTGAGTACCAAAAACTGTTCCATATTCAAACAGTATTTGTCCTGAAATATTTTGAAAACATTAAAGGTTCAAAGGTTAATTTATTATCAAGGTATACAACTCTGAAATGTAACAATTCTCCGGGTGGCCGTGAAACCAAGAAAGAAAAGAAAGACGGCACGATCATCAACCCCCAAATCCCACCTCCCTCCAAAAAAAAATGAATGAAAATGGATCAGGCACATCAACACCCCCTAAATCCCTCCTCTTGTGCAAAACAAACACGAACAAAATGGATCAGACACATGACCCGCGAATTCTTCCTCCCACTCAAAAAAAAGTGAACAAAATGGAACAGGCATGTCAACCCCAAAATCCCCTCCCCGCACAAGTAAAAACCGAGAAGATTTGGTGTAAAAGCTCAGAATAAAGCACAGAATATAAAAACTATAAGACTGGGGGTGAGGGTGGGGAGGAAGAGTATAAAGTCCTGGGCAACACTCTTTGGGTACAGCGGCTGGCTTTTCCTTCTGGTGCAGAGCAGCTGGTACTCATCCTCTGCACTCGCTTCAGTCTTCATCGCTTTAATTGATGAACAATGGAAGCGTTAATCAGTGAAATAGAGCCAAATATCGCTTGCGCCCATCTTGCAGTCTGCCCGATATGAGGTTCGCTGATGCTGCCTCTGCCTCCCAGATCCACCTCAGAGTGCTGAAGTACCCAAACGATCTGCAAACTGCAAAACACAGGCTCCAGCAGTTCCAGAAACACATTCAAGACAAGAAACAAAAGTAAACGACATAAAAGAAATGAGAAATATGGTTTCATGATCTACCCAGAAGATGGCGACCAAAAGAGCATTGTATACAGGCACCATTAATGCGGTTTACCAAACATACAATTAGCGAAGTGTATTGGAACGAGTGTCTTATTTACTTTAGCTTTATGCATTTACCTGTTGCTCTCTCACCATCAAAAGTTCCTGATCTGCTGCGTATGACCAACATTTTGATGGTTCCCTGTTGTTGCACTAACAGTAAGCAGCACATGTACGATATCTTATGCAGCACGCACAAATTCCTGGAGGAACTCACCTGATCGGGTAGCATCTATGGAAATGAATAAACAGTTGATGTTTTGGGCCAGAACCCTTTGTCAGTACTGGAAAGGAAAGGAGAAGATGCCAGAATAGGAAAATAGTGGAGAGAGAAGGAGAGGAGAACAAGCAAGAAGGTGATAGGTGGAAAATACAAAGGGTTGGAGAAGAAGAAATCTGATGAGTGGAGAGCGGACCATGGGAGAAAGTGAAAGAGGAGGGGGTACCAGGGGAGGTGATAGGCAGGTGAGGAGAAGAGGTAAGAGAGGGCCAGAGTGAAGAATTGAAGAAGAGGGAAGGTGGAGAATTTTTTTTGACTGACATTTACATCCCAAGCAACAACTCTCAGACATTTTTACCCATCCACTGCCACCAATCTCCTAGTTCCCTTATCCCACACTATTTTTTCTACCTCCTCCCCAACATCCATAAACTTGACTGTGCTGGTAAGCCCAATGTTTCTGCATGTTCCTACAACACTGATCTCATGTCTGAATACCGCAACTCCATTTTATACCTCTGCTTCAGTCCCTTCCCAGCTGTATCCATGACACTTCACATGCTCTTGATCTTCTCAACAACTTTCAATTCCCTGACCTAATCGCCTCATTTTCATCATGGATGTCCATTCTCTATACACTTCTATTCCCCCCCCCCCCCCCCATCAAGAAGGCCTTAAAGCTCTCCCCTTTTGACAAAGGACCTGACTTATTCTGTTCCATTATCTCGCAGAACTGGTCCTAACCATCAAAAATTTATCACCTTATAGCTAGCACTCCTTCCCCTCCTGCCATCTTATTCTCTTCCCACTTACTTTCCAGTTCTGATTAAGGGTGTTGGCCTGAAATGTTAACTGTTCATTCATTTCCATGGATGTTGCTAGACCTGCTGAGTTCTTCCAGCATTTTGTGTGTGTTGTTCTGGGTTTCCAGCACTCTCAAAATCTCATTTGCACGTAATATGCCTTGCTCATACAAGTACTGAACTTCAAAACTAATATTAAAATGGTGTGCTTTGTGATGCATGCTGCAATTAACAATATGTATGTACTTAAAATTTTGCAGTTTGTTTGAACCAAACTTATTATTATAAACATATTTTTCAAGCACTTTCAGTTGTGAAAAATACTTTATAACTTACAAAATACCTTTTAGTCTGTACCAGTGAGACAAGAATGTATGAAGGAATGTTCAATTTGTGAAATATTTTGAAATGTTCAGTCTGAGTCATCACGGGCTGTTTATATAGATTCTAAAGACATTTACAGGCAACCTCTCTGCAACATTAAGGGAATGGGCCGATGGTGTTTTCCTTATGAAAAAGATCCATATCACAATTTTCTGTAACATCTGCACATGTCAAGAAGTGGATATTGAGAAAAAAATTGTTTATTTACTTTTCACAATTTTTGTAAGAATGAATTTTTTTCTGTATCTCAGATTTTTTGATTTGTGATTCTGTAAGGGCAATTTTTTGTTGGTCAGACTTCCATAACACAGAAATCACCTGTATTGGAATGCAACAGCATATTAGACACAAAAAGGTGGTGCTTTAGTTGGTTCTTGGAAGCTGAAAGATTTGCATAGTTCATATGATTTACTGTGTTGTAAGATTTTTTAAAATTTAAATTTAATCCTATATCCTTTTATACTTATAGCATATTTGCTGGTATGGAATTCAGTTTTGCTTATGTAGTATTGCATAGAGCATAGCCCCATCAGTCTTGACTGGATCTAAATCCAGGTACCAAATATCAAAGTCCTTGTTATTTTTTTATTATTACTTCAGATGAGCTGGTATAGACCAGGAGCATTTCTTTTTTTTTTAAATTTTGACTTTTGGTGATATGTTTGATTTTTTTGGATTGGTGCATCACAAAAAAATACTTTATCATATAACTATAAATCACTGTTTCCATACAGAATTTTCATGAGTGTAGTTCTCCCTGGAAAAAATTCATTGAAAAGATCCAAAACAATGGTTACAGGCAGTTGTCCAAAACTCGAGGTTTGGAAAACTTAATAGAGCCTCCAATGCAAAAAAGGGTAAGGAAATTTCACTATTTGTCACTGAATAAACTCCAATTTTACTGTATTTGTTTTAATGTTTTGATAACAAATAAACTAGTTTTATGGAAATGGCCAGAATAAAGTGATATTAACAGCAGGTGTGAAGTAATGAAATGGAAAGCTGACTTGCTTTGCTTGTAGATTGAGGTGTTCGTTAATTGTCTTAATCTTAATTTCCACTTTTGCAGAGGAGAAAGATGCATCAAGAAGTTATCCCAAGTATCAGTAGTGCTGCACACACGACTGAACTGCCTCATTTCCTAATTCAGAGCAAAACCTTTCCTTTGGAGCAGTTAACCACATTCTCTCAACTACTGCAGAACTTTGATTGGATTGAGGTAAGGAAAAAGGCAATTGAAGTAATGGACCTTGGAATATTCTTGCATACTAAATAATTTTAAACTCTGAAGAATGGAACACTATAAAATTATTCCTACTTGCGGAGTATATGCTTTTTATAGTTGTGCTATTAGATTTAACAATTTTGCATCCTCCTGTAATGGCATAGGAGAAGGCAATGCAACCCGCCAATTCTGTGACAACTCCAAGAAGAACAATTCTATCTGTTGTATCTCCTGTCTCTTTTACCTATTGCTCTGCAAACTATTCTCAAGTGCTTGTCCAATTCTCTGTTGGTTGCTTCTCTTTCTTTACATGATCAATCGTTAATGTATTCCATAACATATTAAATCTGTGTCCTCAGTCTTCAGCCAGTGTAATAAGGGAAACAGTGCCCCGTAGACTGTTCACAATCCTGTATATTTCAATCTAATTTCTTCCTAACCAAGAAGAAAAACTCTACTTTTTCCTTTCTAGTATAATCCCTGGTGACTAGAAAATTTCTTTGGAATAAATACTTCGTACACCTCTTTGTTCACATTCTATCCAAAGTGTGTGATTGAAATGAAATGCATTGTTCTAGTTACTTTTGCACTGTTTTCTGTGTCATCTCAGCTTCTCAGTTTTTGTACTGTCTGCTTTTACTTAACAATTTCTCGATCTCATATGTTTTCCTAACTGATCATTTTATCAGTACTGCTTTTTACTTACAAAGATGTTTACACAGTTATCTCTGTTTCATAATTTTCTTCAGAACTCAGCCTTTTAATACGTTGTCTTTATTCTAACTGTGAAGGGCTATCATTTCTTTGAATAAGATTTCTTCTGCCACTGTCTATTCTATGTACTTGTATCTTCATGGCATCTATTACTGCCTTCCTCATTATTTACCAATATTACAGATATGTGCAAGTCATTTAATATAAACCAAAAAAAAACCAGATCTCAGCACTGTTCCTGAGAAATAACACTGTGGTTTGGTAGCATAGTGGTTAGCACAAGGCTTTATGGTACCAGCGACCTGGGTTCAACTCCTGGCACTGCCTGTAAGCAGTATGTATATTCTCCCTATGACCGTGTGAGCTTCCTCTGGGTGCTCTGGTTTCCTCCCACAGTCCAAAGACATACCGGTTGGTAGGTTAATTGGTCACGGGTTTCCATTCCAGTAGATGATCAGGAAAAGCAAAAACCAGAATTTTAATTATTTTCACCTTGGTTTACCAATATTGTTAGTTCATTGTCTTTGTTCAGTGCAGCTAAATTATCAGCGCACACCAAAATTGAAATATTGTGGCAGATTGTGCCCTCAACCCCAAGGAGAGTAAACTTTCAAGCATTTAATGATAAGGGTGATCTATTTTTTGTCTTGGAACTTATTTGATGTTTGAGAGCTAGTTGTTGTCTTTCATGTTCTGATGATGTTTCATTCATCTGTGTTGTTGTACCATTTTTTTCCTTCCCCATTCATTCAGTTTCCAGCACAGATGGGTTCAGTGCTAAGGTCTCCTCTGTTACTTCATTACATTAATTGGGTAAAAGATGATTCCGCCTTACTTCGTCTGGATTTTTGGCTGGCTCAAACTCTTCAGGAAGGTGAGATAATGAAGGATTCTTTATTGTATTATTGAAGCCAAAATTTAAAACACATTACACTAGGTCAACAAATAATGAATTACAATAAGGGTATGAGTATTGCCAGTTTTGTTTAAATGTCTTTTCCCAAGAAGCAATGAAAGATAGAATAGGCACTCCAGAGCAAGAGAGATAATTGTATATTTACTTTTCTTAAATAATATGCAGAATTTCTGGAACTTCAGTTCAATATACAGCTTTTATCTATAAATAGTGAAAGGTTTTGATCTCTAAGATATAAAGGAAAAAGTTATTTAGATTCTCTTCATTAGTTTTGCTATTTCTGATATTTTCAACTCCATGCAAATTTTATTGACTGAATATTAACCAACAATATTCATGATGAGTAGGTGGAGTTTCAAGATGGCAACGTAGACATTTGCCTTTTAGGCGCTCTTCATTTTTTAAACTATAATCACCCTTTAATCAAATCTTTTCGTACTTAATTACATGGGTTGATATTTACGATTTACTTCTTTTCTAAAATAATACTTGATTTAATCTTTTCAAACTTAAAATGTCTGTATCTAAGAAATCGTCTAAAGACCCTCCATCTCTTGAGGCAATTTCCAGTCTTCTGGATACTAAACTTGCAAGTCTGGAAAATAAGCTTACTGCGAAAATGTCTGAGCTTGAAGAAGTCGTTAGATCGTTTGATACCAAGCTTCAATCGCAGGCAGCAGATATTGAACGGCATGAAGAAAAGTTTGCGGCTCTTGACAAGTTAATTTGTGAAAAAATACATACTATTGAAACTTTGGAGAAGAAGGTACGGTCGATCGCTAAAATAGTGGAGCAGAATAAGTTTAAAATCACCGATCTTGAAAACCAATCTCACGGACAAAATTTGCGAATTATCGGATTTCCCGAAAATATTGAGTCTGGTGACTTAACTGAATATTTCTCTAACTTATTGTGGGAAATTTTTGGCGAGGATGTTTTGCGGGCTAAACCTACTATTGATCGTGCCCACAGAGTTTCGAGATTTTCGATCTCGAGAGACAAGCCACGAGCTGTGATTGTTCGCCTCCATTATCCTCGGGAGAAAGAGCTTTTAATCCGATTAGCTCGTCAGAAAGGTATGATTTCTCACAGAAACAACAAGTTTCGTATTGTTGAAGATTATTCATTTGATGTGATGAAGGCGAGAATCGCTTTTAAACCAGTGATGGCAGAGATTCATTCGATTGGACTTAAACAAGCTTTAAGATATCCAGCGAATCTCAGAATTACGTTGAGTGACGACAGTCAGCGCTTCTTTAATTACTCCGGAAGAAGCAAAGAAATTCGTCGAAGAATATCGGTCTTCTAGTACAAGTTGAACTATGTGTTATGTTGAAGAGTTTTTGGAGAGAAGATGCCATTTCATTTTGGGCTTTAACTTATGAAGCTGCGGTATAGCTTTTTACTTTGGTCTGTAGACCTGTTTTTTTTTATTATCATGGTTTATAGATGCTCTTCTAATTTTACTATAATGTCTTTTTTCTTAATTTTTTTACTCTGAATTGGATATACACGTTAATACTTTGTAATAATGATTTATTTTTTAAGATGTCGTTTCTTCTTCCCATAAGACTTTGCTTTCCGTAAGCATTTATTTGCTTGTACTTGAAAATGGGACGAATGTTTTGGGTTTTTGGACCTTTTTTTATATATTGTAGTGATTATTGAATCCTTTTTTAATCCTATTTTGATGACCTTTTTTTAATAGATTGGTGAATTTACATTTATATTCTGTAATATGGTTTTTTCAAAATGTTGTTTCTTCTTCCCATGTCTTTGTTTTTGAAATGTCATTTTCTTGTATTTGAATATGGAATCCTTTTTTTAAAGGCATATTACACTATTTTAAACTTTAATGTTTATCCTTTTTTATTAATGATCTTTTGCTTTATTATATTATTTTTTCATTTTGATTGATATATATTCTTTCTTTTTACAACCCTGTATTTATATCTGGGTGTTATATAGTCTTTTTTCTTTTCATGGAGTTGCCATCTTGAAATGAGGGTAATATTAGTATTAGTTTGTGCGCCTGCCGCTTGGCTTTTTTTCGTGGGGTTGGGGGAGGGGGTAGGGATCTTTTCTCACGCTTTTCCTTTTTATTTTTTTTTGCTTTTAGTTTATGGGCCGACTTTAGATTATTAATATTGTTGAAGTGTCATGTTCTCTGGTTGCTCCTAAATCATTTTTCCTTCTTCCTGAATTATGGGTTATGTGTCTTTTTAACCTTTTATGATATATGCAATTAATATTGGCATGATGGATGTCTATTAATTTTATCTCTTGGAATACTAATGGTTTAAATAATCCGATTAAACGTAAAAAAATATTTAAAGTATTCCATAGACTAAATGCTAATATTATTTTTGCACAGGAGACCCATATTAGGAGGGAGGATAATCAACGCTTTTTTAGGTTCTGGAAGGGTCAACAATTTCACTCGAATTGTACTGCCAAAATTAGGGGTGTGTCTATTTTTATAGACCCCTCAATTTCGTTTGCACATCATGAAATTATTTCTGATCCACAGGGCAGATTTTTGTTGATAACTGGCTCACTTTTTAATCGAAAAGTGGCTCTAGTTAATATTTATGCTCCAAACTTTGACTGCCCTGAATTTTTTAAACATTTATTTACTTCCCTCCCTAATCTAAATGAATATATGTTGATAATGGGTGGAGATTTCAACTGTTGTCTGAATCCTTCGATGGATAGATCTAAACCTATTCGAATTCTTCCGAATAGATCATCCTTACTTATTAATTCCTTTATGGTTGATTCGGGAATTACTGATCATAAAGAAATTAATAATACTTTCCAAAATTTTTATAAATCTTTATATCAATCAGAATTTGATGGCAATCTGTCCATGATGGATAATTTTTTTAACAATTTGAATATTCCTAAACTGACAGATGAAGATCGGAGCTTGTTCGATGCTCCTATTTCTATGGCTGAAATAGGAGAGGCTATCTCATCAGTGAACTCAGGGAAAGCTCCTGGTCCTGATGGTTATATTATAGAATTTTTTAAAACTTTTTCTTCTTTGCTTTCCCCTTGGTTATGTGAAATCTTTAATGATGCATTTACTAAGAAGAGACTACCCCAGTCTTTTTATGAAGCTACTATCTCTCTAATTCTTAAAAAAGATAAGGATCCTACTCTATGTGCATCTTATCGCCCTATATCGCTATTAAATGTAGACTCTAAGATTCTTACAAAAATTTTAGCTATTAGATTAGAAAAGTTACTATCACAAATTATTTCAGAAGACCAAACTGGTTTTATTAGGAACCGGTATTCCTTTTTTAATGTTAGAAAATTGATTAATATAATTTATACTTCTTCACCCACAACCTCAGAATGTGTTATTTCATTTGATGCTGAAAAAGCTTTTGATAGAGTTGAATGGACATACTTATTTAATGCCTTGAGAAATTTTAATTTTAGTCCTAATTTTATATCATGGATTAAATTAATATATTATAAACCTGTTGCTTCTGTTCTTACAAATAATTACAGATCCTCTTTTTTTCAATTATCTTGTGGTACGAGACAAGGTTGTCCCTTAAGTCCTTTATTATTTAATATCGCATTAGAACCTCTAGCCATTGCTATTCGTGAATCCCCTAATATTTTTGGTATTACCCGTAATGAGAAGTTATACAAGTTATCACTTTATGCTGATGACTTGTTGTTATATATTTCTGATCCTGACAGGTCTATTCCTGCTATTTTATCCTTATTGGTTCAATTTGGTAGTTTTTCTGGTTATAAACTAAACTTGGATAAGAGTGAATTATTCCCTTTAAATGCGCAAACTTTATTGAATGACAGGATACCATTTAAAGTTGTTACTGATAACTTTATTTATTTAGGTATAAAAATTACCAAGAAATATAAAGATTTATTCAGATTGAATTTTTTTACCTATGCTTCATCAAATTCAACAACTTACTACAAGATGGTCTCCTTTATCCTTATCATTAGTTGGCTGGATTAATGCTATTAAAATGATGATTTTACCGAAATTTTTATATTTATTTCAAGCCTTACCAATTTTTTTTCCTAAATCTTTTTTTGATAACATTGATTCAAAAATTTCCTCATTTGTGTGGCAAAATAAAAACCCCAGGTTAAGTAAAAGGCAGTTACAAAAATCTAAAAAAGATGGTGGTTTAGCTTTATCTAACTTTAGATTTTACTATTGGGTGAATAATATTCAAAACTTAATATATTGGAAATTAGATTTGGATTCACCATTGTGCCCACAGTGGGTAAATTTAGAATGCAATGATGCACAGGGATATTCTTTATTCTCCGTTCTTGGTTCTTCTCTTCCTGCTGATTTAGTTAAATTCAATAAACAGACATCCAACCCTATTGTCAAACACACATTACGAATTTGGTTTCAATTTCGTAAGTTTTTTACTCTGAAAAACTTTGTTCTTGATAGCCCTATCTTACTTAACTTTTTTAAACCTTCTTTGACAGATCAAGCTTTTAGCATATGGAAAAGGAAAGGTATATGTTTTCGTGATTTTTTTTTTTGAAGGTAGTTTGATGTCTTTCGACCAACTTTCCAACAAATTTAAGTTACCTAAATCTAATTTTTTTTTGATATTTACAAATTAGAAATTTTTTACATAAAGTTCTACCATCCTTTTCCCAATTCAACTTTGATAGATTTTTCAGATATGATTTTTACCTTGAATCCTTGTCAGAAGGGATTAGTGGCTCTTATTTATAATATGATTATGAAGATACAACAGAAAAATGGGAAAAATTTTTACAAATGGTTAATTCTTCTTCTATATGTGCTAAACATGCTTTAATACAATTTAAGGTTGTACATAGAGCCCATATGTCTAAAGATAAGCTTGCTCGATTCTATTCTCATATTAACCCTCAATGTGACAGATGTCATTTAGATGTGGCCTCATTGACCCACATGTTTTGGTCATGTCCCACTTTACATAACTATTGGAAGGACATGTTTGCTATCATTTCCTCAATTTGGAATATTGACTTACAACCTCATTTTATTACTGCAATTTTTAGTATACCAAATGAGGATGGTAATCGGTTTTCCCCTTCAATTAGACGAATGATCGCCTTTGTAACATTAATGGCCAGAAGGTCTATATTACAAAATTGGAAAGAAGTAAATCCTACCACGTTTCAGTGGTTCTCTCAAATTATTTCTTATCTGAGCTTAGAAAAAATTAGAAGCACTATTTTTGACTCATCAATTAAATTTGAAGAAACTTGGGGACCAATCATTCGACACTTTCATATGAATTAATTTGGCCTCTTCCAGACCTTTTCTCTTTTTATTCTTGTTCTGGTATGGAGTTCCGGAGTTTTTGACACTATCATATACATATTAACTGTTATTACTGCCCATGTTAGTTTAGTTTAGGTTTAATTTTTTTTCAATATGTATTTTTTTCTTGTATAAAAAAAAAATTTTCTTTTGATGATTATTCTTACTCTTTTTCATGTATAATTAATATAGGCTTGATTGATGGTTTTTTTGCTGATATTTTAATAAGATATTGTTATCTTATTACTAATTCAACTTCAAGTCTAGTGCACATAACCTATTCAATATTATGATATGTTTTTTTTATATATGAAATTCAATAAAAAGATTGAAAAAGAAAGAAATATTCATGATGAGTAGAGGGAGCTTTTGATTTGGTAATTTTAAACCTTTTTTTCAGGACTTTGTGGGTTTCATTTCAAACCAAACATGTTTTTTTTTAAATCTATATATTTTTGTTTAGAGTTTGCAGACTGCAAAGGGGACTCCTTGCAAAAGGAGGAGGAATTCAAGAAGTTTTTAAACATCATCATAAGAACTCAGGAATTTCTGCAAGTAAGAGTATTGAAAATGCTAAATTTGCAATTTAAAAATCTGCTTTTATAAACTGAATACAAAGTAACAAAGTTAGTTTGGAACCTTTTTGTCACTGCTTGACTATTGTTATTTGAATGTACAAAGGTATTTGGAGCTGAGTATTAGTCATTGATGGTTACTTGATTAAATAAATATTTCAACTAATGAAGAGGTTATGTTCAAGGAAAAGATTACATTAAGCAGAAATTTGTTCATTTATACTTCCCATCTGTCTCCTTTGTTCTTTTCCCCAAATTTACCCCACTCCTTTATCTGCTTTATTAGCAAAGATTGTTGTTAATTTGATTGGAATTTAAAGGTTGCCTTAATTGTAAAGATTAATCAATACCGAAAGTGAAAGAAGCACTTTGTAGATTTAGGATGTTACCCCGGAAATTCAATTGTATTAGTCACAATTAGTGAATATTACTTTTTTAAATTAAGTGGTACCTGTATGTTTCTTTTTCTTTCCACCTGCTTTCAGCAGATGCCCAAGGCTTATGAAAGTTGTTTTCCCATTAACCATCATCTCCATCTGGCATAGTATTCAAATGAACTTCTGACATGGGGCAGTGAACTTTCTGGTAGTTAAATATCTGTTTGAGTTCGCCACATAAAAAGGTTGAAATTATTAAGCTGCTGCTGAAACAACTTGTCACAGTTAATGAGGAACAAGTTCATAAGCAGCTGTTGTATTCATTAAGTCACGACAGTAGCAGAAAAGGGGGCAATTTTGGGTTGGCAACAGAAAGTTTCATGCTATTGATTTATAATTAGACAAGTTTAATATCGGTTCATGGTTTTATTTTTTGTGGTATCCAGGAATGCCAGCTAAGTAATTTTTTGACACTTATTACTGTTTGACCATAAATTGTGACTTTTGCTGTCTAATTACGTGTAATTTAGTGCTGTAGAACCAGGCAATGGACTTCCACTTGATAATTGATATAATATAATAATAGTTATTAGATATGTAAAATAAAAGAAAGGAAAGATCACAATTTTTCCTGCTTAAAAAAGAGTTCTTTTAAACATGTTGAGAGACATTCAATGCATGTAGTTTGTGATTACATTTACAGCTTGAAATGTTATTGCTTTTTCAGGAAGGCTTCTCCTGCAGTGAGGATTTTGTGTTCAAGAGCTTAACTCTTTGGGATAGTTTTTGGTGTAGCTCTCAGATCTTTGCCTTGCTTACCTGGATTCCACCAAGTTCTGGTAGGTAATTGTCATATTTTGTATGCTATTTCTCATAACTAGTGACACACATTTTTAACACAAACACAAGGAAATCTGCAGATGCTGGAAATTCAAGCAACACACACAAAATGCTGGTGGAACGCAGCAGGCCAGGTAGCATCTATAGGAAGAAGTACAGTCGACATTTCAGGCCGAGACCCTTCGTCAGGACTAACTGAAAGAAGAGATAGTAAGAGATTTGAGAGGGGGAGGGGGAGATCCAAAATGATACGAGAAGACAGGGTCTCGGCCTGAAACGTCAACTGTACTTCTCCCTATAGATTCTGCCTGGCCTGCTGTGTTCCACCAGCACTTTGTGTGTGGCACACATTTTTAAACCCGTTTGTTCTCAATCTAAGCTTGTCAGTTAAATTGCAACTGTCAGTATTCTACCCCTGCCACAAAAGTTGTCCCCTGGGATTCAGCTGCTTCTCCCAGTTTATCAGCTGCAAATTACAACAGTTATGTCGTTTCTGAATTTGTCAACAATGTAAGTTATAAACTGCAAAGCTCCCACTACAAGCCCTGAAGCTCTCTGCTTTGTGATGCATTGAGATTCCTTCTGTTATTATTTGGTTGTCTAATGTACTAAAAAGGTTATCATGTGTCCCTGAAAAGCAGAATTGTTTTGGACATTAAACAATCATATAATCATGAGCTTTTTGTTCATGTAATGCTTGAGGTATGAATCCAGAAGCAAGAACTGTATTGGAATCTGTGCTATGATGTGTTTTTATAGCATTATATGTATTATTGACAGTAGTGCTATTCTGAGAAACAGGCATGAGCCACTTTTCTCTACTGGTCTCTTCACCACAATTCACATAGAGAGGCTACCTCTGGGAACTTGATATTGGACACATCTTAGAAAACATGGGCACTTTGGGTTAGAGTTAGTGCTGAGATGTGCAGATCAAGACTGCGCTGTGAATACAATCAGTCTAGACTATTTCTAGGATAACTTCCCCTAGCCCAGGTATTTTTATGTAATTACAAGGTCAACTGTAGTCTTCAGAATTGGCAATTGGTTTGGAGAGAACTGAATAGCCAGATGAAGAAAGGGGAGACACCAGCTTCCATTACATCCAACAAAATGTGAAGGGACAAACCTGTAGGATCTGAGTGATCTGTTATTACAAGGACCAGGTGTTGCCCTTTCCCCAAAATGGCCCACATTGACCTTGCCAGCCAGGGTGCAGTTCATAGTCTCACATCATAGAGATGAGAGGCCATACTGTTTGTCCTGCACTCCCGACATCGGTCGGCCTTTCTGCACAGAATTGTGGGCCAATTTATTGCTGTATGTGGCAGGTAGGAATTTTTTTTAGTGAGATCATGGTATTCATGTTTTAGATCATGATGCAGGTATTCTTTGTTTCATCATGATTTTGTTTTGCATTATTTGCGTGACATTAAATTTTATTTTGTTAGTATTTTCTTAATGTATCAGTTTTAAATATAGACACTATATAGCCTTCTAATTTGGTGTGCATCTCTGTGTTCATTAAGTATCTTTTAATAAATTTAATAGACATTAGACCTGAAAGTTAATTTGTTTTGATTCCTTGAAACTTGCCTGAACTTTCACTGTTTTTTAAAAATCAGTTATTAACCTGGAAAGATTAGAGAAGATTTTATTCACTAAATTCTGATGTGGAATGCACTGTTTGAAAGTGAAACATACATTAGGCTGACGTTTAGCAATCTTGTTCGCAGTTCTAAACAATGAGCTTCTAAACCTGGGTCCCTGTACCTCCCTCTGCTATTGGATCCTCAGCTTCCTAATTGGGAGACCACAGTCAGTACATAACATCTCCTTGCTGATAATCAACACAGGTGTACCTTAACAATGTATACTTAGCCCACTGCTCTACGTTCGTGACTGTGTAGTGGCCACTGCTCAAATGCCATCTATAAATTCTGTGATGACACCACTGTTGGCAGAATCTTAGACCTTTTCTGCTTTTTGAACACAAACACACAAAACTAGTGCTATTTAAGTACTGCTCGCTCTAAGCACTTTGTAGTGTCTAATGGCTCATGTGACTGATACTAGTTAGAAACTATTCGGCAACAGTCTGCTGTCTCACTTAAGCAGCATAGTGTCCCAAATGAACAAAGGGGATCCTGGCTATTTTCTCGCTCAGGTTTTATTCTTCAAAAGTTGTCCCAAATAAGCGAGTGCCCCAATTAATCGGGATCAGTTTATTATCACCAGCATGTGTCGTGAAATTTGTTAACTTAGCAGCAGCATTTCAATGTAATACATAATACAGAAGGAAAAGATAATAATGATACATAAATAAGTACACAAATTACAGTATATGTATATTGAATAGATGAAAGATCGTGCAAATAACAGAAATAATATATATTTAAAAAGTGAGGTTCACGGGTTCAAAGCCCATTTAGGAATTGAATGGCAGGGGGAAGAAGCTGTTCCTGAATCCCTGAATGTGCGCCTTCAGGCTTCTGTACCTCCTACCTGATGGTAACAGTGAGAAAGGGACGTGCCCTGGGTGCTGGTGGTCCTTAATAATGGACGCTGCCTTTCTAAGACTCCACTCCTTGAAGATGTCCTGGGTACTTTGTAGGCTAGTACCCAAGATGGAGCTGACTAGATTTACAACCCTCTGCAGCTTCTTTCAGTCATGTGCAGTAGCCCCCCCCACGCCACATCAGACAGTGATGCAGCCTGTCAGAATGCTGTCCATAGTACACCTATAGAAGTTTTTGAGTGTATTTGTTGACATACCAAATTTCTTCAAACTCCTAAAGAAGTATAGTCGCTGTCTTGCCTTCTTTATAACTGCATTGATATGTTGGGACCAGGTTAGGTCCTCAGAGATGTTGACACCCAGGAACTTGAAACTGCTCACTCACTCCACTTTTGATCCCTCTGAGGAATGGTATGTGTTCCTTCATCCTACCCTTCCTGAAGTCCACAATCAACTCTTTTTGTCTTACTGATGTTGGAACAATTAACTGGAGTCTACTGTATATTCAAAGATTCCCATGTCTCAGCGCTCTGGAGTATAGGATGCAAAAAATTCATGAACCTCTGAGAGGAAAGATGCATTAGGCACCAGTTGTTGAGATGTTGGCTTGGTCATATCACAACTAAGTTGCTGAGGGTGCTTTCTTTAGAATTTGGTAAAATGACTGGTGACCTCAGTGATATTCTTAGAGAGCTCAGTGGCATGGATGAAGGGAGAATATTTCACATGGCTAAGAAATCTTGAACTAAGACTCAAAATCATAATAGACGGGATAGGTGACTGAGCCACTTGGGATTAAAATAAGGAAAAATTTCTAACCATGATCCACAAACCTGCTTGACCAGGTAGACCCATTGTTTCAGCTTGTTTCTGCTCCATTGAACTTGTACCTTCATACCTCAACTCTGCTTTATCTCCCCTAGTTCAGTCCCTTTCAACCTACATCCATGACCCTTCACATGCTCTGGATCTTTTCAGTGACTTCAGGTTCCCTGGCCCCCATCATCTCATTTTTACTATGGATGTCCAGTCCCTATGCACGTCCATCCCCCACCAGGAAGGCCTCAAAGCTCTCTGGGTTTTTTTCTGGACCCCAGACCTAATCAGTTCCCTTCCACCAGCACTCCCCTCCACCTAGCGGAACTTGTCCTCACTCTAAATAATTTCTCCTTTGGTTCCTCCCACTACCTTCAAACAAAAGTGCAGCCATGGGCACTCACATGGGTCCCAGCTATGCCTGCCTGTTTGTTGGCTACGTGGAACAGTCTATGTTGCAACCCTATACTGGTGACCATCCTGCACTTTTCCTATGCTACATTGACGACTGCATTGGTGCTGCTTCCTGCACCCATGCTGAACTCGATGACTTCATCCACTTTGCCTCCAACTTCCACCCTGCCCTCAAATTTACCTAGTCCATTTCCAACACCTCCCTCCCTTTTCGCGATCTCACTGTCTCTGTCTCTGAAGACAGCTTATCCACTGAAGTCTGTTGTAAACCCACGGACTGTTACAGCTACCTGGACCATACCTGTTCCCACCCTGTTACTTGTAAAAATACCATCCCTTCTCTCAATTCCTTCATCTCCACAGCATCTGCTCTCAGGATGAGGCTTTTCATTCTAGAATAAAGGAGGTGTCCTAATTTTTCAAAGAAAGGGGCTTTTCTTCCTCCAACATCAATGCTGCCCTCAACCGCATCTCTTCCCTTTCATGCATGTCTGCTTTTACCCCATCTTCCCCCCACCCTGCCAGGAATAGGGTTCTTCTTGACCTCACCTACCACCATGTCATCCTCCACGTCCAGCACATAATTCTCTGGACTTCCACCATCTCCAACAGGATCCCACCCCCAAGCACATCACCCCTCTCCCCCCCACCGATTTTCTGCTTTCCGCAGGATCGCTTCCTATTTGACTCCCTTGTCCATTCGTCCGTCCCGACTGATCTCCCTCCTGGCACTTATCCTTGCAAGCAGAAGAAGTGCTACAACCTGCCCCTACACCTCCCCTTCCCCTCTGCCATCCAATCCCTAAATGGACATTGAAGCTTTGAACACTACCTCACTTTAAAGAAAAATACAGTATTTGTTTTTGCATGTTTTTTAAATGTATTCAATACACATAATTGATTTACTTATTATTATGTTTTATTTTAGTTATTATTTTTTTTCTCTCTGCTAGATTATGTATCGCATTGAACTGCTGCTGCCAAGTTAACAAATTTCATGCAACATGCCAGTGATAATAAACTTGATTCTGATTCCTCCCTTACTACCACTCAGGGCCCTAAACAGCCCTAAACAGGCGACACTTCACCTGTGAGTCTGTTGGACTCACATACTGTGTCCAGTGCTCCCGGTGCAGCCTCCTGTACATCGGTGAGACCCAACGTAGATTGCAAAATCACTTCGCTGAGCACCTATGCTCTGTCTGCTAGAAAAAAGAGGAATATCCCAGTGGCCACCCATTTGAATTCCACTTCCCATTCCCATTCCGATATGTCCATCCACGGCCTCCTCCACTGTCGTGATAAGGCCACACATGGGTTTGAGGAACAACACCTTATATTCAACCTTAAGGCATGAACATCAATTTCTCAAATTTCCAGTAATGCCCCTCCCCTTCACCATTTACCATCCCCTTTTCGCTCTCTCACCTTATTTCCATTGCTTGCCCATCACCTCCCTCTGGTGCACCTCCCCACTTTTCTTTCTTCCATGGCCTGCTGTCTCTTTCACTAATCAACTTCCCAGCTCTTTACTTCATCCCACCCCTTCAAGTTTCACTTATCACCTTAGTTTCTCTCTCCCCTTTTCCTACCTTTTAAATCTACTCCAGTTTTTTTTTTCTCTTCAGTCCCTGCAGAAGGGCCTCAGCCCAAAATGTCAACTGTACTCTTTTCCATAGATGCTGCCTGGCCTGCTGCGTTCCTCCAGCATTTTGGTGTGTTGAAAAATTTCTTCAATTGATATTTATGTGGGGTGTGAATGATGAACTACTGATTGCATTCAAAACAGATTAGTAGATGGCTTATATTTTAAGTGGTTCCAAGAGATAAGGCAGGAAAATGAGGTAAATGATCAGTCATGACCATATGCGATAATGTGCTGAATGTCTTGCTACTTGGTGGATTTCATGTGTTCCCCTGCTATCTGTTTCCCCTCTTGAACAGAAAGTTAAATTTTCCCAATCTGCTGGAACCTTTCTAGTGTCCGGGGCACTTTTGGGAAAAATCATGAAAAAATCTATGACCATTGTACCCATTAGATGCAAGTTACACCCTTGGGACATGTAGCCCTCTTAGTTTGCCTCTTCCATTCTGATGGTACTTGTTTTAAGTACCTCACTTTCTTTTGACTCTGTTTCTGAAATATTTTTCATATGGATGGAGATTTAAAACATTTTTTATTCAATTATTAGATATGTCTTTGCTTATATAGTCATTTATTACCCATGATTCCTTTGAACTAAGTGACTTGATGTGCTATTTTGGAAGGCAGCCAAAATTCAACCATATTGCAATGGCAGTTCACCTTCCCTGAAGGATGTTAGAGTTCCAGATAGTTTGTTATGGAAGCCTAGATGTTTTGTCATTGGAAGTATTTATGTTGGTTCTTTCTTTTACATTTATTTAATTGAGGTGAGATTTGAGCTTAGACCATAAGACATAGGAGCAGATTTAGGCCATTCAGCCCATTGACTTTGCTCTGCCATTCCATGAAGGTGCTGATCCCAGATCCCACTCAACCCCATACACCTGCCTTCTCACCATATCCTTTAATGCCCTGACCGACCGGGAAACGGTCAACTTACACCTTGAATACACACACTGACTTGGCTTCCACCACAGTCTGTGGTAGAGTATTTCATATATTTACTGGTCTCTGACTAAAAAGAATCTACCTTACTAAAGGAAGGGTCACTTCTCAACTTTGAAGCTGTGCCCTCTAGTTCTGGATACTCCCACCATAGGGGTGATGTGGAGAGGATGCTTTCTATCTAGTCCTTTCAACATTCAGCAGATTTCAATGAGGTCCCCCTGTATTCTTCCAAATTCCAGAGTGTACAAGCCCAAAACTGCCAGATGCTCCTCATATGTTAATCCCTTCATTCCCGGAGTAATCCTTGTGAACCTCCTCTGGACTCTTTCCAATGATAATACATCCTTCCTGTGATATGGGGCCCAAAAATGTTGACAGTACTATGAGTGTGGCTTGGCTAGTGTCTTATGAAGGCTCAGCATTATTTATTCCCCTTGAAATAAATGTCAACATTGCATTTGCCTTCTTTATCACAGGCTCAACCTGTAAATTAACTTCTGGGAGCCTTACATGAAGACTGCAAAGTCCCTCTGCACCTCTGATGTTTGAACCTTCTCCCCATTTAGTTAATAGTCTGCACTATTGTTCCTTTTACTTAAATGTATTATTGCACATTTCCCAACACTCTATTCCATCTGCCACTTTTTTGCCATTCTTCCAATGAGCATGAAGTGACTTTTAAGGATATACATTGTACATTTGTGCATTTCCATCTTCAGGCACACTAATGTCGTCAGTGGTGGTGCTGAATAATTTGTTTGTTGACAGTAATGCAGTGGGGTCTCAAGGGTTAATGCACAGAACACACAAGTCACCTTTATGATTGCATGTGAAGATTTCAGTGAAATATTCTCATTGTCAAATTGTGTGTGGAAGTTGTTCTCAAATTGTTGCTCAATGTTTTGTGTAATTACAGATATTATTTCCCTTTATTTTGATCCATTAAGGAAATTGTTCTTCACTTCCTCAGTTTATTTCAAGGTAAGTAGACTTCTACTTGCACTCTTACCTTTTTCGCTCAAAGGCTTTTCATCTGTGATGTTGCCCCATCAGAGGGAGGTTTGCATAAGTAACATTGCTTCTCTTTTTTAAAAAAAATGGTTAATTGCCTAAACGTACAGTACTGCATAATGTTGAGCATTTCTGTGTGATTTGCGGAGAAGCTGGTTTTAATACTGGTATCGGGTAAACCTCAATGAAGGAATTGGAATTGCTGGCAGTAACAAAGTAAGAGAGTATATTCCTGCCCAGAAACAGATAACATCGTCTAGATACTCATTTTTACACTTATTTTCCCTAAATCAATTCAGATTGGCAGCATAGCACTCTCCTGTTACAGATTTGAGGATTATAGGTGAGCAATGTGTAATTTTCATTCTGAGTCTTTACAGACAAATGATCTGAGAAATGGGAAAGTTAACAAGTGTTAGAAAAGTGGCACTCGCAAAAGGGCCATTTGTCCATTAAAGGTAATCATTTCTAATTTGTGTCACCAGTCTAAATACCTTGATCGAAACACCAGTGCTGCTTGAGATTGTATCTGCTAAGGAAGAGTTTGTAGTTAAACAAATTTTAAGTTGCACAGGAAGATGGGCAGGGTTAAGAGAAGGTCTCAAAGGGCGAAGTTTAGGAGAAATTGCTGATACCAGCTGAAAGAAAATAATCAAGACTTGTGAATAACAGAAGATATTAATGGGGTAGGGTAAACAAGACAAAAAATGAAAATTGTTCATCAGAAAAACTGAATAATAAATAGAATCAAAACAAAGTTTACCAGTTGCAACTACCATAAAACTATGTAATATTTACAACACAATAGACACCATCGGCTTAATGATGTCCTATGTAATTTAAAAAAGATATATTTGGCCTTGTGATTTCTCATGCCTGCAAAACAACTTCTGCTCAGGTGTGCCTCGTGGTGAGCCCCCACCCTCACGCTAATTTCAAACCGGTACTTTCCCACAAGACGCAGCGAAACCGGATGTGACGTCATCGCATGCCGATATATTTTACATGCAATGAATATACTTTAAACACTTCTAATTCTAACTAGAAAATACTATCGAATGAATTACTAAGCAGAAATATTATAAACTAAATAACTGTCGTAAAGACAGCACAGGCCTGTTCTCATCTTTCTGGGCCTTGAGGCCCTGTTGAACATGTTCTTCAAGCAAACATCCCATTAGCTTTTTCACTCTGATAAATGTTTTGCCTTCTATTGACCTTTCTGGGTGAGGGGTTGTGTTTTACCACACATTAAGTGCTGCCAAGAGTTCTTGCACCACTTTTATGACTGGGGGGGTGGTTTGACAAATAATTAGAGTATCCTAAACTCTCGGTTCCTTTAACAGCCTGAAGTATAGTTCCTCCTGGCCTGTTAGATTATTCCTTTCAAAGATGCTTAAACCCCTTAACCCCTTTTTGACACTGTGCATCAGATATTTTACACATCTCTTCAACTGTGACATTACCTTCCGAACTTCTCCCCAAATAATGATGATAGCCACCATGTACAAATGACATTAACCTTACTTTGCTCCATGGTGGTTACCTTTTTTGAAGCGAGTTAAACTATGATAAACTTAAGGCGACATTTAAAATGTAAAGAAATTTACGAGAATTCTCACAGATGAAATATACCTCTCCTACTTCATTGTCATTTGATGAAAATCCTTGAATCTCCCACTTCATAACATTGGGGTTGCCGTTTCAATCAGAAGTGCAGTTCTAGAAGGTACTTACCACCACCACCATCACTATTTAGGGAAAGGCGTTAACAGACCATGGAAGATTTTACATTAGGTTGGATTTCTTGCTACTTTACGAACATTTAGAATGACTTGGCAGTGTGGGCCGACTGGTGGCACAATGGCATCAGCACTGGACTCTGGAGCAAAGGCTCCAGAGTCCGAATCCAAGTCGGGCCACCCTCAAGCACGCCTTCCATCCGTGCTGGGTTGAGTTTTAAAAAAAACCAAGGGTCAAGTCAGGAACGTTCATATCATTACCTGGTTAATCTGAAAGGAGACCAATCCTGACACCACATGCCAGACAAGAATGGCTGACTGTCTGGTGTGACATGCTTAAAAAAAAACTTGGCAGTGTGTCGTAGATATATAGAAGTGATATTGATTTACAATTTGGTTAGCAGGGAAGCAAACAATTATATACATGTTGAGTGATCTACAACAGTGTACTTTACAGATTTGTGGGTTTGCCTGTGGATTCTGAAATAAATGTATACAACAACATAGTCTTTCAGATATAACTGTGGGAATTCCTGCTACTCAATAAAATTGTAGGTCTTTGCCTTTTTTCTGCCATCTGCCCATAGAAGTGCTAATGGAATTGCTTGATCTAAAGAGCAATACTGCAACCAGATTATAAATGAATGTTTCATAACATAGGAGGATGATGATTGCTATAATTGCTAATACATGATGGTGTTGTGCAGATGAGTGCAGACTTGTGGTATAACTTGAGTGGCTTCCAAGTCCCTGGATGATTATGATTATTGATTATAAATAGAAAGGTTAATCTTTTTATATTTAGATTTAGAGTTATTGGTATTTGAGAGAGTTAAGTACAGTTTAGTACCCTAAGTTCTTTTAAGGAATAGGGTTCAGAGTTTGTGATATGAATAGTGAAAAGTGATTAGCAGATCCTCAGCAAATAGCAATAAAACAACATAGCATTGATTAAGTTAACAAAAGTGATATATTAGTAGCTTGGAATTTTAAAAGTAGATTTACATGCACAAAAGGCCAGTTTATTCTGGTTTGATTTAAAATTAAATAATTGAGGACTGAATAGTGGAAACAGGATGCATGAAATTGCATTTTCTTTGGTACTTGAATTTACAGGCATGTCTGCAACAAGAGATGAGACAGTCACGTGCCTGGCAGAAGTGCCAGTAATCAATTGAATGGTTGTACGAACGAGTAGAGATCTATTGTGGCGGATCACCACTTTAGTTCACTTATTATTCAGGAACTGGACAGTTATAATACTAAAGACTTTAGGTTTCAGAATTAGCTGTATTTCTGGACAAGTTACTCCAGTCCTGTACAACACCTATAGCAAATGACAATGTGAAACTTGCACAGCTATTTCTTGTTGGCAACAGCTAGGTTAAATCAAACTCTTCTAATTACTGCCCAATCAACAAGACTGAATCATCGGAAGTGATGCATACTACAAGCAACTGCGTCATCAGCTGGCACTTAGTTGTCAATATACTGTTGCACAGATTGAATTTTACCTGGACCCCTTGGATCCAGACTTGGTCAAAACGTGCACAAAAACATTGAATTCAAGAAGGGAGATGAGCCTGACTGTAATGGATATTAAGAATGCTTTGTAAAACTGAAGACTATAAGAGGAACACACTTCAGTGGTCCAACTCATATGTTGAAAAGAAGTTGTCAATCACCTTGAGAATTGGGTTAGCCTCTCTGATAGTGCCCTTAATTGGTTTCACTTGGAGATTTGTTTTTGTTTGTCTTGGAGACCAATTTCCTAAGAGATACAAGGTATGTTTTGGTACTGCTCAGGGAAGCTCACTTGGTCCCATACTCTTTTTCCTTATACATGCTTCCCTTAGGAGACATAATTAGAGAGCATAACTTGGTTTTTGTACATCTCTGTAGAGCATGATGATAACACCCATCTTTTTTTGATTCCTGGTATGGCTGTAATTAGATTAGATTAGATTCAACTTTATTCTCTTTGTGCCGAGTACAGATACAAAACCAATGAAATGCAGTTAGCATCTAACCAGAAATGCAAAGAATAGTGTTATTTATAAAATAGCTGGGAATAAAAAGTAAGTGCTACAGCACACAAATATAAAAGTACTGAGACAGTACAATATGGGTGCAATACTGCTTAGCACTGTGATGTGAGGTTCAGCAGGGTCACGGCCTCAGGGAAGAAGCTCTTCCTGTGCCTGTTGATGTGGGAGCAGAGGCTCCTGTAGTGCCTACCGGATGGGAGGAGAGTAATAAGTCCATGAATTTACAGATGAATGAAAATGAATGAGATGCAAATGAATGAGCAGAAATTTCCTTAAACTAAAATAAACATGGTTCAAGTTGGTTTCAAAGCTAGAAGAGATAAACTTGATAACTTTGTTCCCCTTGTAAAATGAGAAATAACTAGCTTGGATATTATCCTTGATTCAGATTTGAAAGTTAACTCCCTCATAAAGAAAGCAACCAGAGCAGCATTTCTACACTTAAAGAATATTACGATGGTATGTTTGTTTCTATCACATAATGATGCTGAAAAATTAATTCACCCCTGTGTATTGAACAGACTAGATTATTGCAATGCACTTTTTATAGTCCTTTCTAGATTTATAACCAAATCTAGGATGAGGGGACATATCAGTACCATACTAGTTACCCTGCATTTGCTTTCTGTATCTTTTAGAATTGATTTTAAAGTTATTTCTTATGTTTTTAAAGCTCTTAGTGCTTTGGGACCAGTGTACATCACACACTTGTTTTTGTTTTATAATCCTCTTGGGTCTTTTACTGCTGGTCTCTTAAATAATCTGCCTGAAAAGATGATTGGCAGGTCATGTTTTTTTTAAACTACACTCCTGAACTGTGGCTTCAATATCTAAAACTATAGAATGCAGATTTAGTTGACACTTTTAAATGCCAGCAAAAAGCCTATTTATTTAATCTTACTTTTTGTCTTTTATTTTAAGGTTTTCTTTGTAATTTTAATTTAATTTAATTTTAGTTCCATGTTTGCACTTTTCAACATCTTCCTTAGTCAAACCATTGTCCCCAGATGCTTCAAAACCTCCAGTCATCCCTGTAGCGAAGAAATCAGTTGTAGCCTGTCTGAATGATACCATCCCGTCGCCCTGACCCCCATAGTGATGAAATGTTTTGAATGGCTTGTCAAGCCTCATATCACAGCCAGCCTCCCCTCATCGCTGGATCCTCTACAGTTTGCTTATCGTCCCAACTGTTCTATGGAGGACGCAATATCCACCACACTGCACACAGTTCTCTCTCACTTGGACAATAAAGACACTTATGCCAGAATCCTGTACATTGATTTCAGTTCAGTGTTCAATACCATCATCCCGCAGAGACTATTGGAGAAACTGTTGGTGCTTGGCCTTAATACTGCCATGTGTCGCTGGATTCTGGATTTCTTGACAGAGAGATCACAGTCAGTCTGTGTTGACAGGAACATCTCTGACTCCATCACACTGAGCACTGGATCCCCACAAGGCTGTGTGCTTAGATCATTGCTGTTTACACTGCTAAGGCATGACTGTGCAGCCAGATTCAAGGAGAACCTGATCATTAAGTTTGCTGATGATACCACAGTGGTGGGGCTCATCAGCAAAAATGATGAAACAATGTACAGGGAGGAGGTCAAACACCTAGAGAGCTGGTGCAGTGACAACAACTTGATGCTTAATGTCACCAAAACTAAGGAGATGATTGTTGATTTCAGACGGTCTCAGCCTGAGCACACACCCCTCAGTATCAGCGGCTCCACAGTGGAGAGAGTGGAAAACATTGAGTTCCTTGGGGTGCCGATCTCGGACAATCTCGCCTGGTCCAGGAACACTACTGGGATTGTGAAATGGGCCCAGCAGAGATTGCACTTTCTAAGGAAACTTAAACAAGCATCACTCCCCACTAACATCTTAACTGCATTTTACAGAGGCGTGGTTGAGAGTGTGCTAACCTTTTGCATCACAACCTGGTACTCCAGCTGCAGTGCTGCTGACCAAAAAGAGTGGTTAGGGGAGCAGAGAAGGTTATTGGGGTCTCCCTACTGTTACGAACCCCGTAACTGGGTGTCTTACCAGCAAAGATAGAAGTTTCCGTTGGAGTCTGGTGATACTATTTTCAACAGTATTTTTTAGTAAAAGTACACAAAAATAATATCAATGCAAATATACAGATAATATACGTCATCAATACTAAACCTAAAAGTGCGGGTATAATAATAATCAATAAGAAATGGGCTCTATCGTTGTCTAGGAGATAATGAATTGTCAGATGGAGATATAAAGTTCAGTTTGGTTCATGGAGGCTGTGGTAGTTGTTGGTCGCGGTGTTTCAATTGTTGGAGGGGGGAGAGAGAGAGAGAGAGAGAGAACAGTAACAGCTATTGACTTGCCAACTTTCCTTTACGATCCTGATCCATCGATGCGTTGTTGTTGTGGCCATTCACTTATGACCCCTCCGTCCTTTAGCTAGACCATTCTTCCGTGGAGGACTCATCACCCAGGCAAGGGTGGACACACACACAAGCCCCTACCGGTCTCGTAGCGTTCCTCCTGGTGCGTCTGAGGGGTGTTCCCTAGACCTCACTTTTATCCCCACTCACGGGGTCTCAGGTGTCAGTCAGGTTGAGATGATGCAACCCATCAAACTAGCCCACTCTGGTTGCCCCCTGAGGGGTTTCAATGAACAGAACAGTACCAAGTACACAAACCTTCTCCAAAAGACAAAAGCAGTAATCAATGGTTCCGTTCTCTTTTGTTAGCTGGAGACATTCCACCTTAGCTGGGCCTCTCTCTCAATAATTTGTATGAGCTGTTATCAATAACAACTGTCTTGGCAGCTTTCCTGTGTCTCTCTCATCTCCCTTGATAACAGCATCGGAATAGTAGCGATTTGCGATTCTCCAAAGGGGGGGGGGGGGCATTGGTGATTCTATATCCTTCTGCCCATCAGAGTTGTTCATCATTCGTAACACAACCTTCTGTTCAAGACCTCTTTCAGAGTCGATGCCTCCAGCACACACAGTACATCATTAAAGACCCCTCACACCCTCTCCATAAACTGTTTGTTCTTCTGCCATCAGGCAAACATTACAGGAGCATCAAAACAAAAACCACAAGGCTACTAAACAGCCAGTCAGACTACTAAATAGCTGCTCCACCTGACTCTGCTTTGGACACTTTTAACATGCACTGGATACTTATAACTTGATTTTAACCGACATGTGGCTGTTGTGCTTTACTATTTATTGTTGTGTTTACTATTTATTGTTGTGTTTGTTATGTTATGATTGCACTTCCCCCTGGGAAACGCTGTCTCATTTTTGCCCTGCGGAGCTGATGTATGGTTGGAATGACAATGAAGTTTTTGAATCTTGAATCTTTATTCCATTGTAAAGCACTTTGAACATCATCATGTGTATGAACTGCTCCACAAATTTATTATTAATATCCTGGCCATTTGACAACTCTGTGTGAGTTCCTTGGGTTGATTTCTCGGGCCACCATCTTCAACTGCTTCATCAGTAATCATGCTTCCATCATAAGATTATGAGTAGGAATCTTTGCTGATAATTGCATGATGTTGAAATCTAGTCATATCTCCTAAAATGCAACCATCCACAACTATATGCAGCAATACTGAGATAGCATTTGGGCATAGGATGATACATTGCAAGTAGTTTTCACACCATAGAAAGTTTTAAGGGAATGATGATTTCTATTGTCAGACTACCTACCCTTGGCTTTCAGTGGCATTATTGTTGTTGAGTCTATCATGATGAATAACTTTGGGATCTGAATTGACAGATAGCCAACTGGATCGGCCACACAAGTGATGTGATTATAGCAGCTGGAAATACCCTCTGTATCCTATAGTAAGTGGCTCACAAAACATCTCAAAAAACATCCTGTCTATAATGCACACATTTAAAGAGAGCTGCATAGACATGTTACGTATCCCGTAACTGGATCACTTACCAGCAAAGATAGAGAGGTCCGTTGAAGTCTGATGGCACTATTTTCAAATGTTTTTATTTATAAAGGGGCACAAAAGTAAGGTTAATACAAACATTCAGATAATATATGTCGCCAATACTCAATCTAAAGTGCGCGTATAGTAATAATCATCATTAAGAAATAAGCTCTACTGTTGTCTAGGGGATAATATATTGTCTGTTGGAAATATAAAAGTCACTCAGAAGTCTGCAGGCTTCAGCCTTTTGGGAATCACTGGGTTTCACGTGTTGGCGAGAGAGAGAGAGAGAGATTGGTGAGAAAAGGAAAACTTGCCCAGGTCTTTATGAAGCAAATCTGTTGTATCAGGGGAACGGGCTCCCCCCGATGTTAGTTAAAAACGGTTTTCCGTGATTCCAGCCACAGACTCCAGGCCTAGAATCTAACGCACGTGGCTTCCTTCAAAATGGCTTCCCGCTACGATGGGATCGCTATCGTGTCTTCTTGGTGCGTCTGAAGGGGTTGTTCCCCCCCCCCCCCCCCGACCCTCCTTTATACTTCCTCACGGGGTCGCAGGTGTCAATCAGGTTGAGATGATGCAATCTCTCTCAACCAGCCCACTTTGCCCGAGGGCTTTACACGTGGTCTCCATGAGACAATAGTCAATGCCGCCTTGTTTTGCATCCCGGTGGAATGTGGTATTCAGCACATCTCTCTCTCTCCCACTTCCTGGGTCTACTGACCCCCCCCCCCCCCCAACTAGTGCTCTTGTGATTCTCACAAAGGAGGGGGCTGCGGACATAACAGCCACATGATTGGATGTTTGCAGTTCCACCAATGTTCCCAGTGCAGTGCACCAGGATAAAGCAGACTTCTTGATCAGTACCCCATCCACCATCCTAAGCATAAATTGCCTCTGGTCAACTTTGATTGCTGTACTATCTGTAAAATATATTGTAGCTACTAGTCTAGTCTACTCTGACAGTATTTCTGAAACTATAATCTCTCTCAGTGTTGGCGCGTGGCCTAGTGGGCAAGGCATCAGACTAGTAACCTGAAGGGCACTGGTTCAAGCCTCAGCTGAGGCAGCGTGTTTGTGTCCTTGAGCAAGGCACTTAACAACACATTGCTCTGCGACAACACCAGTACCAAGCTGCATGGGTCCTAGTGTCCTTTCCTTGGACAACATTGGTGGCGTGGAGAAGGGAAGGCCTGCAGCTTGGGCAACTGCCGGTCTCCCATACAACCCTGCCCAGGCCTGTGCCCTGGAAACTCCAGGCGCAGATCCATGGTCTCTCGAGACCGACGGATGCCACAACAAAATCTCTCTCATGTCAGTTGCCAAACTAATTAGTATGCCATCCTGACTTGGAAATGTGTTTATTCATTTTTTTCCTCCTGGCACAAATGTAGTCCTTCACTTGTAGGACTGCAGCAGTTAAAAAAGCCTGTTCACCAACTGCCACTGCAAGTGCTTAGAGATGTGCTATAACTGCTCTTTATTCCCCCCCCCCCAACCATCTATATTCTAAAAAGCAAATGAATACACTATTATAAGTATTGACCGCACTCTTAACCACACAAAATGGAGACAATGAAGGTCATCTTAATAAGTATTTGTTTCCCTATTCTTGTTAACTATTTGACTTCCGCTTCACACCCTGTTGATATTTTTCTCTTCCTTCATTTATGTATAAATTGCTTTGCTTCATGCTGATTGTCTATCCATTATTGTTTCTGTGTTACCTGTGTTCGGTGGACATCTCAGTAATGAGGCTACTAAAAGGAGTAAGTGAGCGAATAAAGAATAACAACTAAGTAATATAAAATCCACATTATAATAAGTATTTCTCAAGATAGGTATATCATCGTGTACTTTTGCTTCTGTTTAGCTTCTCAACATTTTTAAAGTTAGCCAAACCTTATGGCTCTTCTGAAGGGGATGAGGACTGTCTTTGGGAAACTCCCAGTCTCTTCCTGATATGTTTCTCCCGGCCTCCTCCCGTCTGCTGCCTTCTCATTTCTCGCACTATTTCCCAAGCCGAGTGGGACAATTCCTCAGTCAGGCTTTCTTTTGTTTTGGTCATGCTGACGGGCAACCCTCTGGCCTTCATGTCTGTAGTCGCCTCTTCTACTGTCTGGTACAGCTGCGTCCCGTTGTCATTAAACACTCGAAATTTAGCAGGGTACAGAGTTTGAAATCTAATCTTATTTTGCTTTAATACTCGCTTTACTTCAGAGTATTCTTTGCATTTCTAGAGGACCACGGAGGGGTAATCTTGGTCGAAATATATTAATTTATCCTCTAAAAACACTCTCTTCTTACCCCAGGCCCTTCGTAGAATCTCCGCCTTGGTGCTGTACCGAAGGAATTTAATTATAATTGAGCGTGGCTTTCTATCCTGGGTAGGTTTTGGGACTAATGCATAGTGCGCTCTTTCGACTTCCAGCTTCATAGCTGGGGGAAGCTCCATCGCGTCCTGCAGTAACTTTCCGACAAACTCCATCATAGATGGGCCCTCCACTCCTTCGGGAACGTTGTAGATTCTGATATTTTTCCGCCGTGATCTTCCCTCCAGGTCAAGCAGTTTACCTTCTTGGTGATGTGATATTTTTATTGTCTTACTCAGTATCCATTCCACATTTTGAACACGATCTTCCACCTTCTCAATGCGAGTCTCTGCCACCGCTATTTTTTGATTAATGCTGGCGAGCTCTGCCTTAATATCACGGAGCTGCTGCTTTATATCTTTCTGGATCTCCATTATTTCTTTCAGGATTTCGAAGACATTTGCTGCTTTGTCTGAACAAGGCCCAGCAGCCGCCTTGTTAGCACGCGGTCGGGTGGGAGAGCCACTTGCTGCACTCCTCTCGGACGCAGGCTCCACAGTGACGCTTTTTTTATTTCCATTTCTTCTCCCCATTCTTGCCCCTCTTTTCAGTTCAAATATTTTTCTTAAAATATTATATTTGACGGGTTAATGGGGCTTAATATGCGTTTTTCCGGAGGAGCTAGTGACTTAAGCTGCCATTCTCGATGATGACATCACTGGAAAATCCGTTAGCACCTTTTTCTGTTCCAAATTTTATTTTTGTCCTGTTTGTCTTTTACTATTATTGTGGGCAGTTCTTTTTTTCTTCTAGGTTGTTGTATTGTTGGTATCTGATATATACCTTTAAATGACTAGTCACTTGTTGATTTATACTTGTTATGCTATAGTTATCATCATTTGTTGCAGTTTGAGCAATTTCCAACATCAGTGGTTGGTTAATTTCTGACAGGCCAGTGTTGTATGAAATGAGAACCTGAATCTATATCTTTTTGAACTCTACCAGATTTGTGACTTACAAAGACATGAATTCTCAATAAATGCTGACAGAAATTTTCTGGCCTGCTGAAGGGCCTTTGATACTCCACTTTGTGCAGGTATCGGTAACACTAACAGGAGACCATGCAAAACAAGTAAGAGCTGATTTTGGAGAAGGTGTAGAGGAATGGTTGAACAAATAACCTGTTGGAGTAGATGGTCAGTCAGGTGGTTTCATATTTACCTGTGGCATAGAAGCCATTTGGCCATCAAGTCAATGACAGCCTTTGGAACTATGCCAGTTCCATTACCTTTTTCCCATTTCTTTCTCTGTAAGCTATTCACTCTCATGAACTCCACTCTGATTCTCATTGCCTCCCTACCCTATTTACACCAGCTTCAGAGAACCTGGAACCTCCACATAGGCAGCACAGAGGTCAGGATCAGGCACAGGTCCCTGGAACGATGAGGCAGCATCACTGCCTGCTGAGCTAGTACTGTTGGTGGTTAATAGTTGATTGGGAGTGTGGACTTCTTCAACTCTTAAGACAGCAGCCCCGATGTGTTAGTGTTCTTTCATACCACATTAGACTTCCCCATGCAATTAAGATGAGCTTCAGTGGACATCACAGGCTTCATAGATATTGGAGCACATACCAAGCATCACATACTTGGAATGACCAGTGACATTTTTTCAGCCAAATCTTCAGTTGTGTTCTCAAAGTAGTTCTCCAAGCCTAAACATTTGGACAATATTAATGAGAAAAATCTGCAGATGCTGGAAATCCAAAGCAACACACACAAAATGCTGGAGAGACTCAGCAGGCCAGGCAACATCTATGGAAAATGTTGTTGAATCCAGAGCATCTCAAAAGTGTGCATACATTGTGTGCTGTTTGGGAAAATTGAGTCCATAAAACTACTTCTTTCATGCCATCCTTGATCCCTCTTCAAAGAAATTAAGCAATCTCACAATGTATTAAACAATATATCTTTGGTAAATAAGCAGAGTCATGGCATTAAGGATGTAGGAATTGGATGCTGTTGTGATGGTATATTTGTACCTGGAACTTTATTGAGAGATCAATGTGACATCAAGATTGTGAATTGTTCTGTTTGATCTCAAATGACCCAGCAAGATGGATGATGATGAACAGGGACTCACAGCATTGGCTGTGGTTGCATCATTGTTAATATGGTGTTTATATGGAATAGATTGCAGAAAATTTCTGTTCCATTAATTCTGGATGTAAGACGAATTATTAGACACTATATGACGGCAGAAGCTGAGAGTGGTTGTTTTAACATTTGGGTATTGTCCCAAAGTGTTTGAAGACCAACATGTTTTTTTTTGTTAATATACCCTTATGGCAATAATTGGATGAGAACTAGCAGGAAGCTAATGAAGATGCTTAGAAGTTAGCTGTTATCATGCTGGAGGAAGAGAAGTCATTGCATGTAATCTTGTAACTGAATAAGAATGGAAGGCATTAACTGCAGTGCCATCTAGCTGGATATTGGCAGAAATGCATGGGAGGCTGGGATTTAGTTAATTTTCTGATAGAATGTGGTGGGAAGTTTTGCCACCTTTAGTCCTGTGGGATCTAATTTGTAACTTTGATAAGAACTGTGGTAAGGCAAAACTTAGAATTAATACACAAGTTTAAAGATCAAATTGTGTGAAAGACTAAACTTCACTTGGAAAGCAACGACATGCTCAATAATTGATCTTGAAAGTAGAAAGCAGAGGGGGATGGGTGTTTTGTTCAAAACTGAAGCTGCTCCCTCTCTTGGAGAACTTGCTCAGATGTAAGCAATATGAAGAAATATTCTCCTATTTATCACTCAAACAGTAGAAGCACATATTATTTAGTTCTTCACTTTATAACATCGTTGATATATTTTCAATTTTAAGTGCAGATGAAGTACTTTTGTTGTGTGTGTGAAGTTCTGAAGTGAAGGTTGTATAAATAGAGATTTGTTCCAAATCAAATCCAAGCCTTTGTATAACTGTTACTTTTTCATTTTGGTATAAATGTTACTTTTTCATTTTGACGGGTAGGAGAATGAGGTTCAAATTTGTATAAATTAAAAGCATGTTATTTCTTGATTTCTCATCTTGCCTGCTATATTTCTGTACAGTGCAGTGTGATTGAGAGCATCACCAATCTACTGGTAAACTGGCTGACCTGGTACTCTGTATATGTGACAGAGATGGATAGAGAGTCGCCCAGTGATTCAGAGAGTCCTCTGTAAGTATGAGTAAGTAAGTTCCAGAGGAAATGATTGTTTGCGTTGTCCTATGAACACTGCAATTTTAGGCTTTTTTTTGGTACTTATGTTTACATTATTAATTATTTGCCTGGTGGAAGTAAATTGTATAATGTTCAGCAAAACCAATAAAATTAGGATAATGTGAGGTCATAGTTTGCTTACCTTGGGCAGGAAGACAGGAGAATTGTTGAAATTAGTGTAGGTAATCCTGTATTAGAGAAGGAAAAAATAACACTGCCCTATTGTGGAACATGCAGCAGTATAGTACAAGTACAGGCACATGATTTCTCTGCTGATCGTGGTGCCAATTTAAAACAAATGCATCTCATCCTCCTTCCCCTGCCTGCTTATGTGCCAGTCTAAAGGCCTCTTAGATATTACGAGTGTAACTGATTTTGCCATCTCCCTTGGATGCATGTTGTGAAATTGTATCAGAAAACACTTGCTGATAACAAACTAAAACAAGAAACTGCCAAGAGCAAGGGCCAGATGGAGTGAAGGAGGAACCTACATGACTTGTCATATATATATGGATTATCATTGTTACCATATTCTTCCTTTGTCAACCTTTAATCAGGACGTAAGGTGACAGCTAGCTTGCTGTAAAGTTTTGACTGAGACAAGCAAAAACAAAACTTGAGCTGTATGTCATAGCTGTTGTGTAGCTTGTAACTGCAGCCAAAATATGACTGTTTAGGCTTCTGTCATCTCCTTCTTGTAGGCCGCAGCATCTCTTACCACCACAGGTAATGCTAGAGGTCTGTTTGCTTGCTTAATTCTAACTACCATTCATAGTTCATTTGAATGAATTTAGAGCAAAGGATTGTTTAATGTAACATTTAACTGGCACTGGATGTATTCCCATAATGTTATTTGAAAGACAACCATGCATTGTTTTCAAACATTATGGCTTGAACAATATGGATTAATTTACAACTTTTTTTGGCTGGATTGGAATTTTTAGGCATCGACATTGACTACTTATAATTTTCTTTCTGGACTGCCTTTTCAAGTCAAGATGCCCATATTACATTATGATGAAACTCAGCACAGTGCAGCATCTTTTTTGTTTTAAACAGAAACACACGTCATTTTTCAACTAATGTATTATTGTAAGTGTTCTGTGGAATAAAACATAGATGAAATGGAAATTGAAATATTTTTTTAAAGTAAAATAGAAAAGATGTTTGGCAGGTTACGGTGGAGTTCTGCAGTAAGAGTGCAGGATTAAGTAATTAGTTTTAAACCACTGTGGTAAATGATCAGCACAACTGTAATCAAACAGTTTCCAAGAGCGCTTTAAACCTCCAGAAGTGGTTGTCTTAGTGAAAATTAACTTGATCTGAACTGTGAATGGTAAATTACATTAAATAATTTCCTTTTTATTATGTTTTGTAGCTTAATCTGCATGCAAGATTTGAATTATCACTTATTCATGTTTCATTCATTGTGCATTTACAAAAAAATTTGTTAAACATATATTAGTATGTATGTTTTGGAAAGTTTACTAAATTCATTATTGCTTTGAATATTAACCTAGATTTAAGCATCTATAATTAAGAGAAGAAAGGCCTCTTCTAAATTGGGTATTAAGAACCTTTAGGCCAGAGATGATTCTTCTTACAATTATACCTGATGGGGAAACATGTTTTCAGTGGCTTAAATTGGGACACTTGGTTCAAAGCCAAGAAATATTGTTCAAAGGAAATTTCCAGATATCTTTCTGCAGCTCTACTTGAACATGTTTGCTTTGAGATAAATTGATTTACTATCCACGCTAAAAGGTTTTATTAATATGTTTGTGCTTTCAGGAGCTCCTTCCTTTCTGGATTAATGAATTCTGTTGTTGAACTTGTGGAATTTAGTGCAAGAATGTTTACAGTATCGCTACAGCTAGAAGCTTACAACAGTCTATTGTTGCACTTCATCCTCAACTTCTATGAGATGGTGAGCAAAACCTGTGATCAGAAAATACTTTTCTGCGTTTAGGTTATTGATAAATGAAGTACAATTTGAGTGGTGAAAAAAATATAATTTGGAAGGGGCTTGGGGGTTCTAACATTTAACTGTCATTCATTCTTGGGGCATTCCTCTCTTCGTGGATGTTTGCGAAGAAAAAGAATTTAAGTATGCATATTGTATACATTTCTCTGACACTGAATGTACCTATTGATCTATTACCTGAAATCTCAGTAGATTCTTTAATCAATTTATCTTCCCTTTTCCTCTGTCACTAGCAATTATTCTGAAATATGGGCTATAGTTATGAGAAACATGAAAAAAGACAATATTTTATAATAGGTCATCAACTTGAAATAGTGACATTTTTTCTCTTTCCATTGATGTTCCCTGACCTCGTGAGCTTTCCAACATTCCCAGGCTGAACTGAATAGTAAGTCCTTATTTCCTTCAACTAAACGATCAAAAATGGAGACAAACTTAAAGTAATTGTGAGAATGATTCAAGTGGAGATGGGTGAACTTTGTTTTTGCACAGAGGTTGATGGGGTCTCAAATTTGTTGCCGAAAAGGATGATTGATGCAGAAATAGTGTATGTATACATCATGAGCTGTAACCTGCAAGACTCCACGTCGAGTGCTGGTTAGATTGGGTGGGTTTAAACATGTTGGACTGATCATAAACTATCTGATTTATTTAATATATCTGATTATAGATGGTCTTGAATTGCCAATTTCTAGACAGGGAAATATAAATACACATAAAATATTTCTGTGAAATATTTTGTTAAAAGTGGATCTAGGTGTGAAAGTTTCATTAAAAGGTCATCTATGTTCCTAGCATAAATTATCATAGAACATGAAATAGTTCAGGCCCTTCGGCCCACTATTTTATGTTGACATAGACTCCACAATCAAACTGATACTTTGCTCCTACACAGCCCTTAATCCTCCATTTTTCTTACAATTGCATCTATCTTTTAAATGTTCCTATTGTGTCTACCACCACTCCCGGCAGTGTGTTCCAGGCATCCACTACTCTCCCCTAAACCTTTCTTCACTAACTTCAAATGGATGTCCTCTGGCGTTGGTCTTTTAAGACCTGGGGGGAAAAGCTGCTGGCTGACCATTCTATCTATGCTTCCCATAATATTATGCATCTCAATCAAGACTCCTCTCATCCTTATTCACCCCAAAGAAGAAAGCTGTAGCTCATTCAATCTTTCCTCATCAGACATGTTCTCTAATCTTGGCAGCATCTTGATAAATCTTCTCTACCCCCTCTCTAAAACTTACACATCTTTCCTAGATTGAGGTGACCAGAATTGAACACTAAGTGTGATTTATGTGAACTTTTGTAGAGCTGCAACATAACTTTGCTGCTCTTGAACTCAGTTTCCCTACTCATGAAGACCGGAGCACCATATGACTTCTTAACTATCTTATCAGCTTGCACAGCAGCTTTGAAGAATCTATGGACTTTGGCCCCACGACTGCTTTGTTCCTCCTCACTGCTAAGAATTCTGCCATTAACCATGTACTCTGTCATGAAGTTTGATCTTCCAGAATATGTCACCTCCTGCTTCTCTGGCCAGTTCTATATCCAGTCTAAATTCTGTTGTAACCTGCAACATCCTCTACACCTCCTAACTCAGTATCATCTGAAAACTTAGTAACCAACCCTTCCACTTCCTCATCCAGGTCATGTACAAAAGTCACAAAGAGCAGGGGTTCCAGAAAAGATCACTGCCCAACATCACTGGTCACAGTCTCCAGTTAGAATACCCTCCATCTACTACCACCTTCTGCTCTCTCTGTGCAAGCCAATTCTGAATTCAGTCAGCCAAATCCCCAAAGATCTCATGACTTTCAGGATGAGCCTATTATGGGAAACCTTATCAAATGCCTTTCTAAAATCTGCGCACACCACATCTTGATTGAAAAACTTAATTAGGCTTGTGAGACACAATCAGCCCTACACAAGGCCTTGTTGACTATCTTAATAAGGTAATGCTTCTCAAAATGCTCATAGATCTTGTCTCAAGTAGTTTGTCCACCACTGACATAAGAGTCACTAGTCTATAATTCCTAGGATTATCCCTATTATCTTTCTTGAACAACATTTCCCATTGCTAAACCTCTGATACTTATCCTGTGGCCAGAGAGGAAAAGATTATCATAGTAAATGGCCCAGCAATCTCTTTCCTCACTTTCCATAGTAATCTGGGTTATATCACATCCGGCCCCATTGAAGTATCTTTCTTAATGTTTTTCAGAAGCTCCAATACTACCTCCTTAAACTTGACTTATTCCAGCATATTAGTCTGCCCTATATGCTGACCTCGCATTTGTCAAGGTCCCTTCCTGGTGAACACTGAAGCAAAGTATTCATTAAGGACCTTCTCCACCTCTGCCTTGTGGCACGTTTTCCCCTTTAATGCTAAGTGGTCCTGCATTCACTCTAATGCATGTTTACCACCACCAGAAGGTGAAGGTGTTTGCACAAGTTAATCAATAGACAATAGACAATAGGTGCAGAAGTAGACCATTCGGCCCCTCGAGTCTGCACCGCCATTCTGAGATCATGGCTGATCATTCACTATCAATACCCAGTCCCTGCCTTGTCCCCATATTCCTTGATTCCCCTATCCATCAGATATCTATCTAGCTCCTTCTTGAAAGCATCCAGAGAATTGGCCTCCACCGTCTTCCGAGGCAGTGCATTCCACACCTCCACAACTCTCTGGGAGAAGAAGTTCTTCCTCAACTCTGTTTTAAATAACTGAACTCTTATTCTCAATCCATGCCCTCTGGTACTGGACTCTCCCAACATCTGGAACATATTTCCTGCCTCAATCCTATCAAATCCTTTAATTATCTTAAACGTTTCAATCAGATCCCCTCTCAATCTCCTCAATTCCAGTGTGTACAAGCCCAATCTCTCCAATCTCTCTGCGTAAGACAGCCCTGCCATCCCAGGAATCAACCTAGTGAATCTACGCTGCACTTCCTCAATTGCCAGAATGTCCTTCCTCAAACCTGGAGACCAAAACTGTACACAATATTCCAGGTGTGGTCTCACCAGGGCCCTGTACAAATGCAAAAGGACATCCTTGCTCTTGTACTCAATTCCCCTTGTAATATAGGCCAACATCCCATTTGCCCTCTTCACTGCCTGTTGCACTTGCTCATTCACCTTCATTGACTGATGAACTAGGACTCCTAGGTCTCTTTGCATTTCTCCCTTACCTAACTCTACACCGTTCAGACAATACTCTGCCCTCTTGTTCCTGCTTCCAAAGTGGATAACTTCACATTTATTCACATTGAATGACATCTGCCAAGTATCTGCCCACTCACCCAGCCTATCCAAGTCTCCCTGTATTCTCCTAACGTCCTCTTCGCATGTCACACTGCCACCCAGTTTAGTATCGTCAGCAAACTTGCTGATATAGTTTTCAATGCCCTCATCTAAATCGTTGACATAAATCGCAAAGAGCTGTGGTCCCAATACAGAGCCCTGTGGTACCCCACTAGTCACCTCCAGCCAGTCCGAGAAACACCCATTCACTGCTATCCTTTGCTTTCTATCTGCCAACCAGTTTTCTATCCATGTTGAAACCCTGCCCCCAATGCCATGAGCTCTGATTTTACTCACCAATCTCCTATGTGGCACCTTATCGAATGCCTTCTGAAAATCTAGGTACACAACATCCACTGGCTTACCCTCGTCTAACATCCCTGTTACACCCTCAAAAAACTCCAACAGATTAGTCAAGCATGATTTGCCCTTGGTAAATCCATGCTGGCTCAGCCTAATTCTATTACTGCCATCAAGATGTGCCACTATTTCGTCCTTAATAATGGACTCAAGCATCTTCCCCACGATTGACATTAGGCTAACAGGGCGATAGTTCTCTGTTTTCTCCTTCCCTCCCTTCTTGAAAAGTGGGATAACATTAGCCACTCTCCAATCCTCAGGAACTGATCCTGAATCTAAGGAACATTGGAAAATGATTACCAATGCATCTGCAATTTCCTGAGCCACCTCTTTTAGAACCCTCGGATGCAGACCATCTGGACCCGGGGATTTATTAGCCTTCAGTCCTACCAGTCTACTCATCATAGTTTCTTTCCTAATGTCAATCTGTCTCAATTCCTCTGATATCTTATGACCCTGGCCCATCCATACATCTGGGAGATTGCTTGTATCCTCCCTGGTGAAGACAGATCTAAAGTACGCGTTAAATTCTGTTGCCATTTCCCTGTTTCCCATAACAATTTCTCCCAATTCATTCTTCAAGGGGCCAACATTGTTCTTAACTATCTTTCTCTTCACATACTAAAAGCTTTTGCTATCCCCTTTTATATTCCTGGCTAGACTGAGCTCATACCTGATTTTTTCTCTCCGTATTGCTTTTTTAGTCAAGATCTGCTGTTCCTTAAAACTTTCCCAATCATCTGTATTCCCACTCATCTTAGCCCTGTCATAACTTCTTTTTCTTTAATGCTATGCAATCTCTGACTTCCTTTGTCAACCACTGTGGCCCCTTCCCCCTCTTTGAATCCTTCCTTCTCATTGGAATGAACTGCTTTTGCATCTTTTGTATTATCCCCAAGAATATCTGCCACTGCTGATCCACTGTCTTTCCTGCCAGGGCATCCGCCCATTTAACTTTGGCCAGCTCTTCCCTCATGGCTCCGTAGTCTCCTTTATTTAATTGCAACACTGACACCTCTGATCTGCCCTTATCCCTCTCAAATTGTAAATAAAAACTTATCATGTTATGATCACTACTTCCTAATGGCTCCTTTACTTCAAGATCACTTATCAATTCCTGTTCATTACACATCACCAAGTCCAAAATAGCCTCGTTCCTGGTTGGCTCAAGCACAAGCTGTTCCAAAAATACATCCCTTAGACACTCCACAAACTCCCTATCCTGGGGTCCAGCACCTACCTGATTCTCCCAGTTCACCTGCATGTTGAAATCTCCCATAACGACTGCATTACCTTTAGCACATGCCAATGTTAACTCCCTAATCAACTTGTACCCAATATCCACGCTACTGTTTGGGGGCCTGTACACAACACCCATTAGGGTCTTTTTACCCTTACTATTCCTCAGCTCAATCCACACAGACTCTACTTCCCCTGTTCCCAAGTCACCTCTTGCTAAGGACTGAATCTCATTCCTCACCAACAGGGCCACCCCACCCCCTCTTCCCATATTTCTGTCTCTACGATAGCACATATACCCTGGTACACTCAATTCCCAGGCCTGATCCCCTTGCAGCCATGATTTCCCCATTTTCATCTGAGCTTCAAGCTCATCTGTCTAATTTCTGACACTACGCGCATTCAAGTATAGAATTCTTAGCCCATTCCTCCTCTCTTTGCTTAAAACTCTGTCTATTGTACCTAACCCAGCTCCTTGAACTTCCATCGGGCTAGTTGCACCTTGAATTTTGATGACCTTCTCAAGATCACCCAAACCTTCTACACATTTAACCCCATGCCCCTTCTGACCAACCCTCTGTACATGTAACTTTTCCAACACATGTTCTGTCTCACTTTTCTCCTTTACACAATTAATATTTGGGAAACGTGTATTCCCCACCTGTCCCTTATCCTTCATCATATCATCTTCTCTCGTAATCTGGATCCCTGCCCCCTGCACATCTAGTTTAAACCCCCCCCCCCCCCCCGAGCAGCACTGGCAAACATTCCTGCAAGAATGTTAGTACCCCTCCAGTTCAGATGTAGACCGTCCCTTCGAAACAGATCCCAATGTCCCTGGAACAAAGACCAATTATCCAAAAACCTGAACCCTTCCTTCCTGCACCATGTTCTCAGCCTCGTATCAATGTGCATAATCATTCTATTCTTCGCCTCACTTGCATGTGGCACAGGTAGCAATCCCGAGATTGTCACCCTGGAGGTCCTGCCTTTCAGCTTCCCTCCTAACTCCCTGAACTCTCTAAGCAGGACCCCCTCACTCACCTTACCTACATCGTTGGTCCCTATATGGACCACTACATCTGGGTTCATGCCCTTGTTCTCAAGAATAGCCTGCACCCGATCTGAGATGTCCCGGACCCTGGCACCAGGGAGGCAACATACCATCCGAGACTCCCGATCTGCCCCACAAAATCTCCTATCTGCCCCCCTGACTATAGAATCCCCTAAAACTATCGCTCTCTTCTCTTCCCTCCTCCCCTTTCTAGTTGAGGGTTCAGAATCAGAATCAATAAGGTTTATTATCACTGTCTTAAATGACGTAAAGTTGCTTTTTTGTGGTAGTAGTAGAGTGCAAAGACATAAGATTAATATAAATTGCAAAGTAACTAAGTAGTATAAGAAAGGAATAAAGAGATGGTGTTCATGGACCATGCCTGACTACACCAATCCTTTGCCTGTACTCCCTAACTCTGCTTCCCCCATCTGTACATAAAGTTCCAGAAGTGGTCTTTCCATTTCTATATATTTAGAAAAAGACATCTCTACTTATAAACACATATATCTTAAAATAGATATGAACATAACCATTGGCCTTTGTGATTACTTTCTATACAGTATATGTCTTTAGTGATTCACACAGAATACCATGGAAGCTAACACTTCAATCTTGACATAAAACTGTGTTTTTGACTAAATTTTTCTGCTCTTAAAGACCCTTGGCTCATACTGCACTTACTTGAAATTTATCCTCCCTTTTTACTTTCATTTGATGTTTCATACTGTTATAGTTCTATTATATTTTGTTCTCAGGTTTCTGAGATGTATTTGAAATATGGTCTACCCATGGTAATTATGCCACCTGATGGTATCTTCTATCCAGCACTATTGAGTTTGGAATCAGTGACTCTGAATCAGCTGTGCCATATGATGCATAGGTAAGTGGTTTATCTTCTTTGTTGCATCCCACTGGTATAAGATATTTGTGAAATACATATAATATCCTAAAGTTTGTCATCCAAGTAGACATATAAGGAAACTCCCAGTGGTATCCACCAGGGAGGAAATACTTTATGCTTACCTGCAACCCGGCCCATTGAGTCTTCTCTGTCATACCATCTGATTTATTGTCCTCTCAACCTCATTTTCCTGCCTTCTCCCCATGACCTTTAACATCCTGACTAACCAAGAAAATATCAAGAAAGATATTAGTCAGGAGAGGACTAGAATATAAAAGCAAGGATGTACTGCTGAGGCTTTATAAGGCACTGGTGAGACCCCATTTGGAGTATTGTGAGCAGTTTTGTGCCCCTTGTGTAAGAAAGGAAGTGCTGACATCGGAGAAGGTTCATAGGAGATTCACTACAATGATTCTGGGATTGAAAGGCTTATTGTATGAGGAGCACTTGATGGTTCTGGGCTTGTACTCACTGGAATTCAGAAGAATGAGCAGGAAATATCATTGAAACTGATTGTTGAAAGGCCTTGATAGAGTGGACATGGAGAGAATGTTTCCCATGGTGGAGGAATCTTAAGACCAGAGGACGCAACCTCAATAGAGGGACGTCCATTTAGAACAGAGATGAGGGGGCATTTAGCCAGAAAGTGGTGAATCTGGAAATTGTTCTCATAGGCGGTTGTGAAGGCCATATCATTGGGTATATTTAAGGCAGAGGTTGATAGGTTCTTGCTTTGTCAGGGCATGATGGGGTACGGGGAGAAGGCAGGAAATTGTGGCTAAGAGAGAAATGTATCAACCATGATAAAATGGTGGAGCAGACTCGATAGGCCAAATAACCTAATTCTGCTCCTATGTCTTATGGTATTTCATATACCATGTGCATTCAAATATAATTCCTTTATTTCTGTATTCATCACCCTTTTTAATTTTGCTCCGTGTTTTATTTCACCTCTTTTCACTGACTGCAGTTTTGCCTTATCAGCTGCTCCATCCTCAGCCCTATCACTCTGATTCCATTTAAGCTAGAGACTAACTTGCAAATGAGCTTATGCCCCTTAAAAATTCTTATGTTCATAACCTTCTGAATTGTTGTTATATTTAAGATGCTGTTGGAAGAATGCACTGTTGATTCATCTCAAATAAGAGAGAATGATTTTATTATTTGGTGATTGTAATTTCTGAAATAAGTAATCTTCCTGGTATCTTTACTGATTGATGTGAGTTAGTAAAATGAGATACTACCTCGTAACACTGCAAAATGTTATAGACTGGGGTCCCGAGTTTGTACTCTGGTAAATGTTGAATTAATCAATGGGAATGAGGGTAGCAATTTGATAATTGTTGGTTCATGAATCAGAAAAATAGCTGATATTCTGCTCCCAAATACAATTTATCTCCATTTGCACCTGTTACAGTAGTGGTCACCAACCTTTTTAAGCCCAAGATCCCCTACCTCGGCCTTAGTGAAAGGCAAGATCGACCCCAAATCAATTAGTTACACGCATGCTCACCGGGGGCAGAAAAGACCGGAAGTAAAACCCCGCAGCCCAGAAGTAGAAATAATGTATGAACAACAGGGGTCCCCACCCGTTCTTTGCGCTGCAGGCCAATTTAGTATTGACAATATTCTTGCGGACTGGCCGGCGGTGGGGGGGGGGGGGGGGGGTGGTTAAACATGACGGGAATACAGCAATACTTGAAGCAGGTTCCTTATGTCCAGTCTGTTCTGCAATTTAGTTTTCGTGCCACTTGGCTCTCAGCTGCTGTCCTGTTTGCTCACGATTTTTCCGCTGAAAAAAACTCAGTGGGTTTGTCTTTAAGTGCAGGGTGCTTGGACTCAGGGTACCGAAGCAGTTTTGAGGGCTTCATTGCCTCATTAGACAGCCTCCAGGCCCAAACTCCAGCCTCCCGCCTGCCCACCGCCAGCTGCCTTGGCCAGGTGCGGCTGGTCGTGGGTGGGGTGAGAGGACAAGGTAAGGGCCAGAGACGGTCGCAGTCTGGAGAGAGCGACCGACCGAGCAAGGAGTGCGTCAGGGCCCGCCCCCCCTTGTAGGATCTGTCGGCCAAAAAAAGTTTTCTTCAGTAGATCGCAGCGAGGTAGCTGCTCTGCCAGTTACAAAACACTGAAGCCGAATTAGGTTGACTGCGAATATTTTAGCACCAGGTTCCCCATGAACATAGCTTCAGAGGCGGCGTCCATCTGTCCGTGTTCCAGGCTGGTAGCAATGGCATTTCCCACCGGCTGCCCGAGGCCAACCAGTGATCCCTGGCGCGAGGGTATCACTGCGTTTAGGTGACTGATGACCTTGCGTAGGTTCAAATTCAACAGTGGATGTGACAGGGAATGAGGAAAGGTGCAGCTGACTCATATCGTTTCCTTGCAGCCCGGTGCTTGGGGACCACTTAAGTACACTATGTAGTCAAGTGTGTGGCGGGGGAGCTACATGCATGCGCACTGGGCAGAAAGAACGGAACTAAAACCCTGCAACCTGGAAACAATCTCTCAACAGTATTTGTGTATTTATTTTTCATTTTTTTTCGGGATCTACTGGGAAAGTCTCAAAGATTGACCAGTAGATCACGATTGACGGGTTGGCGACCACTATGTTACAGATTAGTGGAAGTCCATAGTCAGCCAAGTTGTTGACCATATCTTTCAGCTACACACATGCATGAAAAGTTGCTATTTCCAGTAGTAGACATGTAGGAATCATAACCAAAACAGATTAGATAAATCTTAAGTTCATTGTAAGTTCTTAACAAAGAATAATGTGGAATTTATGGTTTACCTCTCTTTCCCTTATTAACTCGAGATTTCAAGTTATTTAGTAAGCACATATTAAGAGCAATGGAGACAAATTGATTCTAAATTAAATTTGTGCATTGAGCAAAGGGCAAGGCATGTATACTAAATGATTATTTTATGTTTTTATCATGGAAGAGAATGCTGCTTAAATCTCAATAATAAAATATGGAGGTAATGGATGGGGTGAATATTGAATACAGGAATGGTTGTCTGCCCGCAGTGCAAATGTCAGCTGGTCAGGGTCAAATAAATCTGTAGCTGCTGAGGGAAAGAGGGCTCCTAATCTTCCAGATCTCAATGTAAGGCATGTGCAAGAGAAGTGGAAAACAATAAATGTGTCATCCCTTGTCAAAAAAAAGGTAAAGGTTTATGCCAAGCAACTGTAGTCCACTCAGTGATGATGGGAAAGCCTTTGGAAATAAAAAATGGGAAGAAAAATAATTAATTGTTGGAGAAATGTGGGTTGATAGTAACAGCCTATTAATCATCTTAGCCATTTATTGAATGAACAAAGAAGTTCTGGATAAATGGTAGAACCAGTGCACCAACCTGAAGTTACTCAACTGACCTGTAAACTGTATGTGGAAGAGTTTTGGTCCTTGTATTGCCTTCATTATGTACCTCAAAACCCATAAAGCAGAGGAGAAACTTGGAATTTTAAATTTGGTTGTAAATGCAAATGGCTCTGCAACTCCTGTTTGAAACCTTTTTTGTATTTTTTCATTTTAAGAAACACTGCTCACCTTCCTCAATTTCTTCGAGTTCTATTTGGCAACGTAAGCTGGTAATGCACCTTCCAATTTCCATAATGATTGCCTTGTGCTTGAAACATTCACACCTTACAGCCTGTCTCTCTAGTGCTGCCTTACTTAGTTGCAGTTTTATTATTTGATCATGACTAAAGCCTTTTTAGTATGCCTGTTCTCTTTCTGCCTTTAACATGCAACATGCTCTGGGTGAGCATACTAAGTAGTCCATTCACTCCAGGGGTACTGAGCTTTACAGTTCAGTGGTAATTATTGCAACTCATGGTAGTGCAGTGGGACAGCTATTAGTACTTCTGCCTCTCAGCTCCAATGACCCAGGTTTGCTCCTGACCTGTGATGCTGTCTGCGTGAAGCTTGCTCATTTTCTATGACTTCATAAGCTTCTGCTGAGGCAAAGCAGCGTTCCCAGTCCTATCATATCTTGCACTAAGCTAATTTATCCATTTCCAATTAGCTGGTTAGACAGGTGCTTGAGATGCTTGACAATTTTACGGAATAACAAACTAAGTTTGATAATAATAGATATCACCCCGTATAGCACTATATGTGGGAGCTTAGTAAGCACGATTAAATGACAAAAAATTGAAGCATGTAAAACAGGATTTCTAATATTAATGAGAGAGGAGAATCTGAATTTGGGATTCGATGCATTTTGCTGGCTCAGGCTGATCAACAGATACCACTAACAAGTAATATTGAGGCAGGTTATGGGTGTTTGTTTCATATACATTGATTATTTCCAATAAATATGTATTATTGTCTACGCCACTTTTCTGTTTTCCTGTATCATTTAAGCATCAAGGTTTGATACAGATTTCCTCATTTGAATCTTTCCATGGCTTGGCGTCTTCATACCTCTGCAACCTCTGCCAAGCTGACATTTTCCTCCCTCTCTTGTAATCTTTGCATCTATAACTCTAGCTTTGTATATTTTGTCTCCCTTTACTCTTCATTGGGCATGTCTTCTAAAGTTTGTGGGCCAATAATGTTATCCAAATCTTCTCCATTTCCCTATACTGATTAAAAGCATCTGTTTAATTAAATATTCAAGCCCTCTACTTTGGTAGAAAGGGCAAGATTTTACAGAAAATTATATTAATAAAATACTGAAAATACTCAACAAGGCCAGCAGCATCTGCAGAAAAATAAACTAGGATAATGTTTCAGGTCAATAACGTTTCACTAAAACTGGTCTCATCAATTCCAATAAATGAATGTTTACTTGAAATGTTAGTAGCTTGAGCCTTTCTTCAACCTGAATAAGGCACCCTCTTTGAATATTAGTTTTTTTGAACAAAATAGATAGGAAGAAAATATTTAATCTTTTTGAAGTTTATTTCTGTCTGCAGTTTACTTTTGTACAAATAATATACAAATGTATGAAAAAACATTAATTCTCTATTTTTCAGGTATCGTACAAATCTTGTAGCTTTGAAGTCTTTGGATCCAAGCAAAAATGTAAGGATATTATAGCAGAAGAACCTTTGAGAACTGCAAAATTGTATCTTTCAGATTTGCATTGCAGTGTGGTTCTGATGCTTTTTTCAAATAGTGAAATGCTGTTTTGGTTTTACTAATCACTTAGTTTGTATGAAACCCACATATTTGATGGTATATTAAAATCGTATAATCATGAGATTATGCTCATGGATGGTTATTAGTATTGATAAGTTTACCGTGAGTCCAATAACTCTGGTTATTTTATTTATTTATTAAATAAGTGTAAGTCTGAATCCTTCCAGAATGCTTTGTAAACTGCTGGATAAGTGTGATCAGTCTTAGAAGGTGAGTGCCTGCAAGTAAATCAAATACTTTGCTATGTCTAAATCATAAAACTAGTTCCCAGCCTCCCAAAACTACCCTTTAACTATAGCTGATTTAATTTGACAACAGATGACCAACTTGTTCAATACAACTCACAGTAGTATTCTGAAATACAAAATTAAAAAGAGTGGAAATGGGGAGAGAGTTGCTGTAATAGATGGATAACCTTTTATCGGTAGCTATCAGTTGGAAATGGAACAATTGGGAGGGATGGAAGTAACTGAAGTCTGTGATAGGGAAGAGACTGGAGAGATTGAATGAAAAATAGTGCTAGTTCTGACTAGGAAAAAAGATAATAAAGGCTAGATGTTACTAAAAGGCATGTCTGGGAGATGTGCAAGTAGGGGAGATGAATGAGATCTAAAATTGCTCTGAGGGGGAGAAAACGAATGCTAGAAGTTCACGAAAAGACAGAAATGACTCAGTGATTTGTTGTATCATATGACTAAAGTAAATATTACATTATATTTAATTGAGTGCCAGAAGGGAAATGTTTATTCCTGTATCCTCCTTGAAGGGGTTTGAATTTGTATACCACCTGGCAACTTACAGTATATTTGGCAACAGTCCCAATTTATTGAGCTAGGTCAAACACTGACATTTTAAGGTCTCTTAAAGGTAAGACCAAAAGAAGAAGCAGGATAAGACTATGGAACTTCAAATCTTCATAGCATACTTGCAAACTTGCTTTGAATCATGATACTATCTTTTCATTGAAGTTAGTAATATAAACTGTATATGGACAAAGGGCCAAAGATACTGACCTCAGTGAGACCTACTAGATACAGTCTTCCAAATTATTAGTCAGGGCACGAAGGGATATGGGGAAAAGGCAGGAGATTGGGGCTGAGAAGAAAGTGGAGCAGCAATGATGAACTGGTGGAGCAGATTCAATGGAACAAATGGCCTAATTCTGCTCCTATATATGGTCTTAAACTACCCATTTATTGTTTCTTGGTATTTAATTAATCATCTATCTTTTACATGCCTAATCAAATTGTTTTGAGTATTCAAACTATGATTTCCATGAGTTTCTGTTGATCCACCCTATGTGGTACATGCTCAGGAAACAGTAGATTTGACTAGTATTGTTATTAAATGTGCTGTTAATATGGATTCCAACATTTTGTTGACAGCTTGTCTGCCCCCTTTGAGACCAATAACATAGGAGCAGAGTTGGGCCATCCAGCCCATTGAGTATGTTCCACAATTTGATCATGGCTGATTTATTCTCTCTCAACCCTATTCTTCAGCCTCATCAGCTTTGATACCCTTACTAATCAAGAACAACATGCACAAAATGTTGGTGGAACTCACAGGTCAGGCAGCATCTTTGGGAATGAATACTTCTGATCCTTCCATGAAGACTGCTGTGTGTTCCCTTGACTTCCCCTTCCTGAAGTCCATTATCAATTTATTGGTCTTACTGACGTTGAGTGCAAGGTTGTTGCTATGACACCAATCAACCAGCTGATCTATCTTGCTCCTGTACAACACCTCATCACCATATGAAGTTCTGCCAACAATAGTTATCATTGGCAAACTTATAGCTGCATTTGAGCTGTGTCTAGCTACACAATCACAGGTGTAGACATAGGAGAGCAGTGTGCTAGGCACACATCCTTGAAGTGCGCCAATGTTAATCCTCAGCAAGGAAGAGATGTTATTTCTTATCTGCAGACTGGTCTTCCGCTGAGGAAGGCCCAGATTTTGGAGCTTTTTGATTAGAACTGAGGATATGATTGAGTTGAACACAGAACTGCAGTCAACAAACAACAGTCTAGCATAAGTACTACTATTGTCCAGGTGTTGGCGCATGGCCTAGTGGGCAAGGCATCTGACTAGTAACCTGAAGGTCACTGGTTCGAGCCTCAGCTGAGGCAGTGTTTTTGTGTCCTTGACACTTAACAACCCATTGCTCTGCAACGACGCCGGTGCCAAGCTGCATGGGTCTTAGTGCCCTTCCCCTGGACAACATCGGTGGCGTGGAGAGGGGAAGGCCTGCAGCTTGGGCAACTGCCGGTCTCCCATACAACCCTGCCCAGGCCTCTCGAGACCGACGGGGACACACACACACACACACACACACACACACACACACACACACACACACACACACACACACACACACACACACACACACACACACACACACACACACACACACACACAGACACACACACAGACACAGGCACACACACACAGACACACAGACACAGACACACAGACACAGACACACAGACACAGACACAGACACAGACAGACACACACACACACACACACAATTGTCCAGGTGATCCAAGGCCGAGTGGAGAGCCAGTGAGATTGCATCCATTGTAGACCTGACTAACCAAGAAAAAGCCCATAATGTTGTTACAGACACCTCTAAGTTTGAGAAATTGATGTTCATGCCATCAGGTTGGAGGCTACCCAAACAGAATATAAGGTGTTGTTCCTCCAACCTAAGTGTGGCCTCATCATGACAGTGAAGGAGGCCACAGATAGAACATTGAACACAGAATAGTACAGCACAGTATAGGCCCTTCGACCCACAATGATGTGCTGACCCTCAAACCCTACCTCCCATATAACTCCTCACCTTAAATTACTCCATATACCTGTCAATTCTCTTAAATTTCACTTGTGTATCTGCCTCCACCACTGACTCAGACAGTACATTCCACACACCAACTACTCACTGAGTAAAAAGCCTTCCTCTAATATCCCCCTTGAACTTTCCTCCCCTTACCTTAAAGCCATTTTCTCTTGTATTGAGCAGTGGTGCCCTGGGGAAAAGGAGCTAGATGTCCACTTTATCTATTCCTCTTAATATCTTGTATACCTCTATCATGTCTCCTCTCATCCTCCTTCTCTCCAAAGAGAAATGCCCTAGCTCCCTTAATCTCTGATCATAATGCATACTCTCTAAACCAGGCAGCATCCTGGTAAATCTCCTCTGTACCCTTTCCAATGCTTCCACATCCTTCCTATAGTGAGGTGACCAGAACTGGACACAGTACTCCAAGTGTGGCATAACCAGAGCTTTATAGAGCTGCATCATTACCTCGCAACTCTTAAACTCTATACCTCAACTTATGAAAGCTAACACTGAATAAGCTTTCTTAACTACCCTATCTACCTGTGAGGCAACTTTCAGGGATCTGTGGATATGTACCCCCAGATCCCTCTGCTCCTCCACACTTCCAAGTATCCTGCCATTTACTTTGCACTCTGACTTGGAGGTTGTCATTCCAAGTGTACCACCTCACAATTCTCTGGGTTAAACTCCATTTACCACTTCTCAGACCACTTCTGCATCCTATCAATGTCTCTCTGCAATCATCGACAATCCTTTGCTCTATCCACAACACCACCAACCTTTGTGTCATCTGCAAGCTTGCCAACCCACCCTTCCACCCCCACATCCAGGTCGTTAATAAAAATCACGAAAAGTAGAGGTCTCAGAACCGATCCTTTTGGGACACCACTAGTCACAACCCTCAAATCTGAATGTACTCCCTCCACCACGACCCTCTGCTTTCTGCAGGCAAGCCAATTCTGAATCCACTTGGCCAAACTTCCCTGAATCCCATGCCTTCTGACTTTCTGAGTAAGCCTACCATGTGTAACCTTGTCAAATGCCTTACTAAAATCCATGTAGATCACATCCACAGCGCTACCCTCATCTATATGCCTGGTCACCTCCTCAAAGAACTCTATCAGACTTGTTAGACACAATCTGCCCTTCACAAAGCCATGCTGACTGTCCCTAATCAGACCATGATTCTCTAAATGCCCATAGATCCTATCTCTAAGAATCTTTTCCAACAGCTTTCCCACCACAGATGTAAGACTCACTGGTCTATAATTATCCGGACTATCCCTCCTACCTTTTTCGAACAAGGGGACAACATTCACCTCCCTCCAATCCTCCAGTGCCATTCCCGTGGACAATGAGGGCGTAAAGATCCTACACCAGAGACTCAGCAATCTCTTCCCTCACCTCGTGGAGCAGCCTGGGGAATATTGCGTCAGGCCCTAGGGACTTATCCGTCCTAATGTATTTTAACAACTCTAGCACCTCCTCTCCCTTAATATCGACATGCTCCAGAACATCAACCTCACTCATATTGTCCTCACCGTCATCAAGTTCCCTCTCACTGGTGAATACCGAAGAGAAGTATTCATTGAGGACCTCGCTCACTTCCACAGCCTCCAGGCACATCTTCCCACCTTTATCTCGAATCTGTCCTATCTTCACTCCTGTCATCCTTTTGTACTTCACATAATTGAAGAATGCCTTGGGGTTTTCCTTTACCCTGCTCACCAAGGCCTTCTCATGCCCCCTTCTTGCTCTCCTAAGCCCCTTCTTAAGCTCCTTTCTTGCTACCCTATATTCCTCAATAGACCCATCTGATCCTTGCTTCCTAAACCTCGTGTATGCTGCCTTCTTCCACCTGATGAGATTTTCTACCTCACTTATCACCCATGGTTCTTTCACCCTACCATTCTTTATCTTCCTTACCAGGACAAATTTATCCCTAACATCCTGTAAGAGGTCCCTAAACATCATCCCAATTCACACCTGCAAGTTCTATCCTTTCAGCCTCATAATTTGCCTTTCCCCAATTAAAAAACTTCCTGTCCTCTCTGATTCTATCCTTTTCCATGATAATGCTAAAGGCCAGGGAGCAGTGGTCACTGTCCCCCAGATGCTCACTCACTGACAGATCTGTGACCTGACCTGGTTCGTTACCTAATACTAGATCTAGTATGGCATTCCCCTTAGTCGGCCTGCCAATATACTGTGACAGGAATCCATCCTGGACACACTTAACAAACTCTGCCCCATCTGAACCATTGGAACTAATCAGGTGCCAATCAATATTAAGGAAGTTAAAGTCACCCATGATAACAACCCTGTTATTTTTGCACCTTTCCAAAATCTGCCTCCCAGTCTGCTCCTCGTTATCTCTGCTGCTACCGGGGGCCCTGTAGAGTACTCCCAATAGAGTAACTGCTCCCTTCCTGTTCCTGGCTTCCACCCATACTGATTCAAAAGAGGATCCTGCTACATTACCCACCCTTTCTGTAGCTGTAATAGTATCTCTGACCAGTAATGCCACCCCTCTTCTGCTTTCCACCCCCCCATCCCTTTGAAAGCACTGAAATCCAGGAATATTGAGAACCCATTCCTGCCCTAGTGCATATCGGAATGGGAATAGGAAGTAGACTTAAAATGGGTGGCCACAGGGAGATCCCCCTTGATCTGCCGGACAAAGTGTAGATGCTCAGCAAAGCAGTCTCCTAATCTATGTCGGGTATCACCGATGTACAGGAGGCCATACCAGGAGCACCAAGCACAGTAAATGACCCCAACAGACTCACAGGTGAAGTATTGCCTCACCTAGAAGGACTGTTTAGGGCCTGTTTTGAAGATGTTAGAGTTAATTGTAAAGGATGAGGTTTCCAGGTACTTGGAGGGACGTGATAAAAATAGGCCGTAGTCACCATGGTTTCTTTAAGGGAAAATCTTGCCTGACAAATGTGTTGGAATTCTTCGAAGAAATAAAATGTGGGATAGACAAAGGTGCTGCACATGAGGATACTTAACAAGATACAGGAAAGATGCTAGCATGGATAATGGATTGGCTTTTTGGCAGGTTATGTGGAGAAGGCAGAGAATGGGGCTCAGCAGGAAAATGAGTGAGCCATGATTGATTGGCGGAGCAAACTTGATGAGCTGAATGGCCTAATTCTGCTCCTTTCACTTATGGTTGTACAGGTTTCAGATGGATTATTATGACCAATTCTAATCAACTGAGATCTGCCAGTCAGAAAATTTAGAAGCCAGTTACAGTTGGTCTGAATGAGGTGCAAGGGAGATGACACACTCTGCAGATCTATTTTCTATGTACTGTATGTCAATTACAAGGGGTCCAGATTGTCCTGGAGGCTGCTGCTGATGTGGGCCATTTGCCAATTTCCCAAAACATTTCATTATAGCCGATGTTAGAGTGACTGGTTGTTCCTCGTTGAGACAGGACACTTTAAATTATTTTGGGGCCTGGAATGAAGCTTTCCTAGAAACAGATGTAGGTCAGTGAACTGTTAAAGTGAGAAGCTGAAGATGCTGGTAAAGATGGTTGCCGTTTGAAGGTTTTTGTCCCATGATTACCACCAGCACTTCATGCTAATAAGTACGGAACTAAAAGGATGTAGCAAGTTAATGCATGCATGCTGGGACTTTGGAACTATTACTGAGGCAAGTAAGACCCATACAGGTCAAAAGAAGGATAGGAACCTGAAATAAGTGTAAGCTGAGAGGGAAAGTAAATTGAAAGTGTAAATTAGGAATACTGTGAGCAACACAAGTAGTGGAAACAAAGAAATGGAGAATGGAAACTTGCTAACAGTGAATGAATTCATCGTGTAAATAATCATAAATATGTTTGATCGAATTGGTATGATGGAAATATGGCAACTAAAGCTGGAAGCAAAAATTTGACATTTGGGAAGAGGAGGAGGAGGGATGGTGTTTTAATGGGATTATCCAGTGTAATGGATAAAAGGAACCTGGCTTGGCAGATAGCATTGTAAAATAGAAATTTTGAATGGAACAAAGCAGGAGGGCACAGAAATCATTGAGAAACATTGTATATTAGACTGACTAATAGTTATGGTTTAGGATATATTATAAGAAGGGTAATCAAAGGTGCATCTAATAGGTTGTACAGTAATCATTGGGAAGGGGGGAGGAAAAACGTCATCAGATTAGTAATAACAAGGTAGAATGTATATGAGAGATTTCTAAATCAGTATGTTGTGCAAGAAAGGTTAATCTTGTAAAGGAGCTACTGGGAAAGGGCAAGTATAATATGATAGAATGTTACATGGATTTCAAAATAATGAAGCTCAATCTGAAACCAGGGTTTTAAATGTACCAAAAGGAACCTTGATGTGCAGGTTGAATGCATAAGATTGGGAAAGTAAATGCTTCTCCACTATCATATTTTTCCATGTCTAACAGCTAAAGAAATAACTCAATTGCACCAAATGTATATTTCCTTGTATTGCAATACTAAATCTAAGAGGCCAGAAAAAGCAGGAAGCATGACAATTTTATTTTTCGTGTAGGGAAAGTAGAACAATGGAGTCAACCTGCATGAATCATAGATGCAGAAGGGTTAATAGTACTGTGGACTAATATTGGTTCCTTACAGACATGGAAGAATTTCATAATTGGGAATGGTAGAGAAATTAAATAAATACATAAAACTTACCTGGTATACAGGAAAATTAAGGGTCTTTTACAAATGGAAAAAGTAAGACAAATCAGTACAAGTATTGAAATTCTACTAGAACACTTGATAACTGATAATCCCTCAGATATGATCTTCATCCCCTAGTGTTTTGAAAGTAGTGCCCGGGATCCTAATAGTTATCATCTTCCAAAATGTTATAGATTTTGAAATGGTTTCTGCAGGTTGTAGCAAATCTGACCCCTATTATTTAAAGGGGGGGGGGGGTGAATGAGAAAATGAGGGTCTGCTAACTCGCTTGATGTTGATAGTCATTCTGGTGGCAGCATGGGGGGGGGCAATAGTAAAGGATGTGATATCAAAACACTCAAAGAATAATCTGAGCAGAATTGACTTGTATTTATGAAAGATAAATTATGTTTGTCTTACTGAATTATCTAAATAAGGCCTTGGTGAGGCGATACCTGGAGTATAGTCTTCTTACTTTTAACAAATAAGGATGTACTTGCTATAGAAGGAGTACAGTACAGATTCACCAGAATGGTTCTTCATAGGACAGTCTTGTATGAGGAGATGTGGAGCAGGTTGGGCCTATTGTCTAGAACTTAGAAGAATGAGAAGCAATTTTACTGCAATACTTGAAATACTTGAGGATCTTAATAGAGTAGAAGCAGGGAAGATGATTCCCCAATTAAAGAGTATAGTGTCAAAATTTGAGACTGAAACGAGGAGAAATTCTCCATAGAATGGTGGTGAATCTTTATAATTCTCTAGACCATGGGGCTGTTGAAACTCAGTTATTGATTGCATTCAAAATACAAATTGATAAGCTTTCTGAATATTAGAGGAATCAAGGAAAGTGTAATCGAGTTGGAATATCAGCTTGATCTTGATGAATGGTGGAACATTCACAAGAGACTAAGTAATTTTAAACTGCTCATTTTTCTTGTGTTCTTGACCTGTTTTTGATGTTTTCTGCTGTGTGAACTTTTACTCCATATTACAATCATTATTATAAAGCAGCATATTCTTGAGTTGAAACCCATGCAGAGCAGTGTACACAATAACAGTGATTTTTTGTTTGACATTTTATCTTCAAATTTTAAGCTTGAATAGTTTCTTCTTTCGGTCAACAAAGGATACTGTAAGTACTCTGCAGATCAGTGAGGGTGGGTTAAGATTTTTCAGGTTTGCAGTCTGCTGTATTTGCCTATATATGAATATTTTCAGCTCTGGTAAGAATAGTGTAAACGATTCTTTTTAAGGAAACTTTGCTCTTCAGCTTTTCACTTTAGGCTCAATGGGTTGGCTGTTGCTTTCTTAAGCCATTGTCTCAATATATTTTACAGCAACATCACATCTTGAGGTAACTAAAAATTAACTAGGCAACTTCTAGAAGTTTGGCTACAGAGTTTGTCTGAAGAATCATGTTAATTTCGATACTCACTTGTTTTACGTGCTTTTTCATATGTGAAAATATTCAGACGGAATTAGAACTTGTATTAAAATTTAAATTTGGATAACTCATTTGATAACCTGAGATATCCATGTTTTTCAGCTGCATATGGGATTAAAGGTGAACAGGAAAACATTTCAGCAATACAATTCATTTGTGAAAGCAGCAGTCAGCTGTTTGTGGACATCTGAAAACTTTGTGCAAGATATTTGCTTGATGGGTATTGGGATTGAAGATGATCTGTTGGCACAAACTAAGATTACAGATTCCAAGGACAGCTTTACTATTGTTAATCATCCAGCACTCATGGGGCATGCCATAAATTTTATCCAGAAGGTAAATGTGGATTGAGAATTGACAGCTTTAAAGCAGAGATTTGAGGCAATCAATGCCAAAACGTACTTGTGTGTTAGTGAGTTTTCTTATTTTTTGATTGGTGTAGGTCCATCATTATTTTGGAATAATTATATTAAGTGTGATGTTCATAGGAGTCTGCAACTGCAGTAGTCCAAAGCTGGGTCTGCAACTGTGATTTTATTTTATTTCCTTTCCCTCGTAATGGAGCAAAACAGAAGTTTCATAATTAATGTTTGTACAAATCTAATTTTTGAGAAGGGGGGAAACTGCAGCTTTTTGTCATGTACGTTAATAAAGGCAACATGGGGCTAAGGACTACAAGCTCAGGTAACTTTCTAAAGTGGTATCAAGAAGTTCTATCCAATAGATTTTTTTAAGGCAAAGTAGACAAATTCTGCTAAAATATCATTTTTCCCCGTCATCTTAAGCTTTATTTGAACATTAATAGTTAACTACTTTCTTGCCTCTGCTTCAAAGTCCATATTGCATAAAGAGTAAATCCTTATGGTACTTTCAACTGTGCCTCCTTTTGCTCAGAGCACATTTCTATCTCCAGAGATAGCCCTTTGATGCTAATTTCGAATGTCATACCATAATTGAGGGTCAAGTTAGTTTATTTTTCATTGTACTTGTCTTCAACTTGTCCAACTTACCTGGAGCAAAAAAGCTACTCCAGATATCTCTTTTATATGACCTTATAACACTAATATATCTTGTCAACTTGAGTAGCATCTAACTTTAATGCTTTCTACATCCTTATTTCCTCTGAATGTGCACACTCAACCTTTTAGGAACAGCTTCTTCCCCTCCACTGTCCAAACTAAAGGTCACTTGATTTTTTTTGAAATGCAAACAAAAATTATTTTGCTGGTATGAATATTGTTTATTATCTAAAATTATTGTTACTGTTTAATTATTTTAAAAGGGTATTGCATCATCTTGCTGGTCTTTACAATTTTGCATAACTAATAATTTTCCATTATGGAAATATGACTGCTTGATTTTTTATGGCATATGAAATTGCAAAGAGTGTTTGAAGCATATTATTGTTTGGCTGTCTAAATGTAGTTAGAGTGAATCTAGTGTGGCCTATCCTAGTATAACTGTTTACTAATAACTAATGATTCCATATAAATTCTGCAAGTTTTGAAAATTAACCTCAATATTGCTGTTACTGTAAGTGATTGCAATAAAATATGTAATGGTTATCTCAGAAAATATTGTAATCATGATAATATTTTAGATTTAGATTTATGTTTTGTAGATGCATGCTTTGCAGATGATGTGAAGATTGGGAGGAGCAGGTAGTGTTGAAGGCTGCAGAATGACTTAGATTAGGAGAATGGGCAAGAGAGTGGCAAATGAAATGCAATTTTGGAAAATGCATGGTCATGTACTTTGGTAGTAGGAATAAATGTGCAGAATATTTTCTACATGGAGGGAAAGTCCAAAAAATTCTGAGATGCAAAGGCACTTGGGAGTCTTTATACAGAATACCCTAAAGGTTAACTTGCAGGTAGAGTCTGAGGAAGTCAAATGCAAAGTTCGCCTTCATTTCAAGAAGTCTATAATGCTGAGGCTTTCCAAGGCACTGATGAGGCCTCACCTTGAGTATTGTGAACAGTTTGGGGCTCCTCATCTCAGAAAAGGAAGTTCATTAGGATGATTCTGGATTGTCATATGAGAAACATTTGATAGCTCTGGGTCTCTTCTCACTGGAATATAGGATGGAGGGCATCTCACTGAAATCTTTCGAATGTTGAAAGGCCTAGACAGAGAAGATGTGTTTCCCTTGTGAGAAAGTCTAGGACAACAGCCTCAGGTTAGAGGGATGTCCATTTAAAACAGATGCGGAAAGATTTCTTTTGTCTGAGGGTGGTGAATTTATGGAATTTATTTCCACAGGCAGATGTGAAGGCCAGGTCATTGGGTGTGTTTAAGGCAGAACTTGACAGGTTCGTGATTGGTCACGGCATCAAAGATTATGGGGAAAAGGCCGGGGAGTGGGGCTGAAGAGGGGATAAAGGGATCAGTCATAATTGAATGGCAGAGCAGATTTGATGGGCCAAATGGCCTAATTCTGCTCCTATGTCTAATGGTCATATGGCTCACTTCAGTGTCATGGTCAACAGACAGTTGCACATTATTTTATTTACATTCAGGGTCTTTGACTCTAAAAACTGGCCACATTTGATTTTAGGGTAAATTGTCTTTTCCTCACATTTTTAATGTGTACTTGTTTCTAAATTTTGTAAATATTTTTATGGTGTGTATGGTAGTTCCACCGAAGTAGAGTTGAAACAACATTGTATAAAATCAGCCCTATGTTTCCCACCAAGTATTTCTATCAATTCGTGATTTGCTACATTGTCAGCTGAAATATTTGCTTGTCAAGTGCCTAGTTATTTTACTCCTGATAATCCCATTATTGAACTTTTTGCAGGGTTGGCCTAATGAAAAGAAACGATTGCGTGTAATTCAGGTATGCTAATAAAATGTAATTCCTGGAAAGTAGTGTAGATGAGAAAATGAGCTTTCATTGATTCATCTGGAGCTGCTGATGTTTTTCAATTTTGTATAAATTATTTATTCCCTCAATGTCTGTTGCTCCTACACAGGCAAACATCTCTGATACATAATACATATTAAGATCCTTCTGTCCATGTTGGGTCAGTTTTAGAATTCTGACTTCTAAGGATTTAATTACTGAATTTTCCAAAATTACAGTATGATAAAACATGCACACGGTAAAACAAAGATAGTTAGATGGTATTTCTGTTAATACCTCAACCTATTTTTGTATGTGTTTTTGTATGGTAGCTTTTTCTAGTGACCCAGGCAGGTTAAAAACGAGGTGTAGGAACTGGGGCCTCTGATGAGTGGGAGGGAGGTATAGGAAACATATAGGAGAGCCAGATGCCCTACTTGTGGGCATTCTGAATATTTGGTTAGTGAATTGCAGAATTTTACAGTATTTTGAATTGTCATGACACAGAGACATTCAGTCCATAAGAATACATACCATCTCTTCAGACAGTTCCATTTCGCTACTCTTTACATGTATTGCACTCTAGTAAATCATTTTCTACTTCCCTATCTAACTGAACTCTAATTGCTACAATAGATTATATTTCTATCATTGCAGGTTCCAGATCATAACCATTCACTGGTTTTATCATAACTAATGGTTTTCTCTGAATTCTTTCTATTTCTTTTATCACTGTACTTGGTCTGTACATTGTGTGGAAATGTCTGCTAATGAGAAGAGCATTCTCTGTTTATTTACCACACCCAAACTTCTCATGGTATTGCACAACTCTTTCAAGTCCTTCAACTTGTTTTCTGGCAAACAACTTCATTTCCTCCTTCCTGATCGTAACACTAAAATCCCTCTCTTCTATAAACCTTAATGGATTTTTTTTCTGGAAAAGTGAAATACCGTAGGTGCTGGAATTCAAAAACAGAAGCAGAAAATGCCAAAAATATTCAAGCTGAAAAACTAGGCAAAAGTAGAGTGAACAGGAAGGAAGTGCAGATGTGTTGGAGTCCAGAAGAGATTGTTGTGTGGAGGTGCAGTCTGAAAGAAGGTGATGTCGAATTATGAGTTACAAAATGTACACCTGAGGAAGGTGTAAAAAGAGGACAAATAAAATTAGCAATTAGTCAAGATTAAGTACTGTGTAATGTATTTCCAGTACACAAGTGTAAAGGAGAATGAAATTATTGTTACTCTAGATCTGATGCAGCACAAAAAAAAACACAATAAGATAAAGAATACATAATAATAAAAAATATTGATAGTTTATAGACATAGATTGTATGTCTATAAAGTGGTGCTAGGCACAGGAGTTTCTGTACATGAGGTGACTGACAGGAAATGATAAAATAGTGGTGTGAAGGGCTGGGATAGTGGGTTGGAGGTGTTAATCAGCCTTACTCCTTGGGGAAAATAACTGCTTTTGAGTCTGGTGGTCCTAGCGTGGATGCAATGTCACCTCCTCCCCCTGATGGAAGCAGGACAAACAGTAGGGTGGGTGGGATCCTTCATGATGTTACTGGCCCCTTTCCAGCACCTTTCTGTATATACGTCTTTTATGGCAGGTAAGCTGGTGCTGGTGATGAGTTAGTCAGTTTAGATTACCTGTTGTAGAGCCTTCCTGTCTGCCGCAGTGCGATACCCATACCATACAGTGAAGCAGTTTGTTGGGATGCTCCCTCCAGTGCATCTGTAGAATGATGTGAGTTTTGATGTGCCTAGTCCAGCTCTCTTCAGCCTCCTCAGAAAGCAGAGGTGTTAGAAGAAGGCAGCACTAGCACACACGAGTGGTAGAGCTGCTGTCATACTGCTGCAATGACTTGGTTTGATACTGACTTCGGGTTCTGTCTGCGACCTAGGCTTTCTCCCTCATCCTGAATAAAATGGCATGCTCGTTTTTGAACTTGAATGGTTCACTAGAAAGTGTATAAAAATCTAAAAAATATGCATTAAAATGTGTTGGTATAGAAATTTTAATAAACATGAAATTACCCTGAGAAGTTGCCGCTTTGGTACCAGAGGGAAATACATGGGAGTGCCTTAAGTGTCAGCATATATTCGATAGACTAAGTGATCTACTTCTCTGTCATATCAAAGTATGAAAAAGAATTAATGCTGGAAATTGCTGATTATAAGAAATTAACTTTAATGTTGAGCTTGGAAAGCTAGATGATGAAATAATGTTCGTTGAGTTTGCACACAGCTGCTTGGGACTGAGATACTGGATCAAAGTAGGAGTGGGATGAGAATTTGTCAAGCAGCTGAAAGCATGAGGTCATCCTTGCTTGCTAATGGTGATGCAATTGTCAGGCAGTCAGCCAACCTGCACCTGCTTTTCTAAAAGCCAGAAAATGTGATAGCTGATAAATGCAAATGCTGGAGATAGTCTGTAGGCCAGGAAGCATGTGGGGATTGAGAAACAGTTAATGTATTGGATCACTAATGTTTTATCAGAATTGTAAAAAAGAAAATGTGTTTTGACTTGTTAGATGGATGAAGTAAACAAAATGAGGGATCATAATGAAGTAGATATCAAGAGAATCAGGATGGCACATGTTGTTGATGCCATTTAAGAGGGTGGTGAATGATCATTAATCATACACGATCTGTACAGAGGAGATACAAATGGAGGGACAGAAGATTGGAAATGCAAACAAGGCAAAATACAGTGACATGAATACAGCAATTTCTGGAAACCCTGAAATAAAAGGAAATTCAGGAGCTGCCTAGGGAGTGAAATTCAATATCTACTTTCAGCAGAATCAGGTTTACTATGACTGGCATTTGTCATAAAATATATTGTTTTTGTTGTTTGATTTGTTCTGTAAGTTACAATAAGAAATAAAAAAGCTTTTCTGAAGTTTGGAGTTTAAAACTGGTGGGCAAAGAATTTAGAGAAAATCTGAGGGGCAAATTTTTCACGGTGGATGGTGGTTATATGGAATGAACTGCCAGAATAAGTATTAGAGGCAGATACATTTACAATGTTTAAAAGACATTTGGATGGGTAGGAGTAGAGAGATACAAGCCTAATATGAGCAAATGGGATTAAAGTTGATAGGCATCAGTACTGTTTGGGACAAACTTGACCCAAGGGTCTATTTCTATACTGCAGAATCTGTGATTAAGTCAGGTAGAATTTGTGGGGAGAGCAATGGCCTTGTATCAGAATAGCTAGGAAAGGCTAGTTATTTGAAAGTGAAGTCATTATGAAGTTACAAAGGCTGTACTGTGCCTAGGAGTATAATAAGATGCTGTTGCTTGTGCTGATGTGGGTTTCAGTTTAAAATATGTCGGATGGACTGGGAAAGAGAATTCAGGTGATGTGCAGCTGGATTTAATCAGATGCTACTATCAGACACATTCCCTCTGTCCTCCAGACCTACTTCGTTTGCTCTTTCATCTTCACCCACTGTTCCTAATCTTATAACACTTTGTTACATTACAGGAAATATGACTCCCAGCCTCTTAACTTTTCCCTTCTTGCCAATCAAACAACCAGACAGTCCTTTAGATGAACCAGTGATTCAATATTGTAAAAAAGCATAATGCTTGTTCTGCTCGGAATGTGGCCTTCTCTATATTGGTGATCACGTTGCATTACGCTCAGTCCACAAGGAGCTCTCAGTTACCTCTCACTTTAGTTCTCTCTCCCATTCCTATTCTGACCCCAATCATTGGCTTCCCAGATTCCTATTGTAAGTTTGTCTTTCCATGGGAAGTGAAATCACACTGGTACACAATTTATAGGGGCAGCCTTTTCAGTGTCCTGTATAAATTACAATTATTTAGTTCTTCACAGAATATTGATCTGAATGTTGCTCATATTTTGTCATTTGTTGTACATTCTTTATTGCTCTTGATTAAGAATAAGCCACAATAGTAAATTAACAATGTCCTTTTTGAATACTCAGGCAGACTTCAAGGGCTGAATGGCCTACTCCTATTTTTCTGTTTGCAGGAAAACAGCTATGTTAGTGATGTTGTCTTTTGGATGAGAAAATTAAACCAAGGCTCTATCTGGACTTTAAGGCAAATGTAAAACTTTCCAAATTCAGGTTAAAAAAGGGCAGAAGAGATCTCCTTGTATCCAAGCTGACATTTATCCCTCCACCAACGCCATTATGAAAAGCTATCATTAGTTTTTACTTTTCTTTCAGATTTGAAGGATTTTTTTAATAAAATAGCAACCTACATTTGAATTACACATCAAAAGTACTTAGGCTGCATTACTTTGATCTTAAAGAGCTTCATCAGAACATGAAAGATACAATATAAATATAACTTGGCTCACTTTGTTTGCTCATGTCTCATCCGTTCACCTTTCTAGCTAAATCTGTTTCCTTTCCTCTGCTTTGCCTGCAAACTGTGTTTTCCTTATCTCATTTTTCCTTTATTTTAAAATCCTTTTTAGTTATTTTTGCCTTGAATTTATTTTAAGTGTTTAATATTTGAAAGTTTCAATGGGATTCTCTCATTCTTCTAAACTTCAGCAAGTACTCTCCCAGAGCCTTCATATACACCTTATATATTTCCCTTTCATTTCTGGGATCATTCTCATAAACCTTCTCTGAACCCTCTCCAATACAAGCATATTCTTTCTTGTATATGGCGCCCAAAACTGCTCTCAATACTCAAAATACAGTCTGAACAAGTCCTTATAAAGCCTTAGCTTTACATCCTTGATTTTGTATAACAGGCCCAAACATGCTCAGAATATTCCAAGTGCGGTATGACCAATGCCTTATAAAGCTCAGCTTTTATCATTTCTAAATAATAAGCATGTAAGTCCCGTGATTATAAAGTGGAAGATTTTATCTCAACAAGCATGTTTATCCAGTGACAGAACTGATTTTATTGAATGCATTTTGACTCTATACTTTGTTTTGTTTTAAGGGAAAAGTATGGAACTGGTATGTGAAATATCTATACAACCAAGGGCTTAATGGACTTAAATACTTCCTTGAAGGCAGCACCCATATGTCATCCAGCTCAAGACATTAAACTACAGCGTCGCACTGCAAAGATTTGCATATTGAGCAATACTACACCACTTAATTACTCTTTGCTTACATACTGGCTATCCATCTGCTTCACAAATAATTACGCGTACAATGTGTTTGGCATCAGGATTAATGAATTGTAATATTGAATGAAGGATTTGGTAAAGCCTTCAGGAAGGAAACTTGTCTGTATGTTAATCCAAACACATCCTTCTTGCAAGTTGTCTATTAAGGAACTTGATGTCTGCACAGGATATTATAGAAGCTAAAATGCACAGTGTTGTATTGAATGGTAAACTGTGATAATCTCTCATTATTGAGAAGGATGGTACCTGTAATGTAAAACATTGTGCTATTTTGAAAATCTGTAAGTATGTAAATAAGAAATAGTAGAAACTGGTAGAAATTGCCAAGTGGTTGAGAATGGTACTGGACAAGATAATTCTGAGATTACTTTAACTTTCAGATACTGTGGTCACAAATAATTGAGCCACAGACTTAATAGAAAAATGATTTAGTATTCTCTGGCATTACTTGTTTCTTTACGAGGCATGAATGATTGCAAGAGTTTTCTGAATTGAAATGCTACTGTAGCAAATAATATTGGAATACAGTAGAAAAGAGTGCATAATTTTTCAACATCAATGTAGAGAATCTAGAGAGTGCATGGTGAGGGTATTGTTAAATGTTTGCAGGATGTTTTTGTGACTTCCCCACTTGTGACTGCAGTGTCTTAACTTTTATTGATAACAGTGTCTTCGAAATAACATGTTTTATACACAGGAAGTATCAGATATAGAAAGCATTTTTCTTCCAAATATGCTGTAATTTCAATAGAAATTTGTTTCTAACAATTAAACTCAGAAACAGATCTTGAGAGTCACTTTAGATGTTGAAGCCTGTGGTTGTCTGAAGTTGAAAAGGAGTTCTTTTTAATAAATGTAAAAAATGCATTTTTATTCCTTAAATAGATGAATGTAATATTTAAAAAGCATCTTTTAAGCATACTGTGTAAAAATGAATTGTGCGGGAATGCCTTTGCTCATTTTCTTATTGGTATATCTGCTGTTCCAGCAGTTTCCTATTTTAAATAGTGCATTTAACAGCAAGGAAGATGGCAGGGATGTAGTATATTTACTTGACACATGTTCTGAATTCAGTTGCCACTGCAGTTAGAAAGAAAAAGGCACGGATGGAGGAAGGAAATTTTGTTTTTTTTCCCCTCTCTCAACTCAAGGATTCAGAGCTTCAGCAATAGAAGTAGGCCACATGGGCCTTCCAGGCTCCTCTACCAAGACTGATCTGCCTTCAACTTCACTTGGTTACTCAATTCATACAGACCCTGCATTCTAAAGATATCTTCACTTAAGCCTTGCACATATATTCAGCATCTCCTGCATGAAGAAATTCCTCCTATCATCAGACCAAGATGCCCAAGTGCTCATCTTGAGACTCTGTTCTAGATTTTGACTCTCACACAGGGAAATAATCTGTTAGCCGCCCACATAAACCTCTTTAATATCTTCTAAAGCGGGTGGAATATAGGGTTATTGTATGTCCTTTCTTGTCTAACCAGGAATCAATCTAGTAAATAGAAAATGCTGGAAATACTCAAGACATTAGGAACCTATATGAAGAAATAATTAAACAATATTTCAGATTAATTCCCTTTTCATCAGAATTGGATCAATTTATTAAAGCCTTGTCCACTGTTTCCATGTCAGGAGTTTATACCTAGACAGAAAGATCTTGCCAATAACCTCTTCTACTCTGCCTGTCAAAATAGAGATCAGCAAAACTTTTGCTGATGCTGTAGATGTCAATCTGAATAAATTTTAATCCTGAAGATTTATAAGAAGTACTCAAGCTGCTTTAATTTATATATGTTCTGATAAATGCAATGCTTGTCTGGCATTATGTATGTATGTACAGATTTAACTAGGTATTTAAAATAGTTTCTGTTTCAATTCTACTTTTATTTCACTAGCACTTATTTTAAATTACTTAGTCCTGACAAATTTAAATTTGCAATTGGAACAGTTCTGACTCATAGAGGAGGAGTGGGTCGTTCTGCTGCTGATTTAAATAAAAGCAGAATACAATGAAGATACAAAAATTCCTTGTAATATTTGTAAAACAAAATGGTAAGTTAGCAAATTTATTTTACAGTGTACAGTGGCATGCAAAAGTTTGGACACTCTTGGTCAAAATTTCGGTTACTGTGAATAGCTAAGCGAGTAAAAGGAATTTGTTGCATGGCCAGAGTGATGACTCTGCTGTCATAGCTGCCAACACAATCAAACCTGTAGATCAAAAATTATCAGAAAGAAAATTATCTTATTATTTGAAGCAGTAAATATAAAATCAATTCGAATAATAAATACAATGGCATGCAAAAGTTTGGGCACCTTGGTCAAAATTTCTGTTACTGTGAATAGCTGAGTAAAAGATGACCTGATTTCCAAAAGGCATAAAGTTAAAGATGACACATTTCTTTAATATTTTAAGCAAGATTACTTTTTTATTTCCATCTTTTACAGTTTCAAAATAACAAAAAAGAAAAAGGGCCCGAAGCAAAAGTATGGGCACCCTGCATGGTCAGTACTTAGTAACACTCCCTTTGGCAAGTATCACAGCTTGTAAACACTTTCTGCTACAAATATTTCAATTCTTGTTTGGGGGATTTTCATCCATTCTTCCTTGCAAAAAGCTTCTAGTTCTGTAAGATTCTTGGGCCGTCTTCTATGCACTGTTCTTTTGAGGTCTATCCACAGATTTTCGATAATGTTTAGGTCGGGGGACTATGAGGGCCATGGCAAAACCTTCAGCTTGCGCTTCTTGAGGTGGTCCATTGTGGGTTTTGAGGTGTGTTTAGGATAATTATCCTGTTGTAGAAGCCATCCTCTTTTCATCTTCAGCTTTTTTTTTTACAGACGATATGATGTTTGCTTCCAGAATTTGTTGGTATTTAATTGAATTCATTCTTCCCTCTACCAGTGAAATGTTCCCCGTGCCACTGGCTGCAACACAAGCCCAAAGCATGATCGATCCACCCCTGTGCTTAACAGTTGGAGAGGTGTTCTTTTCATGAATTTCTGCACCCTTTTTTCTCCAAACATACCTTTGCTCATAGCGGGCAAAAAGTTCTATTTAAACCTCATCAGTCCACAGGACTTGTTTCCAAAATGCATCAAGCTTTTTTAGATATTCCTTTGCAAACTTCTGACGCTGAATTTTGTGATGAGAATGCAGGAAAGGTTTTCTTCTGATGACTCTTCCATGAAGGTCATATTTGTGCAGGTGTCGCTGCACAGTAGAACAGTGCATCACCACTCCAGAGTCTGCTAAATCTTCCTGGAGGTCTTTTGCAGTCAAACGGGGGTTTTGATTCACATTCCTAGCAATCATACGAGCAGTTCTCTTGGAAAGTTTTCTTGGGTCTTCCAGACCTCAACTTGACCTCCACCGTTCCTGTTAACTGCCATTACGTTACATTACGTTAATTAATTACATTACGAACTGAGGAAATGGCTATCTGAAAATGCTTTACTATCTTCTTATAGCCTGGTCCTGCTTTGTGGGCATCATTTATTTAAATTTTCAGAGTGCTAGGCAGCTGCTTAGAGGAGCCCATTGCTGCTGATTGTTGGGACAAGGTTTGAGGAGTCAGGGTTATTTATAAAGCTTTGAAATTTGCATCATCTGGCCTTTCCTAACGATGACTGAACAAGCCATTGCCCTAACGAGCTAATTAAGGTCTGAGACCTTGGTAAAAATTATCTGAGAGTTCAAATCTCTTGGGGTGCCCAAACTTTTGCATGGTGCTCCTTTCTTTATTTTCCACTCTAAGATTGTAAAAAACAAAAGTAATAAACTAACCTTGCTTAAAATGTTGAAAAGAATGTTTCATCTTTAACTTTATGACTTTTGGAGATAAGTGCATCTTCTACTCACTTAACTATTCACAGTAACAGAAATTTTGACCAGGGTGCCCAAACTTTTGCATGCCACTGTATATAAGTAATTCAAAAGAAGGCAGCAAAGGTGTATTTGCTAAATTTATTAATGACACAAAGTAGGAATTTAATGCTAACATTGCATTTGCCTTCCTTATTACCGACACATCTTGTAAGTTCACCTTGGAGAATTCTGCATTAGAACTCTGAAGATGCTTTGCACCTCCAATTTCTGAATTTACTCCCTGTCTAGAAAAGTCTACACATTTATTCCTTTCGGTAAAGTGAATAATCATGCAATATTGTATTCCATCTGCCACTTCTTTGCCCATTGTCTTAATCTGCCCAAGTCCTCCTTCAGAATCCCTGCTTCCTCCACTATGTGCCCCTGCCCCACCTATCTTTATAACATCTGCAAATGTGGCCATATAGCCATCAATTCCATCATCCAGATCAGTAACATACCTGAAAAGTAGCAAACCCAATACTGACCCTTGCGGAACACCAGCAGCCAACCAGAAACCACCCCCTTTATTCCCACTCCTTTAGTTGACTGGCAGAAGGCAATCTTCTGTCCATTCTGGTATCTTTCCAATAATATCATGGGCTTTCATGAGCTGTAGGAGATTTGTGATGAATATTTCTCCTGTTTTTGCTGTGGAGAAAGACATGAACATTTCAGAACTTGAGAATAGTTAATGGTGATGTCTTGCCAATAGCTCATATTACAGAAAAGGGATGTAGGTGTTTTAAAAATGTATGAAGATAAATAAATCTTGGGTTTGATCAGGTATATCCAAGAATGCTGTGAGAAGCTAGAGAAGAAATTGGGACAGTCCTGGCTGAGATTTTATACATCTTCATTAGTGACAGTGAAGTGCTGGAAGATTGGAGGGTGGCTAAAGTGCCTTTATTTAAGAAATGCTGCTGAGAAAGACCTGGGAATGAAAGACCAGTTAGCCTAATATCTGGTAGTTAAGTTATTGATGGGGGTTCCAAGACATCAGATATATATGCATTTGGAAAGGCAGGTTGGTTAGTGATAATCTACAGGGCTTTGAGTGTGGGATATCGTCTAATGAATTTGAGGTAACCAGGATGGCTAATAATGGCAGTGCAGTAAACAATCTCTATGGACTTCAGTAAGGCCTTTGATAAGTTTCTGCATGGAAGGCTGATATGGAAAGTTAGATCACATGGCATCTAACGAGAACTAACTAATTAGATACAGATTTAGCTTGATAGAAAGCAAAATACAATTATCGATGGGGGTTTTTTTAGACAAAGCCATGCCTATATGCCCCAAGGATTGTAGGCTGAATCTTTACTATCAATAATCTGGATGAGAATATACAGAGCATGATTATTAAAGTTTCAGATGACACTGAAATTGGTGGTGTTGTAAATGGTGAAGAAAGCTATCAGGAACTAGAGAGGAATCTTGATCAGCTGGGAAAAGTGGGCCAAAGTACACCAAATAGATTTTAATGTGGATAAGTGCTTGTTGCAATTTAGGAAAAGACACAAGGATAGGACTGTCAGTGAATGGTAACACCCTTGGTAGTATTGTGGAACAGGGGGTCCTAGGAGTACATGAGGGGCAATGTATTCAATCTTTTCCCTGGGTTTGGGGAATCAAGAACTAGAGGACATAGGTTTAGTGTGAGGACAATTTTCACTCAGTGTGGTCAGTATGTGGTATGAACTCCAGAAGAAATAGTTGAGGCAGGTACATTATCAGCATTTAAAAGATTCATGGACAGGTACATAGATTGGAGAATGTAGGCAAAACATGGGAAAAATCGGACTAGCTTAGATAAGTCTCTTGGTCAGCATGGAACAGTTGGGCTGAAGGGCCTATTGCTGAGCTGTGTGGCTCTTACTTAATTTACTCCAGCAGTCTATTTGAGACTTAATAAGTGCTAAAATTTAAAAAAACAGTTTTGAAGTCATTCTGCTGGGTGTCACGTTTTTCCTGCATGAATTCTATATCTGTGAGTCCTTGGCATGTATGGCTTTCAGAAGATGCTTATATATTTCACTTCATTTTTCTCATTGAACAGGAGCAGAAGTCTCTTATCCTTTCCATATGCACTTTCTAACCCAAGAATAAGTTTTTTGGCTCTCCTGAATGAAATCTGATAACCTGACTGAACTTTGGATCTTGTGCCAAATCATATCATGTTGGTTATACTTTTTATAGGTATCTGTGATCTTATTTCCATCCACAAAATGGGAGTATTATTAATACTAAAAGCATTCTGCACTTAGAAGAATCCTCCATAAGTTACTAAAGATATAAAGATATGCAAATATTTCAAGCAGGATCTTAATTGCTTTGGCTTTTTGAGCAGGACAAGAGTATGCTAAGCAGTTAATGGATAGTCTGGTTTAAAATAGTAATGTTGGGGCTGACTCTGTTGTACCTATTTTGGATGCAGTCTTGTTGAGCTATTTAAAACCCAGTTGTTCTGAACTATGAAACCACACAAGATTCATGTAGATTCAAATGTTCTCTGATTCTTTTGTCATTCATTTATTTGGATATTGTTTCCTGTTTATATGTATAGAAATAATTTGTATATTTCTGAACGACTGAATTCAGTAAGTAAAAGAAAAGCAAAATATTATAGCTACTAGAAATCTGGAATAAAAATAGAAACAAAAACAGTATTTCAGCATTTTTTTTGGTTTTATCTTGAGATGGCTGAGCAAACTAATACAAACACAAATAAATGTCCAGACAGTTACCCAAGTATTGATAATTTCAGATTACTGTGCTTACATTTTGGAACTAATCTGGGAAATGCTTGGGGGTTTAGACAATACAATAGACAGTAGGTGCAGGAGTAGGCTATTCAGCCCTTCGAGCCAGCACCGCCATTCACTGTGATCATGGCTGATCATACACGATCAGTACCCCGTTCCTTCCCTCTCCCCATATCCCTTGACTTCACTATCTTTAAGAGCTCTATCTAACCCTTTCTTGAGAGCATCCTGAGAATTGGCCTCCACTGCCCTCTGAGGCAGAGCATTCCATAGATCCACAACTCTTGGTGAAAAAGTTTTTCCTCAACTCCGTTCTAAATGGCCTACTCCTTATTCTTAAACTGTGGCCTCTGGTTCTGGACTCCCACAACATCGGGAACATGTTTCCTGCCTCTAGCATGTCCAATCCCTTAATAATCTTATATGTTTCAATCAGATCCCCTGTCATCCTTCTAAATTGCAGTGTATACAAGCCCAGTTGCTCCAATCTTTCAACATATGACAGTACCGCCATTCCGGCAATTAACCTCGTGAACCTACACTGCACTCCCTCAATAGCAAGAATGTCCTTCCTCAAATTTGGAGACCAAAACTGCACACAATACTCCAGGTGTGCTCTCACCAGGGCCCTGTACAACTGTAGAAGGACCTCTTTGCACTTATACTCAACTCCCCTTGATATGAAGGCCAACATGCCATTAGCTTTCTTCACTGCCTGCTGTACCTGCATGCTTACTTTCAGTGACTGATGAACAAGGACACCTAGATCTCATACTTCCCATTTTCCTAACTTGACACCATTCAGATAGTAATCTGCTTTCCTGTTCTTGACACCAAATTGGATAACCTCACATTTATCCACATTAAACTGCATCTGCCCACTCACCCAACCTGTCCAAGTCACCCTGCATTCTCATAACATCCTCCTCACATTGTACACTGCCACCCAGCTTTATGTCATCTGCAAATTTGCTAATGTTACTTTTAATCCCTTCATCTAAATTGTTAATGTATATTGTAAATAGCTGCAGTCCCAGCACCGAGCCTTGTAGTACCCCACCAGTCACTGCCTGCCATTCTGAAAGGGACCTGTTAATCCCCACTCTTTGTTTCCTGTCTGCCAACCAATTTTCTATCCATGCCAGTACCCTACCCCCAATACCATATGCTCTAATTTTGCCCACTAATCTCCAATGTGGGACCTTATCAAAGGCTTTCTGAAAGTCAGGTACACTACATCCACTGGCTCTCCCTTGTCCATTTTCATAGTTACATCCTCAAACAATTCCAGCATGATTTCCCCTTCATAAATCCATGCTGACTTGGACCGATCCTGTTACTGCTATCCAAGTGTGCCGCTATTTCATCTTTTATAATTGAATCCAGCATCTTCCCCACCACTGATGTCAGGCTAACCTATTTTCTCTCACTCCTTTCTTAAAAAGTGGGATAACATTAGCTACCCTCCAATCCACCGGAACTGACCCTGAATCTATAGAACATTGGAAAATGATTACCAGTGCATCCATGATTTCTAGAGCCACCTCCTTAAGTACCCTGGGATGCAGATCATCAGGCCCTGGGAATTTATCAGCCTTCAGTCCCATCAGTCTACCCAACACCATTTTCTGCCTAATGTGAATTTCCTTCAGTTCCTCCATTACCCTAGGTCCTCTGGCCACTTTTACATCTGGCAGATTGTGTCTTCCCTAGTGAAGACAAATCCAAAGTACCTGTTCAACTCGTCTGCCATTTTCTTGTTCCCCAAAATAAATTCACTTGTTTCTGTCTTCAAGGGCCCAACTTTGGTCTTAACTACTTTTTTCCTCTTCACATACCTAAAGCAGCTTTTACTATCCTCCTTGATATTCTTGGCTAGCTTACCTTTGTACCTCATCTTTTCTCCCTGTATTGCCTTTTTAGTTATCTTCTGTTGCTGTTTATAAGTTCCCCAATCCTCTGGCTTTCCGCTCATCTTTGCTATGTTACATGTCTTCTCTTTTATTTTTATACTGTCCTTGACTTCCCTTGTCAGCCACGGTCGCCCCTTACTCCCCTCAGAATCTTTCTTGCTCTTTGGAATGAACTGATCCTGCACCTTCTGTGTTATTCCCAGAAATACCTCCCATTGTTGTTCCACTGTCATCCCTGCTAGGGTATCTTTTCAGTCAACTTTGGCTAGCTCCTCCCTCACTCATAGTCCCCTTTGTTCAACTGGAATACTGACACTACCAATTTTCCCTTCTCCCTGTCAAATTGTAGATTAAAACTTATCATATTATGGTTACTATCTCCTAATAGCTCCTTTACCTCGAGTTCCCTTATCAAATCCAGTTCATTTACACAACACTAAATCCAGAATTGCCTTCTCCCTGGTAGGCTCCAGTACAAGCTGCTCTAAGAATCCATCTCGGAGGCACTCCACAAACTCTCTTTCTTGGGGTCCAGTACCAACCTGATTTTCCCAGTCTATCTGCATGTTGAAATCCCACATAACAACCGTAGCATTACCTTTGCGACATGCCAATTTTAACTCTTGATTCAACTTGCACCCTATATCCAGGCAACAGTCTGGGGGCCTGTAGATAACTCCCATTAGGATCTTCTTGCCCTTACAATTTCTCAGTTCTATCAATACTGACTCTACATCTCCTGATTCTATATCACCCCTCACAAGGGACTGAATTTCATTCCTCACTGACAGCCACCCCACCCCCTCTGCCCACCTGTCTGTCCTTTTGATAGAATGTTTATATTCATTTCCCAGCCCTGGTCCTCTTGAGCTGTGTCTCTGTTATTCCTACAACATCATACTTGCCAATTTCCAACTGAGCCTCAAGCTCATCCACTTTATTTCTTATACTTCGTGCATTCATATATAATACGTTTAATCCATTACTCCCCTCACCTTTCACATCGATTCCTATTGCACTTGGCCATAATCTCCTATCCCTTCCCGGGCTTTCTGCCCCATTAATTCTGTTGTCTTTCTTTACTCTTCTTATTCTCTCTTTCCCTTTAACTCCATCCTTATATTTCAGTTCGTCTCCTCCCCCCACCCTCACTACTTAGTTTAAACACACCTGTGTAGCAGTGGCAAACCTGCCTGCCAGAATGCTGGTCCTCCGCCCGTTAAGGTGCAACCCGTCCCTTTTGTACAATTTATACATACCCCAAAACAGATCCCAGTGGTCTAAGGATCTAAATCCCTGCTTTCCGCACCAGCTCCTCAGCCACACATTCCGATCCCCTATCTCCCTGTTTATAGCTGGGAAACTGCATTTTGCAATGTCTTGAATGTTCTTTATGTTGATTGGGGAGGAGTAGTGTACAGGTTGGTCTACAGATTGCTCTTTACTGTTGTACTTGGCCTAAGATTTATAGAAAGTTGAATACTTTGTATGGACTATGCAATGCCACGACACTTCATTTCTAAAAAAAATAGGAAAACCATAAATTTCTATTATAATTATTTGCCATCAATATAACTTCAGCAATCAAAGCTTTCCAACTGTTCAAATAAAGGCTGGAGTTTTTCCACAATTGATGAAATATGCAATTCTCCCCCTCTCATTATTATTTTCTTGGGTAGTCCCCTGGGGATTGTGCTCCAGTTTTCCAGATTTTAAGGTGACTGAAGTGACAAACGCAACTCAGATAGGACAAGTAGCAGGTTTATTTAACTATTCCTTTTTGAACGTTATCCTCAATGCCTCTTTTGGTATACATGCTCAGCTCTTAAGACACCTGCCCTCCCGGGCTCCATATTTTGGTATAATCATAATACCTGAGCCTGAGACTAATGAGATTCTTGGGCCTATCAGGACCACACAAATTTATTAGCTGCAAATATGCCAGATCTCCAATTTGCAAGCACTTGTATATATTAACAACACTAATAGATGGGGTGGAGTTTGTTTTGTGTGTTCAGGAAGGTTTCTTGACACAATATGTAGATAAGCCTACAAGAGGAGAGGCTGTATTTAATTTGGTATTGGGAAATGAATCTGGTCAGGTGTCAGATCTCTCAGCGGGAGAGCATTTTGGAGATAGTGATCATAATTCTATCTCCTTTACAATGGCATTGGAGAGAGATAGGAACAGACAAGTTAGAAAAGTGTTTAATTGGAGTAAGGGGAATTATGACATTATTAGGCAGGAACTTGGAAGCTTAAATTGGGAACAGATGTTCTCAGGGAAAGATATAGAAGAAATGTGGCAAATGTTCATGGGACGTTTGTGTGGAATTCTGCATAGGTACGTTCCAATGAGACAGGGAAAGGATGGTAGGGTATAGGAACCGTGGTGTACAAAGGCTGTAGTAAATCTAGTCAAGAAGAAAAGAAGAGCTTACGAAAGGTTCAGAGAGCTAGGTAATATCAGAGATCTAGAAGATTATAAGGCTAACAGGAAGGAGCTTAAGAAGGAAATTAGGAGAGCCAGAAGGGGCCATGAGGAGGCCTTGGCAGGCAGGATTAAGGAAAACCCAAGGCATTCTACAAGTATGTGAAGAGCAAGAGGATAAGATGTGAAAGAATAGGACCTATCAAGTGTGACAGTGGGAAAGTGTGTATGGAACTGGAGGAAATAGCAGTGGTATTTAATGAATACTTTACTTCAGTATTCACTATGGAAAAGGATCTTGCTGATAGTGATGACATGCAGCAGATTGAAAAGCTTGAGCATGTAGATATTAAGAAAGAGGATGTGGGTGGAGCTTTTAGAAAGCATCAAGTTGGGTAAGTCGCCAGGACCAGATGAGATGTACCCCAGGCTACTGTGGGAGGTGAGGGAGGAGATTGCTGAGCCTCTGGCGATGATCTTTGCATCATCAATCAGGACAGGAGAGGTTCTAGAGGATTGGAGGGTTGTGGATGTTATTCCCTTATTCAAGAAAGGGTGTTGAGATAGCCCAGGAAATTAGACCAGTGAGTCTTACTTCAGTGGTAAGTTGATGGAAAAGATCCTGAGAGGTAGGATTTATGAACATTTGGAGAGGTATTATATGATTAGGAATAGTCAGCATAGCTTTATTAAGGGCAGGTCGTGCCTTACGAGCCTGATTGAATTTTTTGAGGGTGTGACTAAACACATTGTTGAAGGAAGAGCAGAAGATGTAGTGTATATGGATTTCAGCAAGACATTTGATAAGGCATCCCGTGCAAGGCTTACTGAGAAAGTAAGGAGGCATGGGATCCAAGGGGACATTGCTTTGTGGATCCAGAACTAGCTTGCCCACAGAAGGCAAAGAGTGCTTGTATATGGGTCATATTCTGCATGGAATCCGGTGACCAGTGGTGTGCCTCAGGGATCTGTTCTGGGATTCTTACGCTTCATGATTTTTATAAATGACCTGGATGAGGAAGTGAAGGGATGGGTTAGTAAGTTTGCTAATGACACAAAGGTTGGGGATGTTGTGGATAGTGTGGAGGGATGTCAGAGGTTGCAGCAGGACTTTGATAGGATGCAAAACTGGGCTGAGAAGTGGCAGATGGAGTTCAACTTGGATAAACATAGAACATAGAATAGTACAGCACATTACAGGCCCTTCAGCCTACAATGTTGTGCCGACCCTCAAACCCTGCCTCCCATACAACCCCCCCACCTTAAATTCCTCCATATACCTGTCTAGCTAGTGTATCTGCCTCCACCACTGACTCAGGCAGCGCATTCCTTGCACCAACCACTCTCTGAGTAAAAAACCTTCCTCTAATATCCCCTTTGAACTTCCCTCCCCTTACCTCAAAGCCATCTCCTCTTGTACTGAGCAGTGGTGCCCTGGGGAAGAGGCACTGGATGTCCACTCTGTCTATTCCTCTTAATATCTTGTACACCTCTATCATGTCTCCTCTCATCCTCTTTCTTTCGAAGAGTAAAGCCCTAGCTCCCTTAATCTCTGATCATAATCTATACTCTCTAAACCAGGCAGCATCCTGGTAAATCTCATCTATACCCTTTCCAATGCTTATTAATAACTGAAGTGGTTCATTTTGGTAGGTCAAATATGATGGCAGAATATAGTATTAATGGTAAAGCTCTTGGCAGGGTTGAGGATCAGAGGGATCTTGGGGTCTGAGTCCATAGGACGCTCAAGGCTGCTGCGCAGGTTGACTCTGTGGTTAAGAAAGCATACAGTGTATTGGCTTTTATCAATCATAGAATTGAACTTAGGAGCCGAGAGGTAATGTTGCAGCTATATAGGACCCCAGCCAGACCCCACTTGGAGTACTGTGCTCAGTTCTGGTTGCCTCACTACAGGAAGGATGTGGAAACCAGAGAAAGGGTGCAGAGGAGATTTACAAGGATGTTGCCTGGATTGGGGAACATACCTTATGAAATCGGGTTGAGTGAACTCGGCCTTTTCTCCTTGGAGCGACAGAAGATGAGAAGTGACCTGATAGAGGTGTATAAGATGATGAGAGGCATTGATCATGTGGATAGTCAGAGGCTTTTTCCCAGGGCTGAAATGGCTGCAGGTTTAGGCTGCTTGGGAGTAGGTACAGAGGAGATGTCAGGGGTAAGTTTTTTTACGCAGAGAGTGGTGAGTGCATGGAGTGGACTGCCAGCAACAGTGGTGGAGGCGGATACGATAGGGTCTTTTAAGAGACTTCTGGTTAGATAGATGGAGCTTAGAAAAATAGAGGGCTATGGGGAACCCTAGTAATCTCTAAGGTAGGGACATGTTCAGCACAACTTTGTGGGCCGAAGGGCCTGTATTGTGCTGTAGGTTTTCTATGTTTCTAAAGGGGCCATACATCACAATAAAGGCATGTATTGTGCACGCATTCCAACACACAGAGCCAAAATTGATACCTCAGTATGCTGGAAAGAACCAAGGGGCTCTGTCCTTCTAAAGAACTTTTACCTGCTACTTCCTGCTCCATCCCTTCCCCCTCCCTTTTAATATTGGCCACTCTCCTTGCCCCCCCCCCACTGTAGTTCAATTATGTACTGTCTTCTGAACATCTATGGTCTTGCTGTCAACATGATATATTTAATACGCATAACGAATATGCACATTTTTACTGTTTTGATTTGCCTCCATTAACATTTCAATATTAAATGTCAGAATCATCATTTGATTAAAAGTGCATGCATCAGCTCTCCAAAAGGGTAATAAGCCCAGAATTTCTCCCATCAATTCATCAAAATTAAACAATGCCATTTCTTAATGACAACTGACTGACTTGTGAATCACCCGACCTAATCTCAAACACACAGTGTAACTTAATTGTAGATTTGTGATTTATTGGACTGTACTATGTCAAATATAATGCTGATTCAAATCAGGCTAGTGGAACAATTAATGTCAGGGTAGTATATGGTGATATGTGCATACTTTGATAATGAATTTACTTTGAATTTCATGCAAATGACAAGTAGGATCTGCATCTGGTGAGATCATGTGAACAGCAGTCAGACGATAAACGGAGAACCGGTGAAGAAAGCTGATAATGGCCAGCAGTTTGGTTTAAAAGGAACTGTTTGCAAGCTGCTTAGATAGTGCAGTCAGGGAGGCATGGCTTGCTCAGTCACCAGAAGTCCATTGAGTCAGGCTACAGAGCTTAACTCAGATAGTCATCACATGATATGCATTACTGGATCATCAGCAGAACGACCACCATGAGTCGGCAGGGTTGAACTCAGAAGCCATGGGGGGTGGTGAATGTCTTGTACAGCCGGCAGTAGTTCAGCCCCCTCTGGTGTAAAGGTAGCTAGGGATAATGAAGACGCCTGCCCAGCAGATGACAGCTTTAGGATTTTCATCTTCTGATATTTGAGTTGTGTTCTACACTTACAATTTACTCATTTCCTGCTCAAATTTTTGTATCAGCCAGCATTTGTATTCCACTATTCCACGTATATGCCCCAAAATTCTTAAGGTTTTCAAGAGAGAAATGTTTGGCCTCTCTTTAGCACTCTTGTTGGAAGACCTTAACCTATGTCCCTTCTCCAGCAAATTGATTGGAAATCAATTCTAAAAATCCCATTCTAAAAAAAACTACTGCAATTTGTATCATTGTTTTCTTCTCTGGAATTCCTCAGGGTGAGGATGACTTGATCACAGGATAATTCTGTGGTTTATGAGCTGACTAATGAGTCATATGTTGAATCTATCAGTGGACTTTGTGGGGTGTTCAGCATGTTGTGTTCAATGTTCAAGCTCAAAGTAAATTTATTATCAAAGTACATACATGTCATCATATAAAACTCAGATTAATTTTTTGGCAGGTATTCACAGTAAATTCAGGAAACAGAACCAATAGACGGACAACAAACTGCAAATACAAAATAATAACATATAAATAAGCAAAATATCAATAAAATGAATTTTAGAGTTCTTGAAAGTAAACCCATAGGTTCTAGGAAGAATTCAGTGATGAGCCCAGTGAAGCTGAGTGAAGATATCTGTTCTTGTAGTGTATTTAATATTTCTGTAATATTGCAGATATATTGTTTGATTAAGTATTCTTTATTGTTTTTATAATTCATCACCAGTTACATGTAAATGTACGTGAGTGGCATAAGTCATTATGCCACCATGTTGTATGTGGGCACCTCACTGAAGTAAAACAAAACGTACATGAGTTACCCTGACCAATATGTTTTTCTTTTAATAAGTTTTTGGAATTACAAAACATAATAGTAGTGACTACCTACCTGTAGAAATGCAGCTCATTTTGTTTTCTGAGATAAGAGAGAAAGATGTTTCAATTTTAAAAAGCACAGCCTGTGTATCTTCACAAGGGGAAAAAGATGCTTGAGTTACAAAAAAGGCAGAAAATGGAAAAAAAATGTCATGGGTTCATAAACAGTGAGCACTGGGTGATATTAATAATAATTTTTAAAAAGCAGAACTGGCTACACTGAAAAGATAGACGCTTTCAATTGCTCAATAGATAACTGGATCATATAGCATATACTGAATGAATCAAGCAGTATTTTAAAGCAAATAGAATAGCCAGTTTGAACAAATATTTGGAATATACACCAGACCAAAGCAGAATAAAAGGCAAAATTTGCATAAAATGCAAAATAGAACACATGCAAAGAGCATGTTGGGCAGCTAAAAGTAAACGGACAGCACAGGGAAGAGATAAAAGATAAAAGTCAAGTTGCTTTTTCAAAAAAAGCACTGCTCTGTAAGTGAAACATAGCACAATCCAATCTGTATGCTGTTGGTGAAAAATCTGATAGTGATGAGAGTGACACAGGACTGAGTAGCCTTGAGATTTCTACATGCTGCACCCTGGACAGAGCCTCTGAAATGGTAATACCAAGGAATTTAAAGTTTCTGATCCTCTCCACCTCTGCTCCCCAGTGAGGACTCGCTCATGGATTTCTAGTTTTCTCTTCCTGAAGTTAATAATCAACCCCTTGGTCTTGCTAACATGGAGTGGTTGCTGTCATGACACCACTCAGTCAGATTTTCAAGGATCCCATAGTATCTTTGTCAAAAACAGATTACCATTGGCATTTGTAATTGATTTTGTTATAAGGATTTGCCACTTATTAATAATGATCAGAGAGAGAATTTGTATTTATCAACAAGTAACCTCAATTTTTTCAACTAAAGGCACATGGGTTCATAAATTATCTAACTGTGTGCACACCCATTAGAATTCCCTGACCTTCCATGAACAGTCAATGAAGAGAAAAGGTAATACCTGGGAAAGGAGTCTATGCTGGCCAGGCATTCCTTGCAGTCTGATCTCCGCATATCCATGGGGTCCTCTGCATCAGCAATAGTTGGTTTCTGGAGATTTGTTGCTCTTTTGCATTGAAGCTTCTAACTCTTATAGTGTTTCTCATCAGTTCAAATGATATATTTCCATCCGGTTGGCTCAAGGTCACCTGACCTACATGGCTCAGCTTCTTATTGACTCTTGGCCAGGGCTACAAACAGCATTCTTCTATGGTCTGTATCCTCAGCCTTGTACCTTTGTTTATTTCAACTCTGTCTGGTTCAAACCAGGTGACCCAGACACAGTCTAACGAGTTTACAGATTATTTCTCCTGCAAGCCTGTCACTTTACGTACTAAAAAGCTACTTGTCTGAGAATGGTCTCAGGTTCAACAGGCCATTAGCTGAAATTCCTTGAGTTCACATGCAATTCTCTGATTAAGTCATCTCAGAGTCAATCAGTTCAAACAGTTCACAAAATGGAGGCTGCAGTGACACTCACAAAATGGCTGCCTCCATTTTTGTTAATTGAATTTCATTCTTTCTGGCCAACCATTTATTTATAGTAGCTACATGTTCACTAATGTGTTTCATCACTGGTTGCCACAGAACAGAAAGTTCTCTAATTCAGTTGCCAATGTCATGATCAGTTCCCAACTCCGTTCATCACATATCAGGTAACCAAAAATTTGAGCTGAAGTGCAGCCAGAAACATTTTGGTTACATCTGTTGAAGATTATGGTGCCAGTGAACATTGCTACCATGGATGTCATCCTCAAGATAAACCACAAAACTGCTTCTTTCATGTCTTCTTTTTCTTTCAAATGTGACTCTGGTATTGTTGGAGCCTGTGATTTACAGTTTGATAATGTGCTTCTGGGCTGATTGAGCAGTGTGGAGTTTTGCTGTCTCCAAGTGGGTCCCAGGAGGTGAGTGGCCTCCATGAGCCCAAGAAACTTGGAGATGGGGTGAAGGACCATGATCGACTCTATTTCTCACTGATTAAAGTGTTGAGGAAGATTGAAAACATTGAGGTGGGTGTAGAGGCGAATGAGTGTTCAGTACTGTCTACCACTCTCTCACTTGTTGCTGCTGGAAAAGTTGTCTGAGTGTGACAGTCTCTTTCCCTCTTGCTCACTGCTCTCAAAGGGAAGTCCTGGAGTTCTCTCTTTTTGATGCCGTCAGAGGATGGTGCCGGAGCAAGATTTAATCAATGCAGTTTGTGAATTGGACTGTAGTTCACATAATGATGCGTTTTATTAGAATTATGGGCACTCCTTTCTCTGTTGCTATTTTTGGGCAACTTTTATTTGGGTCAGCCTGCAGATAATGAACACTGAGCTGAACTGGATATGGACTCTTTCATTATTGTGTTTTAGATTCTGTGTTTTCACTCATTCTTTTTAGTTGCTGTTTGCATGTGGGCATTGATATTTTCCTAGAATGGGTTCCCTCATTTCGTGGCTGTCTGTAGGGAGATGAATCTCAGGGTTGTAAATTGCATGCATACTTTGATAATAAATGTACTTTAAAATCCTTTGAAGCAATGATGTATTTAGAATTGCAGATAAATATAGGAATTGTCCTCCTCTGATTGCAAAATGAGTAAACGATGCTGCTGGACTATTGAAGCATCTTTGACTATTTCATCATGTTAAACATACAATATTAATGCAAAACATTGTTGCAGAGACCTCAGTTCAGTTCATCACAGATTGTGTAACTGATCCTTCTGACACTTCTGATCAGAGGAACTGGGTAAAGCAATTTCAGTAAAACCACACCAGTCTAGAAACTCTTATGCAAATAGAAGCTATCTTATCAGCAGTATTAAAACAAGGTCAAGTCTACTTGCAGTTATCACAAGAAAGCACTTCAGAGAGAGTAAAAAACTTCAACATCTCAGACGTGTATGCATTATATCTGACAATGCAACTTCGAAAAAAATTGGATTACTGTCTCCAACAAGGTACATCTTCAACTTATCTACTTCTGATCTTGCAGACTATTTCTTGATCATACAAATTTATAGAAAATTGCAGAGTTGAAAATGCACAATGGTTATTAACTGAATAGAGAAGCTCACACACTCAACGAATCAGAAATGAAAAACTTTGAAAAATCAGATAAAAATACATTTTACACCATAAGGAATGGAGATTGTCGTTACAACTCACATACAACTCAAAAACAAATACATACAAGGAACAATATTGGCATTTTAATTTGCCCATGTAGAAAGTTCCTGGTTTCCACACACTGTACCACTCAAATGTTTCTTAAATGTGTGCAAGATTTCTGGTTGCAGCAATTATAAAGGAAATTGTTGAAACTGCACTTAGAGTGGAATTGTCAGCGAACGTGCCCACTTCTGGATGAAAGGGAAGTCATTGATGAAGTAGCTGGAGATGACATGGCCTTGGATGTTGCCCTGGGAGAATCCCTGCAATGAAGTCTTGGGTATGTCTATAATAAACTTCCAACCATCAGAACCTTCTTCTTTTGTACATGATATGATTCCAATGGATATCCCCTTGATATCCATTAACTTCAGTTTGACCTGGGCAGCTGAAAGCCATACTTGATCAAATACTCCCTAAATTTTATAGGCAGTCACTCTCACTTCATGTCTTGAATTAAACTCTGTTTGCATCAAACCATAGAGTTGATTGTTGACTACAGGTGGAGGAAATTGGAGGTCTTATGAACTAGTCGTCATCAAGGAGTCAAAGGTGGAGAGGGTCATCGACTTTAAATTCCTCATTTCAGAGGATCTGTCCTGGGTCCAGCATGTAAGTGCCATTACAAACAAGGCATGTCAGCACCTCTACTTTCTTAGAAATCTGCAAAGACCCAACATGTCATCTAAAACTTTGACTAACTTCTATAGATACATGATGGAGAGTATACTGACTGGTTGCATTGTGGCCTGTATGAAAACACCAATGCCCTTGAACAGAAAAGCTTACAAGAAGTAATTGATAAAGCCCAGTCCATCATGGGTAAAGCCCTCCCAATCACTGACCACATCAATAGGGCATAGTTTTAAGGTAGTTGGAAATAGGTACCACGGGGATGTCAAGGGTAAGTATTTCACACAGAGAGTGGTTGGTGTGTGGAATGCACTGCCAGCACCAGTGGTGGAAGCAGATACAATTGGGTCTTTTATGACCCTTTAGATAGGTACATGGAGCTTAGAAAAATAGAGGGCTGTGCACTAGAGAAATTCTAGGCAGTTTCTAGTGTCGGTTACATGGTCGGCAGAATATTGTGGACCAAAGAACCTGTAATATGCTGTTAATTTCTATGTTTCTACATTCTATGATCTACAAGGAGCAATGTCAAGGGGAATACAGCTCCCATTATCAAGAATCTTCAGCATCCAGGCCATGCTCTCTTCTCGTTACTGTCATCAGGAAGGAGATACAGGAGTCTCATGACCCACAGTACCAGGTTCAGAAATAGTTATTACCCCTCAGCCATCAGACTCTTGAATCAGAGGAGATAACTTCACTCAACTTCATTCACCCCAAAACTGAATGGTTCCCACACTTTCAAAGACTCTTCGTTGCATGTTCTCAATATTCATCACCTATTTATTTATCTATTTATTTATTTATTTATTTGTTTGTTTGTTTGTTTGTTTGTTTGTTTATTTTTAAAAATCTTTTTATATTTGCACAATTATCATTTCCACATTTGCTGTTTGCCCTTCTTGTTGTGGGTGGATTTTAATTGACTCCATTGTGTTTCTTTGTATTTAGACCATAAGACAGAGGAACAGAATTAGGCCATCTGGCCCATCGAGTCTGCTCCGCCATTCAATCATGGCTGATCCATTTTTCTATCTCCTCCTCAACCCCAGTTCCTGGCCTTCTCCCCATAACCTTTGATGCCATGTCCAATCAAGAACCTATCAGTCTCTGCCTTAAATACACCCATTGACCTGGCCTCCACAGCTGCATGTGGCAACAAATTCCACAAATTCATCACCATTTGGCTGAAGAAATTTCTCCACATCTCTGTTTTGAAAGGGCACCCCTCTATCCTGAGGCTGTGCCCTCTTGTCCTAGATTCTCCCACCATGGAAAACATCCTTTCCATATCTACTCCGTCTGGGCCTTTCAACCTTCGAAAGATTTCAATGAGATCCCCCCCCCCCCCTCACTCTTCTGAATTCCAGCGAGTACAGACCCAGAACCATCAAATGTTCCTCGTATGATAACACTTTCATTCCTGGAATCATCCTTGTGAATCTCCTCTGGACCCTCTCCAATGCCAATACATCTCTTCTAAGATGAGGGGCCCAAAACTGTTCACAATATTCAAAGTGAGGCCTCACTGGTGCCCTATGAAGCCTCAGCTACACATCCTTGCTCTTGTATTCTAGATCTCTTGAAATGAATGCTAACATAGCATTTACCTTCCTCACCACCAACTCAGCCTGCAAGTTTACTGTGAGTGCCCAGAAGAAAATGAATCTCAGGGTAGTATATGGTGACATATATGTACTTCAATAATAAATTTTACTTTGAACTTTGAACTAACCCTGGATAATATATTCCCAAATTTCAAAGTTTGAGAAATAGCTTGGAAACAATTAAGTTGTAATTTTAAATATCGTGTTCCTTAGGTTCATAGATTATAGTTCTAAATGCCAATTTGCTTTTGGTTGTGTGTGAATTTTACACGTTGAAAGACTGTAAGCAAAACTTTGTTGTAATATGACACTCACACTCACACTGGCATTGGTTGAAATGCCAGTTTGATTAGTCATGGAAAGAAGGTAATCACTTCCACTGACAGGTCTTTTGTTCAAGTTGTTAAATTTTAAATAGATATTTTTCTGGTAGTGGTGAATAAAACTACTTGGCTCTTAAGCAGAGAAGTGATAGATTGTGTTCCTCTCTCCTTTTAATAAACAACAATGGTGTTTGAACTGCAAGGAAGCAACTATAAATACAGCAGCTTTAAGAACTCAGCTGCAGAGGTCAGAAGTAGCCCAGTGATAGTTCAGACATAACACTTAGCCGGTCAGAAGGGTGGACTACACAGACTGAGTGTTTATTATTCTCAGGAACATAGTAAACAATGTAAACTGCAATCGGATGATCAAATCTAAATTACAATTTTATGGTTCAGCTAAACAATAAAAAATAAAGACTTAACTGGGAAAACAAAAACCAAACTTTGATGAAACATGTTAGAAATGGGGAAAATGGACAAATGCATAATGTACCAGACATTTTTGGGATATCACCAGTCAAAGAAGACTCTACTAGAAATGAGGTATTTTAAAGGCATTATAGAAATACTGCATTGGATAGTGGAGTTTACCTAGAAGTCTTGAATGATATGAAATGGTAACTTCCGACACAAATGAGAATGTTATTCCAGTAAATGGAATAAATTATTTTGAATAGAATTAATATACCTGTGTCTAATTTGTGAACATATACTGTACTAGTTTGATTAGGAAGTTAGGAATCAAATAGTGAAACTGATAATCCAGCTCCCTCAAAACTTTGATGCTAAATTTTCAGACCACTGCATTTCACTATTGCAGCACACAAGATATCCCGTTGTATTTTAGATTTTTTTTTGGTGAATCTATGACTTAGAGAATGGAACCCCAGTGATTTTAAAAGAAACATTGGAAACAGAATCCATTTGAATTGTACAATTGAATTAACAAAGTGATGTATAATCCGTAGTCACATGAAGTAAGGTCAAGAAAGTGAGCATAATTAAGTCAACAATTAGCTTAACTTCATAGAATACTCTGAAGCATAACTCTTTAACATATTCCCTTCAGACTAACAGTCAGAAGGTCTGGTGTGAGATAAGCTAGAAGAGCATTAATTACGGAAACAACAGATAACTCAAGCAAAAATATCTATTAAGTCTGCAAGGAATATAATTGAAGAAGTTAAGGTCAATGACCGGGACACGAATCGGCTTAGTTACAAATGCGCTAGGAAGACATGGTTGTCAAGCAAGGTGGATTGAGGGATGAAATAATTGTGGGACAAAGGTAAATAGCAAGCACAATAGGGATCTGGTTAATCACTCATGATGTGAAACCAAGAAAATAGGACTAAACAATTGAAGATGAGAAATAATAAGGGGTGAGATATATTAAGAGATTTTTAATTGCTGTGTAATGTCAAAGAATCCTGAGGAAAAAATAAAAGAGAAAGTGAATGTGACCAACATGAAGAGACCCTACAGTCAACAGGTGCATCACAAGGAAAAGGCACCAATATCACATTCAATCAGAGGACAAACCTCTGTGGGGTCAAGTGCTTCTCTGTACTGGATGCAACTTCTTAATAACCAGTTAATCATATAACTGGTATCAGAATCGGATTTATTATCACTGACATATGTTGTGAAGTTGTTTTGTGTCAGCAGTTAAGTGCAAGACATAGAAAGAACTATAAGTTGCAAAACAGTGCAGAAGACTAAATATGAAGGTTTAACTATTACGCATAATAATTTGCTGAAGTCTATTCAGTTAAGTTAAATACAATCTTGAAATAACAATCACTACAAAGAGTGAAATCTTGCACCTCAAGTCTTTTGAGATGCTGAAGTGGTTTCTTTATTAAGCTCCTTTGATTCTGAGTTGATTCATTTGAGGCCTATCAGTCTCAATTATTCCAGTTTTCCCTCGACATGATTGTGCAGAATTATATTCAACAAGTTGATTGTATTTCTTTTACTTTTGATTCCTAGCTTTTTGGTACTGTTGTTCCTCCCAAATTTCTTCCTCTTACCCCTCCCTCCAATGAAAGTGACAACTTTGAGCTGATACAGAGTGCACTCTGTGTACAGTTATGAATTTCACAAGTAACTCTAGCAGTTACTCCTGAAATATTGGTCAGAAATGTAATTTTCCTACCTGAGCCCAGAAGTACTGTCGCAATTATATTGCCCCATCACTCTCCCAACATCACTGTGGGCCAGGAATTGGAATTTTCCTTCTCTGTATATGTCCACTTTCCAAAGATAAGTACTCCAGTGTATCATATTTTGGCAGTAAATCCGTGCTGAATTACAGGCATTATATTCTGGTTGTCCAGCTATAAAAAGATATGACACACATACATCCATATGTGACAGTTTCAAATTACTGAAGACTGATTTGGTATCAAGAGTTGATTGATGTATTATTTTTAAAAAAGACATTTATTTACTCTGATAAGCTGCAAATATGTAAATCTGTTAGTTTTGCAGCTAGAAAATGTAACTTGACCTGTGAAAATAGTTTTAATCAAATTTTATAGAAATAGCATTGGAGTTGTGAAAACCATCATTTATAACAAGTGTCACTTCCCAAAAATCTTATTATAACCACTGTAAAAGGACAAGTCCATTATTACATCAGATAACCGGACATGAGGAACTCTACAAGTAATAAAAATGACCAATCAAGATTGCATTTCTATTTAACATAAGAAATTCTGCAGATGCTAGAAATCCAAAGTATCACACATAAAATGCTGGAGGAACTCAGCTGATCAGGCAACATCTATGGAAATGAATAATCAGTTGACATTTCTTGCTGAGACCCTTCTTCAGGACAGGAAAGGAAGGGAGAAGATGCAGGAATAAAAAGGTGTAGGGAGGGGAAGGAGGATAGCTAGAAGGTGATAGATGAAGCCAGATGGGTTCAAAAGGTAATTATCAGAGGAATATGCTGCACTTCATACTCATTGGTTCATGTACAATTGACACTCTATAGAACATTTCATGAAAATAAAGCTACCAAAACACTTTACTTAATATTGGTAATAATCATATTTGAAAATTCTGTTTGTATTGTATTATTTTTTGTATTAAGAGATTTTACAAAATGTAGATATATATTTGACAAGTTAGGTCACACGAGCACTTTACTGTAACCAATCTATGATATAGTGCAATGGATGAAATTTTACTGATCCTCATAAAACATTTAATTTCTGCTAATTAATTAAACTTCTGACAAAATTTCATGAATTTATTGCATATTAAAAGGAAGGTTTTTCCTGGAAATCAGAAACAAAAAAAATGTGGAAAGAGAAACAGTTAATACAGTATGTCAATAGAAAGAAACTTCATGGCATGGGAACGATCTAGTTAAGCACCTTTGACCTAAAACTTTAACACTCTTTTTAAAGGGACGCCGCCTGACTGGCTGAGCATTTCCTATGTTTTTGTTTTTCTTTTCCGAATTTAATACCAGGAATGTGCTGAGGTTGTTTAGTAATTGTTTAAAAGGACACTACTTTTCAAATTGCCCTGCCCAGTTTGAACAGAGCATTCAGAAAGAGAGCATACAATAACTGGAGCTATAAATTTCTTGCTACAGTTCTTGTTCGTGCTGACTTCCTCTTTGTTTTGTTGCTTTGTTTTTTCTGTCTGTAATCTCTTTTAACGCTGTATTTCTCTCTGTTTTATTTACTGTGAAATGATTTGTTTCGAAATAAGCATTTTGATTGACCCTAGGTTCTCTACCTCTGCAAGAATACTTTAATATTCCTGGTTAAGGAGATGCACAGTTACTTGGCCACTTTACATGAATCTCAGGCCCACTGTAGAGGATGACATATCAAAACAAAATTCTAAACATAGCAAAATCTCAAAAAATATTTGGGAAATTTTATCTGTGATGTAAGATCAGCACTGTTGCTGACCATGAGATTCAAAGCACTCTGCAGGCTTCTGGAGAAATAGGATTTTCCTGTAGTAATGTAAGTGATGCATTTCATGTAGCCAATAAAGTTGCAATCTTTCCATGTGAACTTAAAGTTTTTTTTAACATTTGTCACATAAGTTCTAAAAATAGGCAAGAAAGCAGAAATATAGCCAATTACTGAAATGAATTGTAATCATACTGCTCTCATTTCCAGCTCATGAAATTAACTTATTGCAGATCTTCTGATCTGTATGGGTATGTGAAGTTGTCAACTTAAAAACATAGCTTTTTTTTAGAAAAGAATCTTTTTTTAAAAGTCCTGTGGAGACAGCAATTGCTTGAAAGGAGAGACAATTTAAACGAAGTGAGCAGGTTAGTTGGCACATTTGGCGCACCACATCTGGAGTTCATCCGGTTCCAGCTCCAACTCCTTAACATGGTCTGTTAGAAGCTGCAGCAGAATGCACTTCCTGCAGGTGTAGTCATCAGAGACACTGGAGGTCTCCCATCCTGCAAGAGGTGTGTTTCAGTATCCTGTCTGGCATCCTTACCGCTCCAAATGAGGTACTTGAGGAGTATAAGAAAATGCAAGAGAACACTTAAGAAGGAAATCAAGAGGGCTAAAAGAAGACAAGGTGAGGAGAATTCCAAGAGCTTCTACAGGTAAAGTATATTAAGAGGTATATTGAAAGGGACAAAATTGGTCGTCTTGAATATGAGGGTGGTTATCTATGCATGGAACTGAAAGAGAGGGGGAAGATCTTAAATGGATCTTTTGCATCTGTCCTTACTTGGGAGATGGACCCAGCGTCTATAAAGGTGAGGCAATGCAGCAATGCGGTCATGGACCCTATACAGATTACAGAGGAGGAGGTGCTTGCTGTCTTGAAGCATTTCAGGGTGGATAGATCCTCAGGGCCTGACAGGGTGTTCCCTTGGACCCTGTGGGAGGCTAATGCAGAAATTGCAGGCACACTAGCAGGGATATTTAAAACTTTCTTAGCCATGGGTGAGGTGCAGGAGGTTTGGGGGATAGCTAATATTGTTCCAGTGTTTAAGAAAGGGTCTAAAAATAAGTCAGTGCATTATAGGCTGGTGAATCTGATATCAAAAGTAGGAAAGTTATTGGAAAGTATTCTAGGAGACTGTATATATAAGTATTTGGATAGACTATACAGGGTCTGATTAGGTATAGTCAACATAGCCTTGTGTGTGATTAAAAAGCCCTATTTGGCCTAGTGTTTATTGTTTTCCTTTTCCTTAAAGTACTGTTCACATTAAAGTCTGTGAAGAACCGACCCGCTTCAGACAATGAAGCTAGGCCAAACGGGGCCATTAGCTGAAACTCTCAAATGGAAAAACTAGATGCCAACACCACGGCTGAAAGGAATATCTAAATGTAAAGTGAATACCACTCGTCTTCGGCGTCAGTCGACTCAACAGTCCACTTTCTCAGAATGCAAATCTCAAGTCTCAATTACTACAATGAAAAGAAGGTGGTAAATACCAGCATAATGAAATAGTAATTAGCTGATACGTGCGTATTCGTCAACACACTTGCCGAATCTGCTGTGCAGCCCAGTCTATGTTTTAACAGTTATGTTGAAATTGTATAAGATATAGATGACTGTTGTGTTCAGTTTTGGTCACCTACTGTGGTGAACTACATATACCTGTCTGGACACGCCCCCTGCTGACTGCTCCTGTGGCTCCTCCCACAATCCCCTGTATAAAGGCGATTGAGGCCAGATCCCGGCTTCTCAGTCTCCAGGATGTAGTATGGTGGTCACTCACTGCTTGTTCCTTCTTCTAGTCAATAAAAGCTGATATCTCGCCTTTACGTCTCAGAGTGAGTTATTGATGGTGCATCACCTACTTACAGTATTAAAAGTGGACAATAGTTCTGTAGTTTTAATTATTGATGCTATTTGAATTCCAGTGTTCAGTCACTGAGAGATATTATGAATTCAAAGCATGTTTCAACAAGTAATAGTGTTGTGGTGAACTACATATACCTGTCTGGACACACCCCTCTGCTGACTGCTCCTGTGGCTCCTCGCACAGACCCCTGCATAAAGGCGATTGGAGGCACTGCTCCCCCCTCAGTCTCCAGGATGTTGTGTGGTGGTCTCTTGCTGCTAATCGTGGTCTCTTGCAGCTAATAAAAGCCTATCGTTCGCCTCCTGTCTCCGAGAGTTATTGATGGTGCATCAAGTGCATATTCTTGTTTCAAGATATATTAAAACAGAATTGGATGACTCATAAAAATGGCTTGATTAAATTTCTAGCTTTTCTGAAACATTTTGTCAGGGAAGGGAACAGGCACGTAGTAATTTAAGGTGCTATGCATCTCCATGTATGTGTGACACACAAAAGAGTTGTTTTATGTAACTACAATATTAGTCTTCACATTTCCCTTGTTTTGTTCTTGCAGAATGAGGAATTAAGAACTGTCAGGCATTTTGCTACTTGTCCCAGAAACGTTATTTATGTTATTGCGCCATTCGGTTCAACTTTCTCCAGAAAGGGATTTGAGTTATGAAAAGGAAATTCCCTGACTGGTTCTATTCTTATCTATTTAGGACAGCATCTCCTGCAAGATTTTTTGACTCTCTCTAGTGCAGATTATAAAGGAACAATGCAAAACTGCTTCTTGATTTGATATCTTTAAATGTTCTGCACTCTGCGTGTGGCTTACATGAAAACCTATTTTTAGTGTGTTGTATATTACCTGTACTTTATCCCAAAAATCTCTGGTATGTAGCTGGCAGCAAGTTCATTGACCTATCATCATTTTGAATCATAGAGCCTTTTATCACAGAAGCAGATCATTTGGCCCATCGAGTCCATGCCAATCAGTTTTTTTGCCTAATCCTAACTATTCACCTCACCATATCCCATCTCATTTATGTACCTAACCAAACTTCTCTGAAATGTTGTAGTTGAACCCTCATCTACCACCTCAGCTGGCAGCTTGTTCCACACTTGTACCACCCTTTGAGTGAGGAGCCCCTCCTCAGGCTCCCTTTATATATTTCACCTTTCAATCTAAAGCTGTATCTTCTAGTTCTAGTCTGAACCAACCACAAGGGAGAAAAGCCTGCATTTATTCACAAATATCTACAGCATATCTTTTTCCTTCCCTTCGTTATATCTGTTCAGCTAGGACAGTAGGGATGACAGGCAGGATAGTGGAATAATCCCCTTGTGGGATGTGGGAAGGCAGGGAGATCTCCAGTGTCCCTGTCAACTACAACTGTGAGAAGTGCATTGAGCTGCAGCTTCTGACAGTCCACGTTAAGGAGTTGGAGCTGGAACTGGATGGACTCCAGGTCATTTGGGCAGCTGAAAGGGTGATAGATAGGACATATAGAGAGGTAGTTACACCCAAGGTGCAGGACACAGGAGGTCAGGAAGGGGAAAGGGGTTAAGGAGGCAATGCAGAGTACCCCTATGGCCATCCTTCTCAGCAACAGGTATACCACTTTGGATATGTTGGGGGGTTGACCTAACAGTGGAAAGACACAGTGGTCAGGTCTCTGGCACTGATTCTGGTTTTGTGAAGGGAAGGGGGAGAAGAGGGAAACTATGGTGATAGGGCATTCATTAGTTAGGGGAATAGATAGGAGGTTCTGAGACGAGAATGAGATTCAAGATGGTATGTTGCCTCCCAGGTGCCGGGGTCCAGGACATCTGGGATCAAGTCCTCAGCATTCTTCAGTAGGAGGGTGAACAGCCAGAAGTCATGGTCCATGTAGGTACCAATGACATGAGTAGCACACATAATGAGGTTCTGCTTAGGGAGTTCATGGAGTTGGGAGCTAAGTTAAAGGGCAGGGCCTCCAGAGTTGTGAGCTCAGGATTACTATGTGGTAGTGAGACTAGAACTAGGAAGATTATATAGTTTAACAAGTGGCTAAGGAGTTGGTGCAGCAAGTAGGGCATAAGATTTTTGGATCATTGGACTTCCTCCAGGGAAGACAGGACCTGTACAGAAGGGACCATTTGCACCTGAACTGGAGGGGGACTAATATCCTAGTGGAAAGGTATGTTAATGTTGCATGGCGGACTTTAAACTAGAGTTGCAGAGGGATGGGAACCAGAGTGCCAGAACAGTTAGTGGAGAGTTTGTGGAGGCAAATGTTGGTGAAACCTCAAAGTCAGCAATCAAAAGATTGAGCATGGTGTGACTAATGTCCAGAGCTATATATAGTCCAATGCAAGAAATATCATAGGAAAGGCAGATGAGCAGAGGGCATGGATCAACACCTGGAACTATGACGTTGTAGCCATTAGTGAGACTTGGTTGCAGGAGGGGCAGGACTGGCAGCTCAATATTCCAGACTTCTGTTGTTTTAGGTGTGACAGAGTGGGAGGGATTAAATGAGGAGGGTGGCGTTACTAGTCAGGGAAAATATCATGGCAGTGGTCTGTCAGGTGAGACTGGAGAACTTGACTGGTGAGGAGCTATGGGTGGAACTGAGAAATAAGAAATGTATGACCACGTTCATGGAGCTATATTATAGACCACCCAGCATTCCTAGGGATTTAGAGGAACACATTGGTAAAGAGTTCGCTGAATGTTGCAAGAAACATAAGGAGGTGAACTACTATAACAGGTGAGATCTCTGGAACTTGCTCTCGCTCGCTTCCACGCCTTCATTTTGCCCAAGGTGCCAGAACCCAACCGGACCCTCTTGCGCAGCCACACAATGCCCCCTCCCCCAAAGAAAATAACACGCGCCCCTTCTGTTCTCCCCCTCCTCTCTCCACTCTTAGTCCCCTCCGCGAGGGCTTCTACAGCAGGCGACGTCACTTCCTGCCAGACCATAGTACTGAAGGGGTCTAGTTTGCAGTTATACTGTTATGTGAGTATCTGATCTGATTCTTTCTAACCCCCTTCCTTTTCTTTTAATGCCACATATTGCCTGGGAATCCCAGGTAAAAGGACTAGGTGCGACAGGGATTGTTTAATGTGTTTAAGAAAGTTTCCTTCATCATTATGTAGAAGTCCTAGTAAGAGAGCATGTGATGCTCGATTTGCTATTAGGGAGTGAGGCAGGGCAGGTGACAGATATTTGCGCAGGGTAACACTTTGCATCCAGTGAACACAATGCCACTAGTTTCAAAGTAAATATGCATAGAGATCATGTCTGGTCCACAGGTTGATATTCTAAATTGGAAAAGCCAACTTTGATGGAATCAGAAGTGATCTAGCAAGTGCTGTTTTCTGGCAAAGGGTACTTGGAAAGTGGGAGACCTTCAAAAAAGAAATTTTGAGAGTACAAAATTTGTATGTGCCTGTCAGAATAAAAGGTAAAGATAACAAGTGCAGGGAACTTTGGTTTTCAAGAGATATTGAAGCCCTGGTTAACAGGGAAAAAAGGAAGTGCTTAGCACATGCAGACAAGTAGGAACAATTGAGTTGTTCGTGGAGTACAAGAAATGCAAGAGAACACTTAAGAAAGAAATCAAGAAGGCTAAAAGAAGGCATTCAGTTGCTCTAGTAGACAAGGTGAAGGAGAATCCTGAGGGTTTATACAGGTATATTAAGAGCAAAAGGTTTGCTAAGGAGAAAATTGGCCTTCTGGAACACCAGAATGATAATCCATGTGCAAAGCCAGAACAGAAGGGGGAGATCTTCAATGCATTCTTTGCATCTGTATTTACTTGGGAGATGAACAGAGTCTTCTGTATAGTGGTGAAGCAAAGTGGCATCAATTTCATGAACCCAGTACAGACTACAGAGGAGAAGGTGTTTGCTATCCTCAAGCAAATCAGGGTGGATAAATCCCTAGGGCCTGACAAAGTGTTTCCTTGGACCCTACAAGGGGCATATGCAGAAATTGCTGGGGCCCTAGCAGAGATATTCAAAACATCCCTAGATACAAGAGAAGTTCCAGAGAATTGGAGGATAGCCAATGTTGTTTCACCGTTTATAAAAAGCTCTAATAGAAACAAGGAAATTAGAGATTGTTAAGTCTGACATCAGTTGTGGAAAAGTTATTGGAAGGTATTCTAAGGGACTTTACATATAAGTACTTGGATAGACATGGACTAATTAAGATTAGTCAGCGTAGCTTTGTGTGTGGTGGACCATGTCTAACCAATCTTACAGAGTTTTTCCAAGAAGTTACCAGGAAAGTGGATGAAGGCAAAGCAGTGGATGCTATCTACATGAACATTTGACAAGGTCCCACATGGGAGGCTGGTCAAGGAGTTCAGTCTCTTAGCATTCAGGCTGAGGTAGTAAATTGGATTAGACATTGGCTTGGTGGGAGAAGCCAGAGATTGGTAGTAGATGGTTGCCTCTTTGACTGGGGGCCTGCGACTAGTGATGGGCCACAGGGATCAGTGCAGGGTCCTTTGTTGTTTGTCATATATAGCAATGATCTGAATGGCAATGTGGTTAGCTGGATAAGCAAATTTATGGATGATACCAAGACTGAGGGTGCAGTAGATAGTGAGGAAGGCTGTCATAGCTCATACAGGGATGTGCATCATCTGGAAAAATGGCAGATGGAATGTAATGCAGACAAGTGCGTTACAAGTTTTTGCACTTCGGTAGGACCAACCAGGGTAGACCTTACACTGTGATCAGTAGGACACTGAAGAATGTGGTATAACAAAGGGATCTGGGAAAACAGGACCATAATTCATTGAAAGCAGTGTCGCAGGTAGATAGGATCATAAAGCTTTTGGCAAATTGGCTATCATAAATGCTATGAGTACAGGAGATGGGATGCTATGTTGAAGTTGTATGAGATGTAGGTGAGGCCTAATTTGGAGTATTGTGCGCAGTTTTGGTCTCCTGCCTACAGGAAAAATGTAAACAACGTTGAAAGAGTGTAGAAAACATCTACAAGAGTGTTTCTGGGTCTGGAGGACCTGAGTTATAAGGAAAGGTTGAATAGGTTAGGAGTGTATACTTTAGAATGTAGAAGATTGAGAGATTTGATAGAGGTATACAAAATTATGAGGGGGATAGATAGGGTAAATACAAGCAGGCCTCTTTCCACTGAGGTTGGGTGAGTTTAAGGGGAACATGAGGGGAAATTTCTTAACTCAGAGGATCGTGAGAGTGTGGAATGAGCTTCCAGCAACAAGTGGTCCATGCAAGCTCAATTTCAATGTTTAAGAGAAGGTTGGAGAGGTACATGGATAGTGGGGATATGGAAGGCTATTGCTCAGGAGCAGGTCATTGGGAGTAGACAGTTTAAATGGTTTCAGCATGGACTAGATGTGCTGAAGGGCCTGTTTCTGTGCTGTAATTCTATGACAATGACTTGATGACTGTTAATTGTGTATACCTCTATAAGATCTCCCCTCATTCTCCTTTGCTCTGCGGAATAAGGTCCTAACCTATTCAGCCTTTCCCTATAATTCAGTTCCATGGGTCTGAGCAGCAGTCTTGTTAATTTTCTCTGTACTCTTTGAATCATATTGATGCATTTCCTGCATGTCGGTGACCCAAACTGCACACAGTACTCCAAATTTGACCTCATCAACATCTTATATAACTTCAACATAACATCCCAACTCCTGTAGTTGATACTCTGATTTATGAAGGCTAACGTGCCAAAAGTTCTCTTTGCAACCCTGTCTACCTGTGAGGCCACATTCAAGGAATTATGGATTTGTATTCCTGGATCCCTCTGTTCTACCACATACCTCACTGCCCTATCATTTACTGTATAATTCCTATATTGGCTTTTCCTACCAACATGCAACACCTTTGCTTCCATTAGTTCCTGGTAAAACAATATCTCAAGTTAAAATACTCACCTTTATTTTCCAATCCTTCATGGCCTAATATTGATTGGCATCTCCTTAGTGCAAAATATTTAGATGGGGCAAAATTTGTTAGGGGTTTACAGGAAGGATTCAATATGTAGATAGGCCTGATAACAGGAAAAGCCATACTGGATCTGGTGCTGGCAATGAACCCGATCAGGTGTCAGATCTCTTTAGTGGGTGAGTAGTTTGGAGACAGTGACCAAAACTCCCTTCCTAGTCTTGGACAGTGATAGGAGCAGACTGCATAGGAAAGTTTTAACCTGGTGAAGGGAAAATCATGATGCTAATAGGCAGGACTTGGGAGCACAAGTTGGAAACGGATGTACTTGAAGGAAATACACAATGGAAATGCGGAGGTTGTTTAGGGAACACTTGTATAGGGTTCTGGATATGTTTGTGCCATTGAGGCTGAGAAAGGTTAGTAGGGTGAAGGAACCCTGTGGAACAGCTAGTCAAGAGGAAGAAAGAAACATACTTAAGGATTAGGAAGCAAGGATCAGACAGGGCCAGATGAGATGTACCCCAAGTTACTACAGGAAGTGAGGGAAGAGATTGCTGCACTTTTGGTGATGATCTTTGCATTCTCACTGTGCACAGGAGTAGTGCCAGCAGATTGGAAGGTGGCAAATGCTATTCCTTTGTTCAATAAGGGGAGTAGGAATAACCCTGGGCATTATAAACCAGTGAACCTTACATCAGTGGTGAGCATATTATAGGGGAGGATTCATGGAGACAGGATTTATGGATTTATGAGCATTTAGAAAAGCATTGTCCAAATAGGGAAGGTTAGCATGGCTTTGTGATGGGCTGGTCATACATCACGATTGAATTATTTGAGAATGTGACAAAACACATTAATTAACACAGAGCAGTCGATTTCAGTACGGCATTTGACAAGATTTCCCATGGTAGTCTTATTCTGAAAGTCAGTTTGCAGGGAAATTTGACTGCATGGATTTAGAACTGGCTTGCCCACAGAAGTCACAGGGTGGTAGTAGAGGAAGCGTATTCTGCTTGAAGGTCAGTGACCAGTGGTGTAACACAGGGATCTGTTCTGGGACTCCTACTCTTTCTGATTTTAATAAATGGCTTGGCTGAAGAAATGGAAGGGTGGATGTATAAATTTGCAGATGACATGAAGGATGAAGGTTATTGTACAGAAGGTTACAGTGGAACTGATGCACCATCAATAACTCTCGGAAACGTGAGGCGAGATATAGGCTTTTATTGGCTGGAAGAAAGAACAAGCAGCAATTGACCACCACACTATATCCTGGAGACTGAGGCCGGGGCTATGTCTCCAATTGTCTTTATACTGGGGTCAGTGGGAGGAGCCACAGGAGCAGTCAGCAGGGGGGCGTGTCCAGACAGGTATATGTAGTTCACCACAGGAACATTGATAGGATGCAGAGCTGGGCTGAGAGGTGGCAGGTGGAGTTCAATCTGGAAAAGTGTGAAGCAATCCACTGAGAAAGGTTAGACTTGAAGGCAGAATACAGGGGTAATGACAGGATTCTTAGAAGTATGGAGGAACAGAGGGTCTTTGAGGTCCCTGAAAGTTGCTGTGCAAGTTGATAACATTGTTAAGAATTGCTATCTTCTTCTGTTGTGTTGGCCTTCATTTGTTGGGGGATTGGGCCGTGAGGTAACGTTGCAGCTCTAAAACTCTGGTTAGACCACACTTAGGAATATTGTTTTCAGTTTTGGTCACCTCATTATAGGAAGGATATGGAAGCTTTAGAGAAGATACAGACGAAATTTACCTGGATTGGAGAGCATGTCTTATGAGAATAGGTTGAGTGAGCTAGGTCTTCTCTCTCTGGAGTGAAGGATGACACACGACTTAACAAAGATGTACAAGAATGATAAGTGACATGGATAGAGCGGACAGCTAAAGTCTTTTTCCCAGGGTGGAAATGGCTCATATGAGGAGGCATAATTTTAAGGAGACTGGAGGAAAATATACAGGGGATAGCAGAAGTAGGTTTATTTTTACACAGAGAATAGTAGGTGCACGGAGCATGCTGCCAATGGTGGTGGAACAAGCAGGCACATTAGGGATATTTATGAGACCCTTAAGCATGTGATAAAAGAGAAATGGAAATCTATGTGGGAAAGAAAGATTAGACTGATCTTAGACTACCACAGTGTGGGCTGAATGGCCTGTACTGTGTTGAAATGTTCTATGTCCTATCTCTGTAACATGTGACCAGACAGTATAAAAACCTTCAATGGTGCTTACCCTACCACAGCTGACTCATGCACTATTCCAACCTATTGCTGAAAGATATCATAAAACTTAATGGTTGAGTGCTCTTGGAATGTTTTTCTGCCAAGTGCTCAAGAGAAGCAGCCATAAGGTATAAACTGGCCATTAGTACAAATGAGAACCAAATTTCTATTTCAATGCAGCCTATACAGTAAGTAGTTTTTAATTTAAAGGGACAGCTGCACGAATAGACACCGGTATCTGAAAAGAGTGGGAGCTTTGGAGACAGACATAACCATGAGACAGACTTACTTGCATTGACCAAACATACACACAATAGAACTCTGTTAATTGCCCCACAGCAAAAACCTTAGGATGAGATCGTGAAGTTAGTTTGCCATTTAGCACATTAGGCTTGGCCATTGTTAAATTTCTTCTTGGATTCTGCCCTCAGAAGTTTTTAAACCAGGGGTTCCCAACCTTTTTTATACCAATAACTGAGGTGTCCGTGACCCCAAGTTGAGAACACCTGTTTTAGACCATTCATGTGAATTACTTAGTACTGATCCAGAAGTGACAAATGGTAACTTATGGCTCTTTGCTCTCAATCAGCAGGCACAGACCCCAACATTCACAAACTTGCATGTTATATCCAACCAAAGAACACCTCACAAATAATTTCTTATTTGGAAGTGATCCCTAGTCCAGCATGTTACCTGAAGCGTCATTGTATCTAATTTAAAACACTGAAAGCCAAGCTCACCAAATGGAGAACAAAGAACAGTTCCACAAAATGGCAGCCTCCATCTCCAAGCACATGGCAAGAACAAACAGAATTGACCAGTCTCTTTCCACTGTCCTTGACCCATTTGAGTATGATGTTTTCTTCCATATTTTAATTCTGCCCTTGCCAACACTTTATCCAACTCAGTGCTACAATTTTCTGTCCCAGCACTTCGGGCTCCAGCCATCTTTGTATTTTATGGACCAAGCCAAGATTGCCTTTGTCATCTCCCTCTTGACTGGGTGAGCACTGACCTAGGCCAATATTACATGTGACAATAGAACAACTAACTGCAATAAATATGAGGAATTCACTGCTGGGAAGCGCTGGGTTTACGACCATCCAGGAAGTGGAAGGGATCAGAAACTTTTCTTGCATCAAGGCTCAAGCTCGGTACTGGATGACACTGTGGAACTCAGGACCCTTTTGGTGGATTGTAACTGGAATGCAGAAGCATTGCCAGCCCATTACCATCAAGGCCTTTCAGAGCACTTGAAAAATGAGCTGTCTATCCGGGAAATGTCGCCTTGAAAGCCTCAGCACTCTGGCCCTCTATGCTGATGAGTGACTAATGGAACGACCATCCAGACCACCAGCCAGAACCCCTGTTCCATTTCCAGAATTATTTCAGGCTGCAGAACCTTCCTCAGAAACCAGTAAAATAAAACTTATGGAAACATCAGTGAAGAATCCCTCTCCATCTGAGCATGAAGGTATTCCTGAGTTTCCACCCCGACTGAGAGTAATGAAAACTGAGAGGGCTACTGGCATGATGAAAGTAGCCCTGAACACCAGAGAAAGGGAGAATCTTCATTGTAGCCCTAAATGTTGGTGGTATAACACACTGTAAGTAAGGCAACTTTAAAGACTGCACTCTGTGTGTCCACACCCTACCAATCTTGGTAACATTCACAAACGTACTAACTAGATATCCTTCATACAGGCTAAGAAGACTTGGCTAGTAACTAATTTGGGGCATCCTGATATCAGGATCCTTCCCTAATCTTTTGATTTTTGCCTACCAGTTACCATACGGAGTAGACAGTAGAAAATCTTGGAAGTGTTATAATTGCCTATAACTCGGCCATTCCAAAATAAGATACCATCCTATTGCTTTAAACTTTGACAGGAAAACCTCAGATCAAGGGGTGTTGATGAAAAGGGTAATAATTCGTATATTCTAATACTAGACTCGCATCTGCCAGTTGCTGGCCACGAGACCTGTGGTCACAATGGTCAAAAATGGCTGGTGTTAAATGTCAAGTCTGCTGAGGCGAAGCAAATAAAATATTGGCGTACAGCCAACTAGCTGGAGAGTGTGAGCCGTAAGTGCTAAGTCTTGACGTAGCACTGCAGGTTCGACGAAGGAAAGCTTGATGGCGTACTTTCCGGCACTGAACTTTACCGGTTAAAGAGGCGGAGTTTGCTAATTAGCCACTCAAACCCAGAAGCAAAAATAGCTTCGCGGGGAGTCCAGTCTTTTTTTTCAGGTAAAACTTGGTGCTGTTTGCTCTACGTTGCGGAATCCCTGACCCGAGCCCGAACTGAAGGAGGGCGTTTGAGGAGATTGTGGCGCGCTGATGGCAGTTGCCCCTCGTCGCTGCGGGTAGGTGAGAGGTCCTATCTGTCTCCAGAACAGCATGATAAAGTTGTGCTTTTAATGAGCGAGAAAGGCAGAGATGTGTTTTGTCAACAGGGAGGTGGCCCGTGCCACCTATGTTTATAAAGCACCTTCAGATCCGTGTTGTTTGGTATCCTGGGCGCGGATGCCCGATCACACGTTTGCTAGTGAAAGGATCATACATGAATTACCTCAGTTCACAAACTCGCGAGGTTGCAAATTAATGTACGACTTTCTAGAAGTGCCATCACGGGCATTTTTAGGAAATGTGGCAGTTATAAACTCCCGGAACAAGGTGAGAATTATAGGTAGTTCTCTTTATTGACAATTGGTGGTGTTGGAGTGCAGGCAGAAAAGTTGGTGATTAAATTTGGATCGAGTTTGACCAACTTTTTTACGTAAGCACTGGGTGTATTCATTGTCTGTTGATGTGACAGCTATGTTCATAATCCGGCTGGCGTTGTCATTGCACGGATTTGAAATGTGATCAAGGCTGGGACTCTGTGCGGGGAATTCTGTACAATGTTCGAAAAGTCAAACACCGTCCCGAATGACGTCTGACTTCTGCCAGAGCTTTGCGCAGATCACAGGATGTACGCGCTAACTTACAGTAAATAGCTCCTGATTTAAGCAACGCGTTCACTTTGATTCATTTTTGAACATTGCAAATTATGTCTGATGGTGAAACCTGGAGGGTGTTACTGAGAATTTGGCGAGATTAAAATAAGTACTTGTCGGTAGTTCATAGACACAAGAGGTACTGCAGATGCTGGAATCTGGGGCAATACACGCAATGTGCTGGAGGAGCTCGGCAGGTCAGGCAGCATCTATGGATGGGAATAACCATTCTATGTTTTGGTCCAGATGTAGGGTCTCGTCTGTTTACTCCCATCCATAGATGCTGCCTGACCTGCCCAGCTGCTCCAGGACTTTGTGTGTATTGCACTTGTTGGTAATTCTTGTTTTCAGGTACCTTAATGGTTTCACCACTCCATATCTCTTTAGTTCCATCAAAGACCATTATTCCCAAAGATTCTATGCTCCATCAAATTTGGACATTGTACATGAAATTAATTATTGGTGGCTTTGCCCTTTTAGCAAACGGGCACTCAATTCCAATTCAGTGTCTTCCCCAACCAGAAGCCCTAGATGGAACAGGAGATCCACAATCTGCTGTGGGCCAGATCAGTTGCAGGCGACCAAGCAAGATACAACAGGTCCAGGCATGATCTCTGAAAAGCCTTCTCACGGGTGAAGTGGCAATTCTGAACTAAACTCCAATCGGTGAAGGATGCTGGACAGTTGTGGCAGGGCTTGAATGAAATTATCTCGTACAGTGAAACCAAGTGACAACAGGGCTTTGCTTCCAGGTGATCTGAATGAGCTGAATGATCTCACTTCGACCATCAAAACATTAGAGAAACCATCATGAACTCCCATTGTCCCTGATGATTTCAGTCTCTGAGGCTGAGGTGAGAATATCCTTCAGGAGGGTGAACCCATGGAAAGCATCCGGCCCAGAAGGAGTAACTGGCCAAGTACTAAAGGCCTGTGCTGATTGATTGGCTAGAGTGTTCACCAATGCCTTTATCCTCTCACTTTAGCAGTCATGAGATATCCACCTGCTTCAAGCAGGCTTCAATTATACCCATGCATAAGAGGAACATGGTTACCTGCCTCAGTGACTATCATCCAGTAACATTTACATCCAGTATGATGAAATTTTTTGAGAGGTTGGTGATGAAACTTAACAACTTTTGCCTGAGAAGTGACTTGCTCCACTCTAATTTGCCTACTGGCACAACAGGTCCACCATTGGCTCTTCACTCAACCCTAGAACATCTGGACAGCAAAGGTACATACATCAGTATTCTCTTTATTGACTACAGCTTGGCATTCAATGCTATCATCTCCTGAAAGCTAATCATTAACTTCAAGACCTTGGCCTCAATACCCCAGTTAGTTTGGATTGGCAACAACATCTCCTCCATAACCTCCATCAGCACAGATGTACCACAATGCTGAGTGCTTAGCCCCCTGCTCTACTTATACTTATGACTGTGAGGCTAAGCACAGCTCCAGTGCCATACTTAAGGTTGCTGACAAACATCACTGTCATTGGCCGAATCAAAGCCGGTGGCGAATCAGCATATAGGAGGAGGGAGATTGAGTGATGCCACAACATACATAGGCAGGAGTTGATATGTTTCATCACCAACCTCAAAACATTTCATCATCGTGGATGGAGGTGCTACCAGATGATAGTCGTTGATGCAGGTTATGACATTCTTCTTATGCACTGGTATAATTGAAGCCTGCTATCTCATGATTGCCAAAGTGACAGGTTAAAGATATTGATGAGCACTCCAGCCAATTGATCAAAGGACCTGTTCTGAGCCCAGCATGTAAGTGCAGTTACAAAGAAAACTCGGCAGCGCCTCTATTTTCTTAGAAGTTTGCGAAGATTTGGCATGACATCCAAAACTTTGACAAACTTCAATAGATGTGTGATAGACTGGTCACATCACAGCCTGGTATAGAAACACTAATGTCCTTGAATGGAAAATCCTTCAGAAAGTAATGGATACAGACAGTCCATCATGGGTAAAGCCCTCCCCACCTTTGAGCACATCTACATGGATTGCTGTTGCAGAAAAGCAGCCTCCATTATCAGAGACCCCCACTGTCCAGGTCATGCTATCTTTTCGCTGCTGCCATCAGGAAGAAGGTACAGGATTCTTAGGATTCACACCACCAGGTTCAGGAACTGTTAGTTCCCCTTAACCATCAGGCTCTTGAACCAGTGGGGATAACTTCAGTTCGTCCCATCACTGAACCCATGGACTCACTTTCAAGATCTCTTTATTTCATTTTCTTGATATTGCTTATGTATTTATTATTATTTCTTTTTTTATTTGTTATCTTTTGCACATTGGTTGTTTGTCCTGTTGGGTGCAATCTTATATTGATTTTATTATGGTTCTTGGATTTACTATGTCCACAAGAAAATGAATTTTAGAATTCATATATGGTGACATTTATGTACTTTGATAATAAATTTACTTTGAAATTTTTGAATTTTGAATTTCTTCTTAAAATTTCCTCACCTCCTCATCTCATTTTTTTGCTTTAAGGTACTCCTGTAAACTTGCCTTTTTTAACCAAGCCCTCAGTCATCTATCCTAATATTTGGCTTACCATAATTTTTGTTTGTAACTGTGAAGTGCCATTGGTTTGCTACATACCAGCATGAATTGCCTCATTACTCTGAGAATATTGTGCAATGTGTTGTGACCATTCTCATGCCTGGACTTGTGGTAGAGAGAGGTTATTGCTGAAAAAGCAGTAGTAGTTTTGGTCAAAGGACTTTGCTTTGAGGAACTCCTGTTTTCATGTCATGGAGTTGATAAGGTTAACCAAGAACAACTTCAGCCATCTTCTGTAATGTTAGAGTAGGAACAGGCCCTTTGGCCAAGTGACCTTAAGATATAGGAACAGTCTGCTCTGCCATTTCATCATGGCTGATCCATTTTTCCTCTCAGCCCCAATCTCTTTCCTTCTTCTTATATCCCTTCGTGCCCTGACCAATCAAGAATCTGTTGACTTCTGCCTTAAATATATATAAAGACTTGGCCTCCACAGCCACCTGTGGCAATGAATTCCACAGATTCACCTGTCTCTGTCTAATGTAATTCCTCCTTTTCTTTGTTCTAAAAGGACACCCCTCTGTTCTGAGGCTGTGTCTTCTGGTCCTGGATTCTTCCAACATAGAAAACATCCTCTCCACATCCACTCTACTAAGGCCTTTCACCATTTGATAGGTTTCAACTAAGTAATCCTTTGTTCTTCTGAATTCTGGTGAGTACAGGTCCAGAGCCATCAAACGCTCTTCATATGACAAGCCATTAAATCCTAGAATCATTTTTGTGAACCTCCTTTGAACTCTCTCCACTGTCAACTCATCCTTTCTAAGATAAGAGACCCAAAACTGCTCACAGTACTCCAAATGAGGCCTCACCAGTACTTTATAAAGCCTCAGTGTAACCCCCTTGCTTTTATGTTCTAGTCCTCTTGAAATAAATGCTAACATCACATTTGCCTTCTTCACCACAGACTCAACTCGCAACTTAACCTTTTGGGAATCCTGCACAAGATCTTCCAAGTCCCTTTGCAACTCAGATTTTTGAATTTTCTCTTCATTTAGTCTACCCTTTTATTTCTTCTACCAAAGTACACAATAATACACCTCCTAACATTGTATTCCATCTGCCACTTCTTTGCCCACAAAATCTGCATTAATCACCATGCCAATTTAACCTCACTACACTTAACTTAAACTTATCTGTCTCCCGTTATCCCTCCATTCCCCTGCCTGTTGAAATGCTTCTTAGATGCTCCTACCCAGTCATGCACCTTAGGTATTCACCACCCTCCAAGTAAAAAAAATACTTGTCATTGTTCCAAACTCATTCTTGATGGAATACTGACCATCAACCCTTGCAACTCAATACAATGTACACTTCAATCAAGTGACCTCTCTACCTCTGACGCTTCACGGAGAAACAGTCTAGATTTGTCCTACCTTTCTTTATAGCCAACTGTGTCCAACCCAGGCAAAACACTGTTAACTTCATCTGCAGACTCCCCAAAGCCTCTACATCTCTCCCACAGTGAGGTGTTGAGAACCTCACATAGAACTCCAACTATATATAGCCCAATGAAAGCCAACTGACTTACAACATTCCTGAGATGAATGGCAGGGAAAAGATGAGAAAGGAAGAGATGTTTAGATGTGGTTGCAAGAGAAAGAGAAGTAAGAAGGGATGAGAGGAAATGGGATTGTGTATCGGGGTCACAGAAGGAACTGTCCTTTTGCAATACCTAATGGGGAGGGGAATCTGTGTCTGGTTGTGGAATCCCTTTGAAAGTAGTGGAAATTGTAGGGGAGCACCTGTTGAGCGTGGAGGCGGAGGGGTGAACTTTGATGACAAGTTAAGCCTTAATATTGTTGTCTCTGGAGAGGATATGAGAGCAGCTGGACGGAAATGAAAAGACGAAGTTAAGGTTCCTGCCAATGTTACAGCCAGTGGAACATTTCTTTTTTCCTCAACTTTCTTGAACTCGGTTTTATCAATGCTCCTTGCTTCCTGACTTGGTGAAGTTATTTTATGGGCAATCAGTCTCACTTTATTTTTTTTTGTCTATTTTGGATCGAAGTCTGGAACCAGGAAGGAGGAAATAAAACAGTATAGCTCGAGAAGTGGCCCTTCAGCCTGCCATGTCTGTGCAGGCCATGAAGCAAACTTAAAATAATTTTATCTATCTGGGCAAAGTCAGTTACTGAACATTATTTGATGATCTTTGCAACACTTTGTTGATTATGCTGGGTGTAGCAACAGGAGAGTGAGTACCTAGTTTGGATTAGTCATTAACAGAATGTAGCTCAGCATACTTTTCCACTTTCTCTGGCAGATGTTAATAGTCCAGAGCATGGCTAGATGGATGCTTAGTTAGTTCTGGAACATGAATATTTAGTTATAATGTTATAGTCACAAAGTGATACAGCATAGAAACAGGCCTTTCAGTCCATAAAGCACTCATATCATTCTCACGGCATGAATTCAAGATTACACCTGGATTGATGGTAGGTCAGACTTATAGGGTCTTGTAAAGCTCTATATAAGAAAAAAATTAACTGTAATTTGACTTTGTTTAAAAGAGGCTCGAGTGTCAATAAAGTAACCAATTTTTTAATGAACATTTCCAGCTGATACTAACTGAAAGTCTTGTACTTTTTCCCAACACCTGTAACTTACCTTTGTTCATGCACAATAAAAAACTATAGCCATGAGTCCAATTCTAAGCACCACTTTTCAATGTGTCACCAACTTTTTATCTGGAGCTCTACAAGTCTGTTTCATTTTACCATTGGTATAAAAGTAAGCAGGCAGGACAGTTTTTTTAAAAAGTTATGGCCTGCAGTATTACATTGATTCATTTGAGAAAAAAAATTTTCTCTCTACGAAACATGATTGTATTATTTTAATTGAATAAATGTTAATGGTTGAGCACAGTCCTTGTTTCATTCTAACCCTGGATAAACAAGAAGTTGTTGGACATGCCAAATAGGCCATTCTATCTAATTTATCACGCAGATTGTCTGTTCAATGGTAATATAAGAATCATGTACATCACAGTACTAGCCATCACTGTGACCACCACCAGGCCCTACATGAACTCTGTGTTACACTAATATTCTTGTGCATTCTCCCTGCTGCCACTTCCATGGTCCCACTTGTCTAATTATATATTGTATCCCCATGAACTCAAGAAATCCTCCTCAAAAATGTTCATCTTTAATATCTTGATTTGACTTTTGGGCACTTGTAACACTTTGTTTGGCTTGCTGCTGATATTTACTTAATTAAGCAGGATATAGAACAGAACAGCATGGGTACAGGCTCCTCACCCCATGTATCTCTGTTCACCATAATGCTGACCTAAACTGCATTTGTCTGCACATGGTTTATATCCTTCCATTCCCTGTGTATTCATGTGCCAGTCTAAATGTTGCTATTGTATCTGCCTCCACCACTCCCTTTGCCTGTTCCAGGCACTTACCATTTTGTGATTTTGTGCCTTGTAAATCTGCTGTAAACGTTCCTCCTCTCATCTTGAGACTGTAGCTTAGTGGTCTCCAACCAGCCGATCGCAATCAACTGGTCAATCTTCGAGACTTTCCTAGTAGATCCTGGAAAAAAAAGAAAAATAAATACACAAATACTGTTGTAATGTGAACGTTATGAAAATAAGTAATACTAATTAGGATAATGATAATATAGCAATACTCCCGCTACGGAAAGCTGTTTGTAAAGAGAGGTTGTTTCTGGGGATGAGGAGTTTTACTTCCGTTCGGGGTTGAAGGCCCAGCAATCGTTTTTCACAAAACATGCTGTTCAAAATAAGGCTGCTATTGAAGCATCATTTTGTGTAAGTCACCTTCTGGCTAAACACAAGAAGCCTTTTACAGATGCCGATTTATTCAAGGAAGCAATGGCCATTCCACCAGAGACTATTTTTAATGACTTTAAAAACAAAAATGACATCAAAACTGCAATACTTAATATACTACTTGGCCCTGCAACAGTGACAAGGAGGGTAGAGTCACTGTCAGAGAATGTGGATCGACAAATGTTAAAGGACTTGTCACTCTGTGAATATTTTTCACTACAGTTCGATGAATCCCTGGATGTAATGCAAACAGCACAGCTTGTTGTATTTGTCAGAATGGCTTTCCAGGATTTTACAACAAAGGAGGACTTACTCACTCTTTTGAACTTAAAAGAGAGAACGAGAGATGAGGATATCTACAATGAGTTTAAAAAATACGTCCGTGAACATGACATCCCCATTCATAAACTGGTGACAATTACTACTGATGGGGCCCCAGCAATGCGCAGTGTGTGCATTGGTTGGGATTTTCCCAACTTCCCGGATTATCACTGTGTGATTCATCAGCAGGCCTTGGCTGGGAAGGTCGTGGGCTTTCCTCATGTAATGACACTGGTGGTCAAACTGATAAACTTGATTCGAGCAAAAGTGCTTCAGCACCGTTTATTTCAGGCGTTATTGGATGAGCTCGATGTCGCTTATGGAGATATAATTCTTCGTGCTGATGTTCAGTGGTTGAGTTGCGGCAAAGTGCTGCAACGATTTGTTGCTGCCTGAGATAAAGACCTTTCTGTCAACAAGAAACAAGGAGCACGAGGAACTGTCAGACGATGCGTGGCTCCTGGATTTAGGGTTTCTGACAGACCTAATGGTGAAATTAAACACACTGAACAACAAGCTCATGGGAAAAGACCGACACCTGCCTCACATGATAAGCGCAGTAAATGCGTTTAAGGCCAAGCTCGGTGTTTGGATTTCAAATTTAAAGAAAGGGAGGCTGACACACTTTCCCAACTGAAGAAAATGTTACAGGCCATCAAAGAAAAAAATGCTTTTTGCCCTGAGCAGTACTGTGTTTACCTAGATAAACTGGCAATAGAGTTTGATTGGTATTTTGGGGAGTTAAATGTCATGGAAGATATTGCTGCATTTATTTCAAACCCATTTCTGCCGATCGATATAGAACAGATAGCAGCCAAATTCCAGCAAGTATTTGGTGTGGCAAGTGATACTGAAATGGAAATGATTGATTTGCAAAATGACATTGAGCTTAAAGCAAGATGAAGGGACGGTGACTTTTGGGGCTTGTCAGCAGGGAGAAGTCTCCTCATCTCACCCATCTGCACTGAAAGTCAGTGCCTACTCCGGGTCAACTTACCTGTGTGGAACTGCATTTTCACAGATGAAAATTATTAACTCTAGGTACAGGAGCAGTCTTACTGACAGACGCCCCACAGACTGTCTCAGACTGGCTGTCTGTAGTTATGAGCCAAATTTCAGGGAACTAGCAGAAAGTATTCAGCCCCAGTCATCACACTGAGTGCCGCAGTCAATTTATATTCATTTATTTTTCATGTTGAAAGAAATAAAATAATGAAACTTACAAAGGTAGAATTAAAGGTATGAAGTATTGTAATATTCTTAAAGAAAGACAGCTAGGGCCTGTTTAATATGCTAGTTACAGTCCTTTCTTGGTTGAATTAGTTTGAAAGTTTGACAAAAGCATCTTATGTAATTCAAATACAATTAGCCCAAATAAAAGGTCTCAAGTTGAAAGTACAATCTGAGCTGTTTTTTCTCTAAACAATTTAGTAGGTAGATCTTGCCTTTCATTAAGGCCGAGGTAGGGGATCTTAGGCTTAAATAGGTTGGTGACCACTACTGTAGCTTCTGGTATTTGATATTTCTACCCAAGGAAAAAGACTTGAGTAATTTATCTATGTCCCTCATAATCTTTTTTTTTTGTCTGCCATACTCTGCCAGAGCCTCGGTGACCACTTTTTTTTTCGAGTGGTTGTCTTGGAGGAAAGATTCTGTGAGTGGTCCCCCATGTCCTTCTCACAGTGCAGTTGTTGTTTTTTACGAGGCCGAGTTGCGAGCTCGACACTCAACCCGCCACAGATGGAATCCGGGACTGGATTCGAACTTGGGAACCTTCGCTCTGGAGTCTGGCGCTGATCACATCGCGCCCCCAGCCGGCATAATCTTATATACAGTACTTCTATCAGGTCACCCTCAGCTTCTGCTCCAGAGAAAACAATCCAGATTTGTCCAGCTTCTCCTTATTGCTTCTGCTGTCTAATCTAGGCATCCTGGTAAATCTCTTTTGGATTTACTTAAATCTTACATCCATCCCACAACGTGAGGGAGTAAAAATCTTTGCGCTTTGACTCTGTCACAATGTACAGACATGTGAATTTATAAATATAATGGCCTGTTGAAAGAAGCTGTCCCATAGCCTGTTGGCCCTGGCCTTAGTGCTGCAGTACCATTTGCCAGGCAGAAGCAGCTGAAACAGTTTATGGTTGGGGTGACTGGTGCCCCCGATAATCTTCCAGGCCTTCTTTCTGCACCTGCTGCTGTAAATGTCCTCAACGGAGGGAAGTTCACGTCCGTACTGCTCTCTGCAGTGCCCAGCCATCAAAGTTGGTGCAGCTCCTGTACCTGTATAGCCAGTCAGGATGCTCTCAAAGGTGCCCCTCTTCAAAGTTTCCAGATCATTTCTGTAATGTGGTGACCGAACTGCACACAGTACACCAAGTGTGGCCTCATCAAAGTTTTATACAGATGCAACATAATTTCCTGACATTTATACTGAACAGTTTAGATGGGGAAATTTGTGAAATACAGCTGATGAAACACAGTTGGCTTGCACAGTACATCCTGTAAGTAATGCATTCTGCAGTTAGTGTATGTTAAGGGCAAAAGGGGTGGATGTATAAGCCAGTGGGTGTACTTTAATACTGTTGCCCAGCAACAATGGTGAATGCTGCTTTGATATCACAGAACGTACCTCTCATCTGGCACCCTGGAACTGTTTTCACAATCAGGAGAATAACCAGAAGATACTTGCATTAGATGATTGCAAATTGGTGTGGAGATTTTACAATCCATTACTGTAAAGAGTGGCGGAAGCAGGTTCATTAGCTTTCACAAGTGAACATTCAATTGAAAAGGGAACAGTAGAACAGAGCAATGCGACAATTTGCATAACATTCCCAAAGGGCAGTAGAGACATTATTGGGGAAATTTCATCTCTTCCTTTGCTATAAGGTTTATTTTCTCTGTATCTTGCATTTAGGTGGTATTTCTTTCATATTAAAAAAAAGCATTAGAAAATGCCACACAGAAGTGTAAGCAAACCACGCTAAAGAAAATGGATCAATCTTTCAGTCAAAGTGTTAATTTTTAAGGTGGGTTGTGAAATCATATATAGAGATATACAGCAAGAAAATAGCCCTTCAGCCCACTATGCATGCATCAGCCAATTGCAAATGAAGAGATTAGCGGAAGGTGGAAAGGTTTTAAAGACAAGGGGAATGGTATAACGAAGACTTGTCACAAAATGTAACCTGACTTTGATTAGAGGATGATTTCGGTGCTGTGGTGGGGCTGAATGTGGATTCTAAATGTGGAGTTGTGGAAAAAATTTGGGAGGTAAAACATCTTAGATAGCTATGGGTGGTTTATGTTTTAAGAGTGATATGATGATTGCAATTTTACAAGGGCAGAGAAATACATTTCTATTCCACAAACAGACATTAGCACTTAAATAAGATAAGTAATCAGAGGAGAAAATCCACTTCCTGTGCAAATTCTTTTCCAGCTATAATCATTTTAATAGACTTGGCCTGAAATGTCGACTGTTTACTCTTTTCCATAGATGTTGCCTGGCCTGCTGAGGTCTCCCAACATTTTGTGTGTCTTGCTTGGATTTCTAGCATCTGCAGATTTTCTTTTGTTTTTAATTTACTATGTACTTTGACAATGATCCTTTAATATTAAGATAATTCATCATTACTAAACATATGTATTTTGCTACAGTGCAGCTACATCTACATTCAGTGGTGGTGGCAGAAATGCCTTGAACGGGAAATAATTTTGCTTTAGATGTTTAGCCATCCCCTTCAAAATCAGGCAGAATTGAAGTTGATTAAAGGTTAGGTGGCATTGATGCCCATATTGGAATTAACATTGACACAATTGTTGCAAGGAATCTGTGAATTAGCTGAAGAGTTTTACAGGACAGCAAGTCACAGTTAACCAAGCATGTGGTATGATTTGTTAATTTGTGGCAATTGTTTCCTTTGGCTGTTACTTATTTAAGTTCACAACATGCATGCATCTGAACTCTAATTGGAATTGGATTGATAGAATCTGTGAAGAGCTAAAGTTTATAATTTACTACATCGTGTGAGTAATAGCAAAGTGCTAACCAAAGAGATCACAGTTTAGTTTAGATATTGCATACAAATATTTGCTTTCAGTGTAAGGAGCAAGATAGATTGGCTGGATGAGTGGTGTCACAACAACAACCTTGCATGCAAGGTCACCAAGACCTTGATTAAGGACTTCAAGAATGGGAGATGGAGAGAATACACACAGGTCCTCATTGAGGGGTCACTGGTGGGAAGGACATGCATCCTCTAGTTCCTGGGTATCAATATCTAGGAGGGCCTATCATGGGCCTAACACATTGATGCAATCACAAAGAAGGCACAACAGTAATTAAGTAGGGCTTTGAGGAGATTTGGTATGTTACCAAAACAAACTTCTACGGGATGTACGGGAGAGAACGTTCTGTCTGGTTCCAATCACTTCAATATGCAAGATCGAAAGAGGCTGCAGAGGGTTGTAGACTTAGATCCTTCATGCGCACGATCCTCTCAATAATATAAGACCATAAAACATGGGAGCAGAATTAGGCCATTCAGCCCATCGAATCTGGCTTGCTGTTCTATCATATCTAATAGAATGGTAGCCCCATTCACCCACCTTATTCCTTTAACCTTTGATGCCCTTACTAGTCAAGAACCTATCAACCTCTGTTTTAAATATACCCAATGACTTGGCCTCCACAACCATCTGTGGCAATGGATTCCACAGGTAAAATTATTTCTGAAGGCTAAAATAATTATTTTAAAAAGCTTATCTACCTAAGCAAAACTATTAAAACTATCTTCACATAATGATGGATGTATGTAATATATGTATGTAAGTACACAGAATTGTGCATGAAGTTGCAAATCAAAAGGCTCAGGGTTAATTATGAGGCTTTTATATAAAGTAGGTAATGTAGCTGAATAATTTGGCAGCTTATAGTATACACAATCTTCTGCATGTATACTATATATGCTACCAAATTGTTCAGATGGAGGAGCCAGTTTTCAGCCAAGTAAGTTAACCTCATATCAACTGTATGAATGCAATATGGCTTATGCCAGAAGTCAACAGCATATTAATTAAAATGGAACTGGACATTGGTTCAGCTGTTTCAGTCATTCGGCAAGTGAGTTTGAACAACATTTCAAAGATATGAAGCCTGCAGATATTCCACTAAAAATTTATAGTGGAGAAAAAATAACTCCTGTGGGAGGGACATTTGTAACAATGAAATACAAAAGTCAAAAAGCCAAATTGAGCATGTGTGTGGTAAAAATATTGTGGAGATGTGAGTGGCTGAGGCAACTACAACTTGATTGGAGATCCACTCACCATTTGCATGTCACATCCTCTGCGATGAAGCCTATTGAAAGTGAATTAAGAAATGATGTCACAGCTGTCTCCATGCTGAATACCATGAACCGGTGCCCAACAGACGACAAACTGGTGTTGGTGCCAACCTCTGTGCCTCTGGTTAGAAAGCATATTGGACCAAGGAGAGACCATGCTGCTCAGAGGAAGCATGGAAATGACTAAAGCAGTGGTCCGACCACAACAATTTTCATAGGCAACATATCTGAGAAAGCTTCTCATACGTTAATCAGCAGTTACTTGTGAAATGCGGTTTGGTTTTAAGCTGGAAGAGCATTCAGGAAGCTTCAAGGAAGCTGCAAGCATTCGGCATTTGTGAGTATAGAGAACCAGACTCTGCTCTACATGCATTAAAGTTATTGCATGAACTTCAAATGGGAGACAAAAAGCTGCTTGTAAAAGGAAATGAGAAGACCAAAGCCCAGCTGGATGAATGGAATGCCAAAAAGAAAGGAGTTAATGGAGTTTTGAAAACAGATTTAGCAGATGATGTTGTGGATGAGGAAACCAAAAGGAGAGGTCAGACTGTAAAGGGAGCAATGGGATTAATAAGGGAATATTCCAGTGAAGTAAATGCAGCTTCCCAAGAAAAAGTTCCACAAAATAAATGAAGGGAGATGGCTACAGCTGTCAGAACCACTTCCTGTAGACTCAAAGTCAACTCCTACAACCATTACAGAGGGCAGAACCTGACCCACAAGTCTCCCTTGCCAGGAAAGACATTATTCCACAAGAGTAAGAAATCCTCTACAGTTGTTAAATCATTAAGCTCTAATGGGACAATTTAAAATTTACAGTGCTGTGGATGCTGTATATAGTAGTTGTACTGTAGAGTGTAATGCATATATAGTTGAGCTGCATTGTGTATTGAGTTGGAGTTTATTGCTAAGCAGCGAGGGGAGTTGTGTATTTGATATTTCAATAAGATTTAAGTAATTTTATGCATGTGTGTGTATATATATGTATGTGTATGTATATATAGTTTAATTAAGCATTCTTGTTCATTTAAATATTAAAATAATAGTTATTAATAAAATACATTAATTGCATACATCATCATGCTACCATGTGATATCTATGTGCACACCGTGCTTAAAAGTAAACTTGAAGATACACCTGTATTCTGGGACTCCCTGCATCTGCCTTGAATTAGTTTAATGTTTTGAAGCTACAAAACATTATATACAAAATAGTAAGTGAAAAGAGGCAGACCTTCAAAGAGACCTTGTTTTGTGTACAGAATAAACACATCCCGGTGATTAGGAAAAGGAAGAACATCTGATACTTGACTTCCAATGATGACCAGTGATGAAAAAAATGATGATAATTGAAGGGTGCATGATACAGTGGTAGACCAGGCGAAGTACAGCGTACATGGAATACTCCTCAAGAAGGAATGAGGAGCAGAGAGAGTGTGTAAGAATAGGTAGTGGGTAGCATAACTACGAATTTAAAAATCGTTGATGAATTCAGGAAAAGGGCAATGAAAGGAACTGTAAGAAGTTGGGTTCACACTTCAGTCAATGGATCAGTGGTCAGATGGGGAATTGAATCAGCAATTTAGAGACTATCATCAGGAGAGTAATAGTCTGAAAATGGTTGGTGGAATAACAGGAGCTGGGGAAAGCTATTTAGGAGGGTTGTTGAGGAAGAATGGAATCCATCTTTGATTTCTCTTCATGTAGGCTAGGGCCTGTTCAGGCATCTGCAAGTTAAAATTCTAAAAACCATTGGATGCCACGTTGCATTCTAAAACTCCTCCATATTTTAGTACAATTGTACATAGGTCCTGGAGGAAAAATTATGAATCTGTAACATGCTGCAAGTTACCAATATTTTTCACCCCCTTTTACATTTTGCCTTGAGTGTTAGTTTTTCATTGAAAACTAATGTAGAACATAATAGTTTTTAAAAGCTACTTGAAAAAGTGTAATTAACTGTTTATAAAAATCTACACCCATGGGATTAAGGGCAGAGTGTGGTAGGGTGTATTGAAACTGACTAACCAACAGAGAGCAATGTAGTGTTGAACTTTTTTAGATTGGATTCAAATATTCTCTAGAGACTGATTCAAAAATTAGTTCTTTTCAGTATTTATTTACAGGCCTGCATGAGGCTTCATAGAGTCTAATTTCAAAGTTTCCGGAAGATTTAAAATAAGAGTATGCAGAAGAAAACTAATAAGCTTTCAGAGAGTATATGCTGGTGAAATAGATAAATTAAGTTTAATACAGAGAAACAGAACATGATTTATTTTAATAGGAAGGATGGAGGGGGAAACTATGAAGTAAATGGAGCAATTTTGAAGGGGATTCTGGAACAAAGTATTGTGGGTGTTGTGGTGAACCACATATACCTGTCTGGACACGCCCCCTGCTGACTGCTCCTGTGGCTCCTCCCACAGACCCCGGTATAAAGGCGATTGAGGCCTGAGCCCGGCCCTCAGTCTCCAGGATGTAGTATGGTGGTCAACTACTGCTTGTTCTTTCTTCCAGTCAATAAAAGCCGATATCTCGACTTCACGTCTCAGAGAGAGTTATTGCTGGTGCATCAATTTTATTGACTGGAAGTTTTAAAACATGGAAAGAGTTTTACGTCTGGAAAGATTGGATTTGGACCCCCAAGACCCTGAAGCAGCTCTTGCCTTTGAACTCTGGCTTGCATGCTTCCAATCGTACTTGGAGGAGGTTAGTGCAACTGAACCCGCTGTTATGCACTGAATTCTCCTCTCGAGGGTCACCCCGACAGTTTACTCACTTATCAGGCGCCTGCCGACCTACGAAGGGGCACTGGACGCCCTCAAAAGACAGTACCTGTGGCCGGTGAACACCGTCTATGCAAGACATCGCTTAGCTATGCGACGACAGCGGCCTGCAGATTCGAGTGCCCAGTTTCTCCAAGCCCTACAGACACTCGTGCGGACTTACAATTGCAAAACACTCACGGTGGAACAGCATGTGGAGCTGCTAGTACGAGACGCCTTTGTTACAGGAATCAGGTCAGTGTATGTGCGCCAGCGGCTGCTGGAAAATGCCGATCTTACCTTATGCTCGGCGATCGTGACGGCCGACATGCTGGAAGCTGCTCTGCACAATGCTGACACTGTCCAGCTGCGCGATCCCCCGCCGGTTCCGTGGACACCTCAGACCCCGCCGCCACCAGTTCCCGTGAGCGAATTTGCCAACGCCGCTGCCAGTCGTGATTCCACGAACTCCCCGAACCCGACCACGGCTGCTGCCAGTCGCAAGCCCGCGCAGTGTTACTTCTGCGGACTCGAAAAGCACCCCCGAAAACGCTGCCCAGTCCGAGAAGCAACCTGCTCCAGCTGCAGGAAGAAGGGCCATTTCGCCAAGGTCTGTAAGTCTAAACTACGAGCGGGGTCGGGCAGCGCTGTGTGTGAGGCTTGGGGGCCGCCATCTTGCATACCCGGATGGGGGCGGCCATCTTTGTCGGCACCAACATGCCCCACCCCCTACCCACTGGTGCTTACCGGGCACCAAGACGGCAGTTCAACTCTGGCCTCCGTAACCCTCGACCAAAGCGCCCCACACCAGCTTGCAAGATCAATGATGGACATCCCGGTGGAGGGGCACAGGACTAGCTGCCTGTTTGACACGGGCAGCACTGAGAGTTTTATTGACCCGGACACAGTGCAAAGCTGTGGACTCGTGACATGGCCGGTAAGCCAGAGGATCACCTTGGCTTCTGGGTCGTATTCCACAGACATCCGGGTGGGTTGTGTAGCGACATTGGTGGTGCAGGGCACAGAATATCGGAACTTTGTGCTACTGGTCATGCCTCAACTGTGCGCGCCTGTGCTATTGGGGCTGGACTTCCAGAGCCACCTCGAAAGTGTGACTATGGCATATGACGGGCCCCTCCCAGCACTCACTGTCAGGAATCCTCAGTTTTGTGGGACCTCGCCATATACCCCGCTACGGACCACACACACACACACACAGAACCACATATCCCACCCAGCACCATGCCGACAGCTGCGCCACTGACACCACTTGCAGCCATTCCACCCTCAAGATCCCTCCCCCACCGCTGTTCGCCAACCTGACCCCCGACTGTAAACCTGTGGCAACTAAGAGCAGAAGGTACAGCGCGGGGGACAAGGCCTTCATTCAGTCAGAGGTGCATCGGCTGCTCAGGGAGGGGATCATTGAGCCAAGCACGAGCCCTTGGAGGTCCCAGGTGGTTGTTGTTCAGACCGGGCAGAAAAATAGGATGGTCGTGGACTATAGTCAAACCATCAATAGGTTCTCGCAGCTTGACGCGTACCCCCTACCCCGCATCGCGGATATGGTCAACCAGATAGCTCAGTACAAGGTGTACTCGACAATAGATCTGAAATCCGCTTATCATCAGCTCCCCATCCGCCCAGAGGACCGCCCCTACACTGCCTTCGAGGCGGGCGGCAGGCTCTATCACTTCCTGCGCGTCCCATTCGGTGTCACAAATGGTGTCTCGGTCTTCCAGAGGGAAATGGACCGGATGGTGGAGCAGTGCCAACTGAAGGCCACATTTCTCTATCTGGATAACATCACCATCTGTGGTCACGACTGGCCGGATCACAACGCCAACCTCCAACGATTTTTCCAAGTGGCCAAAGCCCTGAACCTTACTTATAATAGGGACAAGTGTGTGTTCGGAACCACCCGACTCGCTATCCTTGGGTATGTCGTGGAAAACGGGGTCATTGACCCTGATCCCGACCGTATGCGGCCCCTGTTAGAACTCCCTCTTCCCACCACTCTCAAAGCCCTCAGATGGTGCCTGGGCTTCTTTTCCTATTACGCCCAATGGGTCCCCCATTACGCAGACAAGGTCCGCCCCCGGTCAAGTCTACCACTTTTCCCCTCTCTGCCGAGGCCTGCGCAGCCTTCAGCCGCATTAAAGGCGACATTGCCAAAGCAACGATGCATGCGGTGGACGAGACCATTCCCTTCCAAGTAGAGAGTGACGCCTCCGACTTCGCGTTGGCTGCTACCCTCAATCAGGCAGGCAGGCCAGTAGCATTCTTCTCTCGTACCCTTCAAGGCCCTGAAATTCAGCACTCTGCGGTGGAAAAAGAAGCCCAGGCCGTAGTGGAGGCTGTTAGGCACTGGAGGCACTATCTCGCTGGCAAAAGGTTCACCTTGCTGACCGACCAGTGCTCAGTTGCGTTCATGTTCAGCAACCAACAGCGGGGCAAAATCAAAAATGATAAAATTTTGCGGTGGAGAATAGAACTGTCCCCCTACAACTATGATATCCTGTACTGGCCTGGAAGGCTCAATGAGCCCCCTGATGCCCTATCCTGGGGAGCATGTGCCAGCGCGCAGCTCGACCAGCTATATGCCCTCCATGCACATCTTTGCCATCCGGGGGTCACCCGATTTTACCATTTCGTGAAAGCCCGGAACCTGCCTTACTCCCTTCAGGACATCAGGACGATGACCAGGGACTGCCAAGTCTGCGCTGAGTGCAAACCGCACTTCTACCGTCCTGAAGAGGCGCAACTTATTAAGGCCACCCGCCCCTTTTGAGCGACTGAGTGTTGACTTTAAGGGCCCCCTTCCCTCCACTGATCGCAATGTCTACTTTCTCAATATTATCAACGAGTACTCGCAGTTCCCCTTTGCCATCCCCTGCCCCGACACCACTGCCATTTCTGTCATAAAAGCCCTGCGCCAGCTCTTCACTCTGTTCGGATATCCCTGCTATATCCACAGTGATAGAGAGTCTTCCTTTATGAGTGATGAGCTGCGCCAGTACCTGCTGGGTAGGGGCATTGCTACTAGTAGGACCACGAGCTATAATCCCCGGTGAAATGGACAGGTGGAGAGGGAGAATGCCATGGTGTAGAAGGTCACACTTTTAGCCCTTAAGTCAAAAGGGTTGCCGGTCTCTCGATGGCAGGAGGTCCTCCCTGAGGCACTCCACTCTATCCACTCCCTGTTATGTACGTCCACCAATGCCACCCCTCACGAGTGCCTATTCTCTTTTCCCAGGAAGTCTGCCACTGGGACCACCCTCCCGACTTGGCTGACATCCCCAGGGCCAGTGCTGCTCCGGAAACATGTGAGGAGTAATAAATACTCCCCGCTGGTCGAGAGGGTTCACCTTCTACATGCGAACCCCCAGTATGCCTACGTGGTCTTACCTGATGGGTGGGAGGACACGGTCTCTGTCCGCGACCTGGTGCCCGCAGGAGCAGCAGACCACTACCCCGAACACTCCACGGTAACTATGAACCCTGTACCCGAGGTGACACCGCGCACACCAAGCCCTACACAGACTCCTCACGACACTCCTATACCGGGCGTCTCGTATGCGCATATACCAGGCGCCTCGTACACGCGTGAGGGATCACTGACGCCTAGTGGGCTGACACCTCCAGTTAAGCCGGAACCAGCACAACCACTGTCTGTGGTGCAATCACCACCGGCACCTGTGCAATCACAGCCGGTGCTACGTAGATCGCAGCAATAGATTCGACCACCTGATAGACTTAACCTGTAAATATACTTGTAAGAAACTTCGCCCCATGGGGACTCTCTTTTAAAACAAAGGGGGGGTGAATGTGGTGAACTACATATACCTGTCTGGACACGCCCCCTGCTGACTGCTCCTGTGGCTCCTCCCACAGACCCTGGTATAAAGGCGATTGAGGCCTGAGCCCAGCCTCTCAGTCTCCAGGATGTAGTATGGTGGTCAACTACTGCTTGTTCCTTCTTCCAGTTAATAAAAGCAGATATCTCAACTTCACGTCTCAGAGAGAGTTTTTGATGGTGCATCAGGTGTGTAGGTAATTTCTGGTGGTGGCACGTACTGTAAATAAGAAGACTGTTTTTAATGCTTTGTTCTTGGAGTTATTGAAGGAACAGACTGTGAAAAGGATAAATTATGCTGAACCTTTATAAAATTGGTAGATAGGGGGATGGGTGGATAAGGGCCTTTTGAGATGAATTCCATTATTAAGTGATGACATTAAGCTAACATGTACTAAAAAAAGCTCTTTAATAGTTGCCTAGGAAATATAGACAGGCCTAATCACTGGTGCAATTTGATCCCACTTTTTTTAGATCTTAAATAACTGCAGGAGATGCAGCACAAACAGAATAATGCATTGCCTAAAAGGGTTACATTTGTTTATACGGTGAGAGATTGCTTTGTTAATGTCCATGAATGTGTACATCTTTCCTGGTACCAACAAAACAAATTGAAGAGGCGAGAAAAGTGGAAGATTTCAGAACTCTGATTAAGTTGATCAAATGGTTTTTGCGCTGCACAACATTCTGAATCACTGTATAGCATCGAGTATCTCTTTGTTCATCAACCATCATTTTAAATCTGTGTATAATGTAGCACATCTTTGTTTCTAGGTGAGATTGCAGCCAGGATTTGGAATGGAGATGATAGGTGACCTTAATGGAACAGAAGCTGTGCGGATGTCAACAACTCTTGTTTCACACCGGGCGAAGATGCCAGCCAGTATCATCATCTCTACGGTTTTGTTCATTGCCGAAACCGTAGCTGCTGGTATACTTTGTGCCTCATACAACCGCTGGGGTGACTTATATTGGTTGGGACTGACAATCGCCTTCATGTTGGTACCGTCTGTGCTGGTTCAGTTTACATTCATCTTAATCCATCGGGAACTGGGTACAAGGAGGCCATTTGTACTACTGCTTCATCTGCTGCAGATGGGACACATCATCAGGTTAAGTGGTTGTTGCTGTCAAATATTCATAGTCAATGTAGATGAGACATAAGGTACATAGTTTGTTAGTAATACCATGTCCATTTTATATGTGCCCAATGAAGTAAATCTTAATGATAATGGTGACTGATATATCCTCCATTCAGGATTACATGGTCAACAAAATCAGGTTAAATGCAACACAGTTAATTACAAAGCCAAGCTCTTTCCATGATTTGTTTCAAAATGCTGTACATCCAGACTCAACATCAGGAAAGATATATCCTACAAAGTTAGTGTAAGATTTCCACTTCCACACCAGCCATACAGGTTTGCCATTGAGGGTCACCCTTGTAGCCCTTATATTGTTTTATTTGCTGCACCACACAGTTTTATGTTATCTGATAGTAAATTAAGTCAAATTAATACTTTGTTTTGTTCTGGGTGAAAGAAATTGGTAAAAGACAGGTGGTTATTGATCTGGTATTAATCTGTTAATTTAAAATATAATTTTTATTACAGTACCATTTGAATTCAGAACGTTAAAGTACTTCCCATTGGAAATTGTAATAAAGGGAAATAGTCCTGTAAATCATAATACCCTTCCCCACCTCCAGCTATTAGAAATCTCATCCCTATTAAAGATAATTACAAAAGCTGTATTGTTCACAATTCAGAGTCAATGGCATTGACAAGTAATCCATCAATTGGTAAAAACAAATGAGTCATGGCAACAACATAAAAATAAAAAACAATAGATTTATAGGCTTTATCTTGTCATTTTTATTGTGCTATGTATCAAAGTCCGTTCCTTCTGCAGACTCCTCCCCAGTGGTAATCTTGCACCATTTATCTTGTTGGGTAAGACACTACCCTCCTTCATTAAGTCATTTCAGAAAGCAAGGGAGTAAAGATTGCAAGCCTGCAGATCTGAACTAAGTTATGAGCAATGAATGAATTTCAGAGTTGGTCTTTCCAAGTCAAATAAACAAGTACTAGCCATTCCATTGTTACTGAAACAATTTTATACAGATGTCCGCAAGTTGATCTTGTCAAAAATTGAACATTCTCAAAAATCACTCAATACAGCAATCATTCCTTCACAGTATTGTAATGAATGGGACTTAAAGTACATTGGACAGATAAAGTGGAGAGACAAGAGTCAGAGTCACTGAACTCCACAGCACAGAAACAGGCCCTTCAGCCCATCTAATCCATGCTGAGCTATTGATCTGCCTAGTCCCATCACCTGCATCCAGGTAATAGCCAAACGTACCCCTTCCATCTATATACCTATCCAGATTTCTCTTGTATAACTCATCTCCTTCTACCTTAGGCCACAAACTTATCAATCACCCCTGCTGTGGACCACCTGGAGGTCCAAGAGGCTCTTGTTAGATGCACATGCAGTTCAACTCTTTGAGTGATAATGTAGACAGTTTGAAGTTAATAACTTATCTCCTTCTGCCTTAGGCCATGAACTTATCAATCACTCCTGCTGTGGACCACTTCTACAAAGAAGGGATCCGTATGCTCCACAACCGCTGGACTAAGTGTGTACATGTAGGAGGGGACTATGTTGAAAAATAAATGTGCTAGGTTTTCTAAAATTGACTCCTTCTACCTTAGGCCACAAACTTATCAATCACCCCTCGTACAACATCAACATAACGTCTGATCTCCTGTAATCAATAATTTGATCTATGAAAGCCAATGTGCCTAAAGCTTTCTTTACAACCCTACCTACCTGTGATATCACTTTCAAGGAATTATGATTCTGTATTCCCAGATCCCACGTTGCACTGCACTCCTCAGTGCGCTACTGCTCACTGTATAAGTCCTACCCTGGTGTGTCCTCTCGGAGTGCAACGCTGCACTCTTGTCTGTCATTTTTCAGTCCACTTTTGTCCAGATCCCGCTGCAATCTTTGAAAGCCTTCCTCACTGTTTGCTACACCCCTGTTCTTGGTGTCATCTTCAAATTTGCTGATCTGGTTTACTACATTTTCATCCAGATTGTTGATATAGATGACAAACGACTGTGGACCCAGCACTGATCCCTGCGGCACACCACTTGTCACAGGCCTCCAGTCAGGGCAGCAACCATCCCCTGCCACTGCCGCAAAGCCAATGTAAAATCCGATTTACGACCACATCCTGAATGCCAAGTGACTGATAATTCCTGAACAACCTCCCATATGGGATCTTGTCAAAGGCCTTGCTAAAGTCCACGTACACAACATCTACTGCCTTGCCTTCATCAACTTTCCTGGTAACATGCTTGAAATTCTTTGTAAGATTGCTTAGAGCTGACCCATGTGCAAAGCTATGATAAGTATCCATCATTAGTCCCTGTCTATCCAAATACATATATTCAATCCCTTAGACTGCCTTCCAATAACTTACCCATTACTGAGGTCAGGCTTACCAGCCTGTAGTTTCCTGGCCTATCTTTGGAGCCTTTCTTAAACAATAAAACAACATTAGCTGTTCCCCAATCTTCCAGCACCACATATGATGCCAAGGACATTTTAAATATCTTTGCTGGAGGGCCTGCAATTTCTGCAATAGCCCCCATAAGGTTCGAGGGTACAGCTTGTCAGGCCCTGGGGATTTACCCACCCTAATTTGCCTCAAGGCAGCAAACACCACCTCCCCTACAATCTGTATACAGTTAATGATCTCACTGCTGTTTTGCCTTATTTCTACAGACTCTGTGTCCATTTCCCGAGTAAAAATAGACACAAAAAAAATCAATTGTAAGATGTCCCCCATCTTTTTTTAGATGATCACTCTGATCTTCAAGAGGACCAATTTTGTCTCTTTCAAACTTTTTGCTGTTAATATATCTGCACAATTCCTTTGGGATTCTGCTTCAGTTTGTCTGTGAGAGCAACCTCATACTTTCTTGTAGTGCCCCCCACCCCCCCCCCGATTTCATTCTTAAGTGTTCTCTTGCATTTCTTGTATTCCCCAAGTACCTCACTCGTTCCATCCTGAATACACCTATCTTGTACCTGCTTCTTCTTAACCAGGGGCTCAATATCTCTCAAAAACCAAAGTTCCCTAAACCTGCAGTCCTTGCCTTTTATTCTGACAGGAACATACAAACTCTGTACTCTCAAAATTTCACTTTTGAAGGTCTTCCACTTAACCAAGCAGACCTTTGCCTGAAAACAGCCTGTTCCAGTCTACACTTGCCAGATTCTTTCTGATACCATCAAAATTAGCCTTTCATCAAATTAGAATCTCAACATGAGTTTCAGACCTATCCTTCTCTTTAATTATCTTGAAGTGAATGGCATTATGGTCACTGGAAGCAAAGTGGTCCCCTACACAAACTTCTGCCACCTGCCCTGAGTCATTCCCTAATAGGCAATCACTAATCACATTCCCTCTAGTTGGGTCCTTTATGTACTGATTAAGGAAACTTTCCTGAACACATTTGACAAACTCTATCCCATCCAGCCCTTTTACAGAATAGGGAGCCCAATCAACATATGGAAATTTAAAATCACCTACAATCACAAACTTATGTTTCTTGCAACAGTCTGCAATCTCTCTACAAATTTGCTCCTCTAAACCCATGGATTGTTGGGTTGTCTATAATATAATCCCATTAACATGGTCATCCTTTTCTTATGCTTCCATTCTACTCCTAACTCCTCACTAGATGTGCTCTCCAGCCTGTTCTGTCAGCACTGCCGTGACATTTTCTCTGACTAGTAATACCACCCCTCCCCTTTAAACCCTCCCACTCTATCACATCTAAAACAACAGAACCCTGGAATATTGAGCTGCCAGTCCTGTCTCTCTTTCAATCAAGGCTCACCTATGGGTACAGTGTCACAATTCCACATGCTCTAAGCTCATCTACCCTTTCTACAATACTCCTTGCATTGAAATATACACAACTCAGAACATCAGTCCCATCATGCTCAACCTTTCAGTTGCTGACTTTGTTTGTAGACTTAACAACATATTTCCCACAACCACTCCATGATCTGCTCTGGCACTCTGATTCCCAACCCTCTGCAACTCTCATTTTATCCCCCCTGTGCAGCACTAGCAAATTTTCCCGCAAGGGTATTAGTCCCCCTCCAGTTCAGGTGCAAACCATCCCTTTTGCAGAAATCTCACCTTCCCTTAAAGAGAGCCCTATGATCCAAATATCCGAAGCCCTCTCTCCTGCACCATCTCCTTAGCCACATGTTAAACTGTATTAGCTTCCAGTTTCTAGCCTCACTAGTACACAGCAAGGATGGCAATCCTCAGGTCACAACCCTGGTGGTCTTGTATTTTAACTTGGCTCTTGATGCACCATCAATAACTCTCGGAGACGGGAGGCGAACGATAGGCTTTTATTAGCAGCAAAGTGACCACAACATCTTGGAGTCTGAGGGAGGAGCAGTGCCTCCAATCGCCTTTATACAGGGTTCTGTGGGAGGAGCCACTGGAGCAGTCAGCAGAGGGGTGTGTCCAGACAGGTATACACATAATTTACCACAGCTCTTAATCCCCTAAACTCACTTTACAGGGCCTCATCACCCTTCCTAGACATGTCATTGGTATAAATGTGGACTACAACCTTGGCTTCTCACCCTCCCACTTAAGAATGATGTGGACCCAATCTGTTATGTCCCTAAACTTGGCCCAGAAGGCAGAATACGATCTGCAAATCTCATTTCCATCCACAGAACCTCCTATCTGTTCCACTAATTATTAAATCCCTTATCACTACATTTATCATCTTCTCACCCCTTCCCTTCTGAACCAGAGAGCAAGACTCAGTGCTAGAGACCTAACCGATTTGGATTCCCTCTGTCAGCTCGCTCCCCCAAACAGTATCCAAAGTGGTATACCTGAGGGGGATGGCCACAGAGTACTCTATACTGGCTGTCTATCTCTTCTCCCCTCCTCACAGGTCACCCATTTTCCTGTGTCCTGCATCTTGGGTATAACAACTTAGCTGTATGTCACTTCGATCAACCCCTCAGCCTTCTGAATGATCTGGACTTCATCCAGCTGCAATTCCAATTCCTTAACACAGTCTGTAAGAAGCTGCTGCTGGATGCAGTCTTGCAGGTATAGTTGACAGGGACGCTGGAGGTCTCCCTGCCTTCCCACATCCCATAAGAGGAGCATCCCTACTGCTCTAACAATGTAATACGAGAGAAAAGAAAATTAAAATAGAAAAGCCTATCTACTGCCTCGGCCTCTCTTTGCTGAAGCACCTGTGGTTCAATGCCTGAACTCCCCTCTCTAATGCTGGCCCACACACACATTGTTTGCTCCACTTAAACCTAACTTACTTTATTGGACCTTGTCAATTGCCTAATTACGCACACTCCAATGTCTTCTTGTGATGTGTGGCAGGCAGAGTGCCCCAACCGCTCCTACTCACTTCTTCTGAAATCACTCTCTCATTGCACACACTCCAACGTCTCCTAATGATGTGTGGTGCGCAGAACGTCCCGACTGCCTCAGCTCACTCCGTCTGAAATCTCTCTTTTGCTACGTACACTTCAATATCTCCCAGTGATATTCTAGTTCTGCCTTTCCTTGGAATTAATGTATGTGTGCACATTGGACTTTTAAATTTAATAATAATGTGGGAAATTGCAGCTGTGACCAACATGCATGCTTTATGTTGGGTGTTCGTATCCTAAGGAAGGCTGTATAGGGATAGCAAATGTCTGTAGAATTATGTATCCCGCAGAACATCAACAGTATGTATTTGGAGGGCCATATATCCATAGCAGGTTTAATAAGTCTCTTTGCACTTGCACTCAAGATTAACATGTAAATAAGGTGTATGACTTTAAACTGATTTCCAAAGAAAAATGAAACTCTATCTGCAGGAATTCAGTTTAGCTTTATGGCTGTAATAACACTGTTGCTGCATTACAACTTTTACCAAACTTCCTTTTCCCAAAATTACAGTCAGAACATTAATGCACTACTCTGTGATTTATAAACAAAATCCATTTATTAGATCATCTGAACCAAACAAATTTATAGACAAATATTGCAGTGCACTGTCAGCATATTAACTAATACCTTACTGCTTCATTTAATGGTTATCTGACTAGAATAAAAGTGGCAAATGATGAAAGAAACTCGGGTATGGCTGCATCCATGAAGGAATATATTTAGTGTTTCGAGTCTCATCAGGCTCTAGATTACTTATGATCTTCAGAGTTTAAGCTTTTATTTGTATAGGTCATCCCAGATTATGACGGGGAATGACAAGGTCATAAAGGGAACAGTTTGCAATTCAGAAATGCAGCTGCAAACGTCGTTCCACACAGCAGGGGTTGCCTGCGACCTTGTAACTGCTAGCATATCCACACTGCTAGTCTCTCAAATGCTTATTCATGTGTACAGGCAGTAGTTAAATTGGACGGTCATAGGGAGGACCTATATTAACTTATTAGGTTGCTGAAAAAAATGATCCAAACATTAAAATGGACAGAAACCATAAGTCACACACACAAAATGCTGGAGGAACCCAGCAGGCCAGGCAGTAAGGGTTTTGGCCTGAAACATAGACTGTACTCTTTTCCATAGCTGCTGCCTGGCCTGCTGAGTTCCTCCAGCATTTTGTGTGTGTTGCTCGGATTTCCAGCATCTGCAGATTTTCTCTTGTTTGTGATTTGAGAAACCATAAGTCACAAGTTGTACCTCAATGTTCTGTGACAAAACTGCTAGGATCACCAACCAACTAAAATGATCAGCTCTCCAGTACAAGATGGATGCAACCATATTCTCTCTCTCCCTCTATTAATGTCAATTTAAACAGACCAAGTTAAATATCAAAACTATTATATTCAGAATTGGTTATAAATGTTAAAAATAAGATATCTATGAAAGCCTTTTAAATCAAATGGCAAGTTTATTATGAAATATGTTAAATATGGCCCATGGAATCAAGAAGGAAAAATAATGAAGAAACAACTTTCACATCTTTATATTCAAAGCATACAATTATGCCTCCATGTTCTTTTCCCCCATCATCTCTCGCCTCAATTCCAATATTTTAATAAAAGCCGAATTCATTTGCCATTTTTTAAATTGTGTACTAATTTCTGACAGGTGTCTAGAAGCCATTGTTGTACACTTGAAGTCTGGAAAACATGAAGAGCCATATGTCAGCATTACCAGGAAAAAAAGACTCCACCATGGCCAGGCAAATGAGTTTGAAAAAGAAGTGGATCACTCAACGAGGAAGTTGAATATCCATCGCAATGCTTTTCATCGGGCATCTGTCATTCAAGCCTTCTTGGGTTCCACACCCCAGCTTGTCCTCCAGCTTTATATCAGCATAGTGCAGAAGTACATTCCACCCACACGAAGTAATGTATCCTCCTATCCTTACAGTGCTTGAGGGCGGGCCTGTGGGTTTCACTTTGCTGTGTGTGATATTCTCTGCCGAATATGGCAATGAAAGCAAATATTTAAAAGCTTGTGTCATGGTTTCTACGTTGATGTCAGAAGAATGAACTGTGAACAGTTAAGTAGTCGACATCTAAAGATTTGGTAAAGATTATCAAGATCATCTAGAAACCATGATGTGTGCACTTAAATATTTGCTTTCACTCAAATCTTTTGTAACAGAGGATTTTAAGTTTATATGGCAGAGATTGCTCTGAGAAAATTTAATCAGTGACCTAAAAGGGGTGTACTTTAGATGAGTTTTTGGAAAAATCTCTAACTCAAAAGAGCACTTTTATTACCTATGTTGCATTTCCTCCTAGTCGTCACTCTGGAGCACAGCTGCAAAACAGTTTTTCAGCAGCTTGTCACAGGAGTAGCATCTCATAGTACATGAATTACACAGGAAATGTTAGCATGCCGTTCAGCAGAAAGCAGGCAATCTGGACAAATCTCATGCCCATGTTGCTCAGTGTCTGTGCACACACCCATACAATTTCCTAACTTACCTGCCGCAAGTAATTGACTGCTTCCAAGCCGTTTGAAGAGTTGGTCAGTGTTTCTAATCATCAGCTCATTATTTCTGGTTAGTACTGGGTCCCTTGCACAATGTACCTTGCAGTTTGAAAATGTACTATAGATAAGAATGTAACCAATCACCTGTTGGCAACAATGATGATTTTAAAACCTTCGGGCCATGAGATGATCTGCAAGAAAAATATCAGAGAAAAGAAAAACCCTACCAAACGATGGCATTCCTAACCTTAGAGAAGCATGTTATTGAACCCAAGTAATATTTGTGTGTTCTAGGTGGCCTTATGGCTAGGAATCACCTTGTTCCTCTTCAATGCCTTTCCAGACCATGACTGTGTAGTACAGTGAAGTATGCTTTTAATCACCTACTATTCCGTGATAGACAGCACAGCATCATCCATATTCCAGGTTTTTTTCAAATTTTGCCCCTCTCACTTGGTATTAATTCCAAGCTTAAGGGGAATTCCATGGTGTCCATAGTGCTTAGCCTGGTTTCCTAGTCTTCATACACAAGATTGGAGAGGGAAATTGTAAAGCCACTGGAACATGGCAGAATAGGATCTCAATCTGTTCCCATTTTTACTTAATACTCATTCACTCTCTAGGCAATCTCTGCAGTATACACTTTTCCAAAAGATTTTTAACGATAAAATCGAGAGCATTTATACTTTTTTCTTGTTTCTTCTTTCCCTCGCTCTGTTTACAAGAATGTTGGGGATGGGGTTGGGGTGTAGTTGGAATTGGAGGCATACTTCTGAGTCACCTTAGCAAATGAAATTAGATAGCCTTCTAGAATGCCGAACTTGAACTTGGGACATTCCTGGTGGACAAAGTCTGGTGAGTTAGTACAGATCTTTTGTTGACACGAGATTCTGTAGATGCTGCAAATCTTGAGGAATGTACAGAAAATACTGGAGGAACTCAGAAGGTCAGGCAGTATCTATGGAGGGAAATAATCAGTTGGTATTTTGGGAACTTTTGTTGTTAAAATAAGTTGTACATTTATGTTTCTACTGAATTTTGTGTTTGTTCAGCTGCTCTGATGCTACTGTCATTGGTGTCAGTCACTTACGGAGCCCTGGTGTGTAACATCCTCGCCATCCAGATCAAGTATGATGACTACAAGATCCAGCTGAGACCAATTGCTTACATTTGCATTATCTTCTGGCGCACCTTGGAAATTGCTACACGGATCACAGTGTTGGTGCTTTTCAGCACTGCTTTGAAGGAGTGGGTCTTTGCAGTGCTCTCTTTTGACTTCCTAGTCCTTTTCTTTCTTCCTTGGGTGGAGTTCTGGTGTGGCCACGCACCTTTCCCTGAAAACATTGAAAGGAACTACAAACGGTTTGGCACAACTGTAGCTCTGTTACTCGTTTCCATACTCTATGCAGGAATTAATGTGTTTTGTTGGTCAGCGGTCCAACTATTGCTCAGCAATCGTGATTTAATCAGCAAGAAACAGAACTGGGTCAGGCTATCTATTTATTATACTCTACGGTTTATGGAAAATGCAGGGCTTCTAGCTTTGTGGTACATTTTCAAGACTGAAGTGTATGAGTACATTTGTTCCCCATTGCTGGTGGTCCAACTAATCATTTCCTACAGCTTGGCCATCATCTTCATGCTGTTGTTTTATCAATATTATCATCCATGCAGGCAGCTTTTCACCCATAACATTGCAGATTGCCTTGAATGCACCTGTTGGAGGGGGCCTCATTTTGAGCCTGCATTTCCAAATTCATAATTCGATTTTTCAATGTGCCTTCAGGTAGATGTGGTAAATTTGCAATTTTGTTGCTTCTTTCACTATTGCCTTTTCTTGGTAAAAGATGAAATATGTGAATTGTAAACAAGCTGGTGATTTTCACAATGCTTAGTGACGGGTCAGTTTAATGCTTGAAGTCCGTGCTTCTGTACAAACTGTAACTGTTCAAATGTTCTTAAAGATGCACATTAAGCAAAGAAGAAAAACAGTGTTTCAAACTCATTTTTCCAAAGACCAAGAAATTTTTGAGAGCTATTCTCTAAATTGGTCTAAGAATGTCCAAGCCAATAGATGTATTTTAATATTAAAAACAAGCCACAAAACTTCATTTATTTGGGAGTATGGAGGCTGGACTATACGGAATATATGCGTTTAATTAAACATTGTTATTAAGTTAGAAACATAAGGAGATGATCTTTTCCTCTGAGCCCATTTGTACGAAGCAATGTTTACAGAGCCAATTGACTGAATTTTTCCTGATGTTCAAACAAACTTCTTTTGAAAATTTGTTTGCAAGTAAATTATTTTTTATTGTAAATGCAGGTTATATTTATTTATTGTTTCTGTCTCTTTTTGCCAGTTTTTATCTGCTGCTCTTTAAAATACCCTCTTACTGTACTATAATTGAATGAGCACATTTGATCTGCCGGCACCTCATCCAATAACCAGGCTTTATGTGAACCATCTTGATGGAGTTAACCTAACAGGGTTTAATCATCCTGCAGTCCATTATTTATGAACTGAGGATTAATCCTAAATGAAACATAGTAGACTAGTCTCTAGTCAATCTAGGAATGTTGAGGCCAAATAAATTTTATTACATACCATGGATATCTACCTCTTAACACACAGTATTTTTTCCTGCATCATAAAAATGTTTCTCATTTGTGTTAACTTTGGAAATTAATCCAACACTTGTATTCTCACTTGCTTTTGCACAAGCTTTAAGCTCAAAACGATTCAGTGTGTATATCACCTTACTAAATAGTTAAAAAATTAGTTGAAAACAAAATTTAAACCTGTTTTTAATTATGTTATCATTTTCTATTTAAAATTGATTGCAAGGATCTGACTTCTATAATCATTGAATGGTCAGTGCCAACTTTTTTAATTGCAAAGATGACAGAAGAAAAACATACTCGCACGACAATTGTGGATATCACATAACAGTGAGTAATTCTCTCAGAACCTCTCTTGAATTAAACATCAGATTATCTTGACACCAGTAAGACCGATATACACTCACGAATGCTGATAGAGTGGATGTGGAGAGGATATTTCCTACGATGCGAGAGTCTAAGATCAGAGGACACAGCCTTAGAATAGAGGGGTGTCCTTTTATGACAGATAAGTGGAGGAATTTTTTTAGCCACAGAGTGGCTAAAATTATTTTCCACAGGTAGCTGTGGCGGCCAAGGGTTTATGTATATTTAAGATAGAGGCTGATAGATACTTCATTAGTCAGGGCAAGAAGCGATACAGGGAGAAGGTAGGAGACGGGCTGAGAGGAAAATCGGATCAGCCATGATGAAATGGCAGAACAGACTCAATGGGCTGAATGGCCTAATTCTGCTCCTATATCTTAAGGTCTTAAACAACACTTGAGTTAGGGAATTCCAAGTTTTTCGGTCCTTGTGAGAGACCGCTCCAAGTTCTTTATTCTCCAGTCTTGGGAAGCTTCCACACTGTCAATCTGTTTTGGAATTTTGAATCCCTCTTCCTTTTTGTTTGAAACTCCAATGAATATCAGCCAATCTTACTCTGCATCCCCTGTTGAAACAACCTGTTTGAGGAAAATAATGGAATTTTGCTGCACTGATGCCAATGCAAGTGTATTCTTGGATTTGGAGACCAAAACTGCACACTGCTTTCCGCAAATGATATTACTCAGGTCTCTTTCAATTCCAGCAACATTAATTTCCTGCTTTTTGTTCTCCAATCCTCTTGGTAGCCGAGACAGAGATTTCTATTTGCCTTATTAATTTTTTGCCTGGAAATCGGCTTCCTAATAGTTCACTGTACATCTGAGATAAAAACAAAGGCTTGCGATAGCCAGATAGTCAATTAGCACACATGTGGAGAGAAAAACATAATCAGGTTTGTGATCTTTCATCAGAGGTGGAACAGTGAGGGATAAACATATATTCACTTATAGAGTGGGTGAGGGGTGCTCCTGCAGATTTTTTTTAACATGTCACTTTCTTCAGAATACCATTTGCTAGATTTCATGATTTAGAAAGAATATTAGTGTTATGAAAATGGATAATTTCATGTTGTCTTTCATTATTACCCTTTCTTGCCTAAAACATTTTTAGTTTTTATCACTTGATGTCTCTTCCGTTTCCTGCCTAACACATTAGCAGCAAACAGTGATATCATACACTTCTTTAATGTAAACTAATATAAATTGTGAATAACTGAGGAACCAGTTCTGAGCCCTGAGATACCTCACCAATAAAAACATTCTAATCTGAAGAAGACATAATCCTGCTATCATGCTATTTGCCATGAGTTGTTATGTAACATTTTATTGTGGTGCAATTGAATTAGCCTTGGAAAATATATGTACTCAAAAGCACTTTTAAGAGTTCCAAGGCAATTTACCTTTCATATATCTTGTTGGTTTTGCTTATACATACATTACTTTAACATCCTGTCACTCTGTCCTTAATAGGTACCACCATTTTGATGACATCTGGTATCTGGCTAACTGGCCCATGATTTCCTATTTATTCCCTTCCTCTTTGAATGGTTGTGTTACATTTGTTATCTTCCAGTATGATAAGACTGTTCCGGAATTGGTGATTTTTTTTTAAAGAAAATCATGTGTAAACTGATTTTCCTGCAGTCATGTTTTTACAGAATTGGGCTAGTTTATCGGGGAATTTTGTTTGGGTTCTTAATCTATTTAACTTTTCCAAACACTTAGTAATATAATTACTTTAAATTCATTACTTAGTAGTCTCATTGTTACATTTGTTTTTCTTTAGACATACTAAATACAGTACTTGTTTACTATGTCAGATTTTTTTATATTTCATAATGACTTGTTACTTTTTTACAGTTAGAGATGTTTTTGCAATTCTTTACTTGGATAATATGTCTTCTCTCTCATCACTATTTTGCCATCCGTTACTGTCTCTTAATGTAATCCTAATCCTTGTATGAGTTTCCCTAATCACATTGTGAGTTCTGATGCTTTCTGCTGCAATTTGAAACCATAATGCAAATCTAATTACTCTAATAAAGTTACTGTGAGAGAAAAAATAGAGCTAAAGCAATTCACTTTGAATGATAAACTTTTTTTATTCATAATATATACTGATAAAAAAATTCTTGGACAACAGCAAGCTTAGAAAAGTTAGTTTTGTTCTTGCATCCCTTAGATTAGGAGAGAATATAAATCTATTTTCTCAATCTAGTAATCACTTTTGGAATTGTGTTTCCTGATTGAGGGCAGGTTTGGTTACCTCGATGGATGCAGTTTCCTTCTTTTTCATTTTGAAAGGTGTTAAGTGCTTGTTGGCTATGATGCATTTGACATTTTTCACTGCCAGATGTTGATCATGAGTGTTTAGACAGGACATCAGCAAGGTTATTATAGTAAAAAAAGGCTGGATGAACTCAACAGGTCGGGCAGCATCCGTTGAAAGAAGCAGTCAATGTTTCGGGTCGCAACCCTTCGTCAGGACTCAATGTTTCAACCCGAAATGTTGACTGCTTCTTTCAACGGATGCTGCCCGACCTGCTGAGTTCATCTAGCTTTTTTGTACGTCTTGATTTGACCACAGCATCTGAAGTGTACTTTGTGTTTACTGTAGGTTATTATAGTAGTTTTAGAATTAAACCAATCCTATGGAAACTGTTCCTTCCAGTAGAGGTTACTGAACTGTAACTTGACAAGAAACTATTCACAGAAAAAGCATACCGTAGACTCGAGAAATGTTAAAAGCAAAATGCTGGAACTACTCAGCAGACTAGACAGCAGCCATAGAATGGAAAACTAAAGTTAATGCTTCAGAGTGTTGACCTGAAATATTAATGAGTCATTGCTGTCTATTTGCGAGAGCAGTCCTTCTGGCTCTAAAGCACTGCTAATTTACGTCCCCTTATGTGGTCTGTGATGATTTAACATCTCATCTCCAAGAATACACATTTCTGCTGCACTTGATCCGTGTTCCTCTGGAGCTTCCCGTTTGATTACTGTGTTCTCTAGATTCTGAGGCAAGCGTGCTGTCAACTGCGCCACAACTAATGTAGACTCTTGCAGAGATTACGAATACCTTTACTTGATGTCTGCTTTTACATAGATTATCAAATTTATGGAACAGTTACACCTGGGGTCTAATTACATATTTTCTTCTGCAGGGAAGATTGTAGGACATTCCATCTGTATTTTCATATGCATCCTTTTTTATTGGGCCAGATCATTCTGGATATGGTTTGCTGGCTGGAATCGCAGGCTATGGACTTCACTGGGCAATACTGAAAGGGTCTGCTGAATACTTACAGAATTTTCTGTTTTATTTAAGGAGCTTTTTTTCTCATTTAGGATGCTTGCTAGCATATCATGGCAGCCAAGCTGGCATTGTGGTTACGTCTGTGAGGATTTTGAAAGGGAACAGAAGGGAGTTACAATACTACTGTACTGACTGAAAAATATTCAGTGAGGCAGTCAGAGAATTCAATAATATATATTCACATTTCACAGGCATTAGAAAAGTCATGTTAAAAAGATATTCTTCAAAGCTACTGGTACATTTTTTTTGTTTATTTCAGAGTTTCTCCCAATTTATAATGCCATTTCTGTATTCTGTAGATGATGTGGATGGACCCAATGAAGTAAATATTCAGGCATGAATGGACAAAGTACAGGAAGTGATAGGTCTGCTTCTTTCCTGTTGCTGATCTTCATTGCTGATCTTGCTAAAGGCACTTAAATATTTGCTTCAAAGATTTTGAAACCTAGAGTGAGAAAATGCCAGGCTAATAAAGAAAAATGAACATGGTGCAATTTTCAAGTATCAGTGGCTGGACTATTAACAACATGCTAAACATGATATTTTGCTGAAGTTCAAATACAAGATAAAAACCCAGCAACTGCGTGATTTCTTCAAAAGTCTTGTAAAAAAAAAAGTGATTTGACTTAATATTGATTCCATAGGGTATCACTGGAAAGGGTCATCCACATTTTCTGGTTAGGTAGGAAACTGACAGCTGCCTTACAGAAGCCCTTTCAAATGCAGACGTCTACAGAGAGAAAAAAACAAATCTGCAAATTCATGCTTGTATATGTATGTGGAGATCAGATTCCATCCTGATTGGATTGTAATGAGATAAACTCTGCAATTAATATTAAGGGTCTACAAATAGCTGATTCATTATGCCTGTGCTGTGATTTGCAAAGTAGTAACTAGGATATGCGGCTTGTAATAACAGATGCAGTAAGTTGTGTACAAGCCTGTCAGTTTGTAGCACTCAATGAAACTGTTGAAGACATAGGACTTACAAATGCTAAAGACTGAGAACCTCCAACATGAAGAAGCTTTGTAACCACTCAGTATTTACTGTTACAACACTCACAAAATGCTCGAGGAACTCAGTGCGTCAGGCAGCACCAATGGAGAGGAATAAACAGTCGACATTTCTGGTTGAGAGCCATCATCAAGACTCATGAGTTCTTCCTACATTTTGTGTGTGCTGATTATGGTTTTCAGTATGTGCAGAATAGTGCATTTAGTGCTGCTGGGGCACAGCACTGGTGACCTGGATCGGATCCCAGCTTCAGGAGGTGTCGGTGGAATTTTCCCATTCTCCAATTGAGTGAACAGGTTACTCAGCCTTCCTCCTATATCCCAAAGATGTGAAGGAATTTTCACTAGCTGAGAAAATCCCTCTTTAATATAGTTGGGTGGCAGGATAATCAGTAGGGTATGTGAGGGAGAATAAATTACAGCAAGATAATTGTGAGAATGGGATGCATGGGGATGTTCTGAGACCCTTTGAAAGGAAATGTAAAAAATTACTGTCTGCTTTTGATTTCAACATTACCAACAAGATATGATGGAGCAGATATGACCTACACCTACATCTGCTTCTTACACACACTGGGCTACATAAGATAAAGAAGCAGGTGGAGGTGATATCTGCTCCACCAGTCAATAAGATCATGGCTGATCTTTACCCTCAGTGCCACATTCCTGCAGTAACCCACTATCCCCTGATTCATGTAATATATGTGCTATCAATACCTTGCAGGAGATCTTCACTGAAGAGGTTGAGCAATCTATAAACTTTGGCTACAAGAATTGGGGAGAACCTGGTTACCTAGTGACACAAAATGCTGAGTGTCTGGACTGGGAAACCAAAGTTTCTATTTTAGATCAGGGAGGTGGTGCGAAGTTGTGTAACAGCTGAAAAGCATTTTCACCATTTTCTGTACCACATCATAAATGTACTGTGCCAGCTATTATTAGATGTTTAACTCGAATGGCAGCTTTTGTAACCCAGTCAAGGTTTACATATATACAGATGTAAGTATGCAGAGATTATAACAGGGCAACCTCACATCTTTCCTATTGTGTTGGCTCTATTTACATGTTTCTTTCTTTTGTTGTAATTGGAAATGAGAATTGGAAAGTCAGGAACAAGAGAAAATCTGCAGGTGCTGGAAATCCAAGCAACACACACCAAATGCTGGAGGAAGTGGTTGCCACAAGAGGACACAGGTTTAAGGTGCTGGGGAGTAGGTACAGAGGAGATGTCAGTGGTAAGTTTTTTATGCAGAGAGTGGTGAGTGCATGGAATGGGCTGTCGGCAACGGTGGTGGAGACGGATACGATAGGGTCTTTTAAGAGATTTTTGGATAGGTACATAAGCTTAGAAAAATAGAGGGCTATGGGTAAGCCTAGAAATTTTTAAGGTAGGGGCATGTTCGGCACAACTTTTTGGGCCGAAGGGCCTGTATTGTGCTGTCGGTTTTCTATGTTCTGTGTTCAATGTTTCTATGTTCTATATCTGACTGCCCAAAGAATTTCATCTCCGTCTTATATTAGCCTCACCGTGTTGGCTTGGAAACTATATTCCAAACTGGCGTGTGTACAAACTCGGTGAAGACCACGACAACAAAGCAGCATCACTGCCCTGCCTCCTTTCAATCTCTCACCACAATTCTGCACTTTTCCTCCAGTAAACTTTAAGAAGGAGTGAAGCTAATCTTTAGAGCAATCAATTTGCACTCCAGAACCAAAGTTGCTCAAAGCTTAATGTTCAAGCTGCAGGGGCTGGAGTGGATCCTGGGCAAGGATGGTACTGTTTTAACTTGATGTAAATTTTGATGTAGATTTCGATCATCTGCCAATCTGTATAACATCGCTCTCCAACAAAATGTATTCTCAGCAATACCCTGGAATGAGTTGAATGCTGGCTCTCTGTGAAGCCAAGTTTCATCATTGTCTTCAATATGCCAGCACAGCCACTGGTTTACTGAGAAAAAGCATGTCTGAAGTTAAGTCCTCAGATCTGGCACAGAAGTCATAATGTATCAGGCAGCAATAATCCTGCTGTGCTTCTGAGACTTGATCTGCTGATATTGGTGTACTACAAGGCAATGGAAAGATGCAATCAAAGTTTTCTGCAAAATCTTTGAACTTTCACTCAAAGAATACGAGCGGTGATTGATAAGTTCGTGGCCCAAGGTAGAAGAAGTCCATTTTAGAAAACCTAGCACATTTATTTTTCCTACAATTACACACTTAGTCCAGCGGTCGTGGAGCATATGGATCCCTTCTTTGTAGAAGTCGGCATCTTGGACCTCCAGAAGTGGTCCACAGCATGGGGTGATTGATAAGTTTGTGGCCTAAGGTAGAAGGAGATGTGTTATTAACTTCAAACTTCCCACATTTTCACGCAAAGAGTGGAACTGCATGTGCATGTAACAAGAGCTGTATAACTCACCTCCTTCTATCTTGGGCCATGAACTTAGCAATCATCCCTTGTAAGTGAAACAACATCCATGATCTCTCCTAGGCTGGCTTCCCCAGAAGAGAGGACCTTATTATATTTGGTCAGCAAGATTGAGCAGGTTATTCACATGGCTGACCTCAGTCCCCTCAACACTCTGTTCTTAGTTCTGTCACATGAGATTACCAGGTAGACAAGAGATTCAAGAATATGTTGAAAGAATCCTCAAAATAGTGTAACATTTCCACTGTTAGAAATCTTTGGCCCATGATCATGTACAGTAGAGATGGAGCATTTTGATAGTACTGGGAACCTCAAGGGCATGACTTGGGGCCACACACAACCCTTGTGTGAATGGCAGAAGAAGTACGTCATCCATGAACCAGCCACCCATTAATTGGGGGGTTGCTGGGTGGCATGTCCTAAAGGGCTGGAAAGGTCTGTTCGGCACAGTGTCTCAATGAAAAAATACATAAGGGACTGAGAAATAAAACTGTATCATTTGTAATGCAGACATACTACTGGTACAGTTATTCAAACAGTTTGGCCATTGTAAATTTGCACAGTTATGCAGTATGGGAAAGTGAAGTTAACACCAGAAATTAACATTACAAATTAACATCATGTACAAGAGTATTGGTAAGTACAGGGCAGATGTTAAGCCGAGTGGAGTTGACAAAAAGTGTGGGAGATGCAAAGGGCATCTCCTTTCCTACAAACGTCAGGATATCACAGACACACAGGCCATATTCTAATGTCCAATTAAATTTAGGATGAAGTATTTCCCAACATCATTCGGTATTGCAGTCTACACGTTTTTGAATATTTGTTATTCTGGTGCTTCTGTGAACCTGTTTTACAGTTTTATTTTATTACAGGTAAAGAAGAACCTTTTTTTTGTCCATGTAGATTCATCAGCATTTTTCTGATTGTAATTTCCTGTTTCCATTTAATCATGCTATTGTACCTCCTAACTTCGTATTTTCTGTGAACATGCGTATACAGTTCTAGAGAATTTTAGGACTCTGCGATGCCTTTAAGAAACCATGAATAATAGTGATTAATCCCCATGTTACGCAGGACCTCAGTATAATCGGAACCACTCCGGTAAACATACAAGAAACTTTGGGCATAAGATGCCCAGAAGTCTTTGACAAAATTCTATTGTTTCCATTTCATCATGTCATTATGCCTCCTAACCTTGTATTTTCTGTAAATGTGAGTATACAATTCTCTACATTTTTGGACTCTGCGTTGCCTTTAAGAAATCATGAATAACAGTGGTTAATCCCCATGTTATGCAGGACCTCAGCATAATCAGGGAACCACCCCTGTAAACATACAAGAAACTTCGGGCACGAGATGCCCAGAAGTTTTTGACGAAATTCCAAAGGTTAATTTTCTCATGTCTGATCTGAGCCTGTATATTTGAAATCACGGCACTGAGTGGATATAAAATAAAACACACCATCATTCCATTGAAGCTTCCAGAGACAAATGCAGAAATCCCACTGGGAACATCTTTATCCAAGAGCAAATTCTTAATTGGATCTTTGAAAGAGAAATAAAGTGTGCAGCCTATGCCATTCCTCAATACAATGGGGATGAAGCCTTGGTAGTACCCAAGTTGTAACTTATCCTTAAAAATATAGGAATTAAACAACTTTAGGATACTTTGGATATTAGGAAGTTTTCCATCTTTCCTGTGGTCTTGAAGAATATTTTGGACACGTTCAAATGGAGTCAACACTAGGGCTTCCATAGTTCCAGATAATGATCCTGCAATGAAGTGATGGTACATAGTTATATTCTTAGGATTCATGCTCTCAATGATGCTGTCATAGGTGCCAAACAACAATGTGCCTTGGATTGTTTTAGCTAGAACAGGTGGGAGAATTCCTCTGTAAAACCTGAGGAAACCTTCTTGACGGAGTTGAGCAAAAGCTTTTCGGATAATGAAACCATGAATTTGCTGCCGAAAAATTGTCTTGTGGATTGGGAATGTCAGAACAGTAGCAAAACAGCTAGAGGTTGCTCCAATTCCACAGTTCCTTAGTGAGGTTAGCACTGAACTGGTGGCTGAATCATCAGGGTTCTCTTGCATTTTTACTTCTGTAACAAACAAACAAATTTTTTGATGCACAAATGTTTACAATGTACCAGCTTTACTTCATACATATTGTACTCTACAATATAGAAACTAAACAATATATTAATAGAAACATAGAAAACCTACAGCACAATAAAGGACCTTTGGCCCACAAACTTGTGCTGAACATGACCTTACCTTAGAAATTACCTAGGGTTACCCTTAGCCCTCTATTTTTCTGAGCTCCATGCACCTGTCCAGGAGTCTCTCAAATGACCCTATCGTATCCGCCTCCACCACTGTTGCTGGTAGCTCATTCCACGCACTCACCACTCTTTGCGTAAAAAAACTTATCCCCGACATCTCCTCTGTACCTACTTCCAAGCACCTTAGAACTGTGCCCTCTCGTGCTAGCCATTTTAGCCCTGGGGAAAAGCCTCTGACTATCCACACAATCAATACCTCTCATCATCTTATACACCTCTATCAGGTCACCTCTCATCCTCCATTGCTCCAAGGAGAAAAGGCCGCGTTCACTCAACCTATTCTCATAAGGCATGCTCCCCAATCCAGGCAACATCCTTGTAAATCTCCTCTGCACCCTTTCTATGCTTTCCATATCCTTCCTATAGTGAGGCGACCAGAAGTGAGCCCAATACTCCACACCTCTAACCTTCGTGTCATCAGCAAATTTACTAACCTATCCCTACACTTCCTCATCCAGGTCATTTATAAAAATCATGAAGAGTAGAGGTCTCGAAACAGATCCCTGAGGCACACCACTGGTGACCGACCTCCATGCTGAAAATGACCCGTCTACAACCACTCTTTGCCTTCTCTGAGCAAGCCAGTTCTGGATCCACAAAGCAATGTCCCCTTGGATCCCATGCCTCCTTACTTTCTTGATAAGCCTTGCATAAACCTTGTCAAATGCCTTGCTGAAATCCATATACATTTGTGAATGTTTTACTTGTTTTACATTTCTTATCAAGTCATATTTTCTGCTAATTAGCATCTTCCTATAGAAATTTATTTACATAACCAAATTTCTTGCAGTTTGACTTGATATAAAAAGAATGAAATTTGCTCTAAACAAATTTAATTTTTTAAAAAAGTTAATTCATAAATGCATTGACCTAGAGGCAAAATTCACCAATTTACAGCAAACACTGGATATCACTTGAGCCACATTTTTAGTTCTTTATCGCAGTTTAGACCAGATGTCTGCTTCCCATAGCAACTATATAAAAACAGGTCTTTTCCTTCTTCCGAGCAATCCATGGGATTTAAGATGATTTAATCCTCCTCTGGTCTTGTGGGCTCTCAGAGCATTGCTAATGGGAGCAGCAGACAACTAGATCAATCCCCTCTCTGGGATCTTATATGCTATTTTAATTTAACTCTCCTTGGTGTTTCCTTGACATTTCTCTAGTGTTAAAGAAACACACTTTAGTCAGCCACTGTAGTCTCAGCTTTAGTTCTTCAGCTTCATTCCAAGCAACAGCCCAGGCACCATTGTCACATATATTTCTGATTAAGGTCCAGTAAACTGGTTTTCACTATTGCATGCCTTTAACTGATATAAAATTAATTGTGATATATTTTTAAATTAGGTTGACATGTGAATTGTAAACTGTAGATGGCAGTCTTCCCACGCAGTGGATGGATTGTGCCTTGACACTTGTTACATGAATGAACACTGGAGACCCAGAGTGCAATGGTAGTAGAAATTAATGAACATAACAAAAAAAAACGAGTAAGAATAGACAAATTTACATTGAGATCAAACCTGGATGATCCATCACTTCTCGCTCTCCTCCCTAACTCTTGACTTGCTTATTGAAAGGAATAAAGAGTTGACCATTTGTGCCGAGACCTTTCATCATGGCTGATGATAGGTCTCAGCCCAAACATTGACTCTTTATTCTGCCTGAATCATTGAGTTTCTCCAGCAAATTTTGTGTGTTACTTCGGATTTCCAACATCTGCAAAATCTCTTGTGCCTTGATTCCCTTGAGGTGCTCATGTCTAGCAATCTCTATCTTGATTACCATAAGTCCATTAAGCATCGGAGCAGAATTGGGCCATTCGGCCCATCAATTTGCTTGCCATTCCATTGTGGCTGACTACTATCCTTAACAATCTCATTCTCCTGCCTTCTCCTCATAATGTTTGACCCCTGACTAATTAAGAACCTAATTACATTTCAATAACGCCACCTCCACAGCTCTCTGAGATAGAGAATCTCAATGATTCACAAAGCTCTGAGAAGAAGTTTGCTGTCATCATTGTCTCTGATGGGTTGTCTCTTCCAAAGTTATGCTTCTTAGTTCTACGTACCCCCAACAGGGGAAACATCTTCACAACATCTGCCCTATTGATTCTCCTCAGAATATTACGTCTCTCATTCTTCAAAACTTCATTGAATGCAAACTCCAACCTTTCTTCAGATGTAAAAATAAGAACATAAGAATTAGGAACAGGAGTAGGCCATCTGTCCCAGCAAGCCTGCTCCACCATTCAATAAGATCATGGCTGATCTGTCTGTAAACTCAGCTCCATCTACCTCCCTTTTCTCCATAACCCTCAATTCCCCTACTATGTAAAAATCTATCTAACTGTACCTTAAATATATTAGGTGAAGAAGCCTCAACTGCTTCCCTGGGCAGAGAATTCCACAGATTCACCAATCTCTGGGAAAAACAGTTTCTCCTCATCTCCGTCCTAAATCTTTTCCCCTGAATCTTGAGGCAATGTCCCCTAGTTCTAGTCTCACCTACCAATGGAAACAACTTTCCTACTTCTATCTTATCTATTCCTTTCAAAATTTTGTATGTTTCTATAAGATCCCCTCTCATTCTTCTGAATTCCAGAGAGTATAGTCCCAGGTGACTCAATCTCTCCTCATAGGTTAATCCCTTCATCTCTGGAATCAACCTGGTGAACGTCCTCTGCACTGCCTCCAAAGCCAGCATATCCTTCCTCAAGTATGGAGACCAGAACTGCACACAGTACACAGTACATCATTGCTGATGACACCACAATTGTAGGCTGTATCTTGGATAATGATGAGTCTGAGTACAGAGAGGAAATTAAGAACCTGGTGGCATGGTGCGAAGACAATAACCTATCCCTCAATGTCAGCAAGACGAAGGAATTGGTTGTTGACTTCAGAAGGGGTAGCGGACCGCACAACCCCATCTACATCTGTGGTGCGCAGGTGGAACAGGTCAAAAGCTTTAAGTTCCTCGGGGTGAATATCACAAATGAGAACTGCACACAGTACTCCAGGTGCGGCCTCACCAGTACCCTATATAGTTGCAGCTTGACCTCCCTGCTCTGGAATTCAATCCCTCTCGCAATGAAGGCCAACATTCCGTTTGCCTTCTTAATAACCTGTTGTACCTGCAAGCCAACTTTTTGCAATTCATACACAAGCACTCCCAAGTCCCTCTGCAAAACAGCATGTTGCAATCTTTCACCATTTAAATAATAATCTGTTCTATTATTCCTTCCAAAGTGAATGATCTCGCATTTACCAATGTTGTATTCCATCTGCCAGTCCTTGGCCCACTCACTATATCCCTCTGCAGACTCTTCACATCCACTGTACAATCTGCTTTTCCACTCAGTTTAGTGTCATCAGCAAATTTTGCTACATTACACTCAGCCCTCTCTTCCAAATCAACAATGTAAATCGTAAATAGCTGCGGGCCCAGCACCGACCCCGCAGCACCCCACTCACCACAGACTGCCAGTCTGAGAAACACCCATTTATACCAATTCTCTGCCTTCTATTAATTAACCAATCCACTATCCAAGCCAATGCACTTCCTCTGACTCCATGCATCTGTATCTTATTTATAAGACTCTTGTGCTGCACCTTATCAAATGCCTTCTGGAAATCCAAGTATACGACATCCACCTGTTTCCATCTTTCCACTGTACTCATTATGTCAAACAGGACCTGCTCTTTCTGAATCCATGCTGCGTCTGTCTAATGGAACCACTGCTTTCTAAGTGTTTCGCTGTTTCTTCCTTAATGACAGCTTCAAGCATTTTCCCACCTACAGATGTTAAGCTAACTGGCCTAAAGTTGCCTGTTTTTTTGCCTACGTCCTTTTTAAAAAACTGGCGTGACATTTGCTGTCTTCCAATCTGCCAGGACCTACCCAGAGTCTAGAGAATTTTGATAAATGATTACCAACGTGTCTACTATAACCTCCGCCAATTCCCTCAGACCCTGAGATACATCCCATCAGGACCAGAGGACTTATTTATCTTCAGGCCCTCTAGTTTGCTCATCACTATCTCTTTAGTGGCAGTGATTTTAATCGAGGTCCTCACCCCCCATTTTGTCCATCATTCTTTGGCATATTAGACATGTCCTCCACCAAGAAGACCGACAAAATAGAGTCGTTCAATGCCTCAGCCATTTCCTTATCACTCAAAATCAATTTCCCCTTCTCGTCTTCCAAGGGATCTACGTTGACTTTAGCCACCCTCTTCCACTTCATTTATTTATAAAAACTTTTGCTGTTTTTATATTTTGTGCTAATTTACTTTCATACTCTATCTTCCCTTTCCTTATTTCTTGTTTAGCTGTTCTTTATTGTTTTTTAAAGTTTTCGCAATCCTCCAGTCTCCCACTACTCTTTGTAACTTTTACACATGAGCTTTTAATTTGATACTATCTTTTATTTCCTTAGTTACCCAAGGCTGCCTCATCCCACACTTACTGTCCTGACTTTTGACTGGAATATACTTTTGTTGAGCACTGTGAAAAATTTATTTGGAAGTATTCCACTTTTCCTCAACTGTCCTACCAAATAGCCTGTGCTCCCAATCCACATTAGCCAACTCCTCCCTCATCCTGTTGTAGTCTCCCTTGTTCAAGCAGAATACACTAGTTCTAGATTTAACTATTCCACCCTCCATCTGAATGCAAAATTCAATCACACTATGATCACTCTTTCCAAGCGGATTCCTGACTACAAGATCTTTAATCTTACCTGTCTCATTGCACAGGACTAGATCTAAAATAGCATTTTCCCTTGTAGGCTCACGAACATGCTGCTCAAGAAAACCATCATGGACGCATTCTATCAAGTCCTCCTCAAGACCAACCTGATTCACCCAATCCACGTGGAAGTTAAAATCCCCCATGACAACTGCTGTTCTGTTCTTACAAGTCTCAGTTATTTCTTGGTTAATCGCCTCTGCCACTGCAATATTTTTAATAGGTGGTCTATAGACAACTCCCCCCAGTGATTTTTTTCCCTTTACTATTCTTAATCTCTACCCAGATGGACTCAACATTCTGCTCCATAGATGTTATATCATCTCTCACAATTGCCCTTACCTCATCCTTAATTAAGATCGCCACCCCACCTCCTCTGTCTTCCTAAACAACTTCATTCCATGAACAAACCCGGTGAAACTTCACAGCACTACCTCCAAAGTGGCAAATGGCACTCGATTTTGTGTACATCATCATTAACCTGTTGTAAGGTGGTCTATGGATTAGTTTGTATGTGTATAGTTGAGGTAAAATATTAACTACGTAATGTAATAGTAGTACATCCCTTACATAGATGCTAAGGCAGAGGAACCTTGGATGACCCAAGAGGTCTTAAGTCAGACAGAAAAAGGAAGTAGATGTACAATTTAGGAAGCTAAGTCAAATGTTGTGGACTGTAAAGACAGAATGAAAGTGCTGAAGCAGGTGATTAGGAAGAGAAAAAAGAGCCCTGAATGTCTTTAGTGTGCATGGTCAAGAATAGTCAATGCATTTTAAATTTATTATTAAGAAGAAGAGTATAACTCAGGAGAAGATAGATCCACCCAAGGATAAAAGA